>NC_141084.1:13060674-14288174 GCF_041138505.1 Cibotium barometz | reverse complement strand
TATCCCTCTAACTCTCTCTAACTCTCTCTAACTCACTCTCTCTAAATCTCTAACTTTGTAACCTTCTCACTCTCTCTCTAAGTCTTACATTCTCTCTCTAACTCCCTCTTTTCACCTTGCTCTAACCCTCGGTGTCTCTTACTTTCTCAAACTGGCCAACTCTCTCTCTCTTTAAAACTCTCTCTTTCTCTCTAACACCCTATCTCTCTAACTCTCTTTACCTCTTTCTAACTCTCTCTCTCTAACTCTTTTTCTTTCTATTTCAAATCCTCTCTCTCTCTCTCTCTTACACTCACACTCTCTCTAACTCTCTTTACCTTTCTCTAACTCCCTTTCGTCCTCTTTCTAACCCTCTCTCTCTCTCTCTCTCTCTCTCTCTCTCTAACACATTGTTTCTCTCTAACTTACTCTCTTTACCTCTTTCTAACCCTCTAACTCTCTCTCTCTCTCTCTAACCTTTTCACTTTTTAACCCTTTAATAAGAGACACACACACACACACACACACATATCTAACCCTCAAATAAGAGAGAGACACCCCCCCACACACATATATTAGAGTAGTAGCAGTAGGCAGCAACAACAATATATATACATATATATAGTATGATATAAAGAGTAGTATAGTGTAGAAGAAGAGAAGAAAGGAGGAACTGCCACGTGGTGCAACTAAGAGCCTACAATCCCATGGGTTAGCCCAACCACTGTAGTGATAGGATCCATTTAGAAATTTGGTTATGTTTTGCCTCGGGTACTAGGGAAAAGAGTTCCCAGGCCCCCTAGCCGGCGCTTTAAGCAAACTTCAAAGATAGTCACACCACTTACACACCCAATATGAAATTGCCTATTTCACAGATTCAGTTGTCTTTAAAAAAATCTTTTAATGAAACCATAGTATCACTGATCATAATCCTCCAAAATATCTAGCATGAATTCCAATTTACAATCATTCCTTCATTGGTGTACCTATGGCATCATTGGCAACCAGAACGCTCACCACATGTTCACTCAGTGGCCTTTTCCATAGCTCCTAGCTCATAGTACCCAAAAATATAATCACATAAGCTTGACATAAAATGGTCATTTAAAAATAGGTTTCATAAATACAGTTTCTAACAAACTCTCATCTTTCCACATTGTTCCACATCATTTCTCGTTATTCCACATTCTTCTACATCAATTCTCATTGCTTATTCCACATCCAGTCATATGTATTCCCATAGTCCTTCATCCATTCTCATCCAATCACATCATATTACATCTCATCACATCTATCCACATCTATCCTCATCTATCCACATCGTCCTTCATCCAATCACATCATATTACATCTCATCACATCTATCCACATCTATCCTCATCACATCACATCACAACATATCCACATCACATCTCATCCATTCATATCACATCACATCCATCTACATTCAATCAGAGATCCACATCACATCCACATATAATCATATTACGTTCACATCTATTTACATCACTTCACATCCATTCACATCTACCCAAGTCCACATCACATCACATCTCATCTATCCACATCATATCTCATTCATTCATATCTAACCATATCCACATCGCATCACATCCATTCACATCTCATTACATCATATTCACATCTCACCACATCCACTCACATCTCATCACATCCATCACACCCATTCACATCCCACATTCATTCACATGCATATCTATCACATCACATCTCATTCTCATCCATTTACATCACATCACATCCTTTCACATATCATCACATCTTATTCACATCTCATCACATTCACATCCACATACATTTACATCACATCGCATCTCATCCACATCCATTTACATCTCATCACATCCACATCCACATCCACATCCATTTACATCACATCACATCTCATCCACATCTCATCACATCCACATCCACATCCATTTACATCACATCACATCACATCTCATCACATCCACATCCACATCCATTTACATCACATCACATCTCATCCACATCCACATCCATTTACATCACATCACATCCTTTCACATATCATCACATCCACTTCCACATCCATTTACATCACATCACATCTCATCCACATCTCATCACATCCACATCCACATCCAATTACATCACATCACATCTCATCCACATCTCACACATCCACTCACATCTTATCACATTGCATTCACATCTTATTCACATCGCATTCACATTTAGTACCATTTTCAACTTTCGATAGCGATAAGACTTTTCTAAGATTCGGCCAACAATTGCTTGGCCTAGTTGAAGGTACTTTTTCTCGATGGATATTTTCATATTCTTTCTCAAATTTCTCAAGTGAAATATATTCAATATTATTCTTTTGAGATAAAGATTCATGGGATTTATAAAAATTAATTCTACCCATATTTCCCAATAAAATTAATAATGCTCAAAATTCCACTTTTGATAAATACTCATAATTTGAATTATGCCAAAAATTCCTCTTTTACCATTTAATTACTTGTATCTCAAATATCATGGAAATTTTCCTTTTTGCATAAAAATAAATTTACCAAAAATTACTCTTTTCTCATAATCAATTTATTCAGCATAATTATAAAAAAAATATTTCTCATGAATATGATGAAAATCATTCTTTTTGCATAGGATGTCCAATCCTAGAATATGGTAGGAAGTCCTCTTTTAGCATTATGCATAAAAATAAGATATATATTATTTTGTGAAAATTTTACCATAGCTTCGCTGCTATTATTGATAATTCTATAAATTAAAAAAAATCTAAAGAGTAAAAGCTTGTAATGAAAATATGATAGTAGTTCCTCTTTTATGCTTAAAATCAAACTATCAATTTAAATCATAATGTTAACCATAATCATAAACTTAATTATGATTATCCTAGTAGATTAAGCTAATTCCATTATTTCTCTTTTTTCAAATTGATAGGATAATCTATTTCTCATTTAGAATCAATCAAAGTAGTTTTTAACTACTTATAAATAATCTAAAAGAAATAACCATTATTTTGTTAACACAAAATCATAAAAATACTATTTTCTTAATCTCTAGCTTATCAAGTCTAGAGTTTAGCTTTGAATTAAGAGACTATCATTGAGAAGCATCCTTTTTCAAGGGATTTAGCCATAAAGATGGCTATTCTTTTAGAGAGAGAGATTTATTTAAAGAAAGCATTACAAATAAGCATAAAGATTAACGTTCTCTTAATTAAGCATTAAGACTTTAAGGGAAAGCTTGATTTGAATTAAAACATTCATTTAGAAAGCTTCTCAAGCTTGAGAGGGGTTGAGAAGAAGAAAGTCATTGAGATAAATTGGAAAAAACCATAAAATTTAATTTTACCTCCAAGTTTGGCTTGATTCTCTATTAGCAATGAAGTCCTCGACCAATCAATTGGTCCACCAAGAGAAGAAGAGCAACTCCGAGAGTTGTTGTAGAGAGAGAGAGCTCCAAGCTCCCAAGAGAGAGGAAAATTTAAGGGATAATAGAAAATATGATTATTCTAATATAATACTGGCATGGTACAGCTATAATATTTTTTTACAAATGAATGAGGGTCTATTTATAGGTGAGGGAGGCCACTAATCAAGTCCAACTGGGTTCTAGAATTTTCTAGGCTTAGTTTGACTCAATTTGGACAAGATTTGGACCAGTTTGGCTCTCTTTTTTATTTGGTTTGATCCAGGAGAGAGGAGAGATAAAAATATCACAATTTTTTTGAATTAAAAACCCTTCCACACATGTGAAATAGGCGCCTACCTCAAGAGTCCCCCTTTCCTTACCAAGGTGTCAAAAATGCATCATTATTTCGAAATATCTCATTTTTTTAGTAATATCTCATAATTTTTAACTAATAAACCTTGTACTCAGTCAACTCTTCATCTTATGTGAGCATTTACTCATTTTGGGTATTTTCTTTTATTCTTTTGGATTTATCTCATCCCAACATTTAGATTAATCCAATTGGCCCATTGGAACCTTAATTGGACCATAATCCAATTTTTTTTGAAAATATAGACCCTTAGGCTAAGGTCCCTTATACCATTTTCAATTAATTCCTAATGCACATTGGAAAGTTCATTTTGAACTTCTATTTCAGGGGAATCCATTTTAGACACTAGGAGGATTTTTATATCCAAAGATATCTTAATTTTGGATTATCTCTCTCTAGGCTAAAACAGGGTAAAACAAGATCTTTCTTCTATTTCAGAGAGGGGAATAATTACAAGAATAGAAAGGGAGGTTCTTACACCTTTACACCTCAAAAGCTGGAGGGAGGAATCTTACACAGAATGTCTCTAGTATGCGAGAAGAGTAGTTCGAAAAGATTTGACCTCTTTTGCTTGCATTTTGCAATCAGCCCTCGCATTATGGAGGCATGTCATACAACTAAACTAATCAATATTTTTCACCAAAAATAGAGAAAGGAAGGAATAGAGGAAAGAAGAAGGTGAATGAGAGCTTATTTTTGTGGTGGAAGTAGAAGTAACTATTGCTAGTATACACCTTATCCCTTTAGAATCTTGATACCCTCTCATGTCCTTGGCATAATGATGGGATTAATAATTCTATTTTTATTATCTAGATTCACTCAATCTAGAAGAATCCTATTTGATTTTTTGTAAGAGAGGTCAGCTCATAGTTTTTTAGTGTTTTATGAAATACTCAACCCTCACTTTAGTCTTCAAGATATACTTTAGGATATAATTGAGAAATGTAAAAATTAATATGAAGAGGAGATCATGGGTGCTTTTGGGAAGCTTATATCTTAGCATGATGAAAGATCCTTGTCCCCACCGCGCAACAAATCATGGGGTGCTAGCAGCAGAAGTAGCACTTCTTGCGCGGGGCAGGGTCCTTCACTCGGGGCCTCGCCCACGAATATGCGGACAAGAGACCAATCCCTCGGTTCTTCCAAAACCGAACCCGGAAAAACTTCCCTCGCCCGGAAAGCACGGGCGATTCCTCCAAGATATTTTTACTTTAACATAGTCAAGAGTCTTAACTAACTGAACTGATCTAACTGAACCCGTAAGTATCATAGTCTGATCAAGGAAAAGACTTGCACTTGGATCATAGAGACCAATGCTTTTTTCCTCATTGAGAGGCACAGCCCTTGATTCTTTTCCGTAGAACAATTTTATCCGAGATTTACTTCATCTATCTACTATAATAGAATTGAGTCTCATTTTAGGGATCCATCAGCAGTCAAGCCTAACCCCATCCAGTCCCGTGGATTAGCCAACTGCCTAACCACTGTAGTGATGGGATCCATTTAAGAATTTGGTAGGTTTTGTCCCGGGTACCAGGGAAAAGAGTTCCCAGGCCCCCTAGCCGGATATTCATGCAAACTTAAAACTAGTCGTATCACTTACACACCCAATATGAAATTGCCTTTTTCACAGATTTAGCTGTCTTTAAAACAATCTTTTAATGAAACTATAGTATCATTGATCATAATCCTTCAAAATTATCCGGTTGAATCCTAATTTCTAATTTTTCCTTCATCGGTGTACCTATGGCATCATTGGCAACCAGAACGCTCACCACCTGTCCACTCAGGGGCCTTTTTGATAGTTCCTAGCTCATAGTACTCGATAATATATTCACTTATAAAAATCAAAATGGAATCTCCATTGAAGATCAGCAAGATCAACCAGCAAATCCATATAAAAGAGTCATGGACTCATCCGTTGAGGACCAGCAAGGTCAGTCAACCAGATCCATGCCCGAATTCAGAAAACAACTCTTACTCCTTGTTTCAATATCTTCCACGACCTACGTGTGGGTATCTTTGGCAACCTAGCAGAGCCCGAGCACCATATGGTCAGCACCCTCTAGGATCCTTCGCAGGCCACCTAGCGCTTCACTCATAGGAGGCCGCTTCCTTAGTCCCTCATCCATTGTACCGGAAGCTCACCATTTAAATCGAACCGAGGCTAGTCAAGATCTCGACCGACCTTGCTATGTGAGACGTCCTCCGTTGACTCTCCGTCAGCTATTGCAACTTTATCAGATAGATCTCCACGACCTCATTCACAAGACGGTCAAAATGCTTCCCCAACATTTTTGACATAAAACATTCATTTAAAATCAGGTCATAAATACAGTTTCTATAACGAACTCTCGTCTTTCCACATTGTTCCACATCAATCCTCATTTATTTCATATACATTCCTATTCTCATCACATCATTTTCCATCTCATCACATCTTTCCTCATTTATCCGCATCAGATCTCATCCACTCTCATCCACTCGCATCCACTCGCATCTACTCATATCCACATCTCATCACATCATATTCATTCACATCACATATCATCCATTCACATCTATCCCAATTTACATCACATCTCATTCACTCACATCTCGATTCACATGACATCACATCTCATTCATTCATATCCATTGCATTCATTCATTCATATCCATCACATTCATTCTCATCACCATCCCATCACATACATTCTATTCACATTATATCACATCACTTCTATCCACATCATATCTCATTCATGCACATCTCATCTCATTCATCCACATCCATCCAATCGTTCACATGTACGACTACTCACATCTATCCATACATTCATATTTATCACTTCACATCCATATATATTCATGTCACATCACATTCTTTCACATACACATCCACATCCATTCTTTCACATACATCCACATCCATTCAAGATTTCACATACTCATCCACATCCATTCTTCACATACACATCCACATCCATTCTTCACATACACATTCACATCCATTCTTCACATACACATTCACATCCATCCATTCACATGCACATCCACATTCATCCATTCATTCACATCATATCTCATCACATCTATTCACATCACATCTCATCACATTTATTCACATCACATTACATCCATCCATTCATTCACATCGCATCTTATCACATCTATTCACATCACATTACATCCATCCATCCATTCACATCTATCTGATTCATATTGCATCTCATCACATCTCATTTCTATGCAAGTTTTCAGTTTGATTTTCTTTTGAATACAAGGAGTATTTCTTGAATCAGTATCCCCAAAACTTCTTGATCGGAATTGTGAATTCCATACCAGAATTCCTTGAATTCTATAACCTTGATCTACAAATCAATTCGAAGGGTCTTAAACTTAGTTTTAGATTTTGACGGGAGTTTTGAGTGTATTTTTCTAAGCTGGTCACTCCTTCTTTCCTCAAAACTGACGAAAGAGTTTGGTCTTGGTCATAGTCTGACTCAAGGTTCGAGTCGGATAAGATTTTTCCTGAACTATCTTTCTCGAAAAGGTTTGATAATTTACTTACTATTTTACTGAATTTCTTTCTTTGAATATTCACTTAACTGATTTCTAAATTAGTTATGAATTCCAATTAGGAAGAGATTAATCATTTATTTGAATATTTCGATCTCAATAGATTTCTTGAATTCTCTTTTTACAATCCGTGTGAATATAAAACAAAAGAAATTTCTCTCTTAGAGTATTTAATTATTCATTTATCAAATACTCATAGAATTTAAACATAGAATTTAATAGAATTCTAATTTTGATATATAAATTCTTTATGCATCTATTTATGCATAAAAATCAACTTCAGTGAGAATAACACTTTTATAAAAAGTCCTTTTATGGATAGAATCAAATTTAATAGGAATAACACTTTTTAAAATAAAAAGAATTTCTTTATGCATCTATTTATGCATAAAAATCAATTTTTATAACAATAACGCTTTTACAATAAAATTTTTCTTTATGCATCTTTCTATGCATAAAAATCAAATTTAATGAGAATAACACTTTTGAAAAAAAAAATCCTTTATGCATCTTTCTATGCATAAAAATCAAATTTAATGAGAATAACACTTTTGAAATAAAAATAATTCCTTATGCATCTTTCTATGCATAAAAATCAAATTTAATGAGAATGACACTTTTGAAATAAAAATAATTCTTTTATGCATCTTTCTATGCATGAAAATCAAATTTAATGAGAATAACACTTTTGGAATAAAATAATTCCTTTATGCATCTTTCTATGCATAAAAATCAAATTTAATGATAATAACACTTTTGAAATAAAAATAATTCCTTTATGCATAAAAATAATTCCTTTATGCATCTTTCTATGCATAAAAATCAAATTTAATGAGAATAACACTTTTGAAATAAAAGAATTCCTTTATGCATCTTTCTATGCATAAAAATCAAATTTAATGAGAATAACACTTTTGAAATCAAAATAATTCCTTTATGCATCTTTCTATGCATAAAAATCAAATTTAATAATTAATATCAGTGATATCAATGCATATTCATAGGTGAATATGTGCATGGAGTAATTAGAACATTCCTTTTAGATGTAAAAAATGGTGGGAATTACTCTTTTGGAATAACATAAAAACAAACTTTCTTTTCCACAAAATTCTGAAAAATTTTGCCATAACCTCCTTTGTATGGCTGACCATTTTTCATTTTTTTCATTCTATTTTTAACTTAAATTAACCCAAATTAGATTCATAGAATTCTAATCTACACAATTTTCTAAATTCAAGAGAGTAAACAATAAGAAGATTTTAATTAATCTCGTAGTTAATCTTTCTAGGTTAAGAAAGGCTGGAATGTAAAGAAGAGAAGGGGGTGGCCTTTTCCTCAAAGGCATAGCATTTGAATTTAATTCAATCAACTGTAAAACATAAAAATCAAGAAAACCATAGATTTAAAATTAAACAAGTAAGAAAATTAACTTATATAGAGCTTGTAAGCTTTCCTTTGGCTTGAGGGAATGAGGGTTCTACTCTTGTTTGAAGCAAGAGTGGTCACCAATTCACTTTGGAGAGGATTAGGCCAAAAACAATTAAATTGTTAAAAAATTCAATGTAAATGGCTCTCAGCACAGGAGCAGAGTAACAGTGCATAAACACCATTAAGCTTTTACAAAGGGGAGGCTTCTATTTATAGGAAAAAGTGAGCCTCTAACCAAGAAAACTAATTCTAGAATTTTTCAAATCAGTTTGGTCAATTTTTGACCATTTATGGGTCAGTTCAGCTTACTTTTTGAATCTAGTTTTGAAATAGGAGAGAGGAGAGATGAAATATCTCATTTTATTGATTAAAAATTGGGAGTAATGATGAGGAAAAAGGTGCCTTCTTCATGAGGGGAGATCCCCACTCTGAGGTGTTAAAATTCAGTTTTTTAATTGTTTTCTTTGGTCCTTAGTCCACTCTTCATCTTATGTGAGAATTTACTCATTTTTGGGGGGTTTTTCTTTTATTCTTTAATTTATCTCCTCCCTACATGTTTGGATTAATCTTATTGGTCTATAGGAACCTTAATTGGACCATAATCCAAAAATTTCTGAAAATCTGGACCCTTAGGCTAAGGTCCTTTATACCTATTTTCAATTAATTGCAATTGCACATTGGAAAGTTCTTTTTGAATTTCTATTTTAGGGGAAACCATTTTAGACACTAGGAGGATTTTTATAACAAGAAATATCTCAATTTTGAATTACCTCCCTCTAGAAATTTTTCTCTCTCCAGGCCAAAACAGGGTAAAACAGGATCTTTCTTGAGGGGAATAATTATAAGATCAAGGGGAGGTTCTTACACCTGCACACCTTAAAAGCTGGAGGGAGGAATCTTACATCCTACCCCACTTAAAAAATGCGAGATGTCCTCATCTTGCAAACTAGAGGACAATTCTTTTCCTTAAGATCCAACTAATTTTGCGGTTCCTTATAGTCTGGTGAATCCAATAGAATTTTGGAATAAAGATCCCTTATATAGAACTCATCATCAGATTATAATTCATTCAGATCATATCATTTCATATCCTTAATACAAATATGGTCTATTAGACTAAAATTTCCATCTGAACATTCCTCTAAGGGGAATTTCAATTAGACAGGTTTTTAATTTGTCATCCCTTAACTTGATCCACTGGGTCAAGTGTTAACAGTAGCAATCTGTCAGCACAATCCACTAATCTCATAGTGATTTGCTGAAGTCATTAACGTCATTTCAGTTATTACGAACATCATCATAGGGACTCGTCCCATTCATCCTCATTGTGGTTTTGCTCAGCTTATCGCTTTTCAACCAAAATTTAGGAATCATCATTTTTCAATCAGAATCCAAATCAACTTATCAGTTCTCAACCAAAATTTTAAAATCATATCAACCACATTCAAACTCATCATCTGGATAGAATTTTTTCTTATAATTTCAAGGTCTTAGATTTACTCGTATATACTGCCAGTAAAGAGCTACAGTTATACCCTCAGTATATACGTGTAGTCACGGTCCTTGGAATTTTAAGGTAAATATCATCATGTCTAGGCCTCAAGCAAGTCAGGGATTCTATACAATTGCCATACTTCCATTTGAAGACCCAATTACCTATTTATGAATATCAATTGGTATGAATTTCATCTCACAATTACAACCTTTTACTACTACTACATAATTTTTTGACATTTTTGGCTTCTCGGTTGATTCACTTAGCCAATTTGCTCTGATACCAGCTGAAAGATCCCTGTCCCCACCGCGCAACGAATCCTGGGGTGCTAGTAGCGGAAGTAGCACTTCTTGCGCGGGGCACGGTCCTTCACTCGGGGCCTCGCCCACGAATATCTGGACAAGAGACTAATCCCTTGGTTCTTCCAAAAACAAACTCGGAAAAACACCCCTCACCTGGAAAGCACGAGCGATTTCTCTAAGATATTTTTACTCTAACGTAGTCAAGAGCCTTAACTAACTGAACTGATCTAACCGAACCCGTAAGTACCATAGTATCATAGAGACCAACGCTTTCTTCCTCATTGAGAGGCACAGCCGTTGATTCTTTTCCATAGAACAATTTTTATCCGGGATTTACTTCATCTATCGTACTATAACAGAATTGAGTCTCATTTTAGGGATCCATCAGTCCAGCCTGCAGTCCCATGGGTTAGCCAACCGCCCAACAACCGTAGTGATGGGATCCATTTAAGAATTTGGTTAGGTTTTTTCATGGGTACTAGGGAAAAGAGTTCCCATGCCCCCTAGCCGGATATTAATGCTAACTTAAAACTAGTCACACCACTTACACACCCAATATGAAATTGCCTTTTTCACACATTCAGCTGTGAAATTGCCTTTTTCAGAGATTCAGCTATCTTTGAAACAATCTTTTAATGAAACTATAGTATTACTAATCATAATCCTCCAAAATTATCCGGTTTAATCCTAATTTCTAATTTTTCCTTCATCGATGTACCTATGGCATCATTGGCAACCAGAATTCTCACCACCTGTCCACTTAGGGGCCTTTTCGATAGTTCCTAGCTCATAGTACCTGATAATATATTTACTTATAAAAATCAAAATGGAATCTCTGTTGAAGATCAGCAAGATCAACCAACAGATCCATATAAAAGAGCCATGGACTCATCCGTTGAGAACCAGCAAGGTTAATCAACCAGATCCATGTCGGAATTCAGAAAACAACTCTTACTCCTTGTTCCAATATCTTCCACGACGTACGTGTGGGTATCTTTGGCAACCTAGCAGAGCCCGAGCACCATATGGTCAGCACCCTCTAGGATCCTTCGCAAGTCACCTACTAGCGCTTAACTCATAGGCCGCTTCCTTAGTCCCTCATCCATCGTACACCGGAAGCTCACCATTTAAATCGAACCGAGGCTAGTCAAGATCTCGACCGACCTTGCTATGTGAGACGTCCTCCGTTGACTCTCCGTCAGCTATTGCAACTTTATCAGATAGATCTCCACGACCTCATTCACAAGACAGTCAAAATGCTTCCCCAACATTTTTGACATAAAACATTCATTTAAAATCAGGTCATAAATACAGTTTCTATAACGAACTCTCGTCTTTCCACATTGTTCCACATCAATCCTCATTTATTTCATATACATTCCTATTCTCATCACATCATTTTCCATCTCATCACATCTTTCCTCATTTATCCGCATCAGATCTCATCCACTCTCATCCACTCGCATCCACTCGCATCTACTCATATCCACATCTCATCACATCATATTCATTCACATCACATATCATCCATTTACATCTATCCCAATTTACATCACATCTCATTCACTCACATCTCGATTCACATGACATCACATCTCATTCATTCATATCCATTGCATTCATTCATTCATATCCATCACATTCATTCTCATCACCATCCCATCACATACATTCTATTCACATTATATCACATCACTTCTATCCACATCATATCTCATTCATACACATCTCATCTCATTCATCCACATCCATCCAATCGTTCACATGTACGACTACTCACATCTATCCATACATTCATATTTATCACTTCACATCCATATATATTCATACACATCTCATCTCATTCATCCACATCCATCCAATCGTTCACATGTACGACTACTCACATCTATCCATACATTCATATTTATCACTTCACATCCATATATATTCATGTCACATCACATTCTTTCACATACACATCCACATCCATTCTTTCACATACATCCACATCCATTCAAGATTTCACATACTCATCCACATTCATTCTTCACATACACATCCACATCCATTCTTCACATGCACATCCACATCCATTCTTCACATACACATTCACATCCATCCATTCACATGCACATCCACATCCATCCATTCATTCACATCATATCTCATCACATCTATTCACATCACATCTCATCACATTTATTCACATCACATTACATCCATCCATTCATTCACATCGCATCTCATCCCATCACATTACATCCATCCATCCATTCACATCTATCTGATTCATATTGCATCTCATCACATCTCATTTCTATGCAAGTTTTCAGTTTGATTTTCTTTTGAATACAAGGAGTATTTCTTGAATCAGTATCCCCAAAACTTCTTGATCGGAATTGTGAATTCCATACGAGAATTCCTTGAATTCTATAACCTTGATCTACAAATCAATTCGAAGGGTCTTAAACTTAGTTTTAGATTTTGACGGGAGTTTTGAGTGTATTTTTCTAAACTGGTCACTCCTTCTGTCCTCAAAACTGACGAAAGAGTTTGGTCTTGGTCATAGTCTGATTCAAGGTTCGAGTCGGATAAGATTTTTCCTGAACTATCTTTCTCGAAAAGGTTTGATAATTTACTTACTATTTTACTGAATTTCTTTCTTTGAATATTCACTTAACTGATTTCTAAATTAGTTATGAATTCCAATTAGGAAGAGATTAATCATTTATTTGAATATTTCGATCTCAATAGATTTCTTGAATTCTCTTTTTACAATCCGTGTGAATATAAAACAAAAGAAATTTCTCTCTTAGAGTATTTAATTATTCATTTATCAAATACTCATAGAATTTAAACATAGCATTTAACGGAATTCTAATTTTGATATATAAATTCTTTATGCATCTATTTATGCATAAAAATCAACTTCAGTGGGAATAACACTTTTATAAAAAGTCCTTTTATGGATAGAATCAAATTTAATAGGAATAACACTTTTTAAAATAAAAAGAATTTCTTTATGCATAAAAATCAATTTTTATAACAATAACGCTTTTACAATAAAATTTTTCTTTTTGCATCTTTCTATGCATAAAAATCAAATTTAATGAGAATAACACTTTTGAAAAAAAAATTTCTTTTATGCATCTTTCTATGCATAAAAATCAAATTTAATGAGAATAACACTTTTGAAATAAAAATAATTCCTTTATGCATCTTTCTATGCATAAAAATCAAATTTAATGAGAATGACACTTTTGAAATAAAAATAATTCTTTTATGCATCTTTCTATGCATGAAAATCAAATTTAATGAGAATAACACTTTTGGAATAAAATAATTCCTTTATGCATCTTTCTATGCATAAAAATCAAATTTAATGATAATAACACTTTTGAAATAAAAATAATTCCTTTATGCATAAAAATAATTCCTTTATGCATCTTTCTATGCATAAAAATCAAATTTAATGAGAATAACACTTTTGAAATAAAAGAATTCCTTTATGCATCTTTCTATGCATAAAAATCAAATTTAATGAGAATAACACTTTTGAAATCAAAATAATTCCTTTATGCATCTTTCTATGCATAAAAATCAAATTTAATAATTAATATCAGTGATATCAATGCATATTCATAGGTGAATATGTGCATGGAGTAATTAGAACATTCCTTTTAGATGTAAAAAATGGTGGGAATTACTCTTTTGGAATAACATAAAAACAAACTTTCTTTTCCACAAAATTCTGAAAAATTTTGCCATAACCTCCTTTGTATGGCTGACCATTTTTCATTTTTTTCATTCTATTTTTAACTTAAATTAACCCAAATTAGATTCATAGAATTCTAATCTACACAATTTTCTAAATTCAAGAGAGTAAACAATAAGAAGATTTTAATTAATCTCGTAGTTAATCTTTCTAGGTTAAGAAAGGCTGGAATGTAAAGAAGAGAAGGGGGTGGCCTTTTCCTCAAAGGCATAGCATTTGAATTTAATTCAATCAACTGTAAAACATAAAAATCAAGAAAACCATAGATTTAAAATTAAACAAGTAAGAAAATTAACTTATATAGAGCTTGTTAGCTTTCCTTTGGCTTGAGGGAATGAGGGTTCTACTCTTGTTTGAAGCAAGAGTGGTCACCAATTCACTTTGGAGAGGATTAGGCCAAAAACAATTAAATTGTTAAAAAATTCAATGTAAATGTCTCTCAGCACAGGAGCAGAGTAACAGTGCATAAACACCATTAAGCTTTTACAAAGGGGAGGCTTCTATTTATAGGAAAAAGTGAGCCTCTAACCAAGAAAACTAATTCTAGAATTTTTCAAATCAGTTTGGTCAATTTTTGACCATTTATGGGTCAGTTCAGCTTACTTTTTGGATCTAGTTTTGAAATAGGAGAGAGGAGAGATGAAATATCTCATTTTATTGATTAAAAATTAGGAGTAATGATGAGGAAAAAGGTGCCTTCTTCATGAAGGGAGATCCCCACTCTGAGGTGTCAAAATTCAGTTTTTTAATTGTTTTCTTTGGTCCTTAGTCCACTCTTCATCTTATGTGAGAATTTACTCATTTTTGGGGGGTTTTTCTTTTATTCTTTAATTTATCTCCTCCCTACATGTTTGGATTAATCTTATTGGTCTATAGGAACCTTAATTGGACCATAATCTAAAAATTTCTGAAAATCTGGACCCTTAGGCTAAGGTCCTTTATACCTATTTTCAATTAATTGCACTCTATCAGACAGCTGTTGGTTGCCTCATTTATGTATGCATTACGAGGCCGGACATTCAGTTTGCAGTCTCACAGGTGAGCAGGTTTATGCATAGCCTAGGGTCTCAGCATTGGAAGGCAGTTAAACGCATCTTTTGCTACTTGAGTGGCACCCACAAGTTAGGTATTCCATACAATTGCGGTACTTCCATTTGAAGACCCAATTACCTATTTATGAATCTTCATTGTTTGTAAATATCAATTTGTATGAATTTCATCACACAACTACAACCTTTTACTGCTACTACATAATTTTTTGACATTTATGGCTTCTCAGTTGATTCACTTTAGCCAATTTGTTCTGATACCAGCTGAAAGATCCTTGTCCCCATTGCGCAACAAATCCTGGGGTGCTAGCAGTGGAAGTAGCACTTCTTGTGCGGGACAGGGTCCTTCACTCGGGGCCTCGCCCACGAATATCCAGACAAGAGACTAATCCCTCGATTCTTCCAAAAATGAACCCAAAAAAACTTCCCTCGCCCGGAAAGCACGGGCGATTCCTCCAAGATATTTTTACTCTAACGTAGTCAAGAGCCTTAACTAACTGAACTGATCTGACCGAACCCGTAAGTATCATAGTTAGATCAAGGAAAAGACTTGCACTTGGATCATAGAGACCAACGCTTTTTTCCTCGCTGAGAGGCACAGCCGTTGATTCTTTTCCATAGAATAATTTTTATCCGGGATTTACTTCATCTATCGTACTATAACAGAATTGAGTCTCATTTTAGGGATCCATGAGTCCAACCTAACCCCATCCAGTCCCATGGCTTAGCCAATTGCCCAACCACTGTAGTGATGGGATCCATTTAAGAATTTGGCTAGGTTTTGTCCCGGTTACCAGGGAAAAGAGTTCCCAGGCCCCCTAGCCGGATATTCATGCAAACTTAAAACTAGTCACACCACTTACACACCCAATATGAAATTACCTTTTTCACAGATTCAGCTATCTTTCAAACAATCTTTTAATGAAACTATAGTATCACTGATCATAATCCTCCAAAATTATCTGGTTGGAATCCTAATTTCTAATTTTTCCTTTATCGTTGTACCTATGGCATCATTGGCAACCAGAACGCTCACCATCTGTCCACTTAGGGGCCTTTTCGATAGTTCCTTGCTCATAGTACCCAGCAATATATATTCACTTATAAAAATCAAATTGAAATCTCTGTTGAAGATCAGCAAGATCAACCAACAGATCCATATAAAAGAGCCATGGACTCATCCATTGAGGACCAACAAGGTCAATCAACCAGATCCATGCCCGAATTTAGAAAACAACTCTTACTCCTTGTTCCAATATCTTCCATGACGTACGTGTGGGTATCGTTGGTGACCCAGAGCCCGAGCATCGTATGGTTAGCACCCTCTAGGATCCTTCGCAGGTCACCTAGCCCTTCACTCATAGGCCGCTTCCTTAGTCCCTCATCCACTGTATCAGGAAGCTCACCATTTAAATCGAACCGAGGCTGGTCAAGACCTCGGCCGACCTTGCTATGCGAGACATCCTCCGTTGACTCTCCGTCAGCTATTGCAACTTTATTAGATAGATCTCCACGACCTCATTCACAAGACGGTCAAAATGCTTCCCTAGCATTTTTGACATAAAAGAGTCATTTAAAAACAGGTCATAAATACAGTTTCTATAACGAACTCTCGTCTTTCCACATTGTTCCACATCAATCCTCATTTATTTCATATATATTCCTATTCTCATCACATCATTTTCCATCTCATCACATCTTTCCTCATTTATTCGCAATAGATCTCATCCACTCGCATCTACTCATATCCATATCTCATCACATCATATTCATTCACATCACATATCATCCATTCACATGTATCCCAATTTACATCACATCTCATTCACTCACATCCCGATTCACATGACATCACATCTCATTCATTCATATCCATCACATTCATTCATTCTTATCCATTACATTCATTCTCATCACCATCCCATCGCATACATTCTATCCACATTATATTATATAACTTCTATCCACATCATATCTCACTCATACACATCTCATCTCATTCATCCACATCCATCCAATCGTTCACATGTACGACTACTCACATCTATCCATACATTCATATTTATCACTTCACATCCACATATATGCATGTCACATCACATTCTTTCATATACACATCCACATACATCCACATCCATTCTTTCACATACTCATCCACATCCATTCTTCACATACACATCCACATCCATTCTTCACATACACATTCACATCCATTCTTCACATGCACATCCACATCCATTCTTCATATACACATTCACATCCATTCTTCACATACACATTCACATCCATTCTTCACATGCACATCCACATCCATCCATTCATTCACATCTATCTGATTCACATCACATCTCATCACATCTATTCACATCACATCTCATCACATTTATTCACATCACATTACATCCATCCATTCATTCACATCTATTTGATTCACATCGCATCTCATCACATCTATTCACATCACATCTCATCACATCTATTCACATCACATTACATCCATCCATTCATTCACATCTATCTGATTCACATTGCATCTCATCACATCTATTCACATCACATCTCATTTCTATGCAAGTTTTCAGTTTGATTTTCTTTTGAATACAAGGAGTATTTCTTGAATCAGTATCCCCAAAACATCTTGATCGGAATTCTGAATTTCGTACCAGAATTCCTCGATTCTATAACCTTGATCCACAGATTAATTCCAAGGGTCTCAAACTTAGTTTCAGATTTGGCGGGAGTTTTGAGTGTATTTTTCTAAACTGGTCACTCCTTTCCTCGAAACTGACGAAAGAGTTTGGTCTTGGTCATAGTCTGATTCAAGGTTCGAGTCAGATAACATTTTCCTGAACTATCTTTCTCAAAAAAGTTTGATCATTTAGTTACTATTTTACTGAATTTCTTTCTTTGAATATTCACTTAATGGATTTCTAAATTAGTTATGAATTCATCTTTATGCATCTTTCTATGCATAATTTTTTTTTAAAAATGAGAATAACACATTTGAAATAAAAATAATTCCTTTATGCATCTTTCTATGCATAAAAATCAAATTTAATAATTAATATCAGTGATATCCATGCATATTCATAGGTGAATATATACATGGAGTAATTAGAATATTTCTTTTAGATGTAAAAAATGGTGGGAATTACTCTTTTGGAATAACATAAAAATAAACTTTCTTTTTCACAAAATTCTGGAAAATATTTCCATAACCTCCTTTGTATGGCTGAACATTTCTTATTTTTATCATTCTATTTTTAACTTACATTAACCCAAATTAGATTCACAGAACATGATCTTTTTTGAGGGGAATAATTATAAGATCAGAAGGGGAGGTTCTTACACCTGCACACCTCAAAAGCTGGAGGGAGGAATCTTACATCCTACCCCACTTAAAAAATGCGATATGTCCTCATCTTGCAAACTAGAGGACAACTCTTTCCCTTAAGATCCAACTAATTCTAGGGTTCCTTATAGTCTGGTGAACCCAACAGAATCCTGGGATAAAGATCCCTTATATAGAACTCATCCTCAGATAACAATTCATTCAGATCATATCATTTCATATCCTTAACACAAATATGGTCCATTAGACCAAAATTTCCATCTGAACATTCCTCCAAGGGGAATTTCAATTATACAGGTTTTTAATTTGTCATCCCTTAACTTGAACCACTGGATCAAGTGTTAACAGTAGCAATCTGTCAGCACAATCCACTAATCTCATAGTGATTTGCAGAAGTCATTAATGTCATTCGAGTTACGAACATCATCACAGGGACTCGTCCCATTCATCCTCATTGTGGTTTTGCTCAGCTTATTGCTTTTTAACCAAAACTCAGGAATCATCATTTTTCAATCAGAATCCAAATCAACTAATCAGTTCTCAACCAGAATTTTAAAATCATATCAACCACATTTGAATTCATCATCTGGATAGCATTTTTGCTTATAATTTCAAGGTCTTAGATTTACTCGTATATACTGCAAGTAAAGAGCTGTAGTTATACCCTCGGTATATAGGGGTAGTTACGGTCCTTGGAATTTTAAGGTAAATATCATCATGTCTAAGCGTCAAGCAAGTCAGGGACTCCATATAATTGCGGTACTTCCATTTGAAGATCCAATTACCTATTTATGAATCTTCATTGTGAATATCAGTTTGTATGAATTTCAACATACAATTACAACCTTTTACTCCTACTACATAATTTTTTGACATTTCTGGCTTCTCAGTTGATTCACTTTAGCCAATTTACTCTGATACAACCAGCTGAAAGAACCCTGTCCCCATCGCGTAATGAATCCTGGGGTGCTAGTAACACCGGAAGTAGCACTTCTTGCATGGGGTAGGATCCTTCACTAGGGACCTCACCCACGAATATCCGGACAAGAGACTAATCCCTTGGTTCTTCCAAAAACGAACCCGGAAAAACTTTCCTCGCCCGAAAAGCACGGGCGATTCCTCCAAGATATTTTTACTCTATTGTAGTCAAGAGCCTTAACTAACTGAACTGATCTGACCAAACCCGTAAGTATCATAGTTAGATCAAGGAAAAGACTTGCACTTGGATCATAGAGACCAACGCTTTTTTCCTCATTGAGAGGCACGCCGTTGATTCTTTTCCATAGAACAATTTTTATCCGAGATTTACTTCATCTATCGTACTATAACAGAATTTAGTCTCATTTTAGGGAGCCATCAGTCCAACCTAACCCCATTCAGTCCGGTGGGTTAGCCAACTGCCCATCCACTGTAGTGATGGGATCCATTTAAGAATTTGGTTAGGTTTTATCCTCGGTACCAGAGAAAAGAGTTCCCAGGCCCCCTAGCCGGATATTCGTGTAAACTTAAAACTAGTCACACCACTTACGCACCCAATATGAAATTACCTTTTTCACAAATTCAGTTGTCTTTAAAACAATCTTTTAATGAAACTATAGCATCACTGATCATAATCCTCCACAATTATCCGGTTGGAATCCTAATTTCTAATTTTTCCTTCATCCGTGTACCTATGGCATCATTGGCAACCAGAACACTCACCACCTGTCCACTCAGGGGCCTTTTCGATAGTTCCTAGCTCATAGTACTCGGCAATATATTCACTTATAAAAATCAAAATGGAATCTCCGTTGAAGATCAGCAAGATCAACCAACAGATCCATATAAAAGAGCCATGGACTCATCCGTTGAGGACCAACAAGGTCAATCAACCAAATCCATGCCCGAATTCAAAAAACAACTCTTACTCCTTGTTCCAATATCTTCAACGACGTACATGTGGGTATCTTCGATGACCCAGAGCCCGAGCACCATATGGTTAGCACCCTCTAGGATCCTCGCAAGTCACCTAGCGCTTCACTGATAGGCCGCTTCCTTAGTCCCTCATCTACCGTACCGGAAGCTCACCATTTAAATCGAACCAAGGCTGGTCATGACCTCGGCCGACCTTGCTACGCAAGACGTCCTCCGTTGACTCTCCGTCAGCTGTTGGCAACTTTATGAGATAGATCTTCATGTCCTCATTCACAAGACGGTCAAAATGCTTCCCTCGCATTTTTGACATAAAACAGTCATTTAAAAACAAGTCATAAATACAGTTTCTATAACGAACTCTCATCTTTCCACATTGTTCCACATCATCCCTCATTATTTCATATGTATTCTTATTCTCATCACATCATTTTCCATCTCATCACATCTTTCCTCATTTATCCGCATCAGATCTCATCCACTCGCATCTACTCATATCCACATCTCATCACATCATATTCATTCACATCACATATCATCCATTCACATCTATCTCAATTTACATCACATCTCATTCACTCATATCCCGATTCACATGACATCACATCTCATTCATTCATATCCACCATCGCATTCATTCATTCATATCCATCACATTCATTCTCATCACCATCCTATCACATACATTCTATCCACATTATATCACATCACTTCTATCCACATCATATCTCATTCATACACATCTCATCTCGTTCATCCACATCCATCCAATTGTACAACTACTCACATCTATCCATACATTTATATTTATCACTTCACATCCACATATATTCATGTCACATCACATTCTTTCACATACACATCCACATCCATTCTTTCACATACATCCACATCCATTCTTTCACATACTCATCCACATCCATTCTTCACATACACATCCACATCCATTCTTCACATGTACATCCACATCCATTGTTCACATACACATCCACATCCATTCTTCACATACACATTCACATCCATCCATTCACATGCACATCCACATCCATCCATTCATTCACATCCATCTATCCATTCATTCATTCACATCACATCTCATCACATCTATTCACATCACATCTGATCACATTTATTCACATCACATTACATCCATCCATTCATTCACATCTATCTGATTCACATCGCATCTCATCACATCTATTCACATTACATCTCATCACATCTATTCACATCACATTACATCCATCCATTCATTCACATCGCATCTCATCATATCTATTCACATCACATCTCATTTCTATGCAACTTTTCAGTTTGATTTTCTTTTGAATACAAGGAGTATTTCTTGAATCAGTATCCCCAAAACTTCTTGATCGAAATTCTGAATTTCATACCAGAATTCCTCGAATTCTATAACCTTGATCCACAGATCAATTCAAAGGGTCTCAAACTTAGTTTCAGATTTGGCGGGAGTTTTGAGTGTATTTTTCTAAACAGGTCACTCCTTTTCTCGAAACTCACGAAAGAGTTTGGTCTTGGTCATAGTCTGATTCAAGGTTCGAGTGTTGGATAAGATTGTTTCTGAACTATCTTTCTCGAAAAGGTACGATAATTTAGTTACTATTTTATTGAATTTCTTTCTTTGAATATTAACTTAACTGATTTCTAAATTAGTTGTGAATTCCAATGAGGAAGTGTTTAATCATTTATCTGAATAATTCGATCTCGATAGATTTCATGAATTCTTCTTTTACAATCCGTGTGAATATAAAATGATAGAAATTTCTCTCTTAGAGTATTTAATTATTCATTTATCAAATACTCATGGAATTTAAACCTAAAATTTAAGAAAATTCTAATTTTGATATAAAAATTCTTTATGCATAAAAATCAACTTCAGCGATAATAACACTTTTATAAAAAATCATTTTATGTATCTTTTTATGCATAAAATCAAATTTAATAGGAATAACACTTTTAAAATAAAAACAATTTCTTTAAAAATCTATTTATGCATAAAAAATCAAATTTTGTAAGAATAACGCTTTTATAATAAAAATTTTCTTTATGCATCTTTCTATGCATACAATAGAAATTTAATGAGAATAACACTTTTTGCAATAAAAAATTTTCTTTATGCATCTTTCTATGCATAAAAATTAAATTTAATGAGAATAACACTTTTGAAATAAAAATAAATCCTTTATGCATCTTTCTTTGCATAAAAATCAAATTTAATGAGAATAACACTTTTGAAATAAAAATAATTCCTTTATGCATCTATCTATGCATAAAGATCAAATTTAATGAGAATAACACTTTTGAAATAAAAATAATTCCTTTATGCATCTTTCTATGCATAAAGATCAAATTTAATGAGAATAACACTTTTGAAATAAAAATAATTTCTTTATGCATCTTTCTATGCATAAAAATCAAATTTAATGAGAATAACACTTTTGAAATAAAATAATTCCTTTATGCATCTTTCTATGCATAAAAATCAAATTTAATGAGAATAACACTTTTGAAATAAAAATAATTCCTTTATGCATCTTTCTATGCATAAAAATCAAATTTAATAATTAATATCAGTGATATCCATGCATATTCATAGGTGAATATGTACATGGAGTAATTAGAATATTTCTTTTAGATGCAAAAAATGGTGGGAATTACTCTTTTGGAATAACATAAAAACAAACTTTCTTTTCCACAAAATTTTAAATTTTTTTACCATAACCTCCTTTGTATGGCTGACCATTTCTCATGTTTATCATTCTATTTTTTACTTAAATTAACCCAAATTTGATTCATAGAACTCTAATCTACACAATTTTCTAAATTCAAGAGAGTAAACAATAAGAAGAGTTTATTTAATCCCTTAGTTAATCTTTCTAGGATTAAAAAAGGCTGGAATATAAGGAAGAGAAGGGGGTGACCTTTTCCTCAAAGGAATAGCATTTGAATTTAATTCAATCAACAATTGTCAAACATGAAGATCAAGAAAACCATAGATTTAAAATTAAACAAGTAAGAAAATTAACTTACATAGAGCTTGTAAGATCTCCTTTGGCTTGAGGGATTGAGGGTTCTACTCTTGTTTGAAGAAAGAGTGGCCACCAATTCACCTTGGAGAGGATTAGGCCAAAAACAATTGAATTATTAAAAAAATCAATGTAAATGGCTCAGGACACAGGAGCAGAGTAACAGTGCATAAACACCATTAAGCTTTTAGAAAGGGAAGGCTTCTATTTATAGGAAAAAGTGAGCCTCTAACCAAGCAAACTGATTCTAGAATTTTCCAGATCGGTTTGGTCAATTTTGACCATTTTTGGGTCAGTTCAGCTTACTTTTTGGATCTAGTTTTGAAATAGGAGAGAGGAGAGATGAAATGTCTCATTTTATTGATTAAAATTGGGGGTAATGATGAGAAAAAAGGCGCCTCCTTCATGAGGAGAGATTCCCACTCTGAGGTGTTAAAATTCAGTTTTTTGATTGTTTTCTTTGGTCCTTTGTCCACTCTTCATCTTATGTGAGAATTTACTCATTTTTGGGGGGTTTTTCTTTTATTCTTCAATTTATCTCCTCCCTACATTTGGATTAATCTTATTGGTCTATAGGAACCTTAATTGGACCATAATCTAAAAATTTCTCAAAATGTGGACCCCTAGGCTAAGATCCTTTATACCTATTTTCAGTTAATTCCAATTGCACATTGGAAAGTTCTTTTTGAATTTTTGTTTCGGGGGAAACCATTTTAGACACTAGGAAGATTTTTATATCCAAAAATATCTCAATTTTGAATTACCTCCCCCTAGACATTTTCTTTCCCCATGCCAAAACAGGGTAAAACAAGATCTTTCTTGAGGGGAATAATTATAAGATCAGAAGGGGAGGTTCTTACACCTGCACACCTCAAAAGCTGGAGGGAGGAATCTTACATCCTACCCCACTTAAAAACATGAGATGTCCTCATCTTGCAAACTAGAGGACAACTCTTTCCCTTAAGATCCAACTGATTCTGGGGTTTCTTATAGTCTGGTGAACCCAACAGAATCCTAGGATAAAGATCCCTTATATAGAACTCATCATTAGATAACAATTTATTCAGATCATATCATTTCATATCCTTAACACAAATATGGTCCATTAGACCAAAATTTCCATCTAAACATTCCTCCAAGGGGAATTTCAATTATACAGGTTTTTAATTTGTCATCCCTTAACTTGATCCACTGGGGGGGTCAAGTGTTAACAGTAGTAATCGGTCAGCACAATCCACTAATCTCATAATTATTTGCTGAAGTCATTCTAGTTACGAACATCATGACAGCGACTCGTCCCATTCATCCTCATTCTGGTTTTGCTCAGCTTATCGTTTTTCAACCAAAATTTAGGAATCAGCATTTTTCAATCAGAATCCAAATCAACTCATCAGTTCTCAACCAAAATGTTGAAATCATATCAACCACATTCGAATTCATCATCTAGATAGCATTTTTGCTTATAATTTCAAGGTCTTAGATTTACTCGTATATACTACCAGTAAAGAGCTAGAGTTATACCCTCGGTATATACGGGTAGTGAGGGTCCTTGGAATTTTAAGGTCATCATGTCTAGGCCTCAAGCAAGTCAGGGATTTCATACAATTGTGCTACTTCCATTTGAAGACCCAATTACCTATTCTATGAATCTTCATTCTAAATATCAATTTGTATGAATTTCATCACACATTTACAACCTTTTAGTGCTACTACATAATTTTTTGACATTTCTGGCTTCTCAGTTGATTCACTTTAGCCAATTTGCTCTGATACCAGCTGAAAGGTCCCTGTCCCCACCGCACAACGAATCCTGGGCTGCTAGCAACGGAAGTAGCACTTCTTGCACGGGGCAGGGTCCTTCACTCCGGGCCTCGCCCCCCATGAATATCTAGACAAGAGACTAATCCCTCGGTTCTTCTAAAAATGAACCCGAAAAAACTTCCCTCGCCTGGAAAGCACGGTCGATTCCTCCAAGATATTTTTACTCTAATGTAGTCAAGAGCCTTAACTAATTAAACTGATCTGACCAAACCCGTAAGTATCATAGTCAGATCAAGGAAAAGACTTGCAATTGGATCATAGAGACCAACGCTTTTCTCCTCATTAAGAGAGGGACAGCCGTTGATTCTTTTCCATAGAACAATTTTTATCTGGGATTTACTTCATCTATCGTATTATAACATAATTGAAATTCATTTTAGGGATCCATCAGTCCAGCCTAACCCCATCCAGTCCCGTGGGTTAGACAACCGCCCAACCACTGTAGTGATGGGATCCATTTGAGGATTTGGTTAGGTTTTGTCCCGGGTACCACGGAAAAGAGTTCCCAAGTCCCCTAGCCGGATATTCATGCAAACTTAAACTAGTCACACCACTTACACACCCAATATGAAATTGCCTTTTGTCATAGATTCAGCTGTCTTTATCCTTTAATGAAACTATAGTTTCATTGGTCATAATCATCCAAAATTATCCGGTTGAATCCTAATTTCCAATTTTTCCTTCATTGGTGTACCTATGGCATCATTGGCAACCAAAACGCTCACCACCTGTCCACTCAGGGGCCTTTTCGATAGTTCCTAGCTCATAGTACCCGGCAATATATTCACTTATAAAAATCAAAATGGAATCTCCATTGAAGATCAGCAAGATCAACCAACAGATCCATATAAAAGAGCCATGGACTCATCCATTGAGGACGAGCAAGGTCAATCAACCAAATCCATGCCCGAATTCAGAAAACAACTCTTACTCCTTGTTCCAATATCTTCCACGACATACGTGTAGGTATCTTCGGCAACTCAGAGCCCGAGCACTGTATGGTCAGCACCCTCTAGGATCCTTCGCAGGTCACCTAGCGCTTCACTCATAGGCCGCTTCCTTAGTCCCTCATCCACCGTACCGGAAGCTCACCATTTAAATCGAACCGAGGGGCTGGTCACGACCTCGACCGACCTTGCTACGCGAGACATCCTCCATTGACTCTCCATCAGCTGTTGCAACTTTATCAGATAGATCTCCATGACCTTATTCACAAGACGGTCAAAATGCTTCCCCAACATTTTTGATATAAAACAGTCATTTTAAAACAGGTTATAAATACAGTTTTTATAATGAACTCTCATCTTTCCACATTGTTCCACATCAATCCTCATTTATTTCATATGTATTCTTATTCTCATCACATCATTTTCCATCTCATCACATCTTTCCTCATTTATCCGCATCAGATCTCATCCACTCGCATCTACTCATATCCATATCTCATCACATCATATTCATTCACATCACATATCATCCATTCACATCGATCCCAATTTACATCACATCTCATTCACTCACATCCCGATTCACATGACATCACATCTCATTCATTCATATCCATCGCATTCATTCATTCATATCCATCACATTCATTCTCATCACCATCCCATCACATACATTCTATCCACATTATACCACATCACTTCTATCCACATCATATCTCATTCATACACATCTCATCTCATTCATCCACATCCATCCAATTGTTCACATGTACGACTACTCACATCTATCCATACATTCACTTCACATCCACATATATTCATGTCACATCACATTCTTTCACATACACATCCACATCCATTCTTTCACATACATCCACATCCATTCTTCACATCCATTCTTCACATACACATACACATCCACATCCATTCTTCACATACACATTCACATCCACATCCATCCATTCATTCACATCTATCTAATTCACATCACATCTATTCACATCACATCTCATCACATTTATTCACTATCTGATTCACATCTCAGCTCATCACATCTATTCACATCACATCTCATCACATCTATTCACATCACATTACATCCATCCATTCATTTACATCTATCTAATTCACATCGCATCTCATCACATCTCATTTCTATGCAAGTTTTCAGTTTGATCTTGAATCAGTATCCCCAAAACTTCTTGATCAGAATTCTGAATTTCATACCAAAATTCCTCGAATTCTATAACCTTGATCCACAGATCAATTCGAAGGGTCTCAAACTTAGTTTCAGATTTGGCGGGAGTTTTGAGTGTATTTTTCTAAACTCGTCACTCCTTCTTTCCTCGAAACTCACGAAAGAGTTTGGTCTTGGTCATAGTCTGATTCAAGGTTTGTGTCGGATAAGATTTTTCCTGAACTATCTTTCTCGAAAAAAGGTTTGATAATTTAGTTACTATTTTATTGAATTTCTTTCTTTGAATATTCACTTAACTGATTTCTAAATTAGTTACGAATTCCAATGAGGAATAGATTAATCATTTATCTGAATATTTCGATCTCGATAGATTTCTTGAATTCTCTTTTTACAATCCGTGTGAATAAAAAATGATAGAAATTTCTCTCTTAGAGTATTTAATTATTCATTTATCAAATACTCATAGAATTTAAACATAGAATTTAAGAGAATTCTAATTTTGATAAAAAATTCGTTATGCATCTATTTATCCATAAAAATCAACTTCAATAGGATAACACTTTTATAAAAAATCCTTTTATGTTTCTATTTATGCATTAAAATTTTTTTAATAGGAATAACACTTTTAAAATAAAAAGAATTTCTTTATGCATCTATTTATGCAAAAAAATCAATTTTTATAAGAATAACGCTTTTATAATAAAAATTTCCTTTATGCATCTTTCTATGCATAAAAATCAAATTTAATGAGAATAACACTTTTGTAAAAAAAATTCCTTTATGCATCTTTCTATGCATTAAAATAAAATTTAATGAGAATAACACTTTTGCAATAAAAATAAATCCTTTATGCATCTTTCTATGCATAAAAATCAAATTTAATGAGAATAACACTTTTGAAATAAAAATAAATCCTTTATGCATCTTTCTATGCATGAGAATAACACTTTTGAAATAAAAATAATTTCTTTATGCATCTATATATGCATAAAAATCAAATTTATTGAGAATAACACTTTTGAAATGAAAATAATTCCTTTATGCATCTTTCTATTCATAAAAATTAAATTTAATGAGAATAACACTTTTGAAATGATTCCTTTATGCATCTTTCTATGCATAAAAATCAAATTTAATGACAATAACACTTTTGAAATAAAATAATTCCTTTATGCATCTTTCTATGCATAAAAAACAAATTTAATGAGAATAACACTTTTGAAATAAAAATAATTCCTTTATGCATCTTTCTATGCATAAAAATCAAATTTAATGAGAATAACACTTTTGTAATAAAACAATTCCTTTATGCATCTATCTACACATAAAATTCAAATTTAATGAGAATAACACTTTTGTAATAAAAATAAATCCTTTATGCATCTTTCTATGCATAAAAATCAAATTTAATGAGAATAACACTTTTGAAATAAAAATAAATCCTTTATGCATCTTTCTATGCATAAAAATCAAATTTAATGAGAATAACACTTTTGAAATAAAAATAATTCCTTTATGCATCTTTCTATGCATAAAAATCAAATTTAATGAGAATGACACTTTTGAAATAATTCCTTTATGCATCTTTCTATGCATAAAATCAAAGTTAATGAGAATAACACTTTTGAAATAAAAATAATTCCTTTATGCATCTTTCTATGCATAAAAATCAAATTTAATGAGAATAACACTTTTGAAATAAAAATAATTCCTTTATGCATCTTTCTATGCATAAAAATCAAATTTAATGAGAATAACACTTTTGAAATAAAATATTTCCTTTATGCATCTTTCTATGCATAAAAATCAAATTTAATGAGAATAACACTTTTGAAATAAAAAATAATTCCTTTATGTATTTTTCTATGCATAAAAATCAAATTTAATAATTAATATCAGTGATATCCATGGATATTCATAGGTGAATATGTACATGGAGTAATTAGAATATTTCTTTTAGATGCAAAAAATGGTGGGACTTACTCTTTTGGAATAACATAAAAATAAACTTTCTTTTCCATAAAATTCTGGAAAATTTTGCCATAACCTCCTTTGTATGGCTGACCATTTCTCATTTTTATCATTCTATTTTTAACTTAAATTAACCCAAATTATATTCATAGAACTCTGATCTACTTAATTTTCTAAATTCAAGAGCGTAAACAATAAGAAGAGTTTAATTAATCCCTTAGTTAATCTTTCTAGGATTAAGAAAGGCTGGAATGTAAAGAAGAGAAGGGGATGGCCTTTTCCTCAAAGGCATAGCATTTGAATTTAATTCAATCAACTGTAAAACATAAAAATCAAGAAAACCATAGATTTAAAATTAAACAAGTAAGAAAATTAACTTACATAGAGCTTGTAAGCTCTCGTTTGGCTTCAGGGATTGCGGGTTCTACTTTTGTTTGAAGCAAGAGTGGCCACCAATTCACTTTGGAGAGGATTAGGCCAAAAACAATTGAATTATTAAAAAATTCAATGTAAATGGCTGAGGACAGAGGAGCAGAGTAACAGTGCATAAACACCATTAAGCTTTTACAAAGAGGGAGGCTTCTATTTATAGGAAAAAGTGAGCCTCTAACCAAGAAAACAAATTCTAAAATTTTTGTAAGATTCCTCCCCAGCTTCTCAAGATGTCCTGTATCTTCCCTTGTAATCAAATCTCTCTTCAGATATATAGAAGATCTTGTTTCTACCTATTTTGGCTTAGAGAGAGAAAATATTCTAGAGAGAGGTTATTCAGATTTTAGATATTTTTGGATGGAAAAATATCTCTTCTTATTAAAATAAACTCCCCCGAAACAGAAGTTCAAAAAGATTTTCAGAAGGTGCATTAGAAATCAATTATAATCTGTTCAAAAGGCCTTATCCTAGGGATCCAGATTTTCTGAAAATTATAAATTAAGGTTTTGAGGGGCCAATCAGATTCATCCAAATGTGTGGAGGAGATAAATAGAAGAAATAAAGAAAATCCTCCCCAAAAATAAGTAAATACTCACATAAGATGAAGAGTGGACTAAGGACCAAAGGAAATACTAAAAAAATGAATTTTTGACACCTCAGAGTGGGGATTGCCCCTCATGAAGGAGGCGCCTATTTCACATGTGTGGTGGAGTTTTAAATTCCCAAAAATTGAGATATTTCATCTCTCCTCTCTCCTAGTTCAAACCTAGTTCCAAAAAGTAAGCTAAACTCAAAAATTGACCAAACTGATCTGGAAAATTCTAGAATCAGTTTGCTTGGTTAGAAGCTCACTTTTTCCTCTAAATAGAAGCCTCCCCCTTTGTTGAAGCTTAATAGTGTTTTATGCACTGTTACCCTACTCCTCCCCAGGAGCCAAAAACTGTGAATTTCTTAAAAATTCATTAGTTTTTGACCATTCCCTCTTCTCTAAAGAATTGGTGGCCACTCTTGTTTCAAACAAGAGTAGATCCCTCAAACCATCAAGCCAAAGGAAAGCTCCCAGAAATTCATGTAAGTTAGAAATCCTACTTTTCTTTATTCTTTTAATGGTTTTCTAATTTTTGTTATCTTTAAAATGATAAATCGATGCTATTCCTTGTTGGAAAGGCTTTCCCCCTCTCTCATTCTTAAATTCAGCCCTTCTTTATCCTAGATAAGTAATCTAATTGTTGAAATTAAACTCTTCATATTGTTTCTCTTTTAAAAGTGAAAATTGATTAGTTTAGAATGCTTTAAACCATTTGGGGATAATTTTTAAGTAATTTAAGGTTAGGAAAATTTGAAAAATGGTTAGCCATACAAAGGAGGTTATGGCAAAATTTTCTTAAATTTTGTGAAATAAGTTTTATCTTTTATTATTCAAAAAGAGTAATCCCCATCGTTTGTGTATTCTAAAAATGTTATTTTCATTCTAGGCATAGAAAAATGCATAGTAGAAATATTTTTATTATAAAAGTGTTATTTCCATTAAAATTAAATTCTATGCATAGAAAGATGCATATTGACTATTTTTTTATTATAAAAGAGTGATTTTCATTAGATTTAAATTCTATGCATAGAAAGATGCATATTGATTATTTTTATTATTATGAAAGAGTGATTTTTATTAGATTTAAATTCCATGCATAGAAAGATGCATATTGATTATTTTTTATTATTATAAAAGTGTTACTTTCACCAATATTGATTTTTATGCATAAAATGATGCATAAAAGAATTTTTTTAATTGCAAGAGTGTTGCTTTCACCAATATTGATTTTTATGCATAAATAGATGCATAAAAGAATTTTTTTATTATAAAAGTGTAACTTTCACCAATATTGATTTTTATGCATAAAATGATGCATAAAAGAATTTTTTTTATTACAAAAGTGTTACTTTCACCAATATTGATTTTTATGCATAAAATGATGCATAAAAGAATTTTTTATTATTATAAAAGTGTTACTTTCACCAATATTGATTTTTATGCATAAAATGATGCATAAAAGAATTTTTTTAAAAAATAAAAGTGTTACTTTCACCAATATTGATTTTTATGCAAAAATGATGCATAAAAGAATTTTTTTATTGTAAAAGTGTAACTTTCACCAATATTGATTTTTATGCATTAAATGATGCATAAAAGAAATTTTTTAATTATAAAAGTGTTACTTTCATCAAAATTGATTTTTTATGCATAAATAGATACATAACAGGATTTTCTTTAATATAAAAGTGTTATTTCCATAGAAGTTGGATTTTATGCATAAATAGATGCATACAAAATTTTTATATCAAAATAAGAGTTCTCTTTAATCCTATGTTTAAATCCCATGAATATTGGAAAATGAATAAGTAAATACTCTGTGAAGGAAAATTCTACTGTTTCATATTCTCTAGGATGGTAATGAGAAAATTCAGAAGATCTATCGAAGTCGAAATTTTAGATAAATGATTAATTTATTCCTCATAGGAATTCATGGACTAGTTTTAAATTCAATTAAGCAAAATACTCAATGAATGAAATTCAGTAAAGTAGTAATTGAAATATTACCCTTCGAGAAAGATAATTCAGGGAGAACCTTTCCAGACTCAAACCCTGAATCAGACTATGACCAAGACGTAACTCCTTCCTTAGTTTCAAGAAAAGACGATGTGACCAGTTCAGTAATCTACACTCAAATCACCCACCGAATCTGAAACTAAGTTGAGACCTTTGATTTTGATCTGAGGATCAAGAATTCAGAATTCGAGGAATTCTGCTTGGGAATCTAGACCTGTGATCTAGAAGTCTTGGGATATGGAATTAAGATATACTCATTGTATTCAAAAGAAAATCAAAGCTGAAAACTTGCATAGAAACCCTGTTTTCTTAAAGGACTGTCTTACGCCAGAATGCTGGAGGGAGCATTTGGTATATGTGTTTTTCTAAGGGGAGTTCGGTTACAACAGCTGGCGGGGAGTGTTTAAAGGACGGCTCACGTGGCAAAAACCTGCCCAAGTCTTAACCAGCCTGGGTATGGTGTAAAATGGTGTGCTTCTAGTACGATGGGCAAGGGCCGACGAAGCGGTCCTTGAGTGAAGTGCCAGGACACCTAAGGAGGATCCTGGAGGGTTCTGACCAGGCGATGCACGGGCTCGCGGTGCTTAGGACACCCATGCGTATGTCATGGAAGATATATATATGTATAATGACGAGAAAATTATTGTAATCTGTTACCGAATCTCGTTGCTGACCTACTAGTCTCAACGGAGAGTCCAGAGTGATACTGTTTTGTGAGAAACAAGGATTGAATGGAGATTTTGAGTTATGACATCTGAAACCAATAATTTTTTGTCAATGGATTGTTTCATAAATTAAAGTTTAAAGAGGAATGTGTGCGTATCTGTATTCTAAAGCAAAAGTTAAGAAAGGCATTCAATTATGGGTGGGTGAGTACTTGTCTAGTTCTACCAATTCTAGTGGTTGGGCGGTGGCTAACCCATGGGCCGGATAGGCTAGAATCAGTAGAGTTTTAATAATAAAATTGTTCAATAGGAATACGCTTAGAACTCGAATAGTTAAATAATAACCTGAAGACTTCTCAAATGAATAGATCAACGGCTGTGCCTGATTCAATTAGGAAAAAAGCGTTGATCCCTTTAAGTTAAGTCTGTAATAGTTTCCCTTCTATCTGGTTTATTCAGATGAAGGTTAGTTCAATATTCGTTAGAAAAATTTATTAAGAAATTCAAAATGGTGAAATCGTCCCCGTTTTTCGGGCATGGGAAATTTTCCTGGTTTCGGTTTTTGGAATGACCACCGGCTTAGTCTCGTGCCACCACCCGGACATTCAAGGGCGAGGCCCCGAGTGAGAAACCCTGCCCCGCGCAAGAGGAAGCTACTTCCGCTGCAATCGAGAATCCGGTGCACGAAGGGGGTAGTGGGATCTCACAATTTTCCAGATCAGCTTGGTAAATTTTTGACCATTTTTGGGTCAGTTTAGCTTACTTCTTGGATCTAGTTTTGAAATAGGAGAGAGGAGAGATGAAATATCTCATTTTATTGACTAAAAATTGGGGGTAATGATGAGAAAAAAGGCGCCTCCTTCATGAGGGGAGATCCCCACTCTAAGGTATCAAAATTCAGTTTTTTAATTGTTTGCTTTGGTCCTTAGTCCACCACTCTTCATCTTATGTGAGCATTTACTCATTTTTGGGGGGTTTTTCTTTTATTCTTCAATTTATCTCCTCCCTACATTTGGATTAATCTTATTGGTCCATAGGAACCTTAATTGGACCATAATCTAAATTTTTTTAAAAATTTGGACCCTTAGGCTAAGGTCCTTTTTATACCTATTTTCAATTAATTCCAATTGCACATTGGAAAGTTCTTTTTGAATTTCTGTTTCAGGGGAAACCATTTTAGACACTAGGAGGATTTTTATATCCAAAAATATCTCAATTTTGAATTACCTCCCTCTAGACATTTTCTCTCTCCAGGCCAAAATAGGGTAAAACAGGATCTTTCTTTTATTTCAGAGAGGGGAATAATTATAAGATCAGAAGGGGAGGTTCTTACACCTGTACACCTCAAAAGATCAGAAGGGGAGGTTCTTACACCTGCACACCTCAAAAGCTAGAGGGAGGAATCTTACACATGACTTGATGTTGGAGAATAAAATGTACATTCACCTGAGAGACCTTGGAGATAGGAACGACTCTATCAAAGTACTAGTTAACATAAATTTTGATGCACTTTCTAATAATGTGAAGCATGCTGTTGATAGACGTACCTTTGACAATGGAAAATGCAGAGTTTTGGAAAGGAATGTGGGATTGTTATGCTTCCTCTAGGCTTTGGTAGGCAACGATGAGAAGCAGGTTGATAGAAAAGATAATGTGGAGGTTCCCTCTGAACAAGGCTTGTGTAAGAAGATTAAAGATCAAGAGGAGTTTCATGAGCTAGAGGAAAAGAGAATAGTTGAGAGTCTGGATATTACATAACATAGGTCAAAAACAATTATAGGTGAAAAATATCTAACAAAAAGTGTGTCATCTAGTAGTGATCTTGCAGTTTTGATATTACCCTCCTTCTTAATTCCTTTTTTTTAAGATCACAAAGAAAACAATCCAAGAGAGAAAGGCTACATTGATTGTACATTTTGGGTATGCATAATCGATTCCTACATACTTTTGTTGAGCAAGTCTATGTGGTGCAATATAACTTTTCCATTTTTGTTTCTTTGAAACTTTTTCACAATTCGTCTACTAGATTTTCTCTTTCATGGTTTTCTATTTGTTTCTTTCCTTTTTCTAGTAATATGTGTCTATAAAACTAATAAAATAATTCTTTTAGACTATTTACTTTAACCCTTCCTCTTGTGTGTCTCAATGTGTGAAAGAAGTCTCCTACATGATGTGTGTCAAAAGAAGGCTCCTTGAGCTTGATAATAAGACTTCTCTTGCCTTATGTGGACCATATAGCTGGAATTCCATATTCTTGAACAAACCATGGCATGCGGTTATATAAAATAGATGTGTTTCATCATAGAATAAGAGGAAATAGAATATAATATTTTTCTAGTGCTATGAGTGTTACACTTATCATTACACTTATCATAAAGATTCTACTTAGCTACCATATAATGAGCAATTCTTTGAATTGTCCAAGCTTCTTGCATATGTTTTTCTTTTATTGTAAAGATTTATTGAATGGATCATTATTTGTCTACTTCCAAACCATTTTGTCACACAAAACATAAGAGGAAATAGAATATAAATATGTTTCTAGCTATAGGAGTGTTACAATTATCTTAAAGATTCTATTTATAAGAGGAAATAGATTATAAATATGTTTCTAGTTATGGAATATCAAGAATCTGTTTGAAGTGAGGATCCATAAAACTCCTACATGGCATGAATTTAAGTGTCGTTAGATCACTAGCCAAGTGTCACTCCACTTGAAAAGCTCCAATATTGTCTATATGTAAAACTTCTCCTCTATACTAATATTTAGAATTTGGGTTTTGTGGAAAAACCAAAAGAGTAAGCTCATGGTCTTATGCATTAACCTTCAAATATTTTGAGTATTTACAATCAATCTAAACTTGTTTCCAGCTTTAGATAGAAACCTAGAGAAAGAAACTGTAGATTCAATTAAAAACTTTTGGACAAGTGGGACGTACCCTCAAAAGATCCAAGCCACCATATATTATTTTCTAACTGGACACTAAAATAAATTGGACGATTTGTGTGTCAATATTAGCCTCTTTGTTAAGCTTTGGTGTAGGTTCACTATTCATGAGTGTGATGATCACTCATTCCTTCTTTCTTTATTTTAAGATATTGCATTCATCCATATTTATCACAAAAATCAATAGACCATTTGACTCTCCCATAGTCAAATGTCTCTTCAACACACAATTTGCCTCTAAGATGCACTTCTACATATTCTATCTCCTCTCTTAGCATCTTAGTCTAGATTCTTTCTTGTTGAAGTAATTAGGGAGTCTAACTATCAATCTAACCTTAGCATGAGTAGGGAGGTGCAATATCCCCAAACCTCCCAAGTTTTTTGGTAGGTCAACCTTATCCTAGGCCAACCAAGAGAGAGTCTTTTTCCATTGCTACCATTCTTCCATAGAAAGTATCTAATAGGAGCAATAATGCTTTTCCAATGACATTTCTTAAACTCTATAGGGAAGATAAAACACCATATTATATAATTTGGGAAAAATTCCATTCCCATTTAAAAAATGGGATCATGGTGGTTGGATTAACTATGTTCAAGATATGGCCAAAACTATATTGAAAACTCTTTTCCCAAAGTGTGACATTTTTTCCAAATTATCTAACATATAAACAGAATATAAGCATTAAGGATTGTATTTACAATAGCAATCCTATCATAAAAAAAAGACACTCTAACCCCTTCCCATTTCCTAATCTTGGCACAAAATCTTGCTATTGTATTTACAATAGCAATCCTATCATAAAAAGACACTCTAACCCCTTCCCATTTCCTAATCTTGGCACAAAATCTTTCAATTGCCCAATCTGTTCAGTCCTTGTTGCTCACTCCCACCCCAAGAGGAACCCCTAGACCTGTGTCTAATAATCCTTCCCTTTTTGATGACATAAAAACCCCATCTTTCCATATCAAAAATGTCCTCCTCAGTCAAACTTATGATTCTGGATTTATGAATGTTACACTTAGATCTAGAAGCTTTAGTAAACAGCTATACTAATTGAAGAGCATTTCTCACATTCTCATTGTCAGCTTTAAAAAATAGCAGGGAGTTATCAGCAAATCATTGTATAAGCAGCTACTCCCTATTTTTAATCAAGGAGCCATCAGCAAAGCATTGGATAATCAATTTCTTCCCATTTTTTAGTTTTAATCCTTAGACTAACCCTTCTTCACTAGCATCTTCTAAGGCTATTAGCAAAGGATGAGAGGCCACATTAAACAGCAAGGGAGCTAGAGGACAGCCTTGTCTTACAAATCTTATAATTTGAAAATCCCCAACTAGTCTCCCATTTAATAACAGCTTAGAGTGTGCCCCAACTATAAGAGCATAAACACATGAAGCAATCTTGTAACCAAAGACCAACTTCTCCATCATTCTTGCCACAAAGGACCAATGGATTCTATCATAAGCCTTTTCTAGATTAAGTTGGAAGATCACACATTCCTAGCCAGTCCTCTGAGCTACATCTTTACCTATCATTGCTGCAAATATATTATCATAGATAGATCTGCCTTTAATGAACCCATGTTGTTTGTTAGAGATCACCTCTTGTAAAGTTGGGCTGATTCTCATAGCTATGACCTTTGCCAAGGTCTTGTAAATCATTGTGAGTGCAAGCAGGCTGTTTGGGGATTAGCTTTATCATCCCTTCCCTCATATCATTGTCTAACTCTCCTGAGAAAAATGCCTTCTTGCAAGTACCCCATATCCAGTCTTTTAAAGAGTCCTAGAAGGCTATAAAAAATTCAACTAAAAGCCCATCCCAAATTGGGGATTTCTCCTTGCCCAAAATTTTTAGGGCTTCCCAACAGTCCTCAATCTCCAACTCCCTATCAAGTCATCTAGCTCTATCATCTTTAATGCTTTTGTTAGTGACCAAGTCTAAGAGTTTAGTTTTTGCCTAAAAGTTTTAAGTCCTTATTAGGGAATTTGGAAAAATCCATGCATTTTGGTAAAAATGAAATCAACATTTTAAATTAATTTTAGTAATTTTGATGACTTTGGTAATTTCACTAAATTTGAAAGAGAAAGCGTTACTACTCAAGGTTGATAATAACACATATGGGGTGTTTAAAAACACCGTTTAAGCTACAATGTAGCCAAGCAAAGATTTGTAAATTTTGAAATAAAAGTACACAAAATAATCAAATTATAAATAGTAGGGGACTAACATGCACAATCTCATAAACAAAAAGTGACCAACAAAGATCCAACTAGTACTCTAATAATCTGAAATCACTGGCCTTCATCATAATCCTCGGATGTTGCCAAACTCTCTTTGGTCTTAGCACACACATTTGCTAGAATCTTAATCTTTTGTGAAGCTTTTTTCCCCTTAGTGACCTATGTAAAAGCTATCACATCTGATAGTTCCAATGCATAGGATCCTTCTTGTTACACATCCATAATTTGTTGTAACAATCTCTATAAACCTTAGCATCACTAATAATTTCATTTTGTATATAGGTGCCCAATATTGTATTGAAATCCTCTTGTAGTTTTCAAATGATTTGTTCACATCTATGTTACTCTGAGCTACATCCAACCTTATAGGATATATTGGTTCCAATGTTGAATAAGAACAAATGCTCCATGTCTAACATTAACCATGGGCTAAAAATCTTACTTCAGGATTTTACTTTGTATTCCACAATAGTGATCATCAAATTCCTCCAATCTCAAGAATTCATCATCAATATCAATAGTTATATCATCCACATGTGTTCCTACAGTTCTTGGCCAAAAGTTTTGATAGAAGCCCCCATTCTGAACACTTGGTCTCTGAACCATGGTCTCCTAATACTCAATCATATGGCATATGTACAAGGTGAAAGCTACATCAGATCCTTGAACATCGGCCAATCTTTTCCAATATCATATGTAATCCTCTCTCAAACATTAAAACAACACATGAAACCCCTATCGTAGTATTGTGTTACCATCACTATACTTCTTACATAATTCAATACCACCATCCTTTGTAAACTAATCAATGGATTTAGTATGAACTTTAAATTACATGACTATAAACTTTTCCTACATGAAAGAATCTGAATTGTTATGGTCTTGAGTGCCCCACTAGCACATCTTGTCCACCATTAGACAAGTACCCATCAATGAATCCATTGAAGTCTAGGAAATTTATCATCAAGAATGGGGTTGGAGCAAATACTTGGATATCCTTGAATATTGTTATTAAATGTGGGGAGGTGATTGTATGGCTAGCCCTCAGTTTCTCAAAAAACCCACTAAACATTACATGAAAATCCTCATGTGTATGACCAACCATCATGAATCCTAACTTGACCATCTTACATACTCCTTTCGCAACCAACAATGATAAACAAGTGAACAAATACCGATTCTTGTTCTCTGAGGCACAATTGTCTAATTGTAACATCAAATTCTCTGGAAACTTCTTGAATTCTAAATTAGGATTTGTGTTCAATACTTTTTTTGCTATCCTAACATCATTAAATGTAGTTGAACAAGCACCCATGTATCCTAACATCATCAAATGTAGTTGAACAAGCACCCATGTATCCTAACATCATTAAATGTAGTTGAACAAGCACCCATGTATCCTAACATCATTAAATGTAGTTGAACAAGCACCCATGTATCCAACATGTGGGTAATGGTGATTAAGAGCCTTTTTAGAGTTTAAACCATTCAACAATGTGGTAGTAGATCTGGGCATACCATCATTGGCAAGACCTCCATACTCATGTCTATCACACCTCTCAAGGTTTCTTAGACATAAGGTAAGAGAACCTATTGTGAAATTATGATGAGATGGCCATAAGCTGATAGCAAAATTTCCATAGTACCCTTGTCCATATCATTCCAATTAGTGACACTAGAAATTATGTTAACTTGTTATTCTCCTTGGAATGCACCTACAATATTGGGATCATTATTTTGTTTTGGTCCATGTTATCATGTATTATGCATAAGTACATATTTGCATCTAATTATAAGGTCAATCTCCAAGCATAGTAGAAGTTTTTAAACCTAATTTATTGCAACATGTGCAATTTTCTTTGATGCATCAAGCATAGTAGAAGTTTTTAAACCTAATTTATTGCAACATGTGCAATTTTCTTTGATGCATCAATCTATTACATTCATCTTGGCACTTTGTGGCTCCCAACAACTGATCCTTGATACCATTGCATACAGTGCACTTTGAAAACTCACTTGTTTTGATAAGGCTAACATGCTTGAATTCTGTATTCCATACCTAACAAATGTTGATGTTGACATTTCGTTTCGATTGAGATGCTTCAATGTCATATTAACCTCATTAAAAATGTCCACCTACTTGTAGAAATTTAAGATAACTAGTTGGGTTCTCCTAGAACATCTGCCATTGTCCTTCTCCTATGAGGCATCTGCTTAGAATTCTTTTATATAAATTCTTGAATCATTGCCCTTCCTAGTTCAATGTGATCCTTTCTTATAATCCCCTTGTTTCTTTTCATTGATATTTGTATAATCTTATTCTCAAAATGACACCTGCATCTGTAAAATGCTATAGTTGGAATACCATGCATCTCATACCATGACCTTGAACATACTTCTAAGATTAGTACCATTATCAAAAAAAGTTAGTGATGGAATGAACTTGTTGGATGGATTGATCAACCACCACCACCACATCATCTCCCTAAAACTTCAAAACCAATGGCCTCATATGGAAAGACCAACAATATGACCCCTTTTCCAATGCATTCTCTTTTCCCTCTGACCACAACAACATAGATTTTTCTCTCTAGACTCTAACTCTCATGAACTGAAAATCCATCATATCTTAAATCATCACCACCATCCATGGTTGAACCCAAACCTTCTTGAATGCAAGGTGCTACACCCAGGCTCTCTAGAGAATGCTTGCACCACTTGACAATGCTACCAACAACTAGATCGTCTCATTTGCTTGCATTCAAAGTTTGAAATGGCAATGCAATGTCATGTTTAAAGCATTTGTCCAATACTCATAGAAGAGATGTGGTCTTTCCTAAGTATCTCTCCATGGCACACATATTTCTCATGGGTTGCATGTATCTTCCCTATAGCCACCATCACATAATTGATCAACTTGACACATTTTCTATGAGAAAACAAAGATTCCATTTTTCCTATAGATAGGAAAATACACTCCAAATTTTTTCATGTCCAAATTTAATTAAAGTAGAATATATATCATAATCTATCATATTCTTTCACTTACTACTTGATATAGAATTGGTCAATTGTCCAAATCTTTATACAATATGAATATCTTTGAGGTCATGGCCAGGTGTCCAAATCCTTTAACTCCACCGAATACATGGACCAATCCTTTTTTGTGGGATTATTATCCAAATATTCATATGCATCCCATCCCCTCTTTCAAAATGCCATAACTCTCTAAAGAAATAGTCAGGTGTCCAAATCAGCCTCTAATATGTAATTCTATCATATCTTAATTTTATCAACCTAGCCATGTACGTATATATATCCCATCCAATACCAATCAATATATACATTTGGCCAACTAGACAAATCTATATATAATATGAATTGCCTTATGAACTAGCCATTTCTACATACCCTCTCCCATCCAATCCCACTTCTTTAGTATTTACCTAGGTGTCTAAATATATATATGATATTGACGCACATCAAACCCTAATTTTTAGGATATAAGAATCTATATACACCCCCATCTAATGCCAATTCTCTCCAAAGTTTTGACCAAGTGCCCTTGAATCTACCAAGGCCCCAGTTTTGGTCAAGTGTCCAAATCCACATCAAAATTTGATTTATATCACCTCCTAGTTTTATAGGCCTAGCCATGTGTAACGCTGCCCTAGTTTTGGTTAAGTGTCCAAATCTACCTCTAGCATGGATTTCTAACAAGGCCCTAGTTTTGGCCAAGTGTCCAAATCAATGGCTAACATGGATTTCTAAAGAGGTACTAGTTTTGGCCAAGTTTCTAAATCAATGGCTAATATGGATCTCCAAAAGGCCCCACTGTTGGCCAAGTGTCAAAATCAACCTCTAACATGGAATTCTAATTAGGCCCTAGTTTTGACGAAGTTTCCAAATCAACCTCTAACATGAATATCAAAGAAGGCCCTAGTTTTGGCCAAGTGTCTAAGTCAACCTCTACGATGTATTTCTAAAAAGGCCCTAGTTTTGGACAAGTGTCTAAATTTACCTCTAACATAGATTTCTAGCAAGGCCCTAGTTTTGACCAAGTGTCCGACTCTACCTTGAACATGGAATTCTAAGAAGGCCCTAGTTTCTAGGATAAGTGTCTAAATAAACTTCTAACATGGATAATCTCTAACATGAAATTCTAACAAGGCCTTAGTTTTTTCCAAATAAACCTCTAACATGGATATCTAATAAGGTCTTAGTTTTGGCCAATTGTCCTAATTGTACCTTTAGCTATATCTTCAATCGATATATAAACTAGGACATAGCTTTGGCTAATTGTCCTAATAGTACCTTTAGCTATATCTACACACACACACACACACACACACACACACACACACACATGTACATATATATTTATCTATATTTATATATAGATAAATATATATATATATATATATAGATAAATATATATATATAAACTAGGACATAGCTTTGGCTAAGTGTCCTAATAGTACCTTTAGCTATATCTACACTCACACACACACACACACATGTACATATATATTTATCTATATTTATATATAGATATATTTATATACCACGTTATATATAAATGTAGATATCTACATATAATATATATAAATGTGTGTGTATATATATGTATATATATATATATATATGTATACAAACATATATACATACATACATAAACACATACATAGAACTAAAATATTATATATGTATATGTGCATATATGTATGTGCGTATGTGTTTATATACATATATGTGTGTGTGTGTGTGTATCTTTTTCATTCCCCATTTCTTCATTCAATACTTCATGTTTACTTCCCTTGTTAGGTCCTGATTTCTTTGTTCTAATCCTCTTAGTGGTTTATATAGGCATGATTGCTGTGTTACTTTCATTTGTAGTTGTGATGATGTTACATATATATATATATATAAACTCATACACACACACACACACACACATATATGTGTGTGTGTGTGTGTATACATACACACACATGAGAAAAGAGGATGGTGGTAGGTGTATGAAAAACATCATTGATTTCTCCCTCCTTCACATACATACACACATGAGAAAAGAGGATGGTGGTAGGTGTATGAAAAACATCATTGATTTCTCCCTCCTTCACATCCCAAGTATGTGCCACATGATGTCTCACCACTTGTGATGAGAGGTAGAGATTGGTTTGAGGCATGGAGAAGCATTCCCAATCCACCACCAAATGGAATGTCTAGGCACTCAATCTTCTTTCGACTTCCATATTGGTGTGACATGAAGATCAGTCATCTCTTAGATTCCATGCATATCTTCAAGAATGTGTCAACAAATATTTGGGGCCATTTAATTGGTAAAAGAGATACAAAGGATGCAAGGGATGACTTAAAAACATTGGACGCCTTCAAAGTGCATGGCCAATTGAAAGTGAGAGTGGAAAATTAGTCCTACCAAAGGTACCATGGGCATTAACCAAGAGGGAGCACAATAAGGTGAAAAGTGTGATCGCCTCTTTTCGTACACCAACAGGAGTAATGCATTCATTGAAGGGTGCCTTCAAAAAGACCAAAAAGAAAGGAGAGGAACAATTATATGGCCTCAAGACACACGATTGGCACAAGATATTACAGGTATATAAATATTTACTTTTTCATTTTCTCTTTGTGGTATATAATTTGTAAGCTCATATACTAACTTCCATTTTTTTCTATGCATAGTTTATTCTTCCAATTGCTACAGTTGGTTGTGGAGACAAGAAGGTGAGAGAGGCTATTTACAAAATGGGAAGCTTGGTGAGGTATGAATCTTCTCTTCAATTCACTAAGTTATATTTCTTATTTGGAATTCTCATGCACTCACAAGTTATGTATTGGTAAATAGTACACATAATTGCTATGTATGTAGGTACATATCCTTAAAGGAGATAGATCCTACATCCATTGAGATGGCTCGTCTTGATGCTATTGAGACAGTGTGTATGATCGAGAACAACTTTCCTAGAACAATTCTCAGTATGCAATTGTATCTTGTGGTACATTTAGTTGATGAAATGGTGTTGTGTGGTGTTGTTTATGTTTGATGGATGTTTTTTCTTGAAAGGTTCATGAAAACCTTAAAGGACTTTGTGAGACAAAGAGCAAGGCCAAAAGCAAGCATGACAAAGGGATGGTTGATGCAAGAGTCTCTTGTGTATATCTCAAAACATCTATCTCGCAAAATATCCCCAAGACAGCCATCAATACACGCTATGGGCATTATGAATTTACATTCATACCGTTCGGACTAACAAATGCCCCAGCAACATTTAATCGCCTCATGTAGGACATTCTCAGAGAATACTTGGATGAATTTGTTCTTATCTTCTTCGATGTGACAGCCTGGTATCCCTCTATCTCGCATAGATCCTTCCATGCCAAAATTGTGGAGCAATGAGGAGGATGACCGACTAGTCATTAATGTGTTCAGGGAAAAGGAAGGCAACAAAGACTGGATGAAGCATTACACACAAAGTGAATATATTCTGCATTCTAAATAGTCCCATCATGGAGAAGTGGATTGGGAGATACATGGTTTCGCTGTGAGCGAGTTGGCTCAAAACGGACTTGGTGTCTAAGATGGTAGACACACGCACACATGTTTAGTTGATGGACACTCCAATGTATCATTGAGGGGGAGTGTTGAGAGGTAGCGATTACGGTTGTGCAATGCTACATTGATATGGGTGATGGTTTAATCCACCTTAATTATTTTGCTTAATCTATGTCCTTCACCATGATCAATCCCATTTTAGGATTGTTAACATGGTATCAGAGCAATCCCATTTTAGGATTGCGGTTATGCAATGCTACATTGATATGGGTGATGGGAGTGCCACATGGATGATGACATGTAAAGTGGGATAAGGCTAGAGATCCTATATCATTGTATGGTTCATTTGAGATATGCAATAGAGCTATTGTTGAGTGTGCAATCTCTCTCTCTCTTATGGAGTTCTTAGTGTGGTTTAATCCACCTTAATTATGTTGCTTAATCTATGTCCTTCACCATAATCAATCCCATTTTAGGATTGTTAACATGGTATCAGAGCAATCCCATTTTAGGATTGCGGTTGTGCAATGCTACATTGATATGGGTGATGGTGGGTTAGTTGTGGAACACCTCGATTAAGAGGGGGTGTTGAGAAATCGTGGTGTTGTGTGTATGTGGGAAAGCACCCTAAAGGTGCAAGATATTGTGAAAAAATAAGAATGCCACATGTAATATTGTATGGTGTGTGAGTGTTGACCAAAAGATGTTGACCAAAAGAGTGGAAAAGGGAGTGCCTCATGGATGATGACATGTAAAGTGGGATAAGGCTAGAGAGCCTATATTATTGTATGGTTCATTTGAGATATGCAATAGAGCTATTGTTGAGTGTGCAATCTCTCTCTCTCTTATGGAGTTCTTAGTGTGGTTTAATCCACCTTAATTATGTTGCTTAATCAATGTCTATCACCATGATCAATCCCATTTTTGGATTGTTAACACGTGGGAGGAGATTGCATATGCACACTTGACTTTAGAGGCCCAAAATGATAAAAATACCAAGAGGAAATTGTTTGGGATGTTGGATAGGCAATCTTTGAATTTGGGAGGAAAATTTTGAAACTATGGTTTTTAAATCCAAGGAAGAAAATTCAAAATTCAATGGATAAACACTGGTGCCATACTTATATTCAAAACAAGGAGGGATAGTAAAGATAATGGTGATTAAAATTCAAATTCAAAGTCACATTCAAAAATTGTGAATCTAAAATGGGAGAGAATGGCACTACTGCTATTCTCCATAACGCCATGGGGGGGAGAATAGCAGTGGTGCCATTCTACCCATGAAGGTGATGTGAGGCCTTGAAAATGGCACCACTGCCATTCTTCCTTGAATGTAAGGGACAATGGCAGTGGTGCCATTCTCCCCTTCAAGGTGATGGGAGGCTTTGAGAATGGCACCACTATCATTCTTCCTTAAGAATGGGACCACTGTCATTCTTCCTTAAAGAATGGCAGTGCTATCACTCTCCCCCCTTCAAGGTGATGGGAGTTCTTAAGAATAGCACCACTGCTATTCTTCCTTGAATATAAGGGAGAATGAAAGTGGTCTCACTCTACCCTTCAAGGTGGTAGGAGGCCTTGAGAATAGCACCACTGCCATTCTTCCTTAAATGTAAGGGAGAATGGCAGTGGTCCCATTTTTCCCATGAAGGTGATTGGAGGCCTTGAGAATGGCACCAATGCCATTCTCACTTGAATAAAAGGGGAGAATGGCAGTGGTGCCGTTCTCCCCATCAATCAAGATGATGGGAGGCCTTGAGAATTGTAGCCACTGCCATTCTTCCTTGAATGGAACCACTGGAATGGCAGTGATGCCATTCTACCCCTCAAGATGATGGGATGGGAGGCCTTGAGAATGGCAATGGGTGGTGCCCCTTTTAAGTGATGGAAGGCCTTGACAATGGCAATGGGTGGTGCCCCTTTTAAGTGATGGAAGGCCTTGAGAATGGCAGTGGTGCCATTCTCCATTCAATCAAGTTGATAAGAGGCTTTGAGAATGTCATTACTCCCATTCTTCCTTGAATGTAAGGGGGAATGTCACCACTTCCATCTAGCCTTAAATGTAAGGGGAATGGCAATGGTGCCATTCTCCCTTTCAAGGTGATGGGAGGCCTTAACAATGGCACCACTTCCATTCTTCCTTTAAAGTAAGGCTGAATGGCAGTGGTGGCATCCTCCCCTTCAAGGATGCGATGGGAGGCCTTGAGAATGGCACCACTGCCATTCCTTGAATGTAAGGGAGAATGGCAGTGGTACAATTCTCCCCATGAAGTGATGGGAGGCCTTGAGAATGGCACTACTGCCATTCTTCCTAGAATTTAAGGGATAATAGCACCACTTCCATTCTTCCTTGTATGTAAGGGAGAATGGCAGTGGTGTCATTTCCCCCCTTGAAGGTGATGGGAAGCCTTGAGAACAACACCACTGCCATTCTTCCTTGAACGAAAGGGGAGAATGGCGGTGGTGCCATTATCCCCTCAAGGTGATGGGATGTCAAATTCAAAGTCACATTCAAAAATTGTGAATCTAAAATGGGGGGAGAATAGCACTAGTGCTATTCTCCATAATGCCATGGGGGAGAATGGCACTGATGCCACTCTCCCCATGAAGGTGATGGGATGCCTTGAGAATGGTACCAACTTCCATTCTTCCTTGAATGGGAGTGATGCCATTCTCCCCTTCAAGGTGATGGGAGGCCTTGAGAATGGAACCACTGCCATTATTCCTTGAGAATGGTAGTGGTGTCATTCTTCCCTTTAAGGTGATGGGATTTCTTAAGAATTGCACCATTGCCATTCTTCCTTGAATATAAAGGAGAATGGCAGTGGTGCCATTCTCACCTTCAAGGTGGTAGGAGGCCTTGAGAATAGCACCACTGTCATTATTCCTTGAATGTAAGGGAGAATGGCAGTGGTCCCATTCTCCCCATGAAGGTGATGGGTGGCCTTGAGAATATCACCCACTGTCATTATTCCTTGAATGTAAGGGAGAATGGCAGTGGTCCCATTCTCCCCATGAAGGTGATGGGTGGCCTTGAGAATATCACCCACTGTCATTATTCCTTGAATGTAAAAGAGAATGGCAGTGGTGCCATTCTCCCCTTCATGGTGATGAGAGGCCTTGAGAATGGCACCACTCTCATTTTTCAAAGAAGGTAAGGGATAATGGTAGTTGTTCCATTCTCCCCTTCAAGGTGATGGGATGGGAGTCCTTTAGAATAGTCGTGGTGCCATTCTCCCCTTCAATCAAAATGATGAGATCCCTAAGAATGGAACCACTACCGTTCTTTCTTGAATGTAAGAGAGGTAGGAAGTGGTACCATTGTTGAGATATCGAGCTCTAGTGAGGCGGTGGACACTGATGACCCGCCTGGGGGATAGGCCCCGCACTTACACCACTGGCATGGTTGGTGAGATCTTGGGTGATATGCGGCCGGTGGGATGACAGGCTGTGTGACAGCCACCCTAGAGACTGGCATAGTTATAGCGCCAGCTCATTTAGTCGGGTTCACACTATAGAGAACCCGTGTATGTATTTGGTTGAGTACCTTTCATATTGTGTGTACTCTTATTCTTGTATATGGTGTGTTGAGTGTTGAGTAGAGAAGAAGAAGATTTTCAGCCTCTCACCTTGTGTGTTCTCTATTAGGGTTTTGTGAGTGTGTGTGTGTGCTTGCAAGAGCTCAAGCTCTCTTCCCCCCTGCATCTTTTCATGGTATCAGAGCCTGGTTCGTGCTAAGGGCTGAGCTGCAAGCAAGAGAACCACAGGAAGCGGTACGAGGGTAAGAGCTTCAACTACTCTTCCCTATTGTGTTGGTGACTACACCCTTGTCGGGAGCTCTACGGGAGGCACCGGCAAACGATCTCCAATTGAGGAGCTTTCTTCGCGGGAGTGAAGCTATAGGGCAACTATATAGTCCTTCGGACTGTCCTTCGGACTGTCCTTCGGACTGAAATTTTCGGGCCGGAAACGCGTTTCGGGCGCGTCTGGACCTCCGTTTTTCAGAAAGCAGGCGATTTCGAGCACTGCGGGTAAGTCATCGATTCACTGCAGAACTCTGTTTTAAGAACTGCAGGAAGACAGATTGACTGTGCAGACACTGTGGGTGCTGCAAAGAGGTCTACATTTGCCATTGGGTGTATGTATGCACATTGAAGTCACTGTTGGTGACATTTGAGTGTACTACAGTACCGCTGTGCAGAAAATACAGCAGTTGTGCAGAAAAACCAGAGTGCAGTTTCTGGTAAAATTGTGTGTTTGGCAAGATGTCTAATGATGGCATAACACAGATTGTGGCTGAGAAGCTGGACAAGAATAACTTCCATGCTTGGAGGTTCAGGTTGACGAATTTCCTAATGGGAAAAGGCTATTGGGACTACATAGAAGGTGAGCATGAAGAGGCACCGGAGATACCGGATATAAATCCGACTGCTGCAGATGTGAAAGAGTTTAAAGACTGGAACCAAGGAGCCAGGAAGGTTATGTATTGGCTTTCCATTAGTATACAGGACACCATGATTGGGCACATTCAGGATGCCAAGTCCCCCAAGGAGGCGTGGGACACCTTGGTAAAGCTTTATGAAACCAACACCAAGGCACGTAAGATACAATTGAAGAATGAACTTCATACTGTGGAGAAAAAGAGCATGTCTGTGAATGACTATGCGTTGAAGATAAAGGGTATTGTGGAATCCCTTGCATCTATTGGTGTGTTAGTAGATGATGATGACAAGGTGGAAGTCTGTCTACGTGGTCTCGGGCCACAATACAAGGCGTTTAAGATGTCTATTCAGACTCGGGAAAACATTCCCAACTTTACAGATTTGGTGTCTATGCTGATTATCAAAGAGAAGAACTTGGGTGAAGACCAACAGTCTTCACAAAGTAAAAACAGTTCAGAGCAACAGGCCTTCTACACGAGTTCAGGAAGAGGACGAGGTAGAGGAGGCCGTGGACGCGGTCAAGGAGGTGGCCGAACAGGTAATCAAAATTATGGTCAGCAGTAGCAGCAACAACAACAGTCCCAGAATCAACAACAACAACAACACGCAGGTGGAAGAGGCAAATTCAGAGGCAGGGGGAGTCAAAGAGGCCGTGGAAATTGGCAAAGGCAGTACAATGATACACGTGAATGCTATTATTGTGGTAAGCCTGGACATGTGCAGGCAGAATGTTATAAAAAGCAGGCTGACATGCAAAATGGGAAAGTGCAGCAAAACAACTATGCATCCTCAAGCAGAAATAATGAGGATAATGAGAGGTTGTTTGTTATGCAGCATGTCGTGAATGCCATGTCTGAAAATGTTGATGCAGCACAAAAAGATAATGTATGGTATGTGGATTCAGGCGCTTCGAACCACATGACGAGTCATGGGGAGTGGTTCAAGGAGATAAAAAAACCGGAAAGACCAGGTTTTGTGGAAACAGGGGATGACACTGCTCATCCAATTGCCCACGTTGGAGATGTGCCATTGTCTATGCAGGATGGCAAAGTGAAGTACCTTGCAGATGTACTTCATGTACCGAACATAACAAAGAATCTGGTTTCAGTTGGCCAGATGATTGAGCAGGGTTTGCAGGTTCGGTTTAACCCTGATGGATGTTATGTCGAAGACTTCAAAGACAAGTGCAAGTTGGTTGCAAAAGGCAACAGAGTGGGCAGAATGTTTACGTTGGATGTAGACATGCCTGAAATGAGTGCTGCGATGTTTGCAAATGGTTCAGGAGTTGTTGCAGACACAGACATATGGCATAAAAGAATTGGACATGTAAATGTTCAGAGATTGAAGTCTATGCAGACAAAAGGAATTGTGACAGGGCTGCCAAAATTTAAAGTGGAAGGTATGCATAAAATCTGTGAAGCATGCCAATTTGGGAAGCAAACAAAGCATGTGTTTCCACGTAACAGATATGTGAGCAGAAATGCACTAGATGTTGTGCATTCAGATGTATGGGGTCCTACAAAGACCATGTCTATGGGAGGCTGCAGGTACTATGTCACTTTCATTGATGACCACACAAGAAAAGTGTGGGTATATTTCATGAAGGAGAAGAGTGAGGTGTTCACTCACTTTCAGAATTTCAGAGTTTTGGTTGAAAAGCAAACAGGGAAATATGTAAAGTGCCTAAGGTCAGATGGAGGGGGAGAGTACTTCTCCAATGAGTTCTCTGAATTCTTGAAGAAGAATGGTATTCGGAGACAGTTCACATGCAGATATACTCCGCAGCAAAATGGAGTTGCTGAGCGGAAAAACAGGCACATTGCTGAGATTGCGCGAGCATTGATGGAAGAGAAGAATATGCCACATTGCTATTGGGCTGAGGCTGTTTCTACAGCAGTATACATCATGAACAGGACTCCAACTGCAGCCATACATGATGTAACTCCAGAGGAGAGGTTTACTAGCAGAAAACCAGATTTGTCTCATCTGAAAGTCTTTGGATGCATTGCATATGTGCATGTGCCAGATGAGCTGAGAACCAAGCTGGATCCGAAAGCTGAAAAATGTGTGTTTATTGGATATTCCCTTGAGCAAAAGGGATACAGGTGTTATAACCCTGCTACACGTGAGTTGAGGGTAAGCAGGGATGTTGTCTTTGATGAGATGAGCAGCTGGTATGCTGCTGGAAAAGAAGCTATTGGGGCTGATTTGAGTGGAAGTGTGGTTGCACAGAATGCAGGTCAGCAATCACAGTCTTTGAGTGGACCAGGAGAGTCCTCATCTAGTGGGTCTGTTGATAGACCATGGAGTGGCAGGCTGCGTCATAATACCAACCCTGCAAATGTGATTAGTACATCACGTAAAGGAAAAGAGAAAGTGGTTGAGCCCCTTGGTATGCCTGACATTTCTGCAGGGCATTCTCATGTTGATGGAGAGTCTAGTGGCTCAGATATGAGCCTTGATGAGGAGCTTGGGATCCCAGCTATGAGAACACCTGGTGTAAAGAAGGCTATGGAAGCCATGAATGAAAAGCTGCGAAGATCTGGGAGAGTGAAGAACCCTGTGCAGAGATTTACATATGATGGTTATGTGGCACATCACTATGCGTATATGGCAAAGGTTGTGCAGGTTGTAGAGCCCACATGCATTGATGAGGCTGTTGGAAATGTGCATTGGGAGAAAGCTATGGATGAGGAAATGGATGCACTATATGGAAATGAAACTTGGGATTTAGTGCAATTGCCTGAAGACAAGAAAGCCATTGGATGCAAGTGGGTGTACAAAGTTAAACATAACAGTGATGGAAGCATAAACAGGTACAAGGCTAGATTGGTAGCCAAAGGATATGCGCAGACATATGGGATTGATTATGAGGAAACTTTCAGCCCAGTTGCCAAGATGGCAACGGTGAGAGTTGTGATAGCAGTGGCTGCGTCAAAGAAATGGTCTTTACATCAGATGGATGTAAAGAATGCATTCTTGCATGGGGATTTGCAAGAAGAGGTGTATATGTTGCAGCCACCTGGTTATGAGGATGTGGGTCACCCTGAGCATGTTTGCAGGTTGAAGAAAGCCTTGTATGGCTTAAAGCAAGCACCAAGAGCATGGTCTGACAAGATCTCTGAATATCTTGTCACTATTGGCTTTCATGTAGCCAATGCAGATTTCTCATTGTATGTGAGACATGGTGATAGAGGAGTTGTGCTTGTTGTCATCTATGTAGATGACTTGATCATTACGGGGGACCATGATGCAGAGATCTTTGATGTAAAGATCTTGCTAAGACAGAAGTTTGAGATGAAGGATCTGGGGGAGCTCAGATATTTCTTGGGCATTGAGGTGATTAGGTCACCACATGGTATTGGATTACTGCAGAGACAGTATGGCTTGGACATGTTGTCCAAGTATGGTATGACAGGCTGTAAGCCTATTTCTGTGCCATTGGATCAGAATGGCAAGTTGAGTGCAGACTCAGGAGAGATCTTGGAGGATCCTACTATGTACAGGAGCATAGTAGGAAGTTTGATCTACATGACGATCACCAGACCAGATTTGAGCTATGCTGTTGGGTTGGTGAGTCAGTTTATGCAGGTTCCACGGAAACCGCATTTGGATGCTGTGAGACGCATACTGAGGTATGTGAAGTCTACTTTGCATTATGGACTATTCTATGAGACTGGGACAGAGATATGTGTACATGGGTACACAGATGCTGATTGGGCTGGTAGTATCTCAGACAGAAGATCTACCAGTGGATTCATGTTTTCTTTGGGGAGTGCTGCTGTGACTTGGAGCAGCAAGAAGCAGCCTACGGTTGCTCTATCGAGTACAGAGGCCGAGTACAGAGGAGCTGCTATGGCAGCATGTGAGGTAGCTTGGTTGAGAAAGCTACTTGCAGATTTGGGTCTATCAGTGGATAGACAAGTTGTCATTTTCTGTGACAACATTAGCAGTATACAGTTGGCCAGGAACCCGGTCTTTCATGCTCGTACGAAGCACATAGAGGTCCACTACCACTTCGTCAGAGAGAAGGTCTTGGCAGGAGACCTTGACCTTGTTTATGTCAGCACAGAGGATCAGGTAGCTGACATCTTCACCAAAGCATTGGGTACAGAGAAGCTCCGCAGATTCAGGGCTTCGCTTGGTGTACATGAGATGGAGTTGAGCTCGAGGGGGAGTGTTGAGATATCGAGCTCTAGTGAGGCGGTGGACACTGATGACCCGCCTGGGGGATAGGCCCCGCACTTACACCACTGGCATGGTTGGTGAGATCTTGGGTTATATGCGGCCGGTGGGATGACAGGCTGTGTGACAGCCACTCTAGAGACTGGCATAGTTATAGCGCCAGCTCATTTAGTCGGGTTCACACTATAGAGAACCCGTGTATGTATTTGGTTGAGTACCTTTCATATTGTGTGTACTCTTATTCTTGTATATGGTGTGTTGAGTGTTGAGTAGAGAAGAAGAAGATTTTCAGCCTCTCACCTTGTGTGTTCTCTATTAGGGTTTTGTGAGTGTGTGTGTGTGCTTGCAAGAGCTCAAGCTCTCTTCCCCCCTGCATCTTTTCAACCATCCCCCCCCCCTTCAAGGTGATGGGATGCATTGAGAATGGCACTAGCGCCATTCTTCCTTGAATGAAAGGGGAGAATGGTAGTGGTGCCATTATCCCCTTCAAGGTGATGAGAATCCTTGAGAATGGCAGTCAATACCATTCTTCCATGAATGTAAGGGATAATGGCAGTGGTTGGCATTATACCATTTAAGATGATGGGATGGGAAGCCTAGAGAATTGCAATGGTGCTATTCTCCCCTTTCAGGTGTGATGGAAGACCTTGAGAATGGCAGTGGTGCCATTCTCCCCTTTAATCAAGGTGATGGGAGGCCTTGAGAATGGCATCACTGCTATTCTTCCTTGAATTCAAGGGAGAATAACATTTGTGCCATTCGCCCCTTCAAGGTGATGGGAGGCCCTGATAATGGCACCACTACAATTCTTCCTTTAATGTAAGGGAGATTGGCAATGGTTCCATTCATCCCTTCAAGGTGATAGGATGGGAGGCCTTGAGAATGGCGCCGCTACCACATTCTCCCCTTTTAGGTTGATGGGAGGCCCTGAGAATGGCGCCACTACCACATTCTCCCCTTTTAGGTTGATGGGAGGCCCTGAGAATGGAAGTGGTGCCATTCCACCCTTCAATCAAGGTGATGGGGGGCCTTGAGAAGGCCACCAACTACTATTCATCCTTGAATTTAAGGGATAATGGCAATGGTGCTCCTTCTGCCCATGAAGGTGACGGGAGGCCTTGAGAGTGGCACCACTGCCATTCTTCCTTGAATGAAAGGGGAGAATGGCAATCGTGCCATTCTCCCCTTCAAGGTGATGGGAGGCCTTGAGAATGGCACCACTGCCATTCTTCCTTGAATAATGAAAGGGGAGAATGGTAGTCGTGCCATTCTCCCCTTCAAGGTGATGGGAGGACTTGAGAATGGCAGCCATTGCCATTCTTCATTGAATGTAAGGGGGAATGGCAGTGGTGCCATTCTACCCTTCAAGATGATGGGATGTCAGGCCTTGAGAATGGTAGTGGTGCCATACTCCCCTTTTAGGTGATGGAAGGCCCAGAGAATGGCAGTGGTGCTATTATCCCCTTTAATCAAGTTTATGGAAGACTTTGAGAATGCAATCACTCTCATTTTTTTTAAATGTAAGGAGGAATGGGCCATCCAACCTTGAATGTAAGGGGAAATGACAGTGGTGAAATTCTCCCCTTCAAGGTGATGGGAGACCTTGAGAATGGCACCACTCCCATTCTTCCTTTAATGTAAGGCTCAATGGCAGGGGTGCCATTCTCCCATTCAAGGGTGATGGAATGGAAGGCCTTGAGAATGGCACCACTTCCATTCCTTGAATGTAAGGGAGAATGGCAGTGGTGTCATTCTTCCTATGAAGTGATGGGAGGCCTTGAGAATGGCACCACTTCCATTATTCTTAGAATGTAAGGGAGAATGGCACCACTTCCATTCTTCCTTCTTGAATCTAAGGGAGAATGGTAGTGGTGCCATTCTCCCTTGAAGGTGATAGGAGGCCTTAAGAATGGCACCACTGCCATTCTTCCTTGACCGAAAGGGGAGACTAGAGGTGGTTCTATTCTCCCCATCAATCAACGTGATGGGAGGCCTTGAGAATGGAAGCCACTACCATTCATTCTTCCTTAAATGTAAGGGGCAATGGCAGTGGTGTCATTCTACCCCTCAAGATGAAAGAGTGGTACTATTTAAGAAATGGGTATGTTACTTCTTTCCCTATTTGTCATCTATTACACATTTATGCTACTTTGTCAAGTAAAAAATTGAAAATTTGTCCAAAATACAAAGGAAACTCTACCAAAAGTTTCGAAAAAGTTTCCACAATATGCAAATTCTTGCATATTGTTACAAGCTTCTGACTTCGAGACCGCATGGGTATGGAAGTTAATACCCATAGACTACATGCACTCCTAAATTCATAATTCACAACCCATAAAAAACCTGACTATTCTTTTCCACCCACCATCTATGGCCATATTGTTTGCATTCATTTGGGTATACACACTTGTAGAGGAGTATATTGGGTCTAGGCAGGGGGAGGGACATCTTGTTGGTAATCAGCCTACATGATTTTGACCACCAATTTCAAAAGCAAGAAAGTGAAAAAAGGGCCATTGGAACTCGCCCCGAAAGGGGGATATTATTATTTTTTAATCAACAGTTCCAGTGCTATTTAGAGGGGTATAGTGTGGTTCATAGGGAAACTTGAATACTACATTTCATGAGAAAAGTCTAAACTTATCCTTCCAATATAGGTGGGGTGGGCCACAACCAAGACGAGCTTCTAGAACCTTGCCTAACCCACCTCTTGCCAATACATTAGTTGCTTGATTAAAACCCCTCTTAACATGTTGGATTTGCACCTCTTGGAATCTCTGCAGCATCTTTAGAAGCAAGTATGACCTAAGCTTCCTCAAGGCCTTAAGGAATGGACCACTTCCATTCTTACTTGAATGAAAGGAAAGAATGGTAGTCGTGCCATTCTCCCCTTCAAGGTGATGGGAGGACTTGAGAATGGCAGCCATTACCATTCTTCCTTTAATGTAAAGGAGAATGGTAGTGGTTTCATTCTACCCTTCAAAATGATAGGATGGGAGGCCTTGAGAATGGCAGTGGTGCAATTCTCCCCTTTTACATGCCCTGAGCATGGCATTGGTGCCATTCTATCTTTCAATCAAGGTGATGGGAGGCCTTGAGAACGGCACCACTGCCATTCTTCCTTGAATGTAAGGGAGAATGCAAATGGTGCCATTCTCCACTTCAAGGTGATGGAAGGCCTTGAGAATGGCACCACTGTCATTCTTCCTCGAATGCAAGGGAGAATGACAATGGTTTCATTCTACCCATGAGCATGATGGGAGGCCTTGAGAATAGAACCACTGCCATTCTTCCTTGAATGTAAGGGAGATGGTAGGCATTATTCCTTTAATGTAGGGGAGAATGGTAGTGGTGACATTCTCTGCTTTGAGGTGATGGTATGGGAGACCTTGATAATGGCACCACTGCCATTCTCCCCATCAAGTGTTGGGACACCTTGAGAATGGCACCACTACCATTCTTCCCAAAATGTAAGGGATAATGGCACCACTACCATTGTTCCTTGAATGTGAGGGAGAATGGCAGTGGTACCATTCCACCCCTTAAAGGTAATGGGAGGCTTTGAGAATGGCACCACCGTCATTCTTCCTTGAACAAGAGGGGAGAATGGCGGTGGTGCCATTCTCCCCTTCAATCAAGGTGATGGGAGGCCTTAAGAATGGAAGCCACTGCCATTCTTCCTTAAATGTAAGGGGTAATGAAAGTGGTGCCATTCTACCCCTCAAGATGATGGGATGGGAGGCCTTGAGAATGGCAGTGGTGGCATTCTCCCCTTTCAGGTGATGGAAGGCCCTGAGAATGGAAGTGGTGCCATTCTCCCTTCAATCAAGTTGATGGGAGGATTTGAGAATGGCACCACTCCCATTCTTCCTTGAATGTAAGGGGGAAAGGCACCATTGCCATCTTACCTTGAATGTAAGTGTGAGACCCCCACCCCCTACGCGATGCCCCCTTTGAGGGCGCTGTGTGGCGGCGGCGAAAGCAGCGTCAGCCTCTCGCGCGGGGAAGGAATCCACACTCGGGGCCTCGCCCATGGATGTCCGGACAAGAGACTAGCCCAACAATTCCTCCGAAAACCGAACCCGAAAAAACTTCGCCTGCCCGACCAAACCCGAAAGTCACATGGTCAGATCAAAGAAGAGACTTGCACTTGGTCCATAGAATCACCTCTTTTTTCCTCCTTTAATGAGGCACAGCCGCCGCTGATTCCCTCCCACACATAACAAGGGTCTTCCTAGGACTTAATCTAACTAACATAACTTAATGGTAACTATTTGTATTGTAGGATCCCCGATCCAGCCTACCCCAACCGGCCCATGGGTTATTAGCCAAGCGTCCAACCTGGGAGGCCTTGATGAGAATGGCACCACTTCCATTCTCCCCTTTAGCGAATGGAAGGCCCTAAGAATAGCATTATTGCCATTACCTCCTTCAATTAAGATGATGGGAGGCCTTAAGAATGGCACCACTACCATTCTTCCTTGAATGTAAGGGGGAATGGCACCATTGCCATCTAGCCTTAAATGTAAGGGGTTACCACAATGGTGCAATTCTCCCCTTCAAGGTGATAGGAGACCTTGAGAAATGCACCACTGCCATTCTTCCTTTTAATGTAAGGCTAAATGGTAGTGGTGCCATTCTCCCTTTTCAAGGTGATGGGATGGGAGGCCTCAAGAATGGCACCACTATCATTCCTTGAATGTAAGGGAGAATGGCAGTGGTTCCATTCTCTCCATGAAGTGATGGGATGCCTTGAGAATGGCACCACCGCCATTCTTCCTAGAATTTAAGAGATAATGGCACCACTACCATTCTTCCTAGAATTTAAGAGATAATGGCACCACTGCCATTCTTCCTAGAATGTAAGAGAGAAACCATTCTTCTTGAAAAAAGTGTTTTCAATATGTTAGGAGATTTGTGTCTAATATCTTATTACTGTGGAATTGTTTCTATACAAAGATCTCATATTCAATCTTATTTATATTTCAATGCTTTTAATTTATAAGTGTTATAATGATCTAATTATTTTTATGTTTTTCAATTTTTAAATAGATATGTCAAAGGCGATGAAAGCAAAGAGAAAATCCACAAAGGTTTCTTATGTGGATGGTGTCTCAGATCCTAAAGGGTGGTACCTTGACAATTACAACAGTGCTCTGCAAAAACTACACCGTATTCACTTATTTGTGTATCAACATGGTGAGTATAGCGATGTGGGGCAAGTCAGTCAACTAGAAGAAGGTGATGTTATAGGAAAATCAGATATACATTGCATAAATGTGTATGCACTAGGAGGAACAATATAGCAATTAGACCCTTCGTGCTATAAAGATGCGAGGATGAACTCCTCCAAGGAAGATAGCATGACAAGTAGAGGGTGGTGTATATCAGATACATACAGCATTGATCAACTTCTCAAAAATTTTGAGAATGTAGTCAAGGGCAAGAAGTCAAAGAAGATACCAAATAAGAATAAGAAGGATGGGGAGAAAGGTGGGGATACTAGTGGGGACAAAGGTATGAAGGCAATTGATGAGGAAAGTCAGAAGTCAGGGATAGGCGGAGATTCAACAAAAGAAGGAGGGGCAAGAAACGAGCAAGAAGATACAAGGGTGGAAGAAGTAGGATCTTGGCATACCATGGTTGTGTATCAACCGTCATCACATGAAGTGGATTTTAAAGCAATCCAGAAGAAGTTAGAAAAGAAGGATGCAGGCATGACATGATTAATGGAGTATGGTCAATACTTTTCATTTGGCCTCGATTACGAGGTGATGATTCCTATATTTAATTGTTTCCATGCTCCTATTCAATATGTATATAGGACTTTGACGGTAAGTTATGTAAATGAACTTGTCCAAAGCTTTGCAATGATGTCAAAAACACTAGACACCTATGCATACCTCATGCCTTTCCATGAGGAAAAGGGATCAAAAACTCCTATGCTTAAGCATGAGGTGAAGAAGGAAAAACTAAAGGACTACAAATATTGGATTCTTACTGGGAAACATTCTATATATGCTGCAAAAGGATTCTTGAAGAATTGTGGAGGGGAACAGTGGGCTAAGCAAAGGGCATTTTATACAAGAAGAAAGGCTCCTATTGTGTGGTGGATGCTCCTGTGGAGGCAAGCTGCAAGATATCAACAATGGCCAACATAGACTCACAAACTGTCATGAAGAATCAAGACTATATCGACATCTTGCAACATCTTTGAGCACAGTGGATGGAATTTGGAGGGCCACCAAAGCCACCACAAGGCGGCTTAGTAAAAGGTCACAATGATCGACTAAATTGGGATGTAAGTAAAAACCTTTCTATATCAATATTTTGATATCTTTTCTTTTTTTATAAAGGGATCTCCTTTCCCTGCTAAAAGATAATGGCACCACTTTCCTTCCCCTTGTGTACATTGGTTCTCCTTGTGTACATTGGTTGGATAGGAGAATAGCACCATTGCCATTCTCTCTTAGTAAGAATGCCATTCTCCCTTGGTAAGAATCACAAGAGGGGAGAATGGCACCACCGCCATTCTCTCGTGTAGTAACAAGGGAGAATGGCATTGGTGGTATTCTCCCCTCAAACCATTCTTACACCAAGGGAGAATGGCACCACTACCATTCTCCCCTCATACCATTCTTACCAAGGGATAATGTCATTCTAACTAAGAGAGAATGGCAATGATGCCATTCTCCCATCCAAAAAATGTAGGAAAGGGGAATGGTAGTGATGCCATTCTTCCCTCTAACCATTCTTACTATGGGAGAATGACAATGGTGCCTTTCTCTCCTCATGCCATTCTTACCAAGGGAGAATGGGATTCTTACTAAGGGAGAATGGAAGTGGTTCCATTCTCCCCTCATACCATTCCTACCAAGGGAGAATGACATTCTCACTAAGGGATAATGGCAATGGTGCCATTCTTTCATCCAAACAATGTAGGCAAGGGGAATGGTAGTGGTGCCATTGCTAAAGGAGAATGAAAGCCCTGCCATTCCCTATGACTACATTGTTTGGGTGGGAGAATGGCACCATTGACATTCTCCCTTAGTGAGAATGTCATTCTCCCTTGGTAATAATGGTATGAGGGGAGAATGGCACCAGTGTCATTCTCCCTGGGTTAGTAATGGTTTGAGGGGAGAATTGAATCCCTACAAATCCCCTTGCCTACATTGTTTGGATGGAAGAATGGCACCACTGCCATTCTCTCTTAGTAAGAATTTCATTCTCCCTTGGTAAGAATGGTATGAGGGGAGACTGGCAGTGGTGCCGTTCCTTCTTGGTGGTAAGAATAGTTTGAGGAGAGAATGGCATCACTGCCATTCTACCTTCTAGGCAATGTAATATGGAAGAGTGGCACCACTACCATTCTTCCTCCAAACCATTACAAAGGGAAAAATGACAATGGTGCCATTCTCTTCTCGTGCCATTGGGATTCTTACTAAGGGAGAATGGCAATGGTGTCATTATCCTTCTAACTTTTTAAAGGTATTAAGATTGCATGTATCTTATATATCTTTTGTTTTTTACAGAATTTTATATCAATGGCTAGTGTATCCATGAGTAATGACTTTGCGACCAAGGATACACACATGGTCACATATCCTCTCGACATATATGAGAGGTGGATCAACATTTTGAAGGAAATAAAGGAGAGGAAACTTGGTGGATGGTTACCAACCATAACTAATATGATGAGGTGCCTATTGGGCTTGAGTGAAGACAATGTCAAGTGCATCCAAGATGAAATTGAGAATGGAACCATCGTATTATTCAAGTCCAGATAAGATAGGAATGTTGTTGACATTATCGAGAACGCAATGATGCTGAAGCAAGATAAGGTCTTACAAGAAGAATTGCTAAAGGTCTTCAACACAAAATGCTCATCGAAGGTGTCCAATCAATGGCATGAGCTTGCAGAATATTATCAAATTGGCAAGGAACAATATGAGTGCTTGCGTGCATGTTGTGAACCTTGGTTGAAGGCCAAATTACAAGTAGGAAAGACAACCCCCGAGTTCCTTCCTGTAGCTATGAAATATGTGGAATGGATCATTAATGTAAGAGAAGGTATCTCTGTCTCCAAATCTTGTTTTCCATGGAAGGTTTGTATGGTAAATATGGAAATGGAGGGTCAAGTGTTTCTTGCACGTCACTTCCATGGAGAGATTTCTCCAATTGGGTTGTGTGTGCTTGACACCTCCTCCATAAGTCCAGCCAATGATGTAGATGGGATCATGATAGGTTTGGAATGTTGATCAAGGGCTTGATGGAGGCTACATTAGCCCCAAAACAAATCATTCTATTGTCTTTTATCAATTTGAGGATGTTGATAAGTCTGGAAGATGTAAGTAAACATGCAAGATGGTCCATAAGATTTGTGGGAATAATCAATCCAGACAAGTCCCCCTTCATAGAAAAGACATAGACATTCATTGTGCTTACCTTCTGTAGCCAAGAAGACAGCTTTGTTGGATGAGCATGTGCTAGAAGCCACCCAGCCATACAATTCAATAGGAGTTCAATATGATACTGAAGATATGGAGGATACACAAGGTCATCTAAAAGATAATGTCATAGGTGATTGCATCAAGAACTTATTTAGAGAATATTAGACTATTGTTAATATCTTTAGTGGGTGGGCAGGTTTCATTGAGGTCTTTGGCAAACCACAAAAAAGTGGTTTCTTTTGTCACCAATAATCATCAAGCCAAGGAGATGCAGAAAAATTGTGTGAATTTTGTATTAGAAGATCTAGATCTTGAGGAGTGGGCTGGCATTAAGAAGGTTGATTTACCTAGAGTTGTGGGGCAGAAGAGGCAAATGACCATTTTGACTTTAACCAAAGAGCAGCTTGCTAAAGTTCCACAATACACAAGCATTGAAGACTGTTGCTTGCAAATGAAGATCAATACCAGGATGCAACAAAAACGATACTTAGGGCTCTTGAAAAGAGTTCCACTTTGTAGATGAATGTGAGAGAGGGTTTGATAATAATCCCACATGGGGACTTATGGGAGTCCTAGAATTTTTGTATAAAAGGTGGCTCATTTGAGAGCTACACACACTTTTGGGCTTAGTTCATGCAAGAGCTCCTTTGAGAGACCTACTCTCCCTCTTCTCCATAGAGGTGAAGACTCTTCTCTCACCCCATCTACATCTTTGTATGAGATAAATCTCTTCATTGAATCATTAGCAATGTCATGAGTCTTTCTCATCCTCTTCTCTAATCATTTTACTCTTATGCATGCTTTTAGTATTTCATTTTTGAGTACATGGATTGATTTGAAGCTTTCATGGAAGCTTGATGCTTGAATGTGTGCATGCTTGTAGGAAGATAGGAGTGGAGTGAGGTCTTTCTCTTTGCTTGAGTGCATAGTGATTGTATTCCTCTTGCTTGTATTTGTGAATGAAGGGGTGTGTAGGAATGAGGACAAGTTGAGCTTGTGTGTATGCTTAGTCTAGTGTCAAGTGATGGTAGCCATGAGCATTCTCTCCATTTGTGGATAAGCTCTTGTGCACCGGTACGGGTCGAATCCCTAGCTCCGAAAGGGATGCAAATCCCATTGGATTGAGCTTAGTGTGGATCGTACTCCTCTTGCTACAAGAGAGAGAGTTTTCCGTCTCTCCATTGGCGCCGCTGCCGGGGAGAAGACTCAAATCCGGTTGAGAATGCGTGGAAACCACCACTATTTCCTCTTTTGGTTGCAAAACCATTGAGTGATTAGGTTAAGTTTGGGTGTGCGATCCCGGTGTGAGTGGATAAGGTTAGGATAAGAAGAAAAAAAACCATTAAGCGGTTGAGGTTTCTCCCGCATTGTTGTTTATGTTTTATTTCTTTTCAAGTACCGTTGTTATGCTTACATTCATTGTTTTTTTTTTGCCATTTCATGCTTTCATGCTCTTTGTTAACATAATAAAAAAATAAAAAGAAAAGAGGTGCGTTGCTAAGCTCTTCCATAGCTTATGCAAGTCCCATAGACTCCCAAGCATGAAGTCCGCTTAAGGGAGAAAGGAAGAGAGGAGAGGTTGAAATCTTATTTTTTTTATTTTTTAAAAAGAAAAGAAAACACACAAAAGGTAGCTACGTGAAGCGCTGGTTGAAGGAGGTGGCGGTCGTCGCAAGGCCAACAAGCGAAGGCGCTGCTGCAGAAGGAAGAGAAGGCGGCCTTAAGAAAAAAAATATAAATCTATATATATATATAGATATATATTTATATTTTTACAGCGACAACGAGCGCTGCATCGTGGAGGGGGCAGTCGGCACTGAGCGCAGGCGAAGGCGGCAATAATATATATATATATATATATATATTCACGTGGCTGTAGCTGCTGGGCACACGGGCAAAGGTGTGGAAGGTGGCTATGGTGGCTGCGAAGGAAACGGTGGCTACGGGCGGCTAAGGTGACTGCGAAGAGAGGTATACGAAGCCGTGTGGAGTGGAGGTGGCGGTCGTCGCAAGGCCAACAAGCGAAGGCTGCAGAGAAGGTGGGAAGGCGGCTGCAAGCAGGCAAAGAGGTGGCCGCTGAAGGCCGAAAGCAAAGAAACGAAGTGGCCGGCGGTGCGAAGGCTGGTGGTGAAGTGGCCGAAAGAGAAGGTGAGAAGGGCCAGGAGGCAGCGAGGCTGCTGGAAGGTGACGATAGCGAAGAACACGTCAGGCGAAGGTGAGGGTGACTAAGCTGAGGCGGCTGTAGCCATAGAGGCGGGCTTGAGAGCAGCAGCAGGCAGCGAGCCCTTCTCGAGCAAGGCGCAGACTAGAGAAAGTGAAGGGACATGAGGCGGTGGCGCAGCAGCAAAGGAGAGAGAGGGCTGGTGTAGTGACAGAGGAGGCGGCTGCTTCTACAGCTGAGGAGGCCCAGGCGTTGTTGACGGGGGCGTCAGAAGGTGAGAAGGTGGCCAGCGAAGCAGTGGGCTGGCGAAGCTGACTACCCGCAAGGAAGATAAGGCGGCGGCTGGGAGTGAAAGTGAAGAAGAAGGCGACCCACGTGGTGCGCCGGCGAAGAATACGGGAGTCGAGCGGTGAAGCGGTGGAGATAAGGTTGGTGAATTTTTTTTATTTTTATTTTTATTTTTTTATTTATTTTATTTTTCATGTTTTTGTTTTATTTTTAAATAAAAAATAATCATAATAAATATAAAAACAAAAAAACAAAAAAATATTTTTTTTAAAAAAAAAAAGAATAAGAGAACAACTAAATATTTAAAAAAAAAGAGAGAAAAAAAAGGAGAAAAAGAGATTTTAAGAAAAAAAAATATAAAAAAAATAGAGAGAAGAAAGGGAAAGAAATAAAAAAAAAAAAATAAAAAAAAATTTAAATTATTTGTTTTTTTAGGAGTCCATATTGTTTGCATATTTTTTATTTTTTATTTCTGTAATTTTTAGCATATTTAGTGTAATTTGCATTGTTTTAAATTTTTGTAATATATTTTTTTTTTTTAAAAAAACAACAAAACAAAACAAAAGAAAAAAAAAATAAAAAGAAAAAAAGAAGAAAAAACAATTTTTATTTTGAAATCATTGTTTATCATTTAAAATTTTGCATAATTTAAGTAGCTTGCATTTTTCTTTTTATTTTTTTTTTAGAATTTTTGTACTTGCATGCATAATTAGTAGATTTATATTTTTTACAATTAGGCACGACATTTATTAGTTTTAAAAAAAAAAAACAAACCAACAAACAAACAAACAAACAATAAAAACCAACAAAAGAAGGAAAAAACAAACAAAAGAAAATTTTTGATTTTTTTAGGAGTCTATTATTTTTTGCATATTTTGTAGTTCTTCATTTTTTTTCCATAATTAGTGTAACCTGCATTTTTTCATTTTTGTAACTTTGTGCATAGTTAGTATTTTTTTAGTGTGATTCATAATTTTTGTGTAAATTAAAAGAGGAAAAAAGTACAAAAAATTATAAAATCATAAAATCATAAGAAAAAAATATAAAAAATAATAATAAAAAAATAGGTTAGATAAGTACACCGTACATTTTCTTTCTTAATTGTCTCTAGTGGTTAGGTAGGGAAAAATATATATATATATACATATATATATATATATTTTTATAAAAAAAAAAACAAAACAAAACAAAACACAAAAACCAAAACCAAAACAAAAACACATAAAAACCCAAAAACCAAAACAAAATTTGACCTTATGCACTTACGGTCAGGACGTCGTGTAGATTCTGCCATAGGACCTAGGGCACCTTCTAGAGTACCTACGCAAGAAAGTGGGACCCAATCGGTAGGCAATTTGGCAGATATTGCTGAAACCCTATCTGAATCCCAATCCGATACCCTTTCTTCCAGAACAACTAGTTCATTGTCCATGGACAATCTAGTGCCGACAAATAGTTATCCCGTAGCCCCAAATAGAACACCCTCAAGATCCTTTAATCCATTTGAGGCTGACACCATGGGGTTAACACTCAATGTGCGACTCCAATATGTCTACACAAATGCTCAAGGAGCTGAGATCTTTAGGGACCCACAACAAAGGTACCTTGTTAAGATCGCCGACATATTCTCAGAACTTGACAGAGCACCTCTAGTCAATGACCAGGGTAACATGTATATGGGTGGAGATGGTGTACGCTATGAAGTCACCTACCATCCAGAAAAGGTAGACAAATTAGGGGAGCTCTCTAAAACTGAGTTGTTAGACTATTCACAACTTTCCAGAGCAAAAGAGTCTAGAGATGACTGGCTTATCGAGCCGGACATGCCTGGACCATCCAATGCCCAATCCTCAAAGCCATCCACCATAGATGATTTACTTCTTGTAGATCTAAATTTGGACAAGGATAGGAAAGGCAAGAGCAAATTGGATCAGGGGGCTGAAAGTCAATGGGAGTTTGTACGACAAATTCCTGTGACAAAGGTTTTACAGGATGACCAACTTCAAGAGGTCTATAAGGATTCGTTAGAGGGATACTATGCCACAACTAAATCGCCAGAGCTGGATCTTCCTCTAGCTCATGTGGTGGTAGTTGAGAAGCTCGCAGGACACATGAACAGAATAGTTGATAAATGGGCCAATGAATACCAAACCTTAGATTGGAAGGAGATTCGGGAACTCACGTGGAAAGGACAACCATTATTTATGGAAGTGTTCTCAACACATATAGCCAAACCAGGAGAGACAGCCTTTCTTGGAGAAACTGTTGCTCCTCCCCTACGAGAGTTCACTAGAGAGGGACCCTCAACATCTAAGTGGACCACTGCTAGTAGCCCAACTCTAGCACCACGATATCGTCCTACACCAAATGTGCGACCACAGGTCACACCAAAACAACATCTTTCCCACTATGACAATCGGATGAGAAGGGAGCCAACTCGGCCTCCTATAAGTGCACCTCCTGAAATGAGGGTGACAAGATCTTTAGAGGGGTTTGGTGAGGCTAGTAATAGGGTACCCACACCAATTTTGGAAACATGTGGACCATCTTTCCAAAGAGAGGAACAATTTCCACTGAGAGTGAGAGGCCGTAGGCCCTATGATGAGTATTCACGACAAGTAAGACCATCAACTCTTCAGAAACTGGTAAAGAAATATGAAGGGTCGGGAGACCCATACGACCATGTAGCAGCTTTTAGGCAAGCAGTTCGAGCTGAGCAAGTTGCTGATAAGCATACTCAAATAGAAGGGTTTGGACTCACTCTTGAAGGAAAAGCCCTTGCTTGGTTTCAGGCATTAGAAGCTTCTGACAAAACTTCTTTACGAGTTTTGGAAGAGAGATTCATTGCAGCTTTTTCCTTGATGGGAATTCAACATGACACGGTAGCACACATCTACTCTTTCAAGCAAGGAGAGAATGAGAGTGTTAGAGACTGTGTAAATAGAATGAAGCAGTACATTAATCGTTGCCCAGAAGATGAGAAGCCCGCCCAAAGTCGATTAATTTCTCTCTTCTTAAAAGGCCTCAAAAATTCAACACTGCATACACATCTCTATGCAAAGAAGCATACAAGTTTCAATGAGTGTTGCCATGATGCTATGGATTTCACCGATAACTTCAAGTTCCAAGATGGTTCTGGCCCAGAGGTGAAACCTAGAAATCAGTGGGGTGATGACCAAAGTTCAGGGTCTAGCGCGCTGGTAAATCCAGACCAAATAGCTAACCTAGTACTACGGAGATTGGGACAGACCTATCGTCCACCCATGCAGCCACAACAACAGCAGCAGAGAATGAGGAGTATACTTCCTACAGGTCCTCATCTTTGTGGAGCATGTGGCGGTGACCATAAAACAGAGGACTGTAATACCTTTTCTCCTCTAGTCACAAACCAACCCACAAAGAAGTGGTGCCAAGCCTGTGCTTGGAACTTTACTCATACCACACAGGATTGTACTCGCATTGCGAGAATGAGACAGGAACGTGAGCAGCCGAGGGGTGGAGTGGCTCCACAAATGTATCAACAATATACAAATTTTGAACGTAAGCCACCGATGACATAAGAACAAGCACGACCTGTTCTTGGTGCTCAACCTCCTGCTCCAGGGACAGCTCCTGTAAGGGTTGTGGACTATGACAATTCAAATGTGTGTAGAGAATTGGTAAACCCAGGCTATGTGGAAGAAGAATACACATCATATTCATCCAAGGATAATATCTTTGAAAGTCCCACATACCCAAACCAAGCACTGGTGGAGATTCAACCAGGGGAACAAAACTCTTTAATGTTGCTAGGCGGCTACCAACCTAGGACTCCAGGCCCCTCAGGTCAATGGTGGCAGCCAAGGAAAGTAGAGACCAAACCAATGGGCCCCTGTTATGAGTGTGGAGAACCCCATTGGGCTCGTGATTGTCCACATCGCTCAAGGCAAGCATCTAGATCCAATACAACAGCACAACAGTTTCCACCAATAGAGAGATATTGTCTGGGGTGTTGTGTCGAACATTTCCCGAAGGATTGTCTGTTGAAACCACATGAGGAGGGCAACTCCCAACCAAAGGTTTCACTTAACCTCGTAGGGGCAATTCCATCACCACCTTCATCTGAGAATGAGGATGTCGTGCCACTTAGAGTCATGACTCGATCACAAACACGAAACGCTGAAATACAAACTGATGAGACACCTCGAACTAGGGATGCAAAGACAAATCTAGTGGACAAAACCCTATAGTCCAGTAGAAAAAAGACCACTAGGAGGAAGAAGAACCGAAACAAACAAACTAAAAGTACATCCACTAGTTCTCAGGAGACCTCTAAACAAAACATAAGGGATAAAACTTTTACATCCCAAGAAGTGCGTGAGCAACCTCAACCTGAGCCTAGTGCTAAACAAGATGAGGCTAGTACGACTGAGGATAGTTCTGGGGGTTCTGTTTTTGTGGATAAAGTAAATGAGACTCTAGAGGCCATCATTGATGCTCATAGAAGTCGCATTGCAGCTTTATCTGAGCTACCCAAAAAGCTTCAAGAATACCCAAACCCTCGTGAGGAGAAGATCATTCTAGCTGTACATCAGCAACTCATTAGGGAAGCTCAGTCAATACTTGAGGGACCACCACCACCTATTCCTCGTGGCCCAACCTCTCTTAAGCCAACATTAGAAACCATACCGGAAGTGTCATCAAGTCGGGAAATGAAAAGTGAGTTCATTTCACAAGCTCATAGCGAAAGGTCTGCACCAATTGACACTCCATTAAAAGATGACATTCTGCCATCACCTAGCCTTGTCTTCCCATGCAATGATGAAATTATCGATGCTAATGAGGACATGGCAAATGACATGTGGGCCGCAGTAAATGAGAAAATTAATGAGAACATGTCTTCTGTTAGTTCGCCTCCATTCTCTGAGGTGGATTTTACCAAAGATTCGGAAAACAATTTTGGACGCCCAAGCATCCAGGAGGAAGGTCAAACAATGGTTTCTCCTAGAAGTAAGCATACAATGAAAACCTTACCATCATATCTGGGAGAATATGAGAACTGTTCTCAAACCTTGAGGATACCCTCCATGCATAAAAGGTTGACTAAGGAGAAAGATATGAGTATGGTGCAAGCTATTTTGTCAGCACCAGTGGCTTGTACCTTACCTTTGCATGAGTTGATAAAGCTTAAACCTGAGTTGTGGAATGATATTGCCACCTGTTTGTCAGAGCATATATTGCTACAAAAGGGTCACCATGAGTGTACTATACACCATGAGACAAAGCATGTAATGCCAGTTACTATCAACAAAGTTGGAAAATTTTGTGAGGACGATCAGGGAAATGCTACCCTCCCATTGGAAGTGCGAAAAGTATCTTCAACTGCAATACTTGATAGTGGTGCAGGGGTGGGCATTGTAACACGGTCCATTTGGGAAAAATGGGGCAAACCAGCTATTAGGAGTACCAGGATGCGCTTGCAGCTAGCAGATGGAAGCTTAGAACATCCCCTTGGGCTGCTTGAGAACATATTGGTCACCACATGTGGGATTGAATATGAGCATACCTTTGCAGTGGTGGATTTTGGAAAGCATCCAAACTATGAAGTGATATTGGGTAGACCATTCATGCGACAATTTAAAATGATTCAAGATTGGGGATACAATTATTTGTACCTCCGACATGATTCTGTCATCACAAGGGTCAACCTAAGGAATCACTCGTATCGTGATGTAACAAGGTCTCCAATAGATGAGTTTGATTCTGCTTCATCTGAGGGCTCAAGAGTTACATTGTCAGATGGGCGAGAAGATTTATGGATGTGTGGAGCCTCATGTAGGGATTTCAACACGGAGAGACTTAAGGGTAATCGAAGTGTATCAGACGAGGCATACATTCCACAACCCTTCCCTGAGCATTTAATTGATCCATTAGAATGGAGTCATGTCCTTGCAACATTATCGACATGTGCTTTACCGAAGCCAATTCAATTTTGTGACTCAGATGGATATGACATTATTCCTATACGAATGGTACAACCACATAACCTTCGAGATGATTTGTACTATAGGGATACATCCAAAACAACAGCTATGCATGTCGAGGAAGTCTCAGTTGAGAATTTAACACTCGAATCTGTTAATGATGCTGATAAGAAAGAGACACAAGCTCCAACACAAATGATGTGGATAATTGATGAGTACTCAAGTGAGGGCCATGGCTGGCATGTTCCAACTACTCTAATTGCTGCTCAAAGAAGGCCAGGCAAAAAGGAATTATCAATGTGGCTACCCAAAGATGCGTACAAACTTGTACCATCTAGTCCGGTTGCTAAGCCTCTTAAGAAGCACATCATTTCCAAGCCCAAACCTCGGATTGTTACTCGATGGATCCCAAAACGGGTTCTTAAAGCACAAGGTTATTATGAGGGTGCAACAGCAATTTGGCTTCCAAAATGCCATGCTTTGCTAAGGGTAAAAGAATGTTTCAAAAAGATGCCAAAAGCCACCCTTGATTTTCCATATCAGTGGGTGCAAAAGAAATCAACACAAACTCTTCAAGAAAGGAAAGGTGGCTGTGATAGCACCTACAAAACTACTTGTGTTGATCTTCCTAAAACATGTATTGAAACACCGGTTGTTCCGATTTCTCCTTGTTTCACAATTCTACCATCAACTGGTGTACCTAAGACAACTCCAAAGGAGTCTCATTTGAGCATAGATTCTGGTACTTCAATGCCTAAATCCTCTTATCTTGCTCAAATTCCAAGACAATTGATAAAATTCCCACCCAAGAAGGACATACCTAAAACCAAAGATAAGGCATTAGCACTACAAATGAAGCTCTTTGGTAGATCAATGTTTGAATAGTGTGGTGCCTTACGCCTTTAAAGGATTATGTTCTTTTTGAGATAATCTCCACCATCAGCGCAAGGATAAGTTCAGTGACTCCACAATAAGATCGACAAGCCAGGGCACTTTTCTCCCATTGGGTTTTTTCCCTCGGCTATATTCGGTGTTTGGCACCACTAACAAATTTTATTCCTTTGTTTTTTCTTTGTTTGTTAATAAAACTTTGTGCAGAGATCTCAGCTTAAGAAGAGCATCAGATACGCCCCTACAGTCCACCTATCGTGCACACAAATTAGGAAGGGGGGAGATATGCTACGCTTACAAAGATCAAGGAGGAGCAATCTGCACAAAATCAGCAATTATTCAAGGCAAACGAACAACATCAACAGGGCACTACAACAGGTGTATGCAAATCTTAATCTTTATTTCTTTAAGTGCTCTTATCTTTCGAATATATGGTTTGCATGTACACAATATTGGCTGGTTTGAGTTTTTGGTTAGTAGTTAAAATATGGTGAGTGCATTCTAGAGTCTTAGAAGACTTAGTAAAAGATATGTCTATCCAAAGACAGTGTAGGATATATACCAAGGGGATATGCCAAGTACTTATGTCTTCAAGGTATATTAGTTATCCCTAGTGGTAGTTATCTCTTAGATATGAGCTAGGTGCTACGAGTAATAAAAATTTATGAAAATATACCCTACAAAAATATATATACAAGGTGAATTGCGACATGAAGTGTAAACCGCCATGCGAAGTGCTTGGTAGGACCTGGGGATGTCTCAGCACCTTGGGGCCGATGCCTTGGTTTCCATGGGGTGAACACTGATGTCTAGAAGCTTCAATAGAGGACCTTTGAGGAATCTATCGCCTTGATAGATGTTGGTAGGACTCGGGGGTACACTATGGGCCCTCAAGACCGATGCCCTCATCTTCAAGGGGTACTCCTTAGGTCATAAAAGAAAGAAAAAGGGTCTGTCGCCCTTGAGATACTTAGCGGTCTTTAGATTCTCTTGGCGGAGGTCTCTTGGCCATTGCTCGGGTCTCATGGGGATAGAAACTTAATCTTTATCACCTTCTATACACATATCAAAAAAGAAAAAAAAAAAAACAACAAGAGAGAGCTCCAATCACCTTTGCTCATACTTAGGAGTAGGGTTGCCACTTAGGAGTAACTTACATACGGATAGGACATTGAGACTGCGGTCATAACCGGAGGTGTACAAAGACACTTGCCTTTGCATAGCATTATCTACTACCTAAGTCTCACTTTGACTAGTTTTTACTCACCTCTTTTAGTACTCATTAAAACTTTAATCAGCCTTGCACTTGTATGCTCACGTGTGTAATTATTATTGCTGATTTTGCTTTTCTTTTCTTTTTATCAATAAAGGACTTTACTCGTATCAATTGTTTTTTGTTGTAGCTCTTGCTACTACTGCGCTCGAGGACGTGCGCAAAATAGGAAGGGGGGAGTGTTGCTTGCAAATGAAGATCAATACCAGGATGCAACAAAAACGATACTTAGGGCTCTTGAAAAGAGTTCCACTTTGTAGATGAATGTGAGAGAGGGTTTGATAATAATCCCACATGGGGACTTATGGGAGTCCTAGAATTTTTGTATAAAAGGTGGCTCATTTGAGAGCTACACACACTTTTGGGCTTAGTTCATGCAAGAGCTCCTTTGAGAGACCTACTCTCCCTCTTCTCCATAGAGGTGAAGACTCTTCTCTCACCCCATCTACATCTTTGTATGAGATAAATCTCTTCATTGAATCATTAGCAATGTCATGAGTCTTTCTCATCCTCTTCTCTAATCATTTTACTCTTATGCATGCTTTTAGTATTTCATTTTTGAGTACATGGATTGATTTGAAGCTTTCATGGAAGCTTGATGCTTGAATATGTGCATGCTTGTAGGAAGATAGGAGTGGAGTGAGGTCTTTCTCTTTGCTTGAGTGCATAGTGATTGTATTCCTCTTGCTTGTATTTGTGAATGAAGGGGTGTGTAAGAATGAGGACAAGTTGAGCTTGTGTGTATGCTTAGTCTAGTGTCAAGTGATGGTAGCCATGAGCATTCTCTCCATTTGTGGATAAGCTCTTGTGCACCGGTACGGGTCGAATCCCTAGCTCCGAAAGGGATGCAAATCCCATTGGATTGAGCTTAGTGTGGATCGTACTCCTCTTGCTACAAGAGAGAGAGTTTTCCGTCTCTCCAAAGACATTGAAGGTGCTCATAAATAGCTCATTGTTTATCCTTAAGGTTGTAATTTAGAAGTATTGGATTATGTTTTTTTTATAATACAAATTTCACTCTTGCACATTCATATCTTTGTATAAATCCTTTCATGTCTTTTAATGTTACAATAGAATACATGTGAGTCTTTGTTATGTTTCATTTGAGATAGTGGAGTAATAATAAGACTCCATTAATAAATGTTTTTTTTAAGTTGAGATATGTGAGTAATATTGTAAGAAATATCTAGTTTGTTTCTACTTTGTGTTCTTTTTATTTGTGTGTTGCGATAGACATGATTATTTTACCAATGACACACAGCCTCGCCCAAGTTCTCCCCTTCACCTTTGAAGGGTCTTGGCTGAGTTCTGTGAAGAGCCTTATGAGAACATCGGGGTCAAGTTCTTCATCAGTGAGAGGATCTGGCTGACAGCACGGTTCCCTTGCCTCGTGACTATGCCAAAAATGATACATTATTAAATTTTTATTTTGATTTCGTCCACAAGATCCTAAGACTTAAGAGGCTCAGAAAATAATTTCTTAAACAAGATAAATGATCTTATTGGAGATCTATGACATATGTCTGGTAGAAGATTTTGCTTTATCAATTCGTCAATAAACAATCACTTATACAATAGGAAATTTTTTCCACAAAACATTTCTTTATTTAAATAAAAGTTGCAATATGTACATAGAGCAGCTCGGCTCCGTAAGTCAAAATCTCCGCGAGAGACGGATAAGACGGCGATACTGGGCTATAGACATGCCCTGATACAAATGTTCCCTTACTGCCAAGGGAGCTACTATCTTCTCCTTTAGGAATAAAGCGACTAAGGAGTCTGTAGATTTGGCAGAAAAGTCTGAAATTTTGAGGCGTTGAGTGATATAAAATAACACCATGTATCACTTTTAGCCTCATCAAAATCATGGTTAATGAGAGATTCTGCCTCAACATCGTCGCAAGAGGCATGGACATACTGCCCTGCTGCAAAGCACTTGTGCTGTTGTCTCTCCGTTGGGTCAGGGAAATATAGATCCTTAAATTGGCCTGCGAGTCTGGCTCGGCTTGTTCGAGTTGTAGCAGAAGAGATGAGATGCTTGAAGGTGACCGCAGTCATGTCTTGTGACTGGGTGGAGGTCAGGAACACCAGATAAGTGAGGAACTTCCATCTATAAAACCAAATTCTTTGATTAAAATTCTTCGTTAAAATGAAGCTTAAGGAATGAAAATACAATATATAAATGCTCTTTCTGAGTTTTTCTTATAAAACCAAATTCTTTGATTAAAATTCTTCGTTAAAATGAAGCTTAAGGAATGAAAATACAATATATAAATGCTCTTTCTGAGTTTTTCTTATACAATCTTCTGATAAGAATTTGTTTCTCTATTAGCTTTCAACAAAGCTCTGATACCATTTTTTTCCCCTTCTCTTCTGTTGTACTGTGACAACAAAAACTAATATCTTTTTTTCAGAATAACAATAAGGTGGAAACTTGTGGGAGAATCTTGCAGGGCCCACAGTGTGATGGAGAAGCTAGCCATGGAGACATGGGAAACAAGAAGCATGATGGAGAAGCTGGCAGCGGGAGATGGCCTTTGGCGGCGGCTGATCTCATTGTTGTGGCTTGTTAATCATTTAATGATAACTACTTTATCTCATGTAATAACAAATGTGGGCTTGATACTAATTAGAATAATTGGTAGAATTATTGTGTATGTGAGTATGAGTGGAGTGAATCATTGTAAATACCTTGGTATGGGAGTAGATGTTGTCATATATATAGGCAGTGATGTGTGTGAACACACTTAGGACCGCCGGGGCACTTTTTCCCTCTTTAGGAGGTTTTTTCCCCCGGCTTGTATATACGCCTATTATTCTAGGGCTAACTTATCTTTTGTACATTGACACAATCTAATACACGGTGTGTTGTGTGCATTCTTGCTTCTTCTTCTACAAGCTTTGTGTGCTTTCCTACAACCCTAATTCCAACAATTGGTATCAAAGCAGGCATCGGCTCCCAGGGCTACGCCACTAGCACCCTCCGACTCACGTTCTCTGATTGAGGTGAGCTTTCACGAGCGCTTGCAGGTCCCTATACTCTGCAGATAGTTCTGTAGGGCTTTGCATTCTCAAAAATTGCATTTGAGGTCGTTTCGGGCTTCGTTTTTGCATTACAATTTCTGTACATGTGTTTTCGTCATTTTGTGCAGAAATTTCGACAGTGCAGTTTTCTGCAAAACAGGCATACGTATTCTATTGTGGACCATGCTACATAGCACGAGTTGTTTTCTATTCAGTCTTTGCTTCATTACAGGTAGCTTTTGCATCAGTTTCAGTCAGTGGCCATGGCTGATAAACAACAATGATGTATTTCGCATGTTGCTGATGACAAATTGGATGGAGACAGTAACTACCCACTTTTGGGCATACATGATGCAGCATGTTTTGGTTACAAAAGGAGTGTGGAACATTGTGCAGGGTATGGATGTACGTCCAGGTTCTGTGGATGTAGGATCTGTTGAAGATGTTGTAGGTTCTAGCAGCTCTACTTTTGCTACTGTTTTACCCACTGCTGAACAAGCTCGTTTTGGGATGGTAAAGATGCGCAGGCTCATGCCTTGATTGCTGGTCACTCCACATATTCGTTCAGCTAAAACAGCAAAACAAGCTTGGGATATTCTAGCTGGTTTGTATGCATGTCGTAACGAGGCAAAAATCTCTTACTTGCGTAAAGAGCTAGAATCAAAGATTATGCAGGAAGATGATGACATGAATGTTTTTCTTGTTGAGATTAAAGATCTCAAGGAACAGTTGATTTCTGCAGGTGAGATTATTCCTGATCATTCTCTTGTGCAGATTGTTCTTGATGCTTTACCTGAGTCATATCAGACTTTTGCTTCCACGTGGAGACTTGTTACTGAAAGGACAGACCTGATGTTGTCAAGTATGATACTTTAGTCAACAAGCTCTTGCAAGAAGCACAGTCCAGGCAAAACAGGGCTAGGCAGCGTGCAGTTGATTAGGCATTTGTTGCTGCCTAGCAGAGAAGAAGTGGTAAGGCAGCCCCTTCCACTGTTTCTTCTCCTATCAGTAGGTCTGCAACTTCTTCTCCTTCCACAGGTAGCAACAATAGGTCTAAGAAGACTCTTGATAAAGGCAAGAAAAAGATCAGGTGTAACTATTGTAAGGCAACTGATCATGTCATTAAGAATTGCCCTAAGCTAAAGGCTAAAGAGGCAAAGAAGAAAGAGTCAAATGCAGCCACAATAGCGGATGCTTCTACAAATGCAGATTCTGCAAATGTTGTGCAAGATGATACAAAATGGGCATTTAGCATGTATTGCCAGTATGACCCATCTGTACATGATGCATGTTTGACAGTTTTTGTTGACTCTGATGTATGGTATTTTGACAGTGGTGCTACAAAGCACATTACCTCGCATCGTGATATGTTCACTTATCTTGAGGTTGTCTCTAATGGGAATACTGTCACATGTGCCAATAATGCATCTTACCCAATGAAGGGCGTTGGTAAAATTATGCTTACTGCTGCAAATGGCAGTGCTTTCACACTTTCAGATGTTTTGTATGTGCCAGGGATAAAGAAGAATCTATTGTCTGTCTGTGCGCTTGCTACACTTGGACTTGTAGTCAAATTTGTGGATGATAGATGTACTGTTCATGATTTGACTTCTGGTGATATGATTATTGCATCTGGCACCTTGTTTTGTGGGCTGTATAGGCTCAATTCTTATGACAAGTGTGTGGAAGATTCAGCAAATGCAGTTTCAACAAATGCAATTTTTGATGAAAAGGCAGTTTTAGATGCAAAACTATGGCATGCTCGTTTTGGTCATCTGAACTTTACTAGTTTGCTACGTTTGCAGAAATTTGATATGGTTGCTTCATTGCCCCCTCTTGAGGCACCATTGAAACATGTTTGTGAAGGCTGTATTTTGGGAAAAATTGTTGCATTCTGCATTTCCAAAGGATGGTTCTATGTGGGCCACTCGCAAATTGCAACTTGTACATAGTGATGTATGTGGGCCTATGCAAACTCCGTCATTTGGTAAACACTTGTACTTCGTGACTTTCATTGATGATTACTCTCGAGGCATGCATGGGTATATCCACTAAAGGAAAAGTCCGAAGTGTTTTTGTGCTTCAAATAGTTTTTGCTTATGGTTGAAAATGTATCCAATTGCATTGTGGGCACCCTCCGTTGTTTTGATCGGGGGGGGGAGTACATGTCTAAAGAGTTTGATGCATTTCTGGCTAGTCGTGGGATAAAACGCCAATGTACAAAGCCATATACCCCTCAGCAAAATGGTGTTGCTGAGAGGAAAAACAGGTCATTATGAAGATGGCACGATGTATGGTCAAGAGCCAAGCTTTGCCACGAGCTTGGTATGAAAAGATACATGCATATTTGACTGCACATGGTTTTCAGAATAGTCCAACAGAAAGTACTTTGTATGTTAAACGTGTGGATGATGTACATCTAATCATTGCTCTCTATGTCGATGACATGCTGCTCACAGGACCAAATGAGAGTCATATTGTTGATTTTAAGGCTGATTTGGATGCCTCTTTTGAGATGTCAGATTTGGGGCATTTGCATCATTATTTGGGGATACAATTTAAACAGTGTGATGGAGGTATTGCTTTGTGTCAAACAAAGTATATTGAGACATTGTTGCGGAGATTTGGCCTTGAAGACTGCAAGCCTATTGCTACTCCAATGGAGACAGGTTTTGAAGTTGAGTCTTCATGATGCTGGAGAGATCACTTTGATGTCACACTCTATCAAACAGCTGTTGGTTGCCTCATTTATGTATGTATTACGAGGCTGGACATTCAGTTTGCAGTCTCACAGATGAGCAGGTTTATGCATAGCCCAGGGTCTTAGCATTGGAAGGCAGTTAAATGCATCTTTCGCTACTTGAGTGGCACCATACATCTTGGGTTGTTTTATCCCAAGGGGGGATCATTGCCACCAGATTTACATGCTTTTTCGGACTCAGATTGGGCTGGTTGCTATGACACAAGAGTGTCCACAAGTGGTTTTTGTTTCATGCTCGGTAGCTCATGCATATCTTGGTTGAGCAAGAAGCAACCTACTGTGGCCAATTCTAGTTGTGAAGCTGAGGACAGGGCAGCTTTCACAGCTACGGTTGAGTGTGTGTGGCTCAAACGGCTTATGGCTGACTTGGGTGTTGGACATGAGTCTGCCACCTCTATCTACACTAACAGTTAGAGCACATTAGCAGTTGCAAGAAACCCAGTTTTTCATGCGCTCACAAAGCACATTGAGGTGCATTATATGTCAGGGAGAGACTCTCAGCAGGAGAGATCAGCTTGGCCTATGTGCCAACACACGACAACCTCGCTGATCTTTTCACAAAGGCGCTTCTCGTGTGAGAAGTTCGAAGCTTTCCGCAAAGCTTTGGGCTTGCTCCCCTTTGTGGAGTGATCTACTTCGGGCATGGCACTTCCCTATACATGAGTGCCAGCTCTCGTTCACACCATCACTCCCAGGGGGATTTGTTGCCATATATATAGGCAGTGATGTGTGTGAACACACTTAGGACCATCGGGGTACTTTTTTCCTCTTTAGGAGGTTTTTTCCCCGGGCTTGTATATACGCCCATTATTCTAGGGCTAACTTATCTTTTTCAAGCTTTGTGTGCTTTCCTACAACCCTAATTCCAACAGTAGAGTGGTTTGAGAGTGAAATATTATTGGATTGTATTGGGAAGATAGAAATGAGTCATGTATTTAAGGTGGGCCAAATGTTTACATGGACTCAATAAGATACTTAAATTATATGGAGACCCCATGCCAAGCACATGAAGGGCATGTGGAGGAGTGTGGAGAAGTGTGGGATCAAGAGGAGTCCTTCTAGAAATCCTAAGTGGAATATGGAGGATGTTGACATGTGGAAAAGAGAGAGTCCTTATTATGGGCTCCATGTGAGAGTACTCTTGAATTTTTCAATTTTAAAAGATTCATGAGAATCTTTAGATGGGACACTTGTCAAAATGTGTCCAAAAATATAATTGATGGTGACCCATACATGTCCTTATGTCACCAGGGGTAAAAGAATTTACTTGTAAGATTCCTCCCTCCAGCTTTTGAGGTGTGCAGGTGTAAGAACCTCCCCTTCTGATCTTATAATTATTCCTCTCTCTAAAATAAAAGAAAGATCCTGTTTTACCCAATTTTGGCCTAGAGAGAGAGAGAATGTCTAGAGGGAGATAATTCAAAATTGAGATATTTTTTGATATATAATGGAAATTTTAATGCAGAGAAAGATGCATAATGGAAATTTTTATTATAAAAGTGTTGTTTTCATTGAATTTAATTTCTATGCATAAAAAGATGCATAATGGAAATTTTTATTATAAAAGTGTTGTTTTCATTGAATTTAATTTCTATGCATAGAAAGATGCATGATGGAATTTTTTATTATAAAAGTGTTGTTTTCATTGAATTTAATTTTATGCATAGAAAGATGCATAAAGGATTTATTTTTATTTCAAAAGTGTTATTCTCATTAAAATTGATTTTATGCATAGAAAGATGCATAAAGGATTTATTTTTATTTCAAAAGTGTTATTCTCATTAAAATTGATTTTATGCATAGAAAGATTCTTAAAAGATTTATTTTTATTTCAAAAGTGTTATTCTCATTAAAATTGATTTTATGCATAGAAAGATGCATAAAGGATTTATTTTTATTTCAAAAGTGTTATTCTCATTACAATTGATTTTATGCATAGAAAGATGCATAAAGGATTTATTTTTATCTCAAAAGTGTTATTCTCAATAAAGTTGATTTTGATGCATAAAAGGATTTTTATAAAAAGTGTTATTCCCACTGAAGTTGATTTTTATGCATAAATAGATGCGTAAAGAATCTTTATATCAAAATTAGAATTCTCTTAAATTCTATGTTTAAATTCTATGAATAGATGTAATGAGATTGTTATGAGAATCAAATAGGTGTGAATGAATGGATGGATGGATGTGATGTGAATAGAGGTGATAAGATGTGAGGTGAATAGATGTAATGAGATGTGATGAGAATCAGATAGGTGTGAATGAATGGATGGATGGATGTGATGTGAATAGAGGTGATGAGATGTGAGGTGAATAGATGTAATGAGATGTGATGAGAATCAGATAAGTGTGAATTACTGGATGGGTGGATGTAATGTGAATAGAGGTGATGAGATGTGAGGTGAATAGATGTAATGAGATGTGATGAGAATTAGATAGGTGTGAATGAATGGATGGATGGATGGATGTGAATAGAGGTGATAACATGTGAGGTGAATAGATGTAATGAGATGTGATGAGAATCAGATAGGTGTGAAATGAATGGAAGGATGTGATGTGAATAGAGGTGAATAGATTCAATGAGATGTGATGAGAATCAGATAGGTGTGAATGAATGGATGGATGGATGTGATGTGAATAGAGGTGATAAGATGTGAGGTGAATAGATGTAATGAGATGTGATGAGAATCAGATAAGTGTGAATGAATGGATGGGTAGATGTAATGTGAATAGAGGTGATGAGATGTGAGGTGAATAGATGTAATGAGATGTGATGAGAATCAGATAAGTGTGAATGAATGGATTTATGGATGTGATGTGAATAGAGGTGATGAGATGTGAGGTGAATAGATGTAATGAGATGTGATGAGAATCAGATAGGTGTGAATGAATGGATGGATGGATGTGATGTGAATAGAGGTGATAAGATGTGAGGTGAATAGATGTAATGAGATGTGATGAGAATCAGATAAGTGTGAATAAATGGATGGGTGAATGTGATGTGAATAGAGGTGATGAGATGTGAGGTGAATAGATGTGATGAGATGTGATGTGAATCAGATAGATGTGAATGAATGGATGAGATGTGATGTCATGTAAATTAGGATGTAAATGAATGATATGGGATATGAGTGGATGATATGTGATGAAAATGGATGTGAATGTATAAGTGAAGAATGGATGTGGTTATGTATGTGAAGAATGGATGTGAATGTATATGTGAAGAATGGATACGAATGTGTATGTGAAAGAATGGATGTGGTTATGTATGTGAAGAATGGATGTGGATGTATGTGAAAGAATGGATGTGGATATAAATGTGAAGAATGGATGTGGATGTATGTGAAAGAATGGATGTGGATATGTATGTGAAGAATGGATGTGGATGTATGTGAAAGAATGGATATGGATATGTATGTGAAGAATGGATGTGGATGTATGTGAAAGAATGAATGTGGATGTATGTGAAGAATGGATGTGGATGTGTGTGAATGGATGTGGATATGTATGTGAAGAATGGATGTGATATGTATGTGAAAGAATGGATGTGGATGTATGTGAAGAATGGATGTGGATATGTATGTGAAGAATGAATGTGGATGTATGTGAAAGAATAGATGTGGATGTATGTGAAAGAATGGATGTGGATGTGTATGTGGATGTATGTGAAAGAATGGATGTGGATATGTATGTGGGTGAAAGAATGTGATGTGGATGTTTATGTGAAAGAATGTGATGTGACATGAATATATGTGGATGTGAAGTGATAGATATGAATGTATGAATAGATATGGGTAATCGTACTTGTGAACGATTGGATGGATGTGGATGAATGAGATAAGATGTGTATTAATGAGATATGATGTGGATAGATGTGATGTGATGGGATGGTGTGATGAGAATGAATGTGATGGATATGAGTGAATGTGATGGATATGAGTGAATGTGATGTGAATCAGGATGTGAATAAATGAGATGTGATGTCATGTGAATCGGGATAGATGTGAATGATTGAGATGTGAGGTAAAATGGATGTGATGTGGATCGGGGTAGTTATGATTGGATGAGAATGGGACTACATTAGAAATGGATGTGATTTAAATCAGGTGGATTGATGTGGAACAATGTGGAAGGACGAGAGTTTACTATAGAAACTGTATTTATGACCTATTTTTTAAATGACTATTTTATGTCAAGAATGCTAGGAAAGCATTTTGACCGTCTTGTGAACGAGGTCGTGGAGACCTAATCTGATAAAGTTGCAACAGCGGATGGAGAGTCAATGGAGGACGTCTCGTGTAGCAAGGTCGGCCAAGGTCTTGACCAGCCTCGGTTTGATTAAAATGGTGAGCGTCCAGTACGGTGGATGAGGGACCAAGGAAGCGGCCTATGAGTGAAGCGCTAGGTCACCTCTGCAAAGGATCCTAGAGGGTGCTGACCATACGGTGCTGGGGCTCTAAGTCGCCGAAGATACCCACACGTGCATCGTGGAAGATATTGGAGTAAGGAGTAAGAGTTGTTTTCTGAATTCGGGCATGGATCTGGTTGATTGACCTTGCTGGTCCTCAATGGATGAGTCCATGGCTCTTTTATATGGATCCGTTGGTTGATCTTGCTGATCTTCAATGGAGATTTCATTTTGATATGTGAATATATTGCCGAGTACTATGAGCGAGGAACCATTGAAAAGGCCTGGATAGGTGGTGACTGTTTTGGTTGCCAATGATGCCATAGGTACACCGATGAAGGAATGATTGGAAATTAGGATTCAACCGGAGATTTTGAGGATTATGATCAGTGACACTATGATTTCATTAAATGATTGTTTTAAAGACAGCTGATTCTATGAAAAAGGCAATTTCATATAAGTGGTGTGACTAGTTTTAAGTTTACATGAATATCCAGCTAGGGGGACTCGAAACTCTTTTCCCTAGTACGTAGGACAAAACCTAACCAAATTCCTAATTGGATCCCATCACTACAGTGGTTGGGCCGGTTGGCTGACCCACGGGACTGGATGGGGTTAGGTTGGACTGATGGATCCCTAAAATGAGACTCAATGCTGTTATGGTATGATAGATAAAGTCAATCCCGGATAAAAATTGTTCTATGGAGAATCAACGGCTGTGCCTATCAATGAGGAAAAAAGCGTTGGTCTCTATGATCCTGTTGAAGGCATAGTTCTCTTAGGTTGAATGTTGCTTAGTCGGATATTTTGTGGTAAGTCGGATATGTGCTAAGTTGGATATGTGCTAAGTCAGAATTATAAGGTGGTAGGAATGTCTGATGAATGTCTTGGGATCTTGGAAGTTAACAATGTCTTGGGATCTTGGAAGTTAACAAGGTCTTGGGGATCTTGAATGTTTTGGGGGAAAGAGTAACGTTTTGGGCAAGGTAGAAAAGAAGGGAAGTAATGTAATGTGGAAGAGAATGAAGCAGATTTTAGGGTGTTTTATCTCTTATGTGACCTTGCTCTATCGGATTTCTATCTGCGCATTAAGTTTCTGCTGTGTCTAAATTTCTGTTTTTGCCTAATCATGTTTCTTGTGAAGAAATTGTGTCTGCTTGTTGTATTTGTGTTTGTGTTGAGATGAACCCCAACACAATTGGCGATCCTGCTGTGTTTGCCCTGTTTGGACAAAGGCGATGAATGCCAGAGAGGATGCATGTCAGAGAGGGAGAGAAGAGTAGGCAGAGTTTGTTATACAAGGGCATGGGCCCAGGCAGGCAATATTGATCCATGTCATTACGATCAAGATGCGCAGGATGGTCAGGAGAGTCCACTCTCTGAAAATCGACCAGTAGACCAACGGGGGGAGAATTCTGGAGCAGCAGGGGAAAGGCAAGTGAGGCAACTGTTAGGGGCTTTACTCTTGGCAGGAAGATCTGCAAGAGTACGAAGAAGTCTCCAGTTTGACCCAATAGAGGGGGCTACCAGGCATAGACCTAGGAGACCACCACAACCGAACCTCATGGCTCAACCACCTCTCAACCCCACACGGTCAAAGTCGCTAAATTTGGAGGAGCATCCAAGGAAGATGCAGATTTCCATGTAGCCCAGTTTGAAACTAGATCGCAAGCAAGCGGTTATCCGGCTTTATACAATGATCCAATTAAACTTCAGCAGTTTGCAGCCACATTAGAAGGTAAAGCCATGAGCTGGTTTAACCAGTATGGTATACCACATTTTGTCAATTATAATGCTTTGAGGACAGCGTTTTTGCAGAGGTTCAGGAAGGAAAAAACTCCAACCGATGTTCTGAGAAAACTCAGGGACATTAGGCAGAAGAATATGTTGGTGGAAGACTATGCTCAAAAATTCAGAAATTTGGTTGAAAGATTGCAGGGCAATGAAAGACCCACTAATGAGATGTTGGTAGGATATTTCTTGAAAGGATTAAAGCGTAGTTTGAAGAATGCTGTGGCAAGCATTGACATTGTTGGAAGAGTAGCAGAGATAACAGTTCTGATTCCGAAGAAGGGTCAGATGCAACATCCGATTCAGACAAGGAGGAGGATTCAGATACATCATCAGAAAGTGATGAAGAGGAGGACAAAAGAAAAAGAAAGGATAGGAGTAAGAAGAAAAAACAGAAGGATAAGCACCCCAAAGAGGCGGACTTGGTAAGTAAGTTGAAAAAGTTTGGGTATTCTATGGTAGCACCAAAGGAGAAACAGTATTGTCACATTTGTGAAAGGGATGGTCACAGCACAGCTCAGTGTTGGTACAATCCTAAAAGCAGAGTACAGAGACTACACCTAATGCAGGAAGAGGTAGAGTTGATGTAGGAGTAAATCAAGCAGCTCCATTTAGGGGCAGACCACCATTTCAGAGGCCTAGACCTCCAAGACCACCATGGAGGGAGCAGGAGAATAATGATAGAGGACCACCAGGTGCTATGCCTTGTGTGTACTGTGGTGCACCAGATCATTGGGTAGGCCTAAAGTGTGCATTGTGGGTTAGGCATAGAGAAGAACGGGGAATGCCTGTGCTAAGGTATAATCAGGGTAACCAGCAAGGAGGACAGCAACAACAACAGCAACAGCAACAGAATCAGCAACCAGCTCAAGCTAATGTACTTTTGGTTGATCTCTCAGATTAGAAGGAGGATGATGGTGTTAGTCAACCAACTCAGGAGTAGCACAAAGCAAGAAGATAAGGAAGAGTGGGTTTGTGATTGTAATGAATGCATGCAAGTCATGGCTATCACTAGATCCAAAGCAAAGGGACCAATAGATTGGAAGGAGCAGAAAGGAATTAGGGATGAGGTACAGAAGCAGATTCAAAAGGTGCAGAGGAAGCAGGCTGTGCCTGCATTGGAGTCGGAAAGTCAGTCCGACCAACAGCAACAAAAGGACAACATCAAACTTGAGGTGAATCAGGACAAAGATTGGTTTGAGGTACTCATCAACTCTCCCTTACAATTGTCATTGGATCAGTTATTATGCTTGGTGCCAGCTTTTAAGGTGAGGTTGTTGAGGAAACTTCAGGATCAAGATGATCAATTATTGGTTCATCAAATAGGGTCCCCGGCAATAAACAACATTGATCCAGCAGATGTTGATTTTGTTGTGCCTGTAATTAAAGTTCAGTTTGAGGGCAGGATTTTTGAAGATGTATTGTTGGATGGAGGATCCGGAGTAAACATTTTATCTGAAGTTGTTTATACACAAATGGGCTTGGAAAAGTTGGCTCGAGCACCTTTTCAGGTGAAGATGGCAGATCAAACAAGAGTACAACCGTTAGGAATTCTCAAGCAGCTATGACCTTCTTGGTCAATTTTGTGGTCATTCAAATGTCAGATTCAGCATCCTCTTATGCACTCTTATGCAATGCTGTTGGGAAGATCTTGGCTCAGAATGGCCAAAGTCAGACAAGATTGGGAAGAGAATGTGGTTGTTCTGAGAAAAGGGAAGAAGAAAGTGACTATACCTATGCAGGGGAGGAAGAATATTCCACTCAAGGAGAAACCATTGTTTGCACAAACTATCAATTTGGCAGAAGAAGTTGAAGATGATGAGGAAGAGGAGTTTCTAAAGGCAAATCCAACAGTTGTTCCAGTGTTTGAGGTGGATGTGGAACATATATTACAGCCGGATGAAGAACAGGTTCAGGAAAGGTTAGATGTAGTACCTGGACAAGAGATTCAGGGAACAGAATTGAGGCAGCTACTGGAACACATAGCAGAATCTTCTACCAAGGAAGAGATTGAGCAGGAGGAGAAGGATGCAAGAATTATGGCTGAAAGAATCTATAACAAGAAGTTTGGCACTTCTAGTAGGGTTAAGGAGGATGAATTGAAAGAGATTAATTTGGGTACAGAGGCTGACCCAAAAATGGTAAAGGTGAGTGTCCATGCTGAAGGAGAGTTTTTGAAGGAGTTGTTACAGTTGTTGCAAGAATACATGGATGTATTTGCTTGGGAGTATTCTCAGGTGAAAGGTATAGACCCTCCATTACATCAACATCATATTAACTTGCAAGAAGATGCAGTTCCGATTGCGCAGCAAAGGTAAAGAATGAACCCTAGTTTTGCAAAGCAAGTTAAGGAGGAGATAGATAAGTTGTTGGCAGTAGGCTTCATCAAGCCAGTGAATGAGGTGTCATGGTTGTCTCCAATTATTGTGGTACCTAAGAAGAATGGGAAGCTGAGAGTATGTGTGGACTATAGAAAGCTTAATGCAGCAACTATTACTGATCCTTTTCCAATGCCGTTTTGGATGCAGTTGCAGGTCATGAAATGTATAGCTTTCTGGATGGGTTTTCTGGATATAATTAGATTAAAGTTGCTGAGGAGAATCAATACAAAGCAGCCTTCATTACTGAGTGGGGTTCCTTTTTGTATACAGTAATGAGTTTTGGCTTGAAGAATGGACCACCATCATTCAATTTTGTGGCACATAAGGTATTTGAGCCATATTTTCAAGATTTTATGAGGGTTTTTGTGGATGATTTTTCGGTTTTTGGCAAGAAAGACTTGCATTTGCTGCATCTAAAGTTATGTTTGGAGAGATGTAGACAGTTCAGAATGGCACTAAATCCTTACAAGAGTGTCATAGCTCTTAGAAGTGGGGTACTACTTGGTAATGTGGTTTCAAGTGAAGGGATTGCCATTGATGTAAAGAAGATTGAAGCCATCCAATCTGCAAAGGCTCCAGTCAATGTTAAAGAGTTGATGAGATATGTGGGTCAAATTAAGTGGCATTCAAGGTATCTCAGATATTTAGCTAATGTGTGTTTACCACTAACACACTTAACTTAGAAAGAAGTGGCTTTTGTTTGGGCTGATCCTCAGGAAAGATCATCCAACTTTTAAAGAAGATGATCTCTGTTGCACCAGTTCTATAGTCTCCGGATTGGTCTTTGCCTTTTCATGTCTTTGTGGATGCGTCTGATGTGGCCATAGGAGCAGTGTTGATGCAGGAAAAAGTTAAAGGTTGGTTTAGGCCAGTGTATTATGCAAGCAGAGTACTCACATCAGCTGAGAGGAATTATGGTGTCACTGAAAGAGAAGCATTGGGCATGGTATATGCTTTGAACAAATTTACCCTATTGGAAAATAGGGTAATTTTCCATGTTGACCACCAAGCTTTGTTGTACCTAATCAAGAAGCCATTGCTCACAGGAAGGTTGGCTAGGTGGATGTTGTTATTATAGGAGTTTGATTTTGTTATTGTTCATACTCCAGGAAAAGAACATGCCATTGCTGATTACTTGAGTAGGTTAGAGACAGGTGAAGAACCAGTGGGAGTGAATGACGATCTACCAGATGCTTCATTATTTGAAGTTCAGGCTACTATGTCGGATTCTTGGTATGACCAATTATTGACGTTTTTGACTCAAGGCACTATCCCAGGTGAGTTTAGAGGAGGAAGTTTGCTTTGAAGAGTAGACCTTTTTTGGTGATTGCAGGGGCATTATATAGGAAGTGCATTGATCAAGTCATCAGAAGTTGTGTTCCAGATTTTGAACAGAATGCTATTATTCAAGAAGCACATTCTGGTGCAGTAGGTGGACATTTCTCAGGAGATATAACAGGAAAGAAAATTCTCTAGGCTGGATTGTGGTGGCCCACAGTTTTGAAGGATGCACATGAGTATGCTAAGAGGTGTGTCATATGTCAAAAGACTGGTCAGCCAGATAATAAGGATAGAATGTCAGATCATCCTATTGTGCCACTAGAGCCTTTCCAAAAGTGGGGGATGGATTTTGTGGGACCTGTTAAGCCTACAACAAGGAAAAGATGCAGGTATATTTTGGTTGCAATAGACTATTATACTAAATGGGTAGAGGCTGTAGCTTTGAAGGATAATAAAGCTTCAAGTGTTGCAAGGTTCTTGTATCACAACATAATGACCAGGTTTGGGTGTCCTGTGGAGCTTGTGAGTGATAGGGGATCTCATTTCTTAAATGAGGTGATAGATGAATTGACTAAAACCCATATGATTATGCACAAAAAGTTTACAACTTACCATCCTCAGGCTAATGGGCAGGCTAAAAGTACTAACAAAACATTGGTTGGAATTTTGAAGAAGATAGTGGTAGACAATCATAAGGATTGGGATGACAAATTGGACTCAGCATTATGGTCTTTTAGAACAGCCTTTAAGGTAACAGGGATGACACCATTTAGATTGTTGTATGGATTAGAAGCTGTGGTGCCTATGGAGTTTGTGGTGCCAAGTCTTAGAATCACAGCTGAGAAGATGTCTCCTAAATTGTCAATTCAGCACCGGAGTAAATATCTGATGCACTTGGAAGAAGACAGGTTGGTCAGTTCATATATCACTGAGGTGATCCAGAAGAGACGACATGCATGGGTGAGTATGAATGTCAAATTTAAAGTGTTTCAGGTTGGTGACTGGGTGATGGTGTACAACTCTCGATTGGGACCTCATCCAGGGAAGTTGACACTTAGATATAAAGGACCTTATCAGATTGTGGAGGATTTGGGTCAAGGAACCTTTATTGTGGCAGATGTCTTTGGAACAAGGGTAGAGAAGCCAATCAATGGTTTTAGGCTGAAGAAGTTTCAAGGGAAACCACCACATCTTGATTGGTCAGTTTCAGCTTTGGTACATGTTGAGGAAGTCAGATCCGACTCACCAGAAGTAAACACAGCACAGAGATGGATGTTCTTAAGCCAGAACATAGGTTTTGAGATGATGGAAAGAAGCTTAATTGTTGGCACAGGGTGTTTTGATCAGTTGTTGCAGAGCTTGAAATTTGCTGAAGCTTTTGTCAGGGTTTGTTTGACTAAATTGTGTTGTGTTGGAAGATGCTTAGTCAGACTTTACTGGCTCAGAGTTTTTAAGTTGGGGACTGCATGCCCACTAAGAGTGATGATTACTTTATGGAGAGCACCTTCAGTGTGCAGAAAGTGCAGGACCTGGAGAAGAACCAGAGTTTCAAGACACAAGTTGCAGGTTTGCTGGCAGAATCAGTTGAGATAGTTGCAGAGATCAAGTGCCTGATGTAGAGACGCATGGTGCAGAGCAGATACAGGTTGCTGAGCAGTTCAAGGAGCCGGTTTCATTACAAAGTATGGATGTAGCAGCAACACAAACACAAATACAACAAGAAGACACAATTTCTCCACAAGAAACATGTTGATTAGGCAAAAACAGAAATTCAAACACAGCAGAAACTTAATGCGCAGACAGAAACCCGACAGAGCAAGGTCACACAAGACATAAAATACCCTGAAATCTGCTTCATTCTCTTCCACAATACATTACTTCCCTTCTTTTCTACCTTGCCCAAAACGTTAGTCTTTCCCCCAAAACATTCAAGATTCCCAAGACCTTGTTAACTTCCAAGATCCCAAGACATTGTTAACTTCCAAGATCCCAAGACATTCATCAGACATTCCTACCACCTTACAATTCCGACTTAGTACATATCCGACTTACTACATATCCGACTTAGCACATATCCGACTTACTACAAAATATCTGACTAAGCAACATTCAACCTAAGAGAACTATGCCTTCAACAGATCCAAGTGCAAGTCTTTTCCTTGATCTAACTATGATACTTACGGGTTCGATCAAATGAGTTTAGTCAATTAAGGCTCTTGACTACGTTAGAGTAAAAATATCCTAGAGGAATCGCCTGTGCTTTTCGGGCGAGGGAAGTTTTTCCGGGTTCCGGTTTTGGAAGAACCGATGGATTAGTCTCTTGTTCCGATATCTGTGGATGAGGACCCGAGTGAGGGACCCTGGCCTGTGCCAAGAAGTGCTACTTTCGCTGCTAGCACCCCTAAATTCATTGCGCGATGGGGAGAGGGATCTCTCAACTGGTATCAGAGCAAATTTGGCTAATGTGGATCAACCGAGAAACCAAAAATGTCAAAAATTTATGAAGTAGCAGTAAAAAGTTAGAAATGTGTGATGAAATTCATACAAATTGATATTCACACTAAAATTCATAAATTAGTAATTGGGTCTTCAGATGGAAGTACCGCAATTGCATGGAATCCCTGACTTTCTTGAGGCCTAGACATGATGATATTTACCTTAAAATTCCAAGGACCATGACTACCCGTATATACCGAGGGTATAACTGCAGCTCTTTACTGGCAGTATATACGAGTAAATCTAAGACCTTGAAATTATAAGCATTAATGCTATCCAGATGTTGAATTCGAATGTGGTTGATATGATTTTTAAATTCTCATTGAGAACTGATAAGTTGATTTGGATTCTAATTGAAAAATGATGATTCCTGAATTTTGGTTGAAATGTAATAAGTTGAGCAAAACCACAATGAGGATGAATGGGGCGAGTCCCTGTGATGATGTTCGTAAACCTGAATGACGTTAATGACTTCAGCAAATCACCATGAGATTAGTGGATTGTGCTGACATATTGATACTGTTAACACTTGACCCAGTGGATCAAGTTAAGGGATGTCAAATTAAAAATCTGTATAATTGAAAATTCCCATGGAGGATTGTTCAGATGGAAATTTCGGTCTAATGGACCATTATTGTGATGATAAGGATTTGAATGATATGATCTGAGTGAATTATTATATGATGGTGAGTTCTATATAAGGGATCTTTTATCCCAGGATTCTGTTGGATTCACCAGACTATAAGGAACCCCAAAATCAGTTGGATCTTAAGGGAAAGAGTTGTCCTCTAATTTTACGAGATGAGGACATCTCGCGTTTTTTGAGTGGGGTAGGATGTAAGATTCTGCCCTCCAGCTTTTGAGGTGTGCAGGTGTAAGAACCTCCCCTTCTAATCTTATAATCATTCCCCTCTCTCTGAAATAAAAGAAAGATCCTGTTTTACCCTATTTTGGCCTAGAGAGAGAAAATGTCTAGAGAGAGGTGATTCAAAATTGAGATATTTTTGGATATAAAAATCCTCCTAGTGTCTAAAATGGTTTCCCCTGAAACAGAAATTCAAAAATAACTTTCCAATGTGCAATTGGAATTAATTAAAAATAGGTATAAAGGACCATAGCCTAAGGGTCCAAATTTTTAGAAATTTTTAGATTATGGTCCAATTAAGGTTCCTATGGACCAATAAGATTAATCCAAATGTAGGGAGGAGATAAATTGAAGGATAAAAGAAAATCCCCCAACAATGAGTAAATGCTCACATAAGATGAAGAGTTGAGTAAGGACAAGGTTTATTAGTTAAAAAAGAAGAGATATTTAGAAGAAATGATGCATTTTTGACACCTCAGTGTGGGGATCTCCCCTCATGAAGGAGGCACCTATTTCACATGTGTGGAGGAGTTTTAAACTAAAAAATAATGAGATATTTTCATCTCTCCTCTCTCCTGTTTCAACTAGATCAAAAAGTAAGCTAAACTGACCCAAAAATGGTCAAAAATTGACCAAATTGATCTGGAAAATTCTAGAATCAGTTTGCTTGGTTAGAGGCTCACTTTTTTCTATAAATAGAAGCCTCCCCCTTTGTAAAAGGTTAATTGTGTTTATGCACTGTTACTATACTCCTACCCAGAGCCATTTACATTGAATTTTCTTGATAATTCAATTGTTTTTGGCTTAATCCTCTCCAAATTAATTGGTGGCCACTCTTGCTCAAACAAGAGTAGAACCCTCAATCTCTCAAGCTAAAGGAAAGCTTACAACTCCATGTAAGCTAAATTTTTCTTACTTTTTAAATTCAAATCTATGGTTTTCTTGATTTTCTTGTTTTATAGTTGATTAAAGCAAATTCTAATGCTATGCCTTGATGAAAAGGCCTCCACCTTCTCTTCTCTACAATTCAGCCTTTCTTTATCCTAGAATGTTTAACAAAAAGATTAATTGAACTTTTCTTATTGTTTACTCTCTTGGAAATTAAAAATTGTGTAGATTAGAGTCCTTTACATCTAATTGGGGTTAATTTAAATAGAAAATAGAATATTAAAAATGAGAAATGGTCAGCCATACAAAGGAGGTTATGGCAAAATTTTCTAGAATTTTATGGAAAAGAAAGTTTATTTTTATATTATTCCAAAATAGTAATTCCCACCGTTTGTGCATTCTAAAAGAAATATTCTAATTTACTCCATGTACATATTCACCTATGAATATGCATGGATATCACTGATATTAATTATTAAAATTAATTTCTATGCATAGAAAGATGCATAATGGAAATTTTTATTATAAAAGTGTTGTTTTCATTGAATTTAATTTCTATGCAGAGAGAGATGCATAATGGAAATTTTTATTATAAAAGTGTTGTTTTCATTGAATTTAATTTCTATGCATAGAGAGATGCATAATGGAAATTTTTATTATAAAAGTGTTGTTTTCATTGAATTTAATTTCTATGCATAGAAAGATGCATAATGGAAATTTTTATTATAAAAGTGTTGCTTTCATTGAATTTAATTTCTATGCATAGAAAGATGCATAATGGAAATTTTTATTATAAAAGTGTTGTTTTCATTGAATTTAATTATATGCATAGAAAGATACATAAAAGATTTATTTTTATTTCAAAAGTGTTATTCTCATTAAAATTGATTTTATGCATAGAAAAATGCATAAAGGATTTATTTTTATTTCAAAAGTGTTATTCTCATTAAATTTAATTTTATGCATAGAAAGATGCTTAAAGGATTTATTTTTATTTCAAAAGTGTTATTCTCATCACAATTGATTTTATGCATAGAAAGATGCATAAAGGATATATTTTTATTTCAAAAGTGTTATTCTCATTACAATTGATTTTATGCATAGAAAGATGCATAAAGGATTTATTTTTATCTCAAAAGTGTTATTCTCATTAAAGTTGATTTTTATGCATAAAAGGATTTTTATAAAAGTGTTATTCCCACTAAAGTTGATTTTTATGCATAAAAGGATTTTTATAAAAGTGTTATTCCCACTAAAATTGATTTTTATGCATAAATACGTGAAATAGAGAAAGGAGGTTTGTCTTTGGTCTTTGCCCAATTTTTCTCCGCTCCTTCTGTTCCTCTTGTTGAGAATAAGAACTCAGAGGCTTCTATTTTCTTGCAGGTGAAGAAGTTCAGGTCATACTTGTTACTTCACCCTTTTTTCTTCCTTACATCTCAGCTTTCTTTACAATTTCTCATTCGTAAACCCAATCGTGTAGGAAAGTTTGCAAAGTGGCTTTGTGAGTTTCAAGAATTCTCTTTCACTTTTATTACAGAAAGTACCACTAGAGCCTCTCTTGTAGATTTTCTTATAGGTAGGGAAAGAAGAAGAAGAAGGAACTAGGACAAAGGAAGAAGTATGTGATGATTTGGAGACTCCACCAACCGCTTTTACTTTGCATTTTGATGGAGCTTTTAGTCCTTATAAGCAATGTGGGGCTGGGGGGATAGTCTTATTTGATCCAAAACGAAAAGTGGTATGGGCCAAGGGTAGGGAATTTCCAAAAGCTATATCAGATAATGTGACTGAGTACAATGCCTTGATTTTTGGATTAGAAGATTGCCTAAAGTAGGGGGTGAAAGAGGTAGAGGTTAAAGGGGATTCTCAACTAGTCATTAGGCAAATGAAAAGAAAATACAAAGCAAGGAATCTTAATCTATAAGATTTATATAAAAGAGCAATGGAGTTTTTGAGTTTTGAAAATTTGTGTATATTCAAAGGAAGGATAATCAAAAGGCAGATGAATTGGCTACTCTAAAGTTGGATTACCCTTCTCCTCCAAGTTGTTCTTGTTCTTATTACAAAAAGTAGGGTCTCTTGCCCTTTATATAGGATTTACCAAGGGATAGGGTTGGGATAACCCTAGATCCCTTTTCCACCCACATGCCCACTTTATTTGAGTGTGTTAACACCTTCATTACCTCTTCCTCTCATCCTTAACCTTGTTCATCATATATTTCAACACCCCCTCTCAATGCCACCATGGGAAAGTGGCTAGATGGAAATGAACCTTATGGCCAAATGGAAAGAAGACACAATTGTTTATGAGAAGAGAAAGCTGAATATATTTTTAAGGAACCAAAGATGGTTCCTGATAAGCATACTAAAGATTCAAGACCGAGTTCATATGATGAGTACTTGATTAAGTGGAAAGGAAGATCCCAGAGGGATGCTGTGTGGGAATCAATTTTGAATTTGAAGGCCCCCAGTACCCCAAGTTCATTATTGAGAACATCAATGGTGCTTAAGGAAGGAAGTATGGTACGTCCATACTAGGCGCCAACCTAAGGTAGATTAATTCTAGGTTTCAAGGACTCCTAAGGGAGAATGATGGCTTAACACTTAGTGAAGGCTTTGAAGAGGAGGCATAGTTAAATAAGGATCTAAGGGCTTCTCACTTAGTGAAGAGGCCTTCAAAGAGGAGGCATAGTTAAATAATAGAATAGTGGCTTTAAAGAGGAGGCATAGTTAAATCCTCCTATTAGGTTAATTGCTCACTAATCTTGTTTTAATTATCATCTTAATCACATGATAATGATGTTGATTCGTGCATTTGATCCACCATAGCCTACTCTTGCTTGCATTTTAACATAAGAACAGCAATGGTGCCATTCTTCCTTGAATGTAATGGAGAATGGTAGTGGTGCCATTTACTCCGTAAAGGTGATGGGATGATATAAGAATGGCACCACTACCATTTTTCTTGGAATGTAAGGGAGAATGGCAGTGGTGCCATTCTACTTTGCATAGATCAAGTTGGTGGGAGAAATGCACCATTGTCATTCATTCATGAATGTGATGGGAGCCCTTAAGAATGGCACCCCTCAGATACATGAATTTGATTATGAGGAAAATGGCACTTTGCTATTCTGCCCTCCAAACAATGTAAGCAAGGGGAATGGTAGTAGTGCCATTCAACCAGAGTAGAAAGACTAATGAGAGGGGAGAATGGTAGTGGTGTTATTCTTTTTGCTCCCTGGAAAGGCACTGGCATTCTCCCTTGCTTTCATTTCAATGTATTAGGGAGAATGGCAAAACTCCCATTCTCCCTATTAAATTTGAGGGAGAATGGCAGTGGTGCCATTCTTCTTTTCATAGATCAAGCTTGTGGGAGAATGGCACCACTGCCATTCTTGTTCGAATGTAGTGGAGAATGGCAATGGTGGCATTCTCCCCTTCATTCAAGGTTATGGGAGGCCTTGAGAATGGCACAACCGCCATTCTTTCTGGAATATAAGGGAGAATGGAAGTGGTGCCATTCTCCCCTTCAATCAAGGTGATGGGAGGCCTTGAGAATGGCACCACTGTTATTCTTCCTCGAATGTAAAGGAGAATGGAAGTGGTGCCATTTTTCCCTTTAATCAAGGTGATGGGAGACCTTGAGAATGGCACTACCACCATTCTTCCTCGAATGTAAAGGAGAATGACAATGGTGCTTCCCCCCTTCAATGAAGGTGATGGGAGGCCTTGAGAATGGCACCACTGTCATTCTTCCTCGAATGCAAGGGAGAATGACAATGGTGCCATTCCCCTCTTCAATGAAGGTGATGGGAGACCTTGATGATGGGGCAACACTTCCATTATTCCTCAAATGCAAGGGAGAATGGTAGTGGTGCCATTCCCCCCTTCAATGAAGGTGATGAGATGCCTTGAGAATGACACCACTACCATTCTTCCTTGAATGCAAGGGAGAATGGCAGTGGTGCCATTCTCCCCTTCAATAAAGGTGATGAGAGGCCTTGAGAATGGAACCACTACCATTCTTCCTTGAATGTAAGGGAGAATGGCAGTGGTGCCATTCTCCCCTTCAATGAAGGTGATGGGATGCCTTGAGAATGGCACCATGTTCTGGTTGTAAGGAGCGAACTATCTCTCTAAGCCCCAAGTCTACATCTACTGCAAATCTAAAGGCAAGAGTGTCCTAGAGCTCTACCATCCGTGTGCAAAATCTTCGTATCTTGAACCAAGCTCTTTGAGGTGGTGTAGACAATGCCATGGGGGATAAGCTTAGAATATATCAATTTCTAGAGAGAGGAAATTGGTCTTAAGGCCCTAAATTGAGATGAGTCCAAGTTTAGATTAACCCTTAGGGTAAATTATGAGTGATGGGAGGTAATTAGAAGAGTTAGAATTTATTTATGGAATTAAAGTTAGACCTCGGCCTAAAGAGAGAGTAAAAAAAGGGTTATAGAGAGAGAAATTAACATTAAGATGGAGTTTAATTTAAAATTATAAGGATTAACAGTTAGAATTATTTTTAGAATCAGTGCAAGTGCAACCAAAGAATTTTAGGGAGAGAAAAAATCTAGAAGAAGGTTTCTAGAGAGAGAAAAGGGAATTCTAGAGAGAGAGAAAGAAGTGACTTTCTAAACAAGTAGGATTAGGATCAATGATTGGTCAAAACCTTAGATAATCAAGATCAAGAACATGAAAAGTAGGGATTGACATGCTTAATTCAAGAGGCCAAATCCTTAAGATTTGTGAAGATGATATTTAGGGAAATGACTTGAAAAATCAAGATTGGAAATCCATGTGTACCTAGTGCTAATGCTCGAGATTAGTGGCCTAATCTGATAGTGTTAGAGGAGACCTTGGATTAGGAGAAAGCAAGCTAATATGGACAGCTCAGGTTATTATTAATAAATCCATGTGTACTAGCTATTTATAACATGATGGTTAGTTATAGGTGGCAGTGGACACTATATAAGTGAAACCTGGGTTATTATTGTCATAACCTCACTTTTGTTAGAGTTCGTCGACCAAGACTCAAGTCACGCATGTGTATCGGGATGCCAAAGGCCTCTATGGGGTAGATTGGTTTGGTGTTGCTACTTTGATCTCCACTCCAGCAATACAAAATTGTTCAAAATGTATTGTGTGTCTCATACAAGTCTGTATATTCTATATACATATACTTTATTTGGAAATGAAGTACTTTTTTGAGTAGTATCCCGTACGCTTCCACTATACCCAAAAGTTGTCCCATTGCCTGCACCCAACATGAATGTCTACAAGTCAGCCTCTGCCCTTCCCTTCCTCCTCTAGGGTCCTTGTTTACAATAAAGCAATGAATCAATGTCTAAAAGTTGTCCCATTGCCTGCACCCAACATGAATGTCTACAAGTCAGCCTTTGCCCTTCCCTTTCTCCTCTAGGGTCCTTGTTTACAATAAACCACCCACTGAATCAATGTCAATCCAAGCTTCCCATACTTGCTAATAAATAATAAACCCTACTTCACCTAGTCTCATTGGCTTACCAATGCCAAGCCGTGTGACTCTTCTGCTGCAGTTCTTCCACGATTTCTTTCTCTTCCATAAGCTGGTTGTTTGATGCCATTGTGCACTACTGAGTGCTTTTTGGGCAGCTTACTTCTAGGTCATCCAGGACGTGGCAGCACAGCTGCCATCATGCTGAGCATGGGAGCTCACCAATTCATAAAAATTATCCAAATTAGACAGCTCCAATAGTGGAGGGGGGGCTTCTACGTACTGGATAGCCCGTGCTTTTCCATACCTTCACTACAGGATTTCCTTGAGAATGACAGCACTGCCATTCTTCCTTGAATGTAATGGAGAATGGTAGTGGTTCCATTCTCCCCTTCAAGGTGATGGGAGGCCTTAAGAATGGCACCACCCCCATTCTTCCTTGAGAATGATAGTGGTGCCATTCTCCCCTTCAAGGTTATGGGAGTTCTTAAGAATGGCACCACTTCCATTCTCCCTTGAATGTAAGGAAGAATGGCAGTGGCTGCCATTCTTCCTTGAATGTAAGGAAAAATGTCAGTGGTGCCATTATCCCCTTCAAGGTGGCTAGACACCTCTCTCTCTCTCTCTCTCTCTCTACACACACACACACACACACACACACACACAAATAATTCACTCTCTCTCTTCCAACTTTCCACCTTCAAATAGACACCAAGGTCCCAACCAGAATCTGGAGACAGGAAGCTTCAGGAATGAAGGAGGACCTGTCCCTCGAAGTACTTTCTCAGGAACTCTGGCTCTCTCAAGAATGCAAAGAGAAGAGCTTCGAAGTGAGAATAGGTGCTTCGGATGTCAGGGTTTTGGGCACCAGCTCAAGGATTGCCCATCTTGTGTGGGCCAAGGAAGCCACGGTCCAAGAATTCAGAGACAGACTCCTTTGTATCAATCCAATCAGGGTCCCCCGCGCTAAAATCAGGGCAACCCCAGAAGAGTGCTAGCTCAGCCTGCAGCCTCCACACAAAGCAGTCTCTGAACTCCCTCCCATAATTGGAGCAACCAAAGAGAGAGAGTTCCACCTCAGACTGCAGTAGACTCTAGCAGAGTACCAGGGTAAGCAATTCAAGCTTTTGATTGATTCAGGCAGTACTCATTCTTTTATTTCCCCAGGATGTCTGTGTAAGCTAGTCCTAAATCAAAAATTAGGGAAACCTATGCAAGTGGAATGGTCCAGTGGAAATATTCTTTTCACACACCTTAAGACAAACCTTTTTCAATTTGTCTAGATGGGAACGTAACAGAGTGCCAGTTCAGAGTCCTACCCTTGGGAGTTTATGATGGAATCCTTGGAATGGATTGGCTCCATAAGAATCAAGCTGATATTCATTGTCACAAAGGAACCATCTCTTTCCTTGAACTTCACAAGAATAAAGTTCAAGAAACTGGAATTTTTGGATCCCCAGTGCTGCAATTAGTCAAGGCTTCTAAATTGTTAAAAGGGCTCAAAAAGAGGCAAGCTGTTTATGTCGTTAAGATGAATCTAGTAGACATAAAATGCAAGGCTAAAGAATCAGCGTGGTTAAGTGAGTATGCAGATGTGTTCCCTAAAGAGCTGACTGAGATACCTCTATCTCGCAAAGTAGATCATGAAATCGAGTTAACCCCCCGAGCTTAGCTAGTGGCCCAGCGTGCATACAAAATGCGAGTCCCTAAAGCCATAGAACTTAAGGAACAGTTAAGACAACTGTTAGAGCAGGGATTCGTCAGACCCAGTGTCTCACCTTGGGGTGCGCCCGTTCTCTTTCAAAAGAAGAAAGATGGAACGTTAAGACTTTGTATTGACTACAGAGGATTGAATCAATTAACAATTAAAAATAAGTATCCTATTCCTAGGATTGATGAACTTCTGGATCGGTTAAGTAGGACCCAAACGTTCACAAAGATAGATCTCAAATCCGGGTACTACCAGATCAGAATCAAGGAATAGGACATCCTGAAGACAGCATTCAATACTCGCTATGGGCATTATGAGTTCACAGTCATGCCGTTTTGATTGACTAATACCTCGGCAACACTTAATCATCTTATGTAGGATATTCTCAGAGAATACTTGGATGATTTTGTTATTGTCTTTTTTGATGATATCTTGGTATACTCAAAGAATGCTGTGCAGATCATGAAGATCGTGTGCGCAAGGTCCTGGAAATCCTAAGGAAACACCGACTCTTTGCAAAGAAGAACAAGAGTTCTTTCTCTGTTGACCAGGTGGAATACTTGGGATTCATAGTGTTAAAGGATGGGATTTCTCCTGACCCCGCAAAGATCCAAGCAGTCGTAGAATGGCCAGAACCTAAGACGGTAAAGGAAGTCAGAGGATTCCTAAGATTAACCGGATGGTATAGGATCTTTATACCTAGGTATGCTCAGATAGCATCCCCTTTAACTAACCTTTTCAAGAAGAGTACACCTTTTCAGTGGACTGCAATGTGTCATAGTGCCTTTGATAAATTGAAGACACCCTTAGTAACCAACCCTGTCCTTAAGTTACCAGATTTTACCAAACCCTTTGAGGTAGTTACTGATGCCAGTGGGCTTGCCTTAGGCGCGGTGCTCTTTTGCAGGAAGGTCATGCAGTGGCCTATGAATCTAGAAAACTCAGAACACATGAGAGAAATTATGTCATCCATGACTTGGAGTTATTCTCAGTAGTTTATGCTCTGAAGTTGTGGAGACATTATCTTTTGGGACAAAGGTTCACTTTGATGACAGATCATCAAAGTCTGAAGTGGATCTTCACCCAAAGGGATCTCAACATGCGTCAAAGGAGATGGATGTAGATCCTACAAAAATTCAATTTTGAAATTTTGTATTGGACGGGGAAAGAAAATGTGGTGGCAGATGTGCTCAGCACAGAAGCCTCCTTGTTTGCAATTACAGTGGTGTCAAATCCATTGATCAGTGAAGCAAAGGAGAAAATCATGTAGGACAAATTCTTTGCCCCTTACTATTACTACCCTTTTGATGTAGGAAAGCAAGACTCCTCAAGAAATGAGTCGAATTCTTAGGTACAAATTGGATGAAGGATGTATGTATTATAATAATCGGCTATGTATTCCCAAAATGATGAGGGAATAAAGGAAAGAATTTTGAGAGAAGCCCATGATATCCTGATAGCTAGACATCCAGGGTTTATAAAAACCTATATGTCTGTGAAGAAAAGCTTCTTCTGGCCAGGACTAAAAAAGTATGTACTTGATCATGTGCAAAAATGCTTAATGTGTCAGAGAGTCAAGGCAAAGAGAGTCAAGATGCTAGGTAAACTGCAGCCTTTAGACATTCCTCAGATGAAGTGGGAATGTATCAGTATGGATTTCGTCACTGGATTACCTTCAGTGCAATCAGGTTACAACTCCATTTTTTGTGGTAGTTGACAGGCTAACCAAAGTTGCCCACCCGATCATTCATGTAAAAGAAACATACACTGTAGTGGACGTTGCCAGAGTTTTCCTTAACGAGATCTTCAGATTGCATGAGTAAGTGACAGAGATCCCAAATTCACATCAAAATTCTGGACTGCATTCTTCCAAGCAATAGGAACTTTCTTGGATCTCAGCAGAGCCTATCACCCCGAAACAGATGGCCAGACTGAAAGAGTGAATCAGGTAATAGAAGATATCCTTCGGTCATGCTGCGGAGGGAACCCAAGAAGTGGTTAAGCCATTTGCATCTGGTCGAATTTGCTTACAATGCTTCTTCTCATCGAAGCATTGAGATGAGTCCTTTCAAAGCTTTGTATGGACAAGATTGCCTTACACCGTTGACTTGGTCCGATCCATTGTTCAGAGTCGAGACATCTAGACAAATGCTTGATGACATGGACCAACAAATACAATCAATCCATAAAGATATAAAGGCAGCCCAAGATAGGCAAAAGCAGTATGTAGATAAAAAGAGATCAGAGAGAGAGTTTGAAGAATCAGATATGGTCTTCATTCGAGTACGACCAAAAAGAAGTTCCTTATCCTTAGGAAAGTACAAGAAGATCTCTCCTAGATATTGTGGACCGTATGTTGTTATAAAGAAAGTGGGCGATCTAGCCTATAAACTTCTTCTGCCTCCCCATCTCAAGGTACATAATGTATTCCATGTCAATTTGCTTAATAAATATGTACCCAGTCCAAGTCATGTGCTTGATGATGAGGAACAATTGATCTCTCCCACTCAAGGCTAGATGGTACTCCAACCTAAGGGGAAATCCTTGACGTTCGAGAGAAGATTCTCAGGATCAGAGTCCTCAGAGAATTTTTAGTAAAGTGGAAGTTCTTCTCTCTAGAAGATGCCACCTGGGAGAAAGAAGAAGAGTTGGCAAAAGATTACCCCCACTTTGCGAGATGAGGACATCTCGTGTTTTTCAAGTGGGAGAGGATGTAAGATTCCTCCTCAGCCTAAATAATGAATAAGCTTTACTTCAATCCCCTGTAATCATTCCCTATTTCTGAATACAAGAAAATATTATTTTTCCTTGTTTTGTCTAGAGAGATGAAAAATTCTAGAGAGAGATAATTTAAAATTCTAGAGAGAGATATTTCAATATTGAGATATTTTTGGATAAACAAATTCTCCTAATATAAAAAATATATTTTCCTGAAACAAAAGTTCAAAATAAATTCTCCAAGGTGTATTAGGAATCAATTAAAAATGATTTAAAAGACCTTAGCCTAAGGGTCAAGATTTTCTGAAATTTTTGGATTATGGTCCAATTAAGATTCCTATGTGCCAATAAGATTAATCCAAGTGTTGGGATGAGATAAATCCAATGAATAAAAGAAAATACCCAAAAATGAGTAAATGCTCACATAAGATGAAGAGTTGACTGAGTACAAGGTTTATTAGTTAAAAACTATGAGATATTACTAAAAAAATGAGACATTTTGGAATAATGATACATTTTTGACACCTTGGTAAGGAGGGCGGAGACTTTGAGGTAGGAGCCTATTTCACACATGTGGATGAGTTTTTAATTCAAAAATATTAAGATATTTTTATCTCTTCTCTCTCCTGAATCAAACTAGATCAAAATGGGAGCTAAACTGGTCCAAATCTTGTCCAAATTCAGCCAAACTCAACCTGGAAAATTCGAGAACTTAGTTGGACTCAGTTAGTGGCATCCCTCACCTATAAATGGACCCTCATTCTTTTGTATTCTCATCTGTGAGAACTAGACCATGCCAGTATTACAATAAAATAAGCATATTTTCTATTATCCCTTAAAAATCCTCTACATTTTGGAGAGATTGGAGCTTCTCTTTCTCTTCAACCATCCTTGGAGCTTTCCTCTCAACACGCTAACCAATTGATTGGTTGGGGGCTTCTTCTAAGATAGAGAAGCAAGCAAATCAAGAGGTAAGATGTAATTTCATGGTTTTTTTTCTCTAATATTCTCAATGTTTTCACTTCTCAACCCCTCTCAAGCTTGAGAAGTTTCAAATGAATGGTTTTTCAATGCAAATTAAGCTTTCTAAAGAATTCTAATGATTAATCACAAAAAGTTTACATTTATGCTTAATTAGGATGCTTTTTATGTATATCTCTTTCTCCCCAAAAGAATGGTCATTCCTATGACCAATTCTTATTCAAATGATGCTTCTCATTGATAAATTCTCAATTCAAAGATCAAACTCTATGCTAGTTAAGCTAAAGGTTAGAAAATGGCTCTTTTTTTGCTTTTATACTAATAAAATTATGGCAAAACTATGATTAATTCCATAAATTAGATTTAGGTCCAATTGATAGTTACTCTATCATAATCCTATTACTAAGTCTTATTCTTTTAAAAAATATTAAAAATTATCCAGTAATAGCAGCGGAGCTATGGTAAAATTTTTGGAAAATTAAAACATAAATCATTTTTATGCATAATGTGAAAAGAGGACTTCCTACTATATTCAAGGATTAGTCACCCTATGCTAAAAGAATAATTTTCATTACATTCATGGAAAACTAATTTTCATTACATTCATGGAAAACTAATTTTTAATGTTTATACTTAAATAATTAATTAGAGAAAAAGAGGAATTTTTAGTAATTTTATTTTTATGCAAAAAGAAGAATTCCCATGATAATGGAGATCCATGTATTTCAATGGGAAAAGAGAAAATTTGGTATATTAAAATAATGAATATTTTTATTTAAAATTAAAGAGAAATTTTGGATAAATTATTTTATGCATGAATAAATTTAAATGATGAAAGAGGAATTCCCATCATATTTGGAATTTAATCATTTAAATGGTAAAAGTGAAACTCTTGTCATATTTAAATTAATGGATATTTTTATTTAATTTTAAGAGAAATTTTAGTTAAATTTATTTTTATGCATGAGAAAACTTAAATGATAAAGAGGAATTCCCATCATAATTGGAATTCAATCATTTAAATGGTGAAAGTGGAATTCTTAGTATAGTTGGAATAATGCATATTTTTATTTAATTTAAAGAAGAATTTTAGATAAATTCATTTTATGATAAAAGAGGAATTTCCATGACAATTGGAATCCAATCATTAAATGAGGAAAAGAGAAATTTTAAGCTTATTCAAAAAAATGGATAATTGTATTTAGTTAAAAGAAGAATTTTATGATATTTAAATAGAGAAAGATTTGAATTAATTTTTGGTGACAAAAGAGAAATTTTCACCATAATTCCACCTAGGGAATCAAGGTTGAGAAATTAAGTGGTAGAAAGAATATCTTTAGATATTTTATGTGGTTAAATCACCAAATTGGTATTTACCCAAAATTAGATTAAATGGAAGAAGAGTATTTCCATTAAAATCCAATATTCTCTTAATAAAACCATTTCTTAATCTGCTATGGTTAAGAAGGAATGAAATTCACAAAGTTGGAATTTCCTTACGATTAGAAGTTCAGTAGATATTTATCTGAAGAAAATCCTTGTTAGAATTAAACCGAATGATTTTGGTTAGACCACGAGAGGGACGGTCATTAAACCTACTTGTCCTTCTCTGAATCAAGCAAAAAACCTCGTGAGTGACCGATTCCAGTTATTAATACAAAGAATAGACTACCGTTGAATTAACTAGTTTTCCCTTGATCGAAATCACCAAGAATCTAATTGGACAGTCACTCAAATGATGGGTAGATTACCCTGATGAGAGATCAAGGATTCTCATTATGAAATTGGGGATTAAGGAAAAAAGGGTTTTGTGGAACCAATCTTAAACTGGGAATTTTACTTACATAGAACCTCTGTTTTCTTTTAAAGGAATATTTTACACCAGAATGGTGGAGGAAGCATTTGGTATGTGTTTAATCTAAGAAGAGGCTCGTTGCAAGAGCTGGGGAGGAGTCGTCGAGGGACGTCGCGCGGCAAAGCCTGTCGAGGTCTTGACCAGCCTCGGACGGTTAAAATGGTGCGCTTCCGGTACGATGGGCGAGGACCAACGAAGTGGTCTCCCTCAGTGAAGTGCTAGGACACCTAAGTAGGATCCTAGAGGGTTCTGACCAAGTGATGCATAGGCTCGCGGTTGCTAGGACACCCATGCGTGCGTCGAGGAGAAGATTCGAATGGACTAAAAAGAATGACTTTTGTGAATCAAATTTTGATATTGAATCTCGTTGGTTGGCCAGTTGGTCTTCAACGGAGAGTCCAGACGACATATTTTATAATACAATGGACTTGGAATTTTGGAGGATGATGAATTAATATTCTGATTTTCATTAAAGGATTGTTTAAAGACAGCCGATTCTGTTATAATGGCAATTTCATATTGGGTGTGTACGTGGTATGCCTACCTTAAATTTTGCATGAAACGCCGGCTAGGAGGCCTGGGAACTCTTTTCCTTGGTACCCGTGAAAAACATAACCAAATCCTTATAAAGGAATCCCACCAATACAGTGGTCAGGTGGTTGGCTACTACCCATGGGCCAGTTGGGGTAGGCTGGATCAGGGAATTCCTGCGATACCAATAAGTTACAATTAGTTATGTTAGTTAGATTAAGTCCTCAGAAGACCCTTGTTCTATGGGAGGGAATCAGCGGGCGGGCGGTTGTGCCTCGTTAGAAGAGGAAAAAAGCGGTGATTCTATGGACAAGTGCAAGTCTCTTCTTTGATCTGACCATGTAACTTCAGATTCGGTCGGTTCAGTTTGAATAGTTAAGACTTTGACCCGTTAGATTAATTCTCCCGTTCAAAGATTTTCTCTGGAGGAATCGCCCGTGCCTTCCGGGCGAGGGAAGTTCTTCTGGGTTTGGTTTTGGAGGAACCGCCGGACTAGTCTCTTGCTGCCTGGACATCCGTGGGCGAGGCCTTGAGTGTGGATCCCTGCCCCGTGTGAGAGGCTGACGCTGCTTCCGTCTCGCAGAGCCCTCGGAGGGGGCACCATGGAGGGGACGGGGGTCTCACAACCAATGTATGAAAAAGAGCAACCCCTACACGGAGATAAAGAAACGGTGCAATGCAAGCGGCGTTCCAAAGGAGTGTGATTGATGTGGAGGAGTTTGATTCACACCGGCCAAGATATGTTGTGGAAAATAGATACAGGATGCAAAGAGGATGCAAGACTCTACACTTCTTTACTCCAGATGCAAACATAAGCAAAGAACCCTCTAAAGATGGCAAAAGCAACAAGAAGGAAATATGTGTGCCTCTACATATCTTTAAGAACCAGCCACAACACAATTTTCTATCCCACTGAGCAACATGTGAATCATACCTTTTGGGCTATTTGTAGAACCCCTTTAAATTCAAAGTTAAAATATCTTGGCTAGACAATAGATAAGACAAAGTGCAACTGTTACATCCAAAACTCATCAAATGGAGTAGTTGCTCCATGTTTTTTTTTGAGAGAAAACATCCTGGACATGCCAGTGCCAAGGCACAACTAATGTGGCTCTGTAATGATGATATCACCCACACATGGCACCCAGACAACAACATCATTCATAAACCTTAATGACCTACCCAGTGGCATGGACATTGGGACAAAAATCACTAAAGCTGAAGCTAACATGCTAGAAGTAGTTGGGTTTTGTCTAAAAAGATCAGGGAATGCAGTATGCACACATGAGAAAGTCCAAAAACATGGAGCAGGGAATGCAGTAGGCACAGATGAGGAAGAAGTCCAAAAACATGGAGCAAGGAACACAGTAGGCACACATCAGGAAGAAGTCCAAAAACATGGAGGTGCAAGTAATGTGCGAAGGCCCAAATGAGGACATGTGATCTCAAAAGAGGCATGGGAGAGGATTTCTAGTGCTCTTTCAATGGAGGTTATTATTGAAGAGGATACCATTATCCCACAACAACATTCAGTCTTTCACATGATGATGACTAGTATCTCAGAGACAACATATGATGTGCATGTAACTACTGAACCAAGATGCACTTGCCCTGACTTCCAAAAGAGGAAGCAAGGGAACAAGTCATATCTTGCTTGCAAGCACATCTATTATGTGTTTTTGCGTGCTTTTGGTCTGCATCAGAATGAGAACATGTTCATGCATTAACTAGTCCTTTCTAGTAAAGATCTATATGCTGCTTTAAGTCATACTAGAACTCTTGCCTAAGGTATTGGTGTTAGATCTCTTGGAAATTATTGTGGACCTTTTCACATTTGATTATGGCTATGTATCTATGGGCCTTTTTTACTTTCACTGTACATGGGCCTTTTGACTTTTGACTTTCACAGTATGGGTCTTTTGTGTGTCGATGTATGTAGAGGCAACAACACTTCCTAGAAGAATTTACATGCTAAACTGTAATACATGTGCCTTTCTACTTTTAGCATGTTAATTTTCTATCAATCTATTTTTATTCATAAACATTGAGAACATTCAAATAAATTGCATGTATAAGAATGTAGATTGTGTAAGTCATGGGAAAATTATGTCAGATTGTGGAAAAAGCTCGCAAAATCCTCTTAGATACCAAAAAAGTTTGCAAGGAAATGCTCGCAAAAAAAAAAATCATCCTCACATGCCTAGGGTGGGTTAGTCTCCTAGTATATGCACATATAATGTGCACATAACATATAATGCTCGCAAAAAAAAATCATCCTCACATGCCTAGGGTGGGTTAGTTTCCTAGTATATGCACATATAATGTGCACATAACATACTAGCATTATCTTACATGAAGGAGTCAAGGTAGACACACCAAAAGGTCGTACCTTCAAGATATGAAGCAATGGTGTCCAAATCTACAACTTGGACAGGCGCCCGTAATGGTATGACGGAATACTTATGGCGATTTTCGCTTTAAGGGCATATGGTAGCAAGTTAGGACGAACTCCGAAGTGATGTACTTCATGGATATATTATGAGATTAGTGATTGTAATAGCATTAGGCCTCTTATGAGCCTAAAGTGCCTAGCTGGCTGCAGTTTAAGTGAGTGTAAAAACTTATGACCATATATATAAGTGAAAAACTCTCATAATACAAAGGACTCTCCCATTGTGCAATAGAGTCTTGCTCTTGCTAATCCTCATGGTAATATCGCTCTAATCCATGCTAGTGAGTGTGTGTGAGTGAAGTGAGGTGAGGGGAGGGGAGGGACGACTACACGAAATGTAATATGGTAGTGTGACAACGCTCACACGGGAGGTGCAATGGAATTTCTTCTCAAGGAGTTATTGAGCTTGGAGACCTCATGGTTATGAGCTCCATCGGAAAAATCCCTACGACAATTGCGGATTGCCAGGTAATCTTCTTATTGGATGTGTTTCAACGAGGGTTTGGGTGAGCCATAAGAGTATGGGCGGTTTTGCTAAATTTAGTGGTATATAAAAGTAGGCTACTTTGGAGAGGTCTATTTTAAGAAAAGTTTACTTTCTCTATCAATTAGCTTTTTTAGGATACATGTATTGTTTGAAAGAAAGTAGCAGCTACATTATCCTGGATTTAGCCTAATTAGCCTAGATTAGGATGATTAGCCTAGGTTTAGAGAGAGAAGAGAGAGTAAGAGATTGTGTATTCATGATTTTATCAAAAGATACAAAAAATATGGTGTATGTGGCCTATATACATGATCCCCTTTCACACTATCATAAGTGTTATCCATGGGCATGGTCAATTGGCCTTAGGCCCATTATTCATATGAGACCATTCCACTTTGTTACAAACCATCCCCACCCAAAAGGTTTTGTCAAACCATTGATATGTACAATTACAATCCTCATGGATGGAGTATATTTCAATGGACTCATGTCAAACTTGAAGCTCATGCTCACACCATGTATGGAAGACCAAAATCACATGTATATGGCTATAAACTGCTTAATAAGTCCTCAAAACAAGCCATAATGTCTTCCCCATAATGGCATAAGAACCTTGAGTAGCTTTCAATACTTATGCATCCAATTTCCAAGAGTATAGGGCTGTCCAAATAGTGATTTTCATAAACTCCAGCAACCCATAATTTCTATTTTTATGCACCAATTGATTCCTCAAAGGTAGCCAAAGGATAACCTATCAAAAATTTAACCTCCCGGATCAAAAGGCAAACCAAGAGACCAACAATCAAGCCTCCTCAAGCACAAGTAGACACCCGGATCAAAAGGATAGCTACTATAATTTCCAACCCACACAACATGGCCACCACATATACCGGGGTTGAAAGGAAAACATACCGGTACATCATGTGCAAGAGTATTTCCATCATCTAAAGGCAATACACCAAAACCATTCCATGCCACATAGCCTTGCACCACGCATCTCATATGACAAGGAATGCATTTGAAAGTGAATGCCCCAATCCCATAAACCATAGAATCACTTTGGCATCCACAAAATCTGAAAATGCACACCTCAAACTCCATGTTCGTATGAACTTTATTGTCATCCTCAAATTACCCTTGAAGATCTCCACTATAAAGCATAGAACATGCATCCTCATAATGAATATCTTCATTGTCAAGGCTACCATCATCCACATACATCTTCATAGACATCCTCGTCCTCATAATAATGAATGGTAGTACCATGACCATCGATATCAACCACCAACATATCATTAACACATGTGTAAACAATCTCATGAGAAAATTCTTCTTTATTTGCATCATGATCCACATCCTCTAAGCCTTCATAGTCAAATAATTGACAATCATATGTCTTCCAAACTGGACTCGAACATGGATCATACAGTGCATTCTCATAAACCTTCCATGAACCACTTAATGTGTTACCCAATACATGATCATCCAAAGCATGGTCATCACGTGTATCACTAAAAAATGATTCATCATTCCATTTCTCACCAACAAACAAGTACTCATTAAAAATGTCATCAATGACCATGTTCTCACAACCTCGTGGCATCATGTCATGAGCTGAAATTCCTCAATCACTTATGAAGGTTGCTCAATCATACCCATTTTTAGCTTACGTATCCCCTTTGCCCACGAATACATTGGTGACTTTTTGAGAAAGGTTTGGCAACAAAATATCTTTATCTTCTTGCTGTCCAGAAATTATAGCAAGCATGCCCTCCAATTCAACACCCATAATGTGTGCATAAAGGCCCACATAGTCATACTCCATACATTGGTCAAATGTAAAAGTGAACGGAGATCCTCCATTGATTTTGGCAAATCCCAAATCTAGCAACACCATTGTGTGTATAATAGTTCTTCTATCCCCATTTAAAACAATAGGGAAACCAAGAGTCAGCACCAACAATTTACATACATTCATCCTCCTTATCTTGGCTTCACTTGTAGTAGCTTCACCATCAAACATTGTACATTGAATTTCTCTAATCACTCCTTTTGAAGAGAAGAGTATTTGACAATGTGGCTCATTAATAAACAAGGGTGAAGGGCATCTTTGATTGCACATATGCATTGAAGAAGAACCACACGTAGGCATACTTGATTCATATGTATCAACTTGGTGCATAAGCATACCAAATGCATTTGCCCCACCTTGTTGCATTGAATATGGAGGTAATTTCCCCTTCCCAAGCATAGGTCCATGACTTTTATCACCATAATACACACTAGCTTGAAGAGCATGTAATGTATTTGCGCGTGTTGAACCCACAAAAGGATTACCATCTTGTGGTCCACTTTCTTGAAATGTGTTTGGTGCATAAACATGCAACATTGGTTCACCATAAGTTTTATGGCCTTTGCCAAGTTCTCCTTCCAAGCTAGGTAATCCACAATGATTCTTGATCAAAGCATTGGACTTGTACACTATGCGTTGGAAATTTTGATCCATTCTATCAATCATGCCTTGCATAAAGTGCACCATCGTGTTCATATTCTTGGCTATGTATAGGCATACCCGGCATACTTGTTCCACCTTGATGCATCAGTGAAGAAGGCATCTTGTCCTTTCCAATAATAGACCCATGATTCCCACCAACATAGTGCATACTAGCCTGAGGAGTATGCAATGCATTTACATGTGAAGGTCCCACAAAAGATTCATAATCTTGTGACCCCATTGGTGGAAAAGTGTTTGGTGCATATGGATGCATACTAGCCTGAGGAGTATGCAATGCATTTACATGTGAAGGTCCCACAAAAGATTCATAATCTTGTGACCCCATTGGTGAAAAAGTGTTTGGTGCATATGGATGCAACATAGGTCCATCGTCGTAAGCTCTTTTGCCTTTATCCACATCTTGCCTCAATCTTGTGATCACGTCATGAAACTCCTTACTCATAGAGTCACACTTGTCTACCATGAACTAAGATCTTTGGTCCATCCTTTCAATCATAGTTTGCATGAGATGTACCATGTTGTTCATGTCCATGTTCATGTCCCCGCCTTCTTTAGGTATTTGTGGAACATTTTTCTCTTGATGCATCCCTTCATTGGTGTTACCAAAAATTTCCTCTTGCAAAGCTCCTTGAGCAACCTGGTTTGCTTCTTATCTCGCTTTCTGATGTGCCCGCTTTGTACTCAAGAGCTTCCTTGTTTCCCTTGTTGAGTTTGGCCTTCGGCATCATCTCAATTGCTTAAAAGACATTTGGAAAGGATCCCAAACTCCAAATTGAATGATCTTTAGCTCTATAGAGACGTATTTAAATGCTCTATCCATGTATGTAGTTGCCTATGACTCGGTCAACCCTATACTATTCTTTGTTTTGACTTTTTTTTTGGAAAAGTTAACTTTATCACCAAAGTGACCAAATCTCAATCAAACGGAGGTTGATGTTGGAAGTCTCTAGCTTGATGGAATTCTCTCAATAAGCCCTACGCAGCCATATTAATGTGTTGACCACATTTGACCAAAAACTATCCTCAATTTTAACGGCTTTGATTGGTCAACTATGGCCATTTGACCAAGTCAACTGTACCAAAATCAAGATCCCTTTGTTTGTCGGGGAGCTAATGGTGTGTGCAATGTCCCAACATGCTCAAATCTCTCACTTAATTCTCTATTTTCGACTGGGCACACTTTTTGGCTTGTGGGTAGACTTGCCAATTGGAGAAGTAAACGGAGTCCCAATCAAACACTTGAGGGCTCTGAACGTAACCCTTGGAGAGTAGAATGAAAATAGGCAAACACCTTGAAAGTAGCCCTAACACTCTTGGACTGAATTAGGGTTTAGTGATACAACATAAAACTGTCAAGATTCTCTCCAATTACTATCCGCACTTCCCCTTTGCATTGGTAATGTCTCAGACCCATTTAAAGGCATGAACCTCATCAATTTATATCTTGGTAGCCAAATTCAACCTGAAGTGCCTTGCATAAGTGCTTTTTGTAAAAATTTTGACAATACCTCCTTTGTTTTTACAACAAAATCACAATATAAACTCGATTAAAATTCAATTGCAACACTATATCCCATGTTTGCCAAAGCTTTGCCCAACAAAATGCATCCGTTATAAGCACTTAGAATTCAATGTAGAGCATTGAAGCTTGCCGATCTCCCGGCCAAGATCTTTCAATCCCCTTACTCTCCGAGAGGAAGGGATTGGGCCAAGTCTTAACCACCATTGTACCTAATCCTCTTCCTTACCGCTTTACCAAGGCACTCACGGTAAGGAATATTCAAGAATCAAACTCTCCCCTTGGCCTTTTTGGCTATATGCCAAGGTACTCCTCTACCACAAACTAGATTCTACAACAGAAATAGCTTGCAATAGAAGATTAGAATTAGGAGTTCACTTACAATGGCACTTATAGATGCATGCTAATTTCCATCAATATAAGAGTTTAATGGGGTGATGATGAGGATTGTAAGGGTGAGCTTCATAAAGATGTCTTCCAAGTACTACTTCAATCACTTGCCCTTCACAATGCTCAAACATGTGCCTCTTCACAAAAGCATATAGCATACCTCATATCATTTGCATCACATGATCAATGGAATACATCTTCATTCCATACTCATATGAACCCAAGTCATGTGACATCTCATAGCATGAAAATGGCTATGAATGGCATCTACAACTTTCCAATGGCATGTAACAATGCATGAAATATCTCAATGCACCCAATTGAAGCATGGGAGTCCATAATTGCCAAACAAATGCTGAAAATAGAACTAAATCCTCGAATTGCTTCCAAGAAAATGATAAGAATACTCAAATCTTGCTTAGGGTTCTCCTAATGCTTCAATTGAGGATATATGGTTGCACATGGTCTTCATTGAGGCATCATATAGCTCTCCGTATCAATGAATAGCATGTATATTTGACCAATGGCAAGAAATTAGGGCTATTATTATAAAATCCCCAATCGTATCACTAGAGAGTTAGAGAAATTGAAGGAATCAGCTCTAATGTAGAGGCTTAACCAAGATCCTGGATGAATAAATGCTTAATAAGCAACTACTTAATCCACCTTATGCAATACTGTCTCCATGGAACCCTAAGGAAGAAAAACGTAGCCTGTTTTGTTGCTCAAACACTACAAATCCCCATTAATATTGACCATTATACTTTCTTTCTTATGTAACAATATTTACACAAGCTTTATTAGCCATAGCAAAGGTGATTGAACTAAAGGACAACCTACTAGCAAATGGCAACTTTGTAGTGCAGGCTGTGAGGGAAGAGGAACAACAAGTCGGCATCATTTTCGTCCACTAAGATGTTGGCAAGTAGCTTCTACAACCTCAAGGAAGACCCCGACAGTCTTAAGTGTGTTCACACATATCACCACCATATAATACTACAAATCCCCCCTGGAGTGATAATGTGAACATGTACAGGGTATGGCCGATCAATCTTGAAAAGGCACTAATCCCAAAGCTTTATGAAAATCTTTAAACTTTTCACGAGAAAGAGCCTTCGTGAATAAATCTGCCATGTTGTCATGTGTATGCACATAGACCAAGCTGATCTCTGCTTTGCAGAGAGTCTTTCCCTGACAAAGTGGTAATGCACCTCAATGTTCTTAGTGTAAGCATGAAACACTGGGTTCCTCGCAACTGTTAATGCGCTCTTGCTGTCAGTGAAAATCGTAGTGCTAGACGACTGTCCAACACCCAAATCAGCCATAAGACGTCTGAGCCACACACACTCAACTGTAGCTATAAAAGTTTCCCTCCTGTACTCACCTTCACAGCTCGAAGTGGCCATTGTAGGCTACTTCTTGCTGAGCCATGATATACATGAATCACCAAGGTGAAAGCAAAACCCACTAGTGGACACTCGTGTGTGTGTCATAACATCCAGCCCAATTTGAATCACTCAAAGCATACAGCTGTGACTCACCCCCCTTTGGATAAAACAATCCAAAATACTGAGTGCCCTGCAAATAGAGGAAAACCTGCTTGACAGCATGCCAATGCTTCGTACCTAGGCTATGCATAAATCTGCTCAACTGTGAGATCGCATACTGTATATCTGGCCTCGTGTTGCATACATAAAGAAGGTATCCAATAGCCTACTGATACAAACTAGCATAAAAAGAGTCTCCTGCATCTTGAAGACTAAGTCGAGTACCTGTCTCCATAGGTGTAGCCACAGGTTTACAGTCTTTAAGAGTAAACCTCTTCAATAGCTTCTATATATATTTAGACTGCAACATAACAATGTCATCATTGCACTACATAAACTGAATCCCCAAATAATAATGCAAGGGCCCCAATCTGACATCTCAAACCATGATTGCAAATCAGCCTTAAAGGCTGAAATCTGACCTATATCGGGTCCCATGAGCAGCATGTCATCAACATCGTATAGAACAATGACCAAAAATGTGTCCTTACTCCTCTCCACACAGAGTCTCCACACAGTGGGTACTCTCTGTTGGTCTGTTGCAAAAAATCATTTGCAACAAAGTATGCATGAATCTTCTCATACCATGCTCTAGGAGCCTGCTTAAGGCCATAAAGAACCTTTTTCAACCTGCATACTTTAGACTCTTCTCCTTTCACATCAAAACCAAGAGGTTGTGATACATACACCTCCTTATGTAAATCACCATTCAAGAATGCAATCTTAATGTCCAAGTGATGTACATTCCATGCATGATGTGCTGCCAAAGCAATGAGACACCTAATGGTAGTCATACGAGATGTGGGTGCAAAGGTCTCATCATAATCAATGCCCTTTTGCTGGGCATACCCCTTTGCAACAAGTTTGGCCTTGTAGCAATCAATGCTACCATCTGCTTTGCATTTTAACTTGTAAACCCACTTAGTACCAATGGATTTCTTGCCATGAGGTAGATCTGTCAAATACCATGAGGTAGATCTGTCAAATACCAGGTGTCATTCTTGAGTATAGAGTTATACTCATCCTGCATAGCATGCATCCAATGATCATCATCCTGTGCTTCCTCAAAGGAAACAAGTTCATCCTCATTACATAAAGTAGAAATGAGAACATGATCCACATGAGAATAATTTGCATGATGAGAACCTGCACAAGTTCTGCTAGGTAAAGGAGCTGCCAACTTGCTATCCCTCAATGTTTGCACAAGACATTTGTCATATGCCTAGATTCTTCTATGGCTCCTCTCTCCTCATCTACTGAATCCTCAATAATTGCCTCATCAGAGGCTGAATTTCAGCACTTGGTTGAGCATTCAATTGCTCTACATATGGCTGCCCTCTATTAAACAAAGATAGGAGCGAATCAAACATGTCATGTAAGCATACATTCTGTTGTTTTTTGCATGAAAGCATGGGCTGAACTGAGTTTTCGACAAAAACAACATCTCTACTTACTAAAATCCGCTTTGAGGCCGGATGGTAAGGTCTATATCCCTTGCTTTCTGAACTATATCCCACAAATATGCATTTAGCTACCTTATCATCAAGCTTACTGCATTGTTGCTCAAGCACAAGAGCATAAGCAAGACAACCAAAAACACGCAAATGAGCCACAGAAGGCTTCTTGCCATGCCAAGCTTCATAAGGAGTTTTAGACTGGAAGGACTTGGTAGGGCATTTGTTCAACACATAGTTTACGCACATAGTTGCCTCTAACCAAAAACCATGAGATAAATCTTGGGCTTTCACCATAAATCGTACCATCTTCATGAGAGACCTGTTCTTTCTCTTAGCCACACCATTTTGTTGAGGTGTGTATGGCACTGTACATTGATGCCTTATGCCTTTTTCAGCCATATGTGCATGAAATTCCTTGGACATATACTCCCCCCCTCGATTTGAATGAAGGGTGCCAACTTTACATTCACATGCATTTTCAACCATGGATACAAAGTGCCTAAAGTACATAAAAACCTCTGACTTCTACTTTAATGGATACACCCAACTATATTTGGAGTAATCATCAATAAAAGTGACGAAGTAGAGATGGTGTCCTCATAGGACCATATACATCACTATGTATAAGGTGTAATTTCTTAACAGCTCTCACAGATCCACCCTTTGGAAATGATGTCCAATGCATTTTACCAAGAATACACCCCTCACATACATGTCTTAGCGGTATCAAGAGTTGGCAACTCAGACACCATATCATGCCTTTGAAGGCGTAACAAACTGCCATAATTCAGATGGCCAAATCGTGCATGCCATAATTTTGCATCACTTATAGCACGAGTTGTAGAGACTGAGCAAGCATCATGCTGCAACTTCTCAAATATATCCATCTTGTATAGGCTATGAAACAAGGTACCTGAGGCAATGATAGAATAACCATCATTTCTATCCTGAACTATACATCTGTCATCCACAAATTTCACCGTCAAGCCTGACACGCTAAGACTGAAACTGACAGCAAGTTCTTCTTAATGCCTGGCACATATTAAACTTTTGAAAGAGTAAATGCGCCCCCATTTGCAGCAATGAGTACAACTCTACCAACTCCTTTGATAGGATATGAGGAACCATTTGCACATGTGATGGTTCCTGCACTTGGGACAGATTCCAGAGATGAGAACAAAACATGGCCATTTTTTTGGTATCACACCCAGCTTCTCAAATTTAACCAAGGTGAACCCCTTGAGTGGACATTATTACCTTGCCTCTATAAGTGATTTTAAAAGGCATTTTCCTTGTAGATACTTGTATAAATTTTAATGGTCTCACAAGGTTGTAATCATCTTGTGCTCCTAGTCATTAAAAATGGCTTCTACAATGTTGGTCAATATAGAGCACAAAATCTTATTGGTACTTTCTACTTGACCATTGGCTTTTGGTTAGTATGGAAAAGATTTGTGATGGAATAACAAAACTCGAAATCTTGTAAATATTTTCTTATATAGGAATTTAGCAATGGTAGCAGAAGTTTCTTTTTACATTATCTTAGCCTTAGCCCATTTAGTAAAATAATGTGTGGCAACAATGATGTAGCAAGCTTGAATTTTCCAAGCCATTAGGCTAATGGGACCAACAAAATCTCTCTTATTTTTTCAATAGTTGTAGCATAATGACAAGCATCAACTACATTTTGTCTTTCTCTTGGGGCACATTCAAGGGTTAATATATTCACTGCACTTATTTACAAACACCACATCAGTGAACATCATTAGCCACCATAAATGCGCTTAAATGATTTTACAAGTAGTCACCTCACCAATGAAGTACCCACCTATAATTCCACCATGATAGGAAATAACTCATCAATTAAGTATCCACCTACAATTCCACCATGTGCTTCTTCATTCAATGAGGGTAATCGGGCTGTTGATGTCAAGGCATCTATCTTGGGTGCACAAGTGCATGAGTTTGGATTGATTGGGATTTTCTTCGTTTGGGCATTTTCTCATTAGACTCTTCAATTGATTCCCATAATCTTGTATAGACTCATGGTCAAGCTGAAGTTGATTTGTGAGACTACGCTTCATTCCAGTTTTTGATAATCTTACGAGTTCTATATCCTCAAATGTTCCCTTTTGGTCTCTTGTTCCAATGTACGCCATATCTTGGATATTGTAATGATTTTAATATCTTGATGATGCTTGTGTCATATAGATGTAACCCTAATGCCAATCAACCAATGCAAGAGAATACTCAAGTCATGTAGGAAACAAGCATGGAGAATGCATGAGAAGTCATCAATTCACTTGAGTGCAGGATAGACGGGTGCATGCATGAATAGAGAGACAACACGAAAGACATACCAAATTTCACATGTATCTCATTCGAACTATGCAGACAACATCGAACCGATATACTGAGCATGTAAAGACCTTAGGAAAAACTTTTTGACCATGTACGTAACATATGGACCATGTAAACTAAATCAAGGAAACATTGGACATGTAAATATCCAAGCAAGCTTGTTGTGGCCATATGCAAATCCAATGCATCATGCTAACTACATCAGGATAATGTTAAGCATGTGTAAAGATATCAAGAAACTCATTCCAACCATGTACAAACCACACGGACCATGCAAAGTACACCATGAGAAGACTAAGCATATAGATATCACAAAGAGCCTTTTCAGACCATGTCCATGTACAAACCACACGGACCATGCAAAGTACACCATGAGAAGACTAAGCATATAGATATCACAAAGAGCCCATTCCGACCATGTACGAACTTGGAGACACTTGGATTGTATAAACCACATTGAGTCTGTAGAGATATCATGCATATACCATTCCAACCATGTAAAAAGCACAACAACAATGTAAATCACGCCGTGGAAAGCTGACCATATAGAGATCACATACAACCCATCCCAACCATATGTGGATCACATGGACCATATAAATGTTAGCCCGTGTGTGCATGCACTCCATGTGAACTCACCCTTAACCGCCATAACCCTACAGCCACAACCCTTCACCTACCCTATGCCTTTTCACATTCCATATACCCCTTCATATCTCAAGAATGAATCTGGATTCCGAGAGCAAGAAGCTTTAATGGAAATCTCTCTTTCTTTCTGTTTTCTTGGCAATTAATTCCAGGTTAGGGCTGTGGTCCTAACCCTGTTGGTGACGAAGGTCGATGTGGAAGCGGTTGGCCATATGGCTGTTGGTGCCCAGGTGTCAGGGATTCCCTGAAGGTCCTTTTGGCTTGCAGAGGTGGTTACTTTGGCGACCACGATAAACTGGGAATGGTGGAGAAGGTGGCGATTGATTTTCCGACTTGTGGTGGGACAGAGAAGGCGGCGATTAATTTGCTGACTTGTGTGGCGGACATAGGAGAGAACGATGAGGTCAACTTTTGCAAACGGAAAATACCCAGTTGCAACTCTCCAGTTCTCATGGTGAGTCTGTCTTCCTTTGATAGGTAGTTGCGTCCAGACCAGACATCACCGGTTGGTGATTTGAAGACTGATCGGATGGTCTTCCATCAAAGCGTCTGAGATCTGAGTCGAAGTTGGAGTCTGATGCTCGAGTCAGAATCCCGAGTCCTCGTTGAGATCCCATCTAAGTGGACTAACGATGATAGTAATGGGGTTGTGATGCATTAGGGATGGCAGGATCTGAACCACCTAGAAGCAGAAAGTTTAGCAAGTAGTGGAAGTCATCGAAAACAGACACGGAATCAGTCGCCGCAGGAAGTCCAATTGCTACAAGCCAAAGATGTGAGTGGATGTCAAAGGGTTCAATGGTCGGAGTTCCAACCGGCAGAGAGTAAGACCGGCGAGCCATCTAGCCACGCGGACCATCCGATACCAGTGGAAACAATACCGGATGTTGATCTGTGAAGCCATTTTGGGAGGATGATCTAGGAGGCAGTGATCCTCTGTGCACCCCTGAGGGTGACTCACTGAAGTTCATAGCTCTCTAGTGCAATATGACCGATGGGCCGGAAGCATTGCAAGCTCTGTGTGGTAATAAGGAGCATCGATCTAGTGAATGTGTGACCTGCATGCATTGTCGCCAACATGACCATGAAACCAAGGATTGCTTGGACCATGTATGTGGCCAATGCAGATTCCAGGGTCACAATTCTCATGTGTGCCCAAAGGTCTTCCTAAACTAGTTTGATGATGTGCAATGCAGGTTACATGTTGACCATCTACTGAAGAGCAAGGAGCTTCAGAAGTTTATCCAAGATGCGAGGTAGGCTTCAGTGTGGCATGTCCAACACTCTCAATGGGGAAATTCTTTGCAGGATGTTGAATGGGTAACATTTATAGCTGGCCAACTCTTGTTCGATGTGAAACACGAGATTCAAAATCTGGATGATAAGGATAGTAGTTCGGAGAGCAAATCAGAGATTGAATCTGAAGCTTCTGATATGATGATCTAGATGATGCTTATGGTTGCCAAGATAATGGAGTGGATATGGCTGTGATTGAGCATGCACAGGAGGGGCTGATGGGTGGAATCTTCCAGGGGAGTTCCTCGGATGTAGTTGACCATGTGTCAGATGTGCCTGCTGATGCTTTGAAAGCCGGTCATGGCTCCGATTCCTCTCTTACTTTTTTGGGTAGAGTGCTTCGTGATGTTCTGGAACTGAGGAAGGATTTGTCTGCCATTTGATGTATGGAAAGTGTTTCTCCTGATGCTCCAGCTGTACATGATGATGGACAACATCAGCTTGATTATGTCTTGCATGTCAGTGATGGTGGACGGCATAAAGGTAATGAGCAGCCTGTACCTCCTCCATATGTGGATGATGATCCCTTGGATGAGAAGCGTGATGAAGACGCTGATGAGCCAGAGGTGTGTTACATGTTTTCACCAAGCTTTGCAGTGGAGGTAATGAACAACTTTGCTGAAATCTTTCCTAATGCAACTTTTCCCTCTGATATACATCGCTATCCATGGGACAAATCTGGTTTGGGATATCACCCATTCTAAGATGAGATGATCCTTGAAGGACCATCTGCGAATGCTATAGCTACACATGAAGACCAAGTCCAAAATCAGGGCAGCAGTCTGCACCTTATGAGAAACTCATGGTAGATTTAATGGATGATCCGGAGGAGCAAGATCTTGCTACGTATGCATGAGATGTCTGTGTAGAAGGTTTAACCTTCTCTCTTTTCAATATGTATACTGAAGACTTGACACCGAAAGCATCCCACACTGAGATGCCCCAACTGCAACCAGCAACACATGTTCACGTTGAGGCTGATGCCGATGTTGATGCTGTGGAGGTCATGGACCAATATGGGACGTAGAGTCCAATGATGAGGAGGAGGAATCTGCCCTTGATTGGCATAATGAAGCCCTCGAGGAGGCAGATTTGGTGAATGCATGCAAGACAGAGAAGGACCGAATTTCTATCTTGTGTACTCCCTTAAAATATAAAGTGTGGTTTGTGGGCGGCATGCCTGTATTGAGGTTGTGAAAATTTCTGATTTTGCTTCTATTTTTACACCGGATGCTATGGCTGCCTTGGAGTAACATGATAAGGCAGATTTGCCTCTATGGGATCTTGAACTTGTTGAGGAGTAGCAAGCTCTTTTTGATATTGAAGATGATGTCACTCTAGATGAGCAGAGGTGGCTGGACAGCCCCATGATCCCAAAGATGCAGCTCGAGGAGGAGCAGCTTGTTTGCATGATGGATGGTCAAATGAAGGAGCAGGATACTTACATTGTGGTTGCTTGCATGAATGAGTAGGATGTTTGCTTTGAGGATGCTCGGATAGATGAGCAGGAAGGGTTGTAGCATGCGCCCATGGATGAGGTAGAGGGTGAGGCAGTGGAGGAGCTATGTGGCCGAGAGAGCCCAGAAATGCCCTCACATGTCAAGACCCCTCAAATAGATATGCAGGAAAGCGCCCATGGATGAGGTAGGGTGAGGCAGTGGAGGAGCTATGTGGCCAAGAGAGCCCAGAAATGCCCTCACATGTCAAGACCCTTCAAATAGATATGCAGGAGAGCATGGAGGACGATCTCCAGGATGCTTAGATGCATGAGGACAAGGGTGAGGTTGTGGAGGAGCAGAGTGGCTGCGAGAGCCCAGAGAAGCCTTCACATGCCAAGACCCCTTGTATGGTTGAGCAGGTGGATCAAGACCATGCCAGATATGCCCCTATTATGGGTAGGATGTTTGCAAGAAGAGTGCAGCTATGCACTCACTTTTTGATATGTTGTTTGTGATGGGGCTGATGCAGTTCAGCCAGCTCTGCCTTGCGTTCATGTTATCGTGGATGTATGCCTTTGTGATGCTTGCTTCAACTACAGATCTGTAGGCAAAAAACAAGGGTTTCCCACCACAATGCTGCAGCACAATTTTTTTTGTGTCATGTGGATGCTGCTCTGTGAGTTCATTGGGTGATGCATAGAGTGCAGCCATGCACAGAATTTTGAAATTTAATTTTCCAGAATCAATGACAACTCAGCATGAATCATTGGCTTAAGAGTAGCATTAAAATTCTGTTGCTGCTTGCTGAATTTTTGCGGCAAATTTTTTTCCCCTCCCTACCATGGTTATATGCTGCAGGCATGCCATTTGTTTACCCACTTTGACTTCCAGCTAGTATGCTAGCATGGGCACGAGTTGTAGCGGTTGCTAGAGTTACATCGACACATCCTTTTAATCCTGGGACTTACGTCCATCTTGTATCCTCTCTATGCTGCTGGACTATCGACATCCTTCATGATCCAGTGGTTCCTATTGAGCCTACAAAGCATGATGTAGATGTGAATAGAGTGATTGATTTGATGCCTATGGACACACTCTTGTGCTATTTAGCATGGTTTTATGGTGGTGATGTGCCATGTTCATTGATTTGAGTTTGAGGTGTTGTGCCATTTATGGTACATCAGCATGTAGCAGATGCTGGAGCTTCATCAACATATCTTTTTGATGGCAGTGTTATGCCTATGATGTGTCTACTCCATGCCAGTGGAGTGTGGACATATGTGTGGAGACATGGTTTTATGTTTTCATTTTATATAATCATGTATGAATGATATTATATTTTATATAATCATGTATGAATGATATTATATTTTATGGGTTCCTAGCCCTGGCATGTTGACATGAAATGGTTGCACTGTACTTAAACTATGATATATGTTATGTGCACGACACTGGCATGACCCTATGCTTGTGGGTTCAAGTCATCGGGTTGGGAATCTGACCCATTGGGGTACCAAGTGTTAGCCCGTGTGTGCATGCACTCTATGTGAACTCACCCTTAACCCATAACCCTTCACCTACCCTATGTCTTTTCGCATTCCATATACCCCTTCATATCCCAAGAATGAATCTAGATTCTAAGAGCAAGAAGCTTTAATGGAATTCTCTCTTTCTTTCTATTTTTCTATGCAAATAATTCCCTGTTAGGGCTAATACTAGGAGAACACCAAGCATATGTTAGATCATATCGACTACACAAGATCACAGCTAGTCAATTCCCAGCTAATGCGGATCATGGAGACCATGCGGAATGCACATGACTATATTCAAGCTAATAAATATCACATGGAGTCCATTCTAATAATATATAGATCATATCATCTGAACAAAGTAGAAAGGAATAGTACCACCACATAAAGACCATGTGTAGCCCATTCCAACCATATACAAATCATAAAAGGAACAAAGAAGAATACTGCCACATAAAGATCATACACAGCCCATTCCAACCAAATAGAGACCATGTGGACCATAATCACTCAAAAATACCATTCATAGCATGCACCATGACGAGATACAAGGAAAAAATATTGTCACATGTGAAGACATAGAGACCACACAAGAGGTATACAGAATATCACATGTATCCTATTCTAACCATATAGGCCACATTAAAATATTATTGATCATGTAAAGATCTTGAGCAACCCTTTCTAACCATGTACCCATATGGACCATGTTAACCAAACCAAGGCAACGTCAAGCATGTAGATATTTGAGAGATTGTTTCGACTATATGCGGATCCAATGCACTATGTAGACTACCTTGAGATCACAAGCAACCCATTCTAGCCATGTACAAACCATATGGACCATGCAAAGCACACCGTGAGAAGACCGAGCATATAAAGATCATATATAGTCTAATTCACCCATGTAAAGGACACATGGATTGTATAAGCCACACTGAGCTTGTAAAGACATGCATGTGCCATTTCGAACATGTACTAGACATGTGGACCATATAGACCACATTAAGACAACACTGAGTATGTAAATATCACGAAACCAATTTTGACCATATACACACTACATGAACCATGCATAATAGACTATGAGAAGACCCAAAAACATAGAGCCCATTTCAACCATATACGGATCACATGTGCCGTATAGAAATGTGCCGTATAGATTACAAGAGGAGGAAGAGCCCATTTCAACCTTAGGGGGTGCACCACTAAGAAACCCTATGTATCACGTGTGTTCAAGGAGTATTTAAAAAACCCCTTTCCTCCTGTGATTTTTTCATGAATAAAATGACCCATTTTTCTTTATGGACTTACAGGTTTTTTTTCAAAATCGATTAAAAAACCCCTTTTGTAAACGTAATTTTGTAAACTTACCTTAAAATTTTGAATTAAAAAATCCCTTGATTTGAACTCACATGCTACACTTACATATTTTTAGGTGAACCCCCCGAGATTCCAACCCTATGTCAATATCACATGGATTGTATAGAGTACGATAAGAGAACTTAGAGTCCATTTTGACCATGTACATGACATGTGGACTGTACAGACCACATCAAGACAACACCAAGCATGTAAAGATCTTGAGCAATCCATTATGACCATGTAATGACCACATGGACCGTGTATAGTACACCTTAAGAAGACCAAGCACATAGAGTCCATTCTGACCATATCAAGATCATATGTATGGACCATATAGAACATCTAAGCCCATGATCTATGACATCATGCATGACCATCATGTGGATGATGCACGTATGTTCATGGTGTATATGATAGTAGGTATGCCCATGATGCATGTATGTCTATGTCACGTCACATGCTAACATGGACTTGTCCCATGTTGATGTGGTCATGATAAGTGCCACATCATCCATCAACACAAGCAAAACCCCATGAAACAAAAGCTCGCCAAAAAAAACCCTCACCACCAAATGCTCACCAAAAAAAGTCACTGATTAACCAGTGCTCCTGCTACTTTCCATCAAATGATGAACGATTTACTTTTTCCATATAGGATAGTTCATTGTGGTTTTTTTTGATATATTGGTTTATAGTACGACATTTTTGAACACGATATTTCTTACTTTTGACGAACGATTTACTTTGTCCATATAGGAAAGTTCATTGTGGTTTTTTGGATGATATATTGGTTTATAGTAAGACATTATGTGAACACATGAGTATCTCAGGGCTATCTTACAGATATTAGGACAAGTGAAGCTTTATACCAAGGAATCCAAATGTGAACTTTTTAAAATGGAACCTATCTATTTGGGTCATGTTATTACTCGCATGGAATTCGCATAGATAAAGCTAGTCCATGTATGGCCTATTTTGAAGTTTATTTGGTAGATTAAATCTTTCTTGCTATTTACTTTTTTTTTGAAAAAATAATCGTGATTATTCCAAGGTAGCAACAACTCTTAAATGGAGTAGTGAGAAAAAAGAAGGGCAAGCATAGTCCTCAAATGTAACAACTCTTGAATGGTGTAGTGAGAAAAAAGAAGGGCAATCATAGTCCTCAAATGGTGTGGAATGACGTCCTTAATGCAAACATATTATTGACTATGTGGAAGAAGAGAGAGGATAGATTCATGATGCAGATATTTAGCACCACGGAGTAGTGAGAAAAAATAAGGACAAGCATAGTCCTCTAGTGGTGTGGAATGATGTCCTTAATGCAAGATTTAAAGCATTGAAAGAATTCCTGCCAACGTTGTATTTAATAGACCTTAGGAAAACATTCGTGGTTGAGATTAATGCTAGTGGATTTTCTATTGGAGCAGCTCACTTCCAAAATTGTAGAAGACCAAGCGTTTTTTAGAGTTTAAAGATCATAGAAGCCAAGAGGCGATATTTGTGTTAGGACCTTTAATGGCTTGGAGTAAAATAATCAAACTCACACAAAATTAATCAAACAAGCATAGACTTCAACAAATTGACAAACAAAGCTTAGCATAAACGAATAACATAAAAAAATACTCATCATCATCACCAACACACTATTGTGTTAAACCTCCTCTATTGGGAAGAAGTGGCCCCATACTTTTTTACTCGTATTTAATGTATTAGATTTTTCCTAATTTAGAAAATAGATCTTACAGCAAAAATAGCCCAAGGCTTCAAAAAAAGTAGAGCTTGCACTTGTGTGTACCAAAGTTTAGGAAATGAAATAAAAGGATGGACCTATCAAAAAGGTAAAATAATACCCAATGATATGTACTTGTAAAGATTTTTGGGCTAAACTAAATAAAATATATGCCAAGATGTAATCAAAGTAGGCATTTTCTTGCTATCAAAAATCATAGTAGGCATTGCTACCAAAAATCCCACCGTGGTCCAACACATGTTCCCTTTGAGACTAAATAGTCCACCACTCAATCCTCACCTACACATAAAATAAATGTCAGCGACACAATCAATTAAACACATTAATCCTCAAATATCAAGCTAATACACATACTCGATTAAACACATTAATTCTATCCAATGATATTAGGCAAACCAAACACACAAACTACTATTTTTGTACTAGCCAGCATAACCAGAAAAACGTAGTAAATTTCTTGATGTAAGCATACATCATACACATGAAATCAAGTAATGGCATCACCCACATTCCTTATGCATGAGTGATGACCACATGAGCATCCCCATGTGACCATAGAGGATATAGTGCTAACATCCCCTCTTGCTCTGGTAGTGTTGAGCGGATGAGATTCGGGTAAGCACGGAAATACCACCTAGGCATCCATCTAGAATCTTTGAAAGGATAGTTTTTGAAGATCAAAAGATATCTATTATATGTGTTTCCTGTGCATGTAGTGGTACTCTCATGATTGATCAATGGTGTTAGAATCATGTATAAGAACACCTTCTTCATCGACCAAGTCAAGAGGTTGTTCAATAATGGGATGACTCTAAATGGTCTCAAAAGACTAACATAGAAAGAACTATGAGTGTTCCATGAGGGAGGCAAGTCCAATTTTTGTCTACAACATCATTAATCCACTCTAAAAGATCCATAAAATCTAGCTGTAAGAAGTTTGACTATGTAAGATTCCTCCTCAGCCTGAATAATAAATAAGCCTTTACCTCAATACCCTGTAATCATTCCCTGTTTCTGAATACAAGAAAATATTATTTTTTCTTGTTTTTGTCTAGTGAGATAAAAATTTCTAGAGAGTGGTAATTCAATATTGAGATATTTTTGGATATATAAATTCTACAAATATAAAAAATATGTTTCCCTGAAACAAAAAATCAAAATAAAATTTCTAAGGTGCAATTGGAATTAGTTAAAAATGATTTAAAAGACCTTAGTCTAAGAGTCAAGATTTTTTAAATTTTTTGGATTATGGTCCAATTAAGGTTCCTATGGACCAATAAGATTAATCCAAGTGTTTGGATGAGATAAATTCAATGAATAAAAGAAAATACCCAAAAATGAGTAAATGCCCACATAAGATGAAGAGTTGACTGAGTACAAGATTTATTAGTTAAAAATTATGAAATATTACTAAAAAAATAAGAGATTTTAAACTAATCATTTATTTTTTGACACCTTGGTAAGGAAAGGGGGAGCCTTCAAGGAGGTGCCTATTTCACACATGTGAAGGAGTTTAAACTCAAAAATATTAAGATATTTTTATCTCTCCTCTCTCCTGGATCATAAAAAAGGGAGCCAAACTGGTCTAAATCTTTGTCCAAATTTAGCCAAACTGAAGCTGAAAAATTCTAGAACTTAGTTGGACTCAGTTAGTGGCCTCCCTCACCTATAAATAGACCCTCATTCATTTGTATTCTCATTTGTGAACTAGACCATGCCAATATTACTCTAAAATAAGCATATTTTCTATTATCCTCTAAAAATCCTCTATAATTTGGAGAGATTGGAGCTTCTCTCTCTCTCTCTCTTCAACCTTCTTTGGAGTCTTCATCAACATACTAAACCAATTGATTGGTTGGGGGCCTCTCCTAAGACTAAAGAATCAAGCAAAACAAGAGGTAAAGTGTGACTTTATGATTTTTTCTTCTTCTTCTAAATGTTTTTCACTTCTCGACCCCTCTCAAGCTTGAGAAGAATTCAATTGAATGATTCTTCAATGCAAAGGAAGCTCTCTAATGTATTTTAGTGAGAAATCATATAAAGTTTACATTTATGCTTAAACTAAAATGTTTTTAAAGCATATACTCACTCCCCCAAAGAATGGTCATTCCTATGACCAATTCTATATTCAAATGATGCTTCTCATGGAGCAATTCTTAATTCTAAAAGTAAACTCTATGCTTGTCAAATTAGAGGCCAAAGAAGTGGCGTTTTAATGTTTTTATGTTACTTAAATTATGAAAAACTTAGGAATCAAGTCCATAATTGGATATTGATCCAAATGATAGTTATTCTATCATATTGTATTAATAAACTTTATGCTTTTTAAAATTATTAAAAATTATCAGTAATAATAGCAGCGGAGCTAAGGTAATTTTTTTTAAAAATAAATCATTTTCATGCATAATATGAAAAGAGGACTTCCTACCATATCCTAGGATTAGTAATCCTAGGTTAATTGAATAATTCTCATCATAACCATGGAAAAATTGATTTTAATGTTTATGCATAAATAGTTAATACGGGAAAAAGAGAAATTTCTAGTAAATCATTTTTATGATAAAAGAGAAATTCCCATGACAATGGAAATCCATGTATTCCAATGAAGAAAGAGAAAATTTGGAATACTAAAATAATGGATATTTTATTTAAAAATTAAAGAAGAATTTTAATGAAATTTATTGTTATGCATAAATAAGTTTAAATGATGAAAGAGGAATTCCCACCATATTTGGAATTCAATCATTTAAATGACAAAAGTAGAATTTCTAGTATAATAGAATTAATGGAGATTTTTATTTATTTTTTAAGAGAAAATTTAGTTAAATTTATTTTTATGCATGAATAAATTTAAATGATGAAAGAGTAATTCCCACCATATTTGGAATTCAATCATTTAAATGAGAAAAGTGGAAATTCTAGCACAATGGATATTTTTAAGAGAAATTTTAGTTAAAATTATTTTATGCATGAATAGATTTAAATGATGAAAAAGGAATTCCCATCATATTTGGAATTCAATAATTTAAATGAAAAAAAGAAGAATTCTTGGTATATTTGGAATATTAAATATTTTTATTTAATTTAAAGAAGAATTTTAGATAGATTTAATTTATGATAAAAGAGAAATTTCCATGATAATTGGATTGCACTCATTAAATGAGAAAAAGAGGGATTTAAAGTTTATTCAAAAAAATATATTGGTATTTAGTCAAAAGAAGAATTTTTATGATATTTAAGTAAAGAAGGATTTGAATTAATTTTTAGTGTCAAAAGATGAATTTCCACCATAATTCTACCTAAGGAATTAAGGTCAAGAAATTATGTGGCAGAAAGAATATCTTTAGATATTTTAATTGGTAAAATTACTAAATTGGTATTTACCCAAAATTAGATATTTATGTGAAGGGAATCCTTGTTAGAACTAAATCGAATGAAATTGGTTAGATTACGAGAGGGATGAATAGTAAACCTACTTGTCCATCTCTCGATCTGAATCAAGCAAAAACTTGTCCATCTCTCGATCTGAATCAAGCAAAAACTTGCAAAAACTTTGTGTGACCAATTCCAGTTCCTAAATACAAAGAATAGACTACCGCTGAACTAAACGAGTTTTCCTGTGACCGATACTCACCAAGAATCTAGTTGGATAATCAGACAAAATGATGGGTAGATTACCCTGATAAGAGATCAAGGATCCTCATTATGAAACTGGGAATTATGGAAAAAGAGGTTTTGTGGAACCAATCTCAAACTGGGAATTTTACTTGCATTGGAACTTCTGTTTTTCATTTAAAGAACTGTTTTACACCAGAATGCTGGAGGAAGCATTTGGCATGTGTTTTACTAAGAGGAGGTTCGTTTGGAACAGCTGGTGGCGGGGGAGTCATCTCGATGGACGTCGCTCGTGGAAAAGCCTGCCGAGGTCTTGACCAGCCTTGGTATGGTTAAAATGGTGCGCTTTCGGTACGATGGGCGAGGACTGGCGAAGCGGTCCCTGAGTGAAGTGCTAGGACACCTAAGGAGGATCCTAGAGGGTTCTGACCAGGCGATGCACGGGCTCGCGGTTGTTAGGACACCCATGCGTACGTCGAGGAAGATTTGGATGGACTAAAAGAAAAGATTTTTGTGAATCAAATTTTGATACTGGATCTCGTTGGTTGGTGGTCTTCAATGGAGAGTCCAGAGGACACATTTTGTAATACAATGGACTCAGAATTTTGGAGGACGATGATCAGTAATATTATGATTTCTATTGAAGGATTGTTTTAAAGACGGTCGAATCTATTATAAATGGCAATTTCATATCAGTACGTGGTATGCCTACTTTAATTTTGCTTGAAAGCCAGCTAGGGGGCCGGGGAACTCTTTTCCTCAGTACCCGGGTAAAACACAACCAAATCTTTATAAAAAAGGAATCCCACCAATACAGTGGTCAGGTGGTTGGCTAACCCATGGGGCTGGATCGGAGGATTCCTACGAAACAACAAGATGCGATTAGTTACGTTAGTTAGATTAAGTCTTGAGAAGACCTTGTTCTCTGGGAGGGGATCAGCGACGACGACTGTGCCTCGTTTTAAAGTAGGAAAAAAGCGGTGATTCCATGGACCAAGTGCAAGTCTCTTCTTGATCTGACCATGTGACTTCAGGTTCGGTCAGATCATTGGTCTCTACACTTTTTAGTTTCCTCTTCTCGATACAGAGAACTACATAATCACCTTCATGAAAAGTGACTTGTTTCCGTTTTCTATTTGCATATTTCATGTATTTCTCATGTGCTTTTTGAATGTTTGCTTTGACTTGTTCATGAATTATTTTACCTAAATATCCTTTTCCCAAAATTTTATTTACTTTAAATCTCTCCATGTGTGTAGTCAACAAATTGACAAGCTATGTGAGATCCCACTGCCCCCTCCACGCACCGGATTCCCGGTTGCTAGCAGCGCAAGTAGCATCTTCTTGCACGGGACAAGGTTTCCCACTCGGACCTCACCATCGAATGTCCAGACATGAGATTAATCTGGTGGTCATTCCGAGACCGAAATCGAGAAAATATCCTTTGCCCGAAAAACGGGGACGATTCCACCTTTTTGATTTCCTTAACGAATTTTCTAACGGGGTCAAGAGACTATCTAACCTTCACCCCCGATTAAACCAGATAGAAGGAAAACTATTACAGACTTAACTTGAAGAAATCAATGCTTTTTTCCTAATTGAAATCAGGCACAACCGTTGATCTATTCATTTGAGAAGTCTTCAGGTTATTATTTAACTATTCTAAGCAAATTCCTATTATTCAATTTCATTATTAAAACTCTACTGATTCCAGCCCATCCGGCCCATGGGTTAGCCACCACCCAACCACTGGAATCGGTAGAACCAGACAATTACTCACCCACCCATAATTGAATGCCTTTCTTAACTTTTGCTTTCGAATACAGATACGCACACACTCCTCTTTACAACTTTAACTTATAAAAACAATCCATTGACAAAACAGTTATTGGTTACAGATGTCATAACTCAAAACTTCCATCCAGTCCTTGTTTCTAAAAAAAAGTAGTATCACTCTGGACTCTCCGTTGAGACTAGTTGGTCAGCAAACGAGATCTAGTAACAGATTAATAATCGTTGGTCCATCATACAATATCTTCCACGACATACGCATGGGTGTCCTAGGCATTGCGAGCCCGTGCATCGCTTGGTCAGAACCCTCCAGGATCCTCCTTAGGTGTCTTGGCACTTCACTTAGGGAGTGCTTCGTCGGCCCTCGTCCATCGTACTGGAAGCGCACCATTTTAACCATACCGAGGCTGGTCAAGACCTGGGTAGGCTTTTCCGCGTGAGCTGTCCTTAGAACACTCCCCACCAGCTGTTGCAACCAAAATTCCCTTAGAAAAACACATATACCAAATGCTGCCTCCAACATTCTGGCGTAAGACAGTCCTTTAAGAAAATAGGGTTTCTATGCAAGTTTTCAGTTTGATTTTCTTTTGAATACAATGAGTATATCTTAAATCAGTATCCCCAAAACTTCATAATCGTAATACTGAATTTCAAAACAGAATTCCTCGAATTCCGTAACCTTCATCCTCAAATCAATTTGAAGGGTCTTAACTTAGTTTCAGATTTGGTGGCATTTTTAAGTGTATTTTCTTGAACTGGTCACATCTTCTTTCCTTGAAATTGACGAAAGAGTTTGGTCTTGGTCATAGTCTGATTTAGGGTTCGAGTCTGATAAGGTTTTTCCTGAAAACTATCTTTCTCGAAAGGGGGGTGATATTTCAGTTATTATTTTACTGAATTTCATTCATTGAATATTCACTTAATTGATTTCTAAAGTTAATCATGAATTTTGATGAGGAATAAATTAATCATTTATCTGAATATCTTGACTTCGATAGATTTCTTGAATTTTCTCTTTACAATCCGAGTGAATATAAAATGATAGAAATTTCTCTCTCAGAGTATACACTTATTCACTTATCAAATACTCATAGAAATTAAACATAGAATTAAAGAGAATCTATTTTGATATAAAAATTCTTTATGCATCTATTTATGCATAAAATCAATTTAATAGGAATAACACTTTTAAAATAAAAAGAATTTTTTATGCATCTTTTTATGCATAGAAATTAAATTCAATGAAAATAACACTTTTATAAAAATTTTCAATTATGCATCTTTCCATGCATAGAAATTAAATTCAATAAAAATAACACTTTTATAATAAAAAATTCCTATTATGTATCTTTCCATGCATAGAAATTAAATTCAATGAAAATAACACTTTTATAATAAAAAAAATTCTAATATGCATCTTTCCATGCATGGAATTTAAATCTAATGAAAATAACACTTTTATAATAAAGAATTTTCCAATATGCATCTTTCTATGCATAGAATTTAAATCTAATGAAAATAACACTTTTATAATAAAAAATTTCCAATATGCATCTTTCTATGCATAGAATTTAAATCTAATGAAAATAACACTTTATAATAAAAACAATTTCCAATATGTATCTTTCCATGCATAGAATTTAAATCTAATGAAATAACACTTTTATAATAAAAAAATTTCAATATGCATCTTTCTATGCATAGAATTTAAATCTAATGAAAATAACACTTTAATAATAAAAAAAATTCCAATATGCATCTTTCTATGCATAGAAATTAATTTCAATAATTATATCAATGATATCCATGCATATTCATAGATGAATATGTACATGGAGTAAATAAAAATATTTCTTTTAGGATGCACAAATGGTGGGGATTACTCTTTTAGAATAACATAAAATAAACTTTATTTTTCACAAAATTCAAGAAAATTTTACCATAACCTCCTTTGTATGGCTGACCATTTCTCAATTTTTACATTCTAAATCACTTTAAAATTAATCCCAATTTGAAGTAAAGTACTCTAATCTATTCAATTTTCACTTTCTAAAGAGTAAACAATAAGAAAAGTTTAAATCAATTTATTTGTTACACATATTAGCATAAAGAAGGGCTGAATTCTTAAGGAAGATAAGGGGTAGCCTTTTCATCAAGGCATATCATCTTCACTAAAAAAGCAAAGAAATCAGAAAACAATAGATTAGAAATTAAAAAGTAGAGTTTTTAGCTTACATGGTGTTTTGTGAGCTTTCCTTTAGCTTGAGGGATTGAGGGTTCTACTCTTGTGCCATTGCCTTTTCAAACTCTAATTACTTTCTTGCCTAAGAAACTATGGCATCTTTTATTTTTAGACCCCCAAGTGAATCCTCTCCCGCCTTTCCCAATGTTTCCCTCTAAGAACGGCTGACTAAGGAGAGAATTCCCTTTCTTTTGTATTGTTCTTTTGGCCTCCTTAGAGGCTCCAAAAGGAGCATCATGTGCTAATGTTGCGACAACTAAACCTTCTTGATATATTGGGTGGTTCCTTACCATATGCTTTCCATCAACTACTCTCTATGTGTTGTTGATCTTCTTGCTCCAAGAGGCATTTCTCAAGGGCTAATGTGAAAAATCTTTTCTATCTCCTCAAAAGAGGGGAAGGCTAAGAAGAATTGTGGGCTGAGGTAAGAGGGAATAAGGTTCTAGATCCTGATGAACTCTTAACTTCTTCAACCCAAGGGCTAAAGAAACTCCTACCTGAAGAAATCCTTGATGTTCGAGAGAAGGTTCTCAAGAACAGAAATCTAAGGGAATTATTAGTCAAATGGAAGTTCTATCCTTTTGAAGACGCCACCTGCTGGGAGAAAGAACCCGAACTGATGCGGGAGTACCCCCAGTTTGTGAGATGAGGACATCTCGCGTTTTTCAAGTGGGAGAGAATGTAACATTCCTCCCCAGCCCCTCAATATGTCCAGTTTCTTTCCCTGTAATCAATCCATTTTTCAGAATAATAAAAGATCTTGTTTCTACCTATTTTGGCCTAGAGAGAGAAAATATTCTAGAGAGAGGTAACTCAATTTTTAGATATCTTTGGATAGAAAAATATCCTTTCTTATTAAAATAAATTTTCTCGAAATAGAAGGTTAAAAAGAATTTCCTAAGGTGCATTAGAAATAAATTATAATCTACTCAAAAGGCCTTAGCCTAAGGGTCCAGATTTTCTGAAAATTTTGGATTAAGGTTCTGAGGGACCAATAAGATTAATCCAAATGTAGGGAGGAGATAAATAGAAGAAATAAAGAAAAACCCCCCAAAAATGAGTAAATACTCACATAGGCAACTTTGGTTAGTCTATCAACTACCACAAAGATGGGGTTGTAACTTGATTGCACTCAAGGTAGTCCAGTAATAAAATCCATACTGATACATTCCCACTTCATCTAATGGATGTAACTTCCCACACATTTTTACTCTCTGTGCTTTGGCTTTCTGACAAATCAGGCATTGACGTACATGATTAAGTATATCCTTTTTTAGTCCAGGCCAAAAGAAGCTTTTCTTTACAGACATGTAGGTCTTGATGAAATGTGGATGTCCTACAACAATAAGGCTATCATGGGCTTCATTCAGAATTTGACCCTTAGTTCCCTCATCATTGGGAATGCATAACCTGCTATTATAATACATAATTCCATTATCCAGGCTGTACCCTTGAACTCGGTTCAACTCCTGAGGAGTTTTGCTTTCCTGCATAAGTAGGGTAGCAATAGGGCCAAAGAATCTATCCTGCATGATATTCTCTCTTGCTTCATTAATCAATGGATTTGACACCACTGTGATTGCAAGCAAAGAGGCTTTTTTGCTAAGGGCATCTGCTACCACATTTTCTTTTCCTGGGCGGTACTTGATTTCAAAATCAAATTCCTGCAGGGTCTGCATCCACCTTCTTTGGCGCATGTTGAGATCCTTCTGAGTGAAGATCCACTTTAAGCTCTGATGATCTGTCTCATCAAAGTGAATCTTTGACCCAGTAGTAGGTAATGTCTCCACAACTTCAGGGCATATACTATTGAAAGTAGCTCCAGGTTGTGGACAACATAATTTCTCTCATGCGTTTTCAGTTTTCGGGATTCATAGGCCACTGCATGACCTTCCTGCATGAGTGCACCTCTCCCAGGGCAAAACCACTGGCATCAGTTACTACCTCAAAGGGTAGAGAGAAATCTGGCAATTTCAGAACGGGATTGGTTACCAAGGCGGTCTTCAGCTTATCGAAAGCGCTCTAACACCTGGCAGACCATTGGAACGGGATATTCTTCTTGAGAAGATTAGTCAGGGGGGAAGCTATGAGAGCATACTTAGGTATAAAAATTCTATACCAACCAGTTAATCCCTAGAATCCTCTGACTTCTTTCACTGTCTTTGGTTCAGGCCAATTTATGAATGCTTGGACTTTTGTGAAATCTGGAGAAATTCCATCTTTGGATTCCAGAAAGCCCAAGTATTCAACATGGTCGACAGAGAAAGTGCATTTGCTCTTTTTTGCAAGGAGTTGGTGCTTCCTTAGAATCTCAAGAACTTTTTGGACGTGAGCTTCATGGTCAGCTGCATTCTTAGAGTAAATCAGAATATCATCAAAGAAAACAAGAACAAAATCATCCAAGTATTCTCTGAGAATGTCCTGCATTAGGCGATTGAATGTAGCTGGGGCATTTGTTAATCCAAACGGCATGACTGTAAATTCATAGTGCCCATATTGAGTATTGATGGTGGCTGTCTTTGGGATATATTGCTCATTAATTTTGATCTGGTAATACCCTGATTTGAGATCTATCTTTGTGAAGATCTGGGCTCCACTTAGCGTGTCCAGAAGCTCATCAATTCTGGGGATAGGATACTTATTCTTAACTATCAGCAGCTGATTGAGACCTCTGTAATCCACACAGAGTCTTAGCGTTTCATCCTTCTTTTTCTGAAAGAGAACTGGCGCTCCCCAAGGTGAAACATTAGGTCTTACAAACCCTTGTTCTAACAGCTGCCTAAGCTATTTCTTGAGTTCAATAGCTTCAGGACTGGCATTCTGTACGTGCGCTGGGCTACTGTGGCTGAGCTTCGCTCGGGGGTCAATTCTATCACATGATCTACTTCCCAAATTGGAGGCATCTGTGTTAGCTCTGCTGGGAATAAATCATCATTCTCACTTAACCATTCTGGTACTTTAGCCTTTAACTTTGTATCTACTGGATTCATTTTGACAACATAAATGAGCTACTTCTTTCTAAGTCCTTTCAGTAATTTATAAGCTTTTACTAATTGCAAAATTGGGGATCCTGAAATTTCGATTCCTTGAACTTTGTTTCCGTGAAGGTCACGGAAGGAAATGGTTCCATTATGACAGTGAATGTCGGCTTGATTTTTGTGGAGCCAATCCATTCCAAGGATCCCGTCATTCAAAAACTCCGAAAGGTAGGACTCTGAACTGACAGTCAGTTATATTCCCATCTAGATTGAACTGAATACGATCTGTCTCATGGTGAGTGAAAAGGATCTTCCCACTGGCCAATTCAACTAGCATAGGTTTCCTTGATTTCTGATCTAAGACTAGCTTATGCAAGCATCCGGGGGAAATAAATGAATGATTACTGCCTGAATCAATCAAAAGTTTGAATGATTTACCCTTATACTCAGCTGGAGTATGGATGACAGAGAATTGACGATTTGGCCCTTTGTTTTCAATCGCGGCATGAATCTGACCCTTTCCTCTTCCACTACATCCGCTATTGTAACTTTTTTGGCTACTGCAGATTGGGGTGGAACTCTTTGTCTTTGGTTACCCCAGTTGTGGGAGGGAGTTCTGAGATTACTCTGAATAGAGGGAGATGGCTGAGCTAGATTCCTCCTCGGATTGCCCTGATTTTGACAAGACGGTTGACTGATAGGAAGGGGCTGGTCTCTGCATTCTAGATCCTTGACTTCCCTATCCTCTTGACATGGCAGGAGTCGGGCAGTCTTTAAGCTGGTGTCCGAAACCCTGACATCCAAAACATCTATTCTAACTTCTAATCTCATCCCTCTGAGTCTTTGAAAAAGGTGGGGCTCCTGAGAAAGTGTTCTGAGAGGGAAGGGTCTTCCTTCACTTCTGAATCTACTAGCATCTTGATTCTGATTGGGGCCTTGCTGCCTCTTTGGAAGGGAGGAAAGTTTGAAGCACTTCTCGGGGTTTGGAACCTTTTAAAGTTTGAGGGTGCGGGCTTTGGCGGGACCTTGACAACAAATGCCTTGGCAAAGTCCTTTGCCATTCTGACAACTTTCGCCACCATTGAGACTGGTTTGGCATTTTTCACTAAAGTGTCCAATGGCTCGTTCATTCCTCGAATGAATCTGGCCATCAGTTGCTCTTCATCCAAAAGTGGAGAATATTTGAGGAGAAGGGCAAATGCCTGATGGTATTCTTCAATTGTCCGGCTATCCTGCTTCAATTCCAAGAACTCATTCATTTTGGTTTCCAGGAAGCCCGAAGGACAGAATCTCTTTCTGAGGTAAGCTTTAAGATCTGACCAGGTCTGGGTATTTCGGTCGAGACGGTTCGTCTCACAATGGTTCCTCCATGCGACCCTGGCCGTTTCCACAATTTTTAATCTGGCGAGAGCCATCTTGCTCCTCTCATTGTAATTGGTTACATCAAAGTACTCTTCCATTGCCTCAATCCATTTTTCCACTGTTTCTCCTAACTATTCCCCTTCACACTTGAATGGACCAGGTTGGGATTGGTGCAGGGCTTTACGAACGTCCGGATCTAACTCTTTATCATTGGTAAGAGGATCTGGTTGCCTAGCACGGGCCGCGCGCCTCATGATTCTGACATGACGAGATTTTTGTCAACTTAACTTTATCAGATTTATGACTTTAATTTTTGAGATTTATTTCTTAAACAATTAAATATTCCATCATAATTTTTGAAAACAAGATTCACTCTGATAATTTTGCTAATCAATATGCACAACCACGAAATCAATTTGGAATCTTTTGTAAAACATCATTTATTATCAAAAGTTTTTGATATATACATAGAGGATCTCGGCTCCAAAAGTCATTGCCTGAATCGCGTATGCATAAAAAGGTGATATTGTGATGGAGACATGCTATGATATACACGATCCATCATTGATAAGGGTGCTATAATTCTACTTCTAGGAATAAAGTGACTCAGAAGTCTAAAAATTCGACAAGAATTTTGAAAATTCCGGGGCGAATGATTAAAGAGTTAGATATAATGAACAACTCCTAGCCTTATCAAGATCATGGCTAGTGAGATATTCTGCATGAGTCTTTGAAGTTGATTGGTATTGACGTTAATACATTGCCCTCTAGAGAACCACATGTGCTGACGTCGCTCTACTGGATTAGGGAAGTATAGATCCTCAAAGTGATGAGCGAGCCTCACTCTGCTTTCTCGGGTTGTAGCAGAGTTGATGAGATGTTCGAAAGCAAAGGCGATCATATCCTGACTCTAGGAAAGTCCAAGAATGCTAGACAGATTTGGGGTATCCATCTAAAAATCCAATTCAATTTATGAATTCATTTCAAACATAATCTTAGCAAGTGAAAACATTTTTTTGCAGATTTACTTTAAAATTTTAGGCAATTTCTGTTGCTGTTTCATACGTTTACAATAGTGCTCTGATACCAGCTCTGAGATCCCACTTCCCCCTCTGTGCACCGGATTCCTGGTTGTTAGCAGCGGAAGTAGCTTCTTCTTGCGCCGCGGGGCAGGGTTTCCCGCTCGGGGCCTCACCCTCAAATGTTCGGACACGAGACTAAATTGGTGGTCATTCTGAAACCGAAACCGAAAAAGTTTCCCTTGCCCAGAAAAAGGGGACAATTCCACCTTTTTGATTTCCTTAACGAATTTTATAAAACGGGGTTAAGAGACTAAACTAACCTTCACCTGATTAAACCAGATAGAAGGAAAACTATTACAGACTTAACTTGAAGAAATCAACGCTTTTTTTCTAACTGAAATCAGGCACAGTCGTTGATCTATTCATTTGAGAAGTCTTCAGGTTATTATTTAACTATTCGAGTTCTAAGCGTATTCCTATTATTCAATTTTATTATTAAAACTCTACTGATTCCAGTCTAACCCCATCCGGCCCATGGGTTAGCCACCACCCAACCCACTGGAATCGATAAAACCAGATAATTACTCACCCACCCATAATTGAATGCCTTTCTTAAATTTTGCTTTCGAATACAGATATGCACACACTCCTCTTTAAAACTTTAACTTATAAAAACAATCCATTAACAAAGCAGTTATTGGTTAGAGATGTCATAACTCAAAATTTCCATCCAGTCCTTGTTTCACTCTCGACTCTCCGTTGAGACTAGCTGATGGTCAGCACAACGAGATCCAGTAACAGATTACAATAATCATTGGTCCATCATACAATATCTTCCACGATATACGCATGGGTGTCCTAGGCAGCACCGTGAGCCCATGCATTGCCTGGTCACAACCCTCTAGGATCCTCCTTAGGTGTCCTGGCACTTCACTCAGGGACTGCTTCGTCGACCCTCGTCCATCGTACTGGAAGCATACCATTTTAACCATACCGAGGCTGGTCAATAAGACCTGGGCAGGCTTTGCCGCGTGAGCTATCCTTAGAACACTCCCAGCCAGCTGTTGTTGCAATCGAACTTCCCTTAGAAAAACACATATACCAAATGCTCCCTCCACCCAGCATTCTGGCGTAAGACAGTCCTTTAAGAAAACAGGGTTTCTATGCAAGTTTTCAGTTTGATTTTCTTTTGAATACAATGAGTATATCTTAAATCAGTATCCCCAAAACTTCATAATCATAATACTGAATTTCAAAACAAAATTCCTTGAATTCCATAACCTTGATTCTCAGATCAATTTGAAGGGTCTTAACTTAGTTTAAGATTTGGTGGGATTTTTGAGTGTATTTTCTTGAACTGGTCACATCTTCTTTCCTCGAAACTGACGAAAGAGTTTGGTCTTGGTCATAGTCTGATTTAGGGTTTGAGTCTGATAAGGTTTTTCATGAACTATCTTTCTCGAAAGGGGGTGATATTTCAGTTATTATTTTGCTGAATTTCATTCATTGAATATTCACTTAATTGATTTCTAAAATTAATCACGAATTTGGATGAGGAATAAATTAATCATTTATCTGAATATCTCAACTTTGATAGATTTCTTGAATTTTCTCTTTATAATCCAAGTGAATATAAAATGATAGAAATTCCTCTCTCAGAGTATTTACTTATTCACTTATCAAATACTCATAGAAATTAAACATAGAATTAAAGAGAAAAGAATTTTGATATAAAAATTCTTTATGCATCTATTTATACATAAAATCAATTTAATAGGAATAACACTTTTAAAATAAAAAGAATTTCTTTATATACATTTTTATGCATAGAAATTAAATTCAATGAAAATAACACTTTTATAAAAATTTTCTATTATGCATCTTTCCATGCATAGAAATTAAATTCAATGAAAATAACACTTTTATAAATAAAAAAATTTCTCTTATGCATCTTTCCATGCATAGAAATTAAATTCAATGAAAGTAACACTTTTATAATAAAAAAATTTCATTATGCATCTTTCCGTGCATAGAAATTAAATCTAATGAAAATAACACTTTTATAATATAAAAATTTTCAATATGCATCTTTCTATGCATAGAATTTAAATCTAATGAAAATAACACTTTTATGATAAAAAATTTTCAATATGCATCTTTCCATGCATAGAATTTAAATCTAATGAAAATAACACTTTTATAATAAAAAAATTTCCAATATGCATCTTTCCATGCATAAAATTTAAATCTAATGAAAATAACACTTTTATAATAATTTTTTTTCCAATATGCATCTTTCTATGCATAGAATTTAAATCTAATGAAAATAACACTTTAAGAATAAAAAAAATTCCAATATGCATCTTTCTATGCATAGAAATTAATTTCAATAATTATATCAATGACATCCATGCATATTCATAGATGAATATAAACATGGAGTAAAAAAAAATATTTCTTTTAGGATGCACAAACTATGGGGATTACTCTTTTAGAATAACATAAAATAAACTTTATTTTCCACAAAATCGAAGAAAATTTTACCATAACCTCCTTTGTATGGCTGACCATTTCTCAATTTTTACATTCTAAATCACTTTAATATTAATCCCAATTTGAAGTAAAGTACTCTAATCTATTCAATTTTCACTTTCTAAAGAGTAAACAATAAGAAAAGTTTAAATCAATTTATTTGTTACACATATTAGCATAAAGAAGGACTGAATTCTTAAGGAAGAGAAGGGGGTAGCCTTTTCATCAAGGCATATCATCAAGATTCACTAAAAAAGCAAAGAAATCAGAAAACCATAGATTAGAAATTAAAAAGTAGAGTTTTTAGCTTACATGGAGTTTTGTGAGCTTTCCTTTAGCTCGAGGGATTGAGGGTTCTACTCTTGTTTGGATCAAGAGTGGCCACCAATTATTTTGGAGAGGATTTAGTCAAAACAATTGAATTATCAAGTGAATTCAATGTATTTGGCTCTGGGAAGGAGTAGAGTAACAGTGCATAAACACTATTAAGCTTTTACAAAGGGGGAGGCTTCTATTTATAGGAAAAAGTGAGCCTCAAACCAAGCAAACTGATTCTAGAATTTTCCAGATCAGTTTGGTCAATTTTTGACCATTTTTGGGTCAGTTCAGCTTACTTTTTGGAACTAGACTGGAAATAGCAGAGAGGAGAGATGAAATATCTCATTTTATTGATTTAAAATGGAAAGTAATGATGAGAAAAAAAAGGCGCCTCCTTCATGAGGGGGAATACCCACTCTGAGGTGTCAAAAATTCATTTTTTTAAATGTTTCATTTGGTCCTTAGTCCAGTCCACTCTTCATCTTATGTGAGTATTTACTCATTTTTGGGAGGTTTTTCTTTATTTCTTCTATTTATCTCCTCCGTACATTTGGATTAATCTTATTGGTCCTTCAAAACCTTAATCCAAAATTTTCAAAAAATTTGGACCCTTAGGCTAAGGCCTTTTGAGCAGATTATAATTTATTTCTAATGCACCTTAGGAAATTCTTTTTGAACTTCTGTTTCGGGGGAATTTATTTTAATAAGAAAGGATATTTTTCTATCCAAAGATATCTAAAAACTAAGTTACCTCTCTATAGGCCAAAACAGGTAGAAACAAGATCTTTTATTATTTTAAAAAGGGGATTGATTACAGGGAAAGAAAAACTGGACATCTTGAGGGGCTGGGGAGGAGTCTTATAAGCTAGAGCTTAGCATATATATATAACATTTCAAAATACTCATAACCATCACCAATAATCTATTTGGTTCAATCTCTCCTAGCATGAAGAAGTGGACGTGTACTTCTTCACCCATATTTAATGTATTAGCTTTTTTCCACTTTACAAAAATAGCTCTTACAACAAAAATAGCCCAAGGCTTTTAAAAGGTAGAGCATACACATGTACGCACCAAAGTTTGGGAAATAAAATAAAATCATGGGCCTACCAAAAATAAAATAATACCCAATGGTATATGTACAAAGGTTTTTATTTGGGCTAAACCAAATAAAATATATGCCAAGATGTAATCACAATAGGCATTCACATGCTACTAAAAATCCTATTAGGCTCTAACACATGTTTTGCTCGAGACTAAATAGTCTGCTGCTCCTTGCTTATTTATAAAAAAAAATGCCAGTGGACACAGCCAGTGGACACAGCCATTTAAACATATTAATCTCATGACAATATCAAGCTAGTGGTGGACACAACCGATTAGACACATTAATCATGATAATATCAAGCTAGTACACATAGTCAATTAAACATATTAATCCTAGTTAAAGCTTTGGCTTCTTTCAAAGAAGCTACTCTTGCATTGATGGCGAGAGCTCAAAGATGTTCAACAATACTTGGATAAAGGATACTTCCCTCATGGATTGACCCCTTAACAGAAGCAAAGACTTACAAGGAAAGATCGTCCTTACACAATCCTTAGTGACGTTCTATTCAAGCAAGGTAAAGATAAGGAGGGTGGTGAGCTTGGAAGAATCTAAAAGGATTATGGAATTATGTCATGAATGTTCAGGTCACTTTGCTTCAGCTAGCACTACTCGGAAGATCCTTAGCACAGGTTATTATTGGTCTCGACTCAACAAAGATGTCCATGAATGGTGTCGAAGTTGTGAGGTGTGTCAAGAATATGGGCGCAAGAAATTGGTTCCTGGACCTTTAAATCCCATTCCAGCATATGATGCATTTGAAAGATGGGGATTGGATTTTGTAGGCCCACTTTCTCGCTCCTCACATATTATATATTGGTTTCCACTGACTATGCAACGAGATGGGTAGAAGCAAAGGCATGGTTAACAATAAGGCAACAACTGTGGCATCATTTCTCAACAAGGAATACATGATTTGGGTGCCATTGGAAATCCTTACAAATGGAGGGATATCTTTTGGAATGACTTGATTGAATCTTTGGTGCACAAATTAAAAATAGATCATGTCATGTCAACCCCCTATTATCCTCAGTGCAATGGTTTAGTTGAAAATACTAATGGTTTGCTTTGTGGATCCTTGTCTAAGCTAGTGGATGCCATGAAAAGGAAGTGGAATGTGTATGCATTAGAGGTCCTATGGGCTTATAGAACCACTCATAAGCTCTCTCTTGGTTTCACACCTTTTTAGCTAGTGTATGGAGTGGAGGCCATTTTGCCAATAGAATTGGAAATCACAAGTTTCGCAAATCTTTTGCACGATCAAGTAAAATGAAGAAGAAAGTCATGCCCGACACCTAGTACAACTGGAGACCTTGGATGAGACGCAGCTTCAAGCACTTCAACATTTGGAGGCAGCACAACAACGGCGCAAGGCAAGGCGGCATGATGCTCTTACAAAGAAGAAGAAGAAGCCAGAAATTAAAAATAGATCATGTCATGTCAACCCCCTATTATCCTCAGTGCAATGGTTTAGTTGAAAATACTAATGGTTTGCTTTGTGGATCCTTGTCTAAGCTAGTGGATGCCATGAAAAGGAAGTGGAATGTGTATGCATTAGAGGTCCTATGGGCTTATAGAACCACTCATAAGCTCTCTCTTGGTTTCACACCTTTTTAGCTAGTGTATGGAGTGGAGGCCATTTTGCCAATAGAATTGGAAATCACAAGTTTCGCAAATCTTTTGCACGATCAAGTAAAATGAAGAAGAAAGTCATGCCCGACACCTAGTACAACTGGAGACCTTGGATGAGACGCAGCTTCAAGCACTTCAACATTTGGAGGCAGCACAACAACAGCGCAAGGCAAGGCATGATGCTCTTACAAAGAAGAAGAAGAAGCCAGAACTCAATGAACGAAGCTTGGTCACATAAGATTTGATGGTCGTGTAGAGAAGCGGCTAGATAAGAAGCTTCTTCGATGCTGGGAGGGCCCCTTTAGGATAAAGAAAATATTCAAAAACAACACCTATCTTTTGGAAGATGCAAATGGTCAAGAGGTTCCTAGACGTGCCAATGAATACTGGCTAAAGATGTTTTACTCTCGGATACCATGGCCAGCAGACCCCGAAGACAGGCTTGGGGATCTGTTGGGGGGGAAAGATGTGACAACAAAAAATGATATCTTTCTTTTCAGAATAACAATAAGGTGGAAACTTGTGGGAGAATCTTGGAGGGCCCACAATGTGATGGAGAATCTAGCCATGGAGACATGGGAACCGAGAAGCGTGATGGAGAAGCTGGTGGCGACGGTGGGAGATGGCTTTTGGCAGCTAATCTCATTGTTGCTTGGTCAATCATTTAAGGATGACTACTTTATCTCATGTAATAACAAATATGGGCTTTTCCCTCTTCGCTTCAGAGTTTAGTGTGTCCACATGAGTATCTTGCTTCCAGATCTACTGTAAGAGGATCCTCTACTCCCTTGGGCAACCTCAACCCACCATGCATCTTGGAAGTTACTTCTCCAGTGAGGAAAATCATTACCTCTCCCCACTGTAACTGTAGACAATTTTGGCACTGTTCACTAAAACAATTATAACTTTGTGCTTGCTTCTCTGTTTTCTGATGAAACGTATATCAAAATCTTTGTTTTTTCAAGCTCTATCCATTGATATTTTCAATACTCTATTCTGAGTAGCATAGAAAAAGTTATGGCTGTCTGATGAGAGTAGATTGTGTATTTGGGATACTTTTGACACTTCTCACTAAAACAGTCATAACTTTGTGCTCGCTTCTCTGTTTTTTTAATGAAACTTATATCAAAATATTCATTTTTTCAAGGTCTATCCATTGATGTTTTCAATACTCTGTTCTGAGCAGCACAAAAAAGTAATGGCTGTCTGATGAGAGTAGACTATGTAATTGGGATAGTTTTGACACTTCTCACTAAAACAGTCATAACTTTGTGCTCACTTCTCTATTTTTTATGAAACTTATATCAAAATATTTGTTTTTTCAAGATCTATACATTAATGTTTTGAATGCTTTGTTCTGAGTATCATAGAAAAAGTTATGGCTATCTAATCAGAGTAGCTTTGAGAGTTCTCACTAAAACAGTATAACTTTGTGCTTGCTTCTCTGATTTTTATGAAACTTATATCAAAATCTTTGTTTTTTCAAGATATATCAATTGATATTTTTGAGCATTTGTTTTAAGTAGCACAAAAAAAGTTATATCTGTCTGATCGGAGCAGATTATTCACTTTGGAAAGTTTTATTGGTTTCTTTCTTTTTTTTTTTTGAAAATGATGCAGCCCAACCATCCTATCCATCCAAATGAGCCGTATCAATATACCCCTTCCACTGCAATTCACATCGTATTGAGCCAAAAGATTTTCTTCCAGCAAAGACTTGCCCTCACTTTTGGAGCTGATTGCTTGGCTCAAATTAATGCTTCCACCCAGAGCCTTTCCTATTTCCTCTTTTGGACTACAATCTCACCTTTGATGTCTATGTATTTGTTTTGATCTAGGGAGATAGAGGGTGAGTTTGTTCTTGTTGCTTTCTTTGACACCAAGACTGCCTCCCCTTCTTCAACCTTTGGGTTTGAGACGTGACCAAAGTTAAACCCCCAACTTTGTGTCATAGTACTCCCCCCAAAATCACCCCCAGAATCCCTTGTCTTTTGTTGTACTCCTCCATAAAGAAAAGGGGGCTCCTAGAGCCCCCTTGATGATCTCCACTAGATCATCAAGGGGGCTCTAGGAGCCCCCCTTTTTCTTCCGTGATCCAGGTGATCTAGCCACATGAGTTAGCTCTTCAAGCATTACAAGAGTAACAAGTAGAGGTTGAGGGAAACTATAGGAGCACTAATGCCTAAGTGCATGTAGTTGAAGTAAGCAAAAGAGATGCAATGTGATTAGAAGTTTGCATTAAGTGCCCCAAAAACTGTAATGTTGGACTTAGCCATGCCATGAGTCAACCAAGGTGAATGCAAAGAAGGATCAGCTATACTAATCTTAGAGGTGGTGGTGCATCTTCCTAATCTAGTGTAGTAGCACCATAGCCCCACCCAATACCTCCACCTAGCACTCCAATAGATATCACTCAACCCTTACATGGTCACACCGAACTCTATAGAAAGGTGCTAGTAGTAGTGAAGTACATGCATCGAACATGATGACTTTTAAGGGAGACATCTGCTTGGAGAACTAGCAAAAAGGATGCATCCCATAGTTTTGAACTACCATGCATGGTGTGCCATATAACTCAAATTTAGGAATTTTGGAAAATATGCACAATTTTGGGACAATTCTTTGTTAGATCCAATAAAATTTTTTTTGTGCGATATGCAAGATTTATTATTGGATGTTCTCAACAAGCATTTGAATAATGCGATATGATTTATGTACTATTGTACATTTGTAACAAGTATATATGATGTTGGTGGGATGTAAATTTGCTTGCACACACACACACACATGCACACCAAGAATTAAGTTTGTTTATATCACATAGCCTCCAGTTGACCATCAAACACAGAAACTTTAACAAAGAAAGGATATTCAATGTAACTTTAAGTTGTAAGAAAGACTAGGTGATAGAATTAAAAAGATCACCATCTGTATTGAATCAAAATTCTTGAACAATGGGTGAACCATAAATCTAAAAGCTTAAGAAAGCCTTACAATCTGAATAATGATTGAACTATGAGTTTGGTAGCTTCATACAACATTGCTAAAAGATTACGAAGCTAGTTGCCCATGTGCTAACAAATCATTCTTGCTCAACTGCACTGACGTGTGATGGTGCCTCACTTTCATGTTGATTCAATTGATTCTGTTTGGCCTTGAGTATTATAGCATTTGGAATCTTGATTTTCTCTGGAAGTCGTCCACCCTTGGGCTTCCATGCCCAAATGATGCAGCTAGAGTCTTCCCAGTGCTGAGGATCATTTCTGTTCTCTCGGCAATACTTGTTCCAGCAATCCTTATAAACCTCCACATCACTTGCATTCTTCTTCTTTGAAATTGGTGCCCAATATTGTATCTGAACTTGTAGGTAGTTTATCGAGTTGTTGTTTTGATCAACATCACTTGTCACTCCCAACCATATTGGGTAATTTGCATCACAAGGTTGTACAAGCACAAAATCTCCTTTAGACACATCAAGAGTCGGGTTGAACTCTTCAGCAGGTCTGTTGCGCATTGGACCACAATAATGGTCCTCATTTACATCAAACCTTTCATCTACATCATCCTCCACTCAAAGGTTAAGAGGCTCAGCGTTTTCGCATACACTCCTTGGCCAAAAGTCATGAAATCCAATGTCTTCCCTTGCACTAGGGGTTTGCATGTTTAGCATAAGATTCTCCCAATAGGCAAGGACTGGATTGATCCACTTAGCATAATCACTTTGGTCTCCTTTCTCTTGCAAGTGCTCTTTCCACCAATTGACATGTTTTTTAAAGCCCTCCACAACCTTCTCATTTTCCTTAACATACTCAAAGGGTGGCAATACTTTTGGAAAACCTTCAGGAAGCTTGGGTCCTCCTTGGTAATTTCTCTTCCATAACTCTATATCGCTTTTTGGTAACCAATCAACATTTTTGGGGTGTACTTTGTATTGCATCAAAGGTATTCCATCACTCATATAAAACCTGAATTGCAATGGCTTTGAATGTCCAATCAAGCTATCGGCTCCATCATGTAAGCATCCCTTGACAAAGCCTTTGAAGTCTGCCACCTTTTGTAGGAGAAAGGGTGCTGGATGCATGCTAACACACTCATTAAAGACATCAAATGTGGAAATGTGAAAATGGTTTGTTTCCTCAACTTCTCAGAGAAGCGACTAAACAATGCATCAATATCTTCATGAGTATGACCAACCATAAGAAAACCAAGCTGCACCATGTCAAACACTCCTTGTGCAACCGATAGGGATAGATAGGCAAATACATAACGATTCTTTTTTTCAAAACCACAATTATCAAGTTGCAACAACAACGTCCTTGGCAATCTCTTGAAAAATGTCCTTGAATTTGATGGCATTAAACTTGAGGCATTAACATTGCCCCTATCTTGCACATGTGTGTTAGTATGAAAGACTGACTGCATATGTGAAGAACAATTTCCCTCTGTATCCACATTTGTTTCTACATGTGTCTCTGCATCTGCATCCTCAATGCTCTCCTTGCAATATGCGTTTCTCTCCTTTAGCACTTCCATATGAAAGACTGACTGCATATGTGAAGAACAATTTCCCTCTGTATCTACATTTATTTCTACATGTGTCTCTGCATCTGCATCCTCAATGCTATGCTTGCAATATGCGTTTCTCTCCTTTAGCACTTCCATATACTGATATAGGGCCATAGTAGACAAAACACAATAAAAAAGATCTGTTCGTGGTTTTGCATCTGAGTTTTGTGAGCTCAAGTCACCATACATGTGTTGCTCTCCTCTTTCTAAGTTTCTTAAACATTTTGAGAGAGATGAAATTGTGAAGTTGGGATCACTTGGCCATAACCCCAAGGCAAAGTGACCATAAGCTGTTTGTCCATGTCCATGAGTGAGCATTCCTGTTAATAAGGATACTGGAAGCCTCTTAACCCCATTGAGAGATTTAGGAACTGGTTTAATTTGTGGTATGGCAGTCTTGCTCTGGTCCATCTTATCATGTATAATACACAAATACCTGTTTGGGTTCATTTCGGAAGAGCTCCTCCAAGCATAGTATAGATTTCTAATGAGATCATTCCTTTGCTGCCCTTGTTTGGAGTCTCAACCTCCATTAGCTCGTCGTCGGACGCATCTATCTCCTTTAAACCACTTGTTGCTGGTTTTGTCCTTTGCCTCTTTGAAGAGATTTCTTGAACCTTTGTAGAGTGCTTTGCCTTTCTCTTCTTTGTTGCAAGTGCTTGCTCCTCTTCTTGCACCTGAGAGCCTGCCATGTCTTCACCTACTATTGTGCTTACATCAAGGACTTTTGTTTTGTCACCCTCCTTTTTATGTTTTGAAGAAGTTGCACCAGCATTTCTAGATGCTTCACGTGCACTGTTCACTATGGCCTTGCCTTTTTTCTCCACAATTTTTCTAACTTGAGTGGTTGTTGTCTCCTTTTCAGGTATGGACTTTTTTCGTGAATCCAAAGCCTTCTTTACATGCCTCACCACTTTCACTAGGTCCTCCACATTATCCACCCCTGAGTCTTCTTGATTGGAAAAGTCAATGATCTTCAATCCTAACTTTACAATAGATTTGTCCTTTCCTAGTTTACTACCAGTCATGTCTGCTAGGTAAAAAGTGTCCAATGATAAGCAAAACTTATTTGCTTTTGTAGTTTCTCCTTCTGGCAATACATTGCATGTGAAGCATGGGTTTGCTCTTGCATCCACATCATCCTTAGCGCCTACCACAATCCCCATATCTCCATATGATGTATCACCTTGAGACAGAAACAAATGGAGGACTCCTTTGAAGTTTGGACTAGCATCGTAGGTATCCACAAACCATTTTACTCCTTCTTGGTTACTCAATTCGAAGGTTTTATCCACCTTAATTCTAGGAGTGACACTTTTAGCTTGAGTTGTTATTTCGAGAGCATCCAGAGTAAAGATTGGTGCACCATGTGGTTGCGAGGTAGCGGGTGCTCTGCTAGCTTCCATTCCTGTGAAGCACAAAAAAAGTTTCAAAACCTTAGAAAAAATGGATTTAAATGCTACATATCAAATCAAAACCTATCAAACTTAAGAAACTTAATGCATGCTACAATTATTGATGCTTCACTTAGTTTTCTTGAATAGCGGGGCCTCACTTGCATTTACTTAATCCATATAGAAGCTCGACTTAAGCTAGAGCCTAGATCTAAGTTGTGCACTCATATGCTAGGGGTACGCTAGCATAGAGAGGCAAAGCTCAAACTCAAGTTTGAGCCTTAAGGCAAAGTTCCATGTATGGGAGGCTTGAACTTAAGCTGGAGTCTAGATCCAAGTTGTGCACTCATATGCCAGGGGTACACTAGTATATTGGAGCCTTAAGGCCAAGTTTCATATAGGGGAAATTCGAACTTAAGCTAGAGCCTAGATCCAAGTTGTGCACTCATATGACAGGGGTACACAAGCATATAGAGACAAGGCTCAAGCTCAAGTTCGAGCCTTTAGGCCAAGTTTTATGTAGGAGAGGCTGGAACTTAAGCTGGAGCCTAGATCCAAGTTGTGCACTTATATGCTAGGGATACGCTAGAATAGTTAGGCAAGGCTCCAACTCAAGTTGGAGCCTTAAGGCCAAGTTCCATGTAAAGTTAAGCATGGAGAATGAGCCTTAACACATAAGTTCCATGTAGGGGAGGTTCAATCTGAAGTTCGAGCCTTAAGGCTGGTGTACACTAGCATCAAGAGCAAAGGCTCCAACTCAAGTTCGAGCCTTAAGGCCGGGGTACACTAGCATGGAGAACGAAGGCTCAATCTGAAGTTCGAGCCTTAAGGCGTTGGGGTGCACTAGCATGGAGAGCAAAGGCTCAGAGCCTTAAGACCGGGGTGCACTAGCATGGAGAGCAAAGGCTCAAACTCAAGTTCGAGCCTTAAGGCTGGGGTGCACTAGCATGGAGAGCAAAGGCTCAAACTCAAGTTCGAGCCTTAAGGCCGGGGTACACTAGCATGGAGAACGAAGGCTCAATCTGAAGTTCGAGCGTTAAGGCTCAAACTCAAGTTCGAGCCTTAAGGCTGGGGTGCACTAGCATGGAGAGCAAAGGCTCAAACTCAAGTTCGAGCCTTAAGGCCGGGGTACACTAGCATGGAGAATGAAGGCTCAATCTGAAGTTCGAGCGTTAAGGCTGGGGTGCATTAGCATGGAGAGCAAAGGAGCAAAGGCTCAAACTCAAGCTCGAGCCTTAAGGCCGGGGTGTACTAGCATGGAGAGCCAAGGCTCAAACTCAAGTTCGAGCCTTAAGGCCGGGGTGCACTAACATGGAGAACAAAGACTCAATCTAGGTCGAGCATTAACACATAAGTTCTATGTAGGGGGGCGAATGGGGGGAGGCTCGAACTTAAGGTAGAGTCTATATCCAAGTTGTGCACTCAGATATGTGACACATATACCATGTTAATATAGGGAACCCTTGTCATTTAGATTATATAATGTGCACAAAGATCAGTTTTACAGGTTCTCAACATATGTGAAGATACAAAAGAGAGCAGCAAGAAGTACAAACAATCTACGACGAGCAATAATTGACAAATGGCACACTTAGCGTGCAATCAAGTAAGCGTTTATATTGATATAGACAATCAATTAAAGAAGGACTTTACTTGTTGCGTAAAGTATTCAATTAGATGAGGGAACACACGAAACACAGATGGGTGCACGAAAGTCTCCGATGTCGCACAGACGTGACAGCGGATGCTTGAAGTCTCCGATGGCGTGTGGGCGTGATGGTTTTGTAGGAAACAGAGGTCGGAACCAACGTAGACGTGTCAATTGCGGGAGAAAAAGAACCTGTTTGAAACGCAAGAGGACGCAGGGCTAAGCGAGTACTTCAGAGATAGGAAACAGAGATGATTATTGCATACGATGGTGACGATTACGAGCAGTGTACACTCACCACACAGAATCGCATTCGCTCACTACACAGAATCGCATTCGCTCTCACCACACAGAATCGCTTGTGCTTTGGGTGTAGAATCACGTTAATTGCGTTTAGGGTTCGCAAGTCCTTTGGTTTGGTTCAAATGCGAGGTCGATTTTTTAATGGAAGGGACGTGTGAGGTCAGTCATTCTTTTTTTTTTACGTGGATGGAATTTCGAAGTCGGGCGCCGAGCGGGGGGGAATTTAAAATTCAAATTTGAATTTGGGAGAAATTTGAAATTCAAATTTCAAATGGAGAGGGGGGAAATTTGAAATTCAGATTTCAAATGGGGGGCGGGGCGGCTGGGCGGGCACTGCGAGAGAGGGAGAGGGGGCTGGCAGGCGCTGCGAGAGGGGGCTGGCGATGGCGAGAGGAGAGGGGGGGCGGGGCGGCTGTGAGAGAGAGAGGAGAGGGGGGGCGGGGTGCGAGAGAGAGGAGAGGAGAGGGGCTTCGAGAGGGAGAGGGGGGGCTGGCGATGGCGAGACGGGGGGCGGCTACGAGAGAGAGGAGAGGAGAGGGGGCTAGCGTTGCGAGAGAGAGGGGGTGGCTGCGAGAGAGAGGAGAGGAGAGGGGGCTCGCACTACGAGAGAGAGGGGGGCGACTGCGAGAGGGAGAGGGGGGGCTGGCGATGGCGAGAGAGAGGAGAGCAGAGGGGGCTGGCACTACAAGAGAGAGAGGGGGCGGCTACAAGAGGGAGAGGGGGGGCTGGTGATGGCGAGAGGGGGGGCGGCTGTGAGAGAGAGAGAGGAGAGGAGGGGGGGCTGGCGCTGTGAGAGAGAGGGGGGGCGGCTCTGCGAGAGAAGAGGGGGCGATGGCGGCTGCGAGAGGGAGAGGCTCTTGTATGGCGACGGCGGAACTTCTTGTCAATTTATAGACAATCAATGGGGGCAGGCGCAGGCACCGTCATGCAAAAAGGAATTTCGATTTCGATTTCATTGCCCAAGCCCAAGCCCAAGCCCAAGCCCAGGCCCCAGGTCCCAGGTCTTTTGATTATAGTTAGTTTCACTTTTGTTTATATACCCTTCTTCACCCACACCCCACTTGTTCTCTGGGATTATTCTAGCTTCCCTCTCTATTCCTACTTGCTTGTGTAATAGACAAGGCTCAAACTCAAGTTTGAACCTTGAGCTTGAGCTTGAGATTTCTTCTTTTCTTCCCTCTTTCCCCATACACCCAAATATACTTTCAGCTTCCTACAACTTTACTTTCAGCTTCCTAGAAGCGAACTAGCATCCGCGGGGGTGAGGCTCAAACTTTTGTTGGAGGAGCCTACCCTTCTAGCTAACATATGCAAACTAATATATTATTCAAGTGAGGATGATAACTTTAACTGGAGCCTCCTAAAAAACTAACATATGATGGTGAGGCTCATGAAGCCTCCTACTAACAAGCTAGCATATACAGGCAAGGCTCAAGCTTTAGATGGAGCCTAGCCTCCTAGCAAACTAGCATTGATAGGTGAGATTCAAACTTTGGTTGGAGCCTAAACTCATGTTGAGATTGAATTACATTTATAGTTTTGTGTACTACCGTAAAAACATCGCTTTAATCTTTCTTATTGAGATCTTGATTTTCTCAGGGAGGATTGGAGGGTCTAAAACAAGGTGCTTCAGTGTTTCTCATTGATGGTTCTGCAAGGAAGGCATGCAGGGTTATTCATTCCATTGATGCATCTCAAACATGTGGTTTTCAATTCATCGGTGAGACATGTGTAGCAATAAATGTTCAACAAAGCTTTGATGACACATTTCTCATTCCATTTGCCACAATGGATGCAAGAACAATGTCTCAAGCAGTTGGAAGCATCATCAAATGGCCATTGGTCAACCTTGTTATGGACAAAGACATTACTAATACCAAAGAGGATAATTTTGTGGAACTTCTTGTTGATCAAGAAGATCACTTTATAGATAGGGAGAGCTAGAAAGAGAAAAGTATCATCCTCTGGGATCCTGCTCCTTCAAACTATGTGTATAGAAGGTTAAATAAGGATTGGGTTCATATTTTGACCCAAAGCAAGAGGAGATAATTGCAATTTTGATGCCCTGTAATCGTGCTACAAAACAACCTCTTAATAAACTGGCAAAAGAAGATATTCATAAACTTGAATATTGGATTATCTCTGGTCAACACTCCATTAGTGCTGCAAAAAGCTTGCAGGCTCTATATATGGCTAAAGTGACCCCTCAACTGCGTCAGCAATTCAGGTTCAAGAGATCAAAGATAATTGTAAATTGCCTACCCAAGATTTCTCGTGACATTTCCAAGGATGCAAATTTATCTGTTGCAAAGTCAATGCAAAAGGAGCCATTCCTCGATCAACTTCTACAAGCTCGAGCACAATGGCATGCAAACGGTCGTCCTAGTAAACCTTTGCCTGGTGTCAATCAACCCAAGATAGACGAGTCTTGGAAGGTACTCTTTTGATTCTTTGCTATATCTTGGTAAATCATAGACATACATTACTTCTTCTTTACTTTTCATAATATCTTTTACGGATCTATAGTTTCAAGTGTAGCAGTAGCATAAGAAAGATGCATGTGAGGCTTCTTCTCAAACTGCATAAACTTAATAGTTTGGTTTGAAATTGAACTTCAAGCCTCACCTCTCTGTGATGGTGTAGCACTTGCATATCTAATTGTGGCTCGAACTTAAGTTGGAGCCTCACTTGCAAGTGCTAGATTTGCATACGGAGGTGACACTCAAACCTAAGATGGAGCATCACCATTATATACTAGTTTAGCACTGGCAAGTGAGGCTCAAACTCAAGTTTGAGCATAAGCTCCAAATGATCGAAAACCCATAGATGCATGATTCCTCCTAATATTTTGTGATATCTATAGTAAGGGGGCTAACTTCTTACTTTGCAACTTTGTAGGCCTTTGTGGAGACCACGGAGCACACACTACATAAGAATTTTGTCAAAAATGATTTACACTTGCTTCTATGTGATGATGATGCATGGCAAAATTGGGTTAAGATCATGAGGCTATATGCAAAAGTCTTGCTACCAAATACAAAGGGCGAAACTCAAACTAAAGGTCTTGATCAAAATCCCAAACTTTCAACTTTAAAGAGTGGGCAAATTCAGCAGGCACCAAGAACAGTCACGCTAGGCCCAACGTTGTTTAGGTGCATTTTAGGCCTTCAAAAGAGTGAAGTTTTAGACATTCAATTAACACTTCTTGACAATAGAATATTGCTTAAGAAGGGAAAGCAAACCCATCAAAGAATGGATATGGAGGAGATGGCTTGAAAGCTAAAAATATATCGAGTGCTCAAAGATGCAATAACCGCCTTCTATTTTGATCTGACAAGGGAAAAGATAACTTGGGAATAGGTGTGTGAGACATATAAGCTAGGGGAGTATGAGTATAATCAATTGAGGAGCTACAGCCAGTCCTTTGTTTTTAGGGACGCTCTCAATCGTTCAAAAAAAAATCCTTCACTTCTAAAAAGTGTAGTAACTTTACTAAATCACCTATATAGAGTGTCTATGGGTATTGTATCTCAACAAGAGTCTATTCCTTGGACAATTAGGGGGTGGGTTTTGATATGACAAAGATTATAGCCTTCTGTAGTGAAGAGCATGTACCATTTTTGTAGTGAAGAGCATGTACCATTTCAACTGGCAATCATGGATCTACATGGTACAAAGGAGCAGCTCTCGTCAGAATTTTTCTCCAAGTTGGCACTTGCCTTGAACACACTAAACTCACAATATGAATATATTCTTGTGTGTTTTGTTGATTTCATCTCACCATTGGAATGCTTATCGAAGGGATTTCTAGCCAATCAACAAAGGTGCACTATGAATTTGGCGTGATCCACACACAAAAAGATGATGCCTGGACATCTGGAACAGTTGAGATTGCAACTGTTATTCTTTTCATCAGCAAGGTTGACAAGTTTGAGGCCATTGATAAGGTTCTCACAAAAAATGTATTCATCTCAGGCTCTAGTGGCCAAAATAGAGAATTCATCGACAAAGGCTTTATTGACGGTCTCATCACAGGGTTTTGTCCTGAACACAGCTATGTTGTAGAGATATATTGTGGTGGAGTTGTGCTAGAGGAGAGCTTGCTAAAGAAGAGACGATGTATTGCTTTATGCAAAGATGATTTGGAAGCGATGGCATTAGAATCAAAGTGCTTTGCTCTTTTAGACGGTCACCCATCCTTGCAAGAGTGGTGTGGTGCAAGTGGCGGCACAAAAAAGCAAACACTAGATGATGCAGAAAAAGAGAGCCTTCAAAATATTCACATTGACGACCCGCCAAGTACAGAGGAGGAAGACGAAGGTGATGATATTGACAATAAAAATGACACAGATGATGATAAAGAAGATGGGGATGCTATAGACTTTGAAGATGCAGGGCAAAGGAATGAAGAGGACCAAGGGAATGATGCTCTATTCAATGAGGATGCCGAAGACAATTTTGAAGATATTGGAAGGCATGAAAATGATGATGAAGGTGGGAATGGTGATGATCTATTGGATACTACAAAAGCCATTAAAGCTTCAAATGTTGGGGTCGCTATGGCCGTTGAGAAGATTGGGGATACAGATGTCAACAAGGCTTTCCATGCTCATATCCCATCAAGCTCTCAACCAAAGAAAGGTAGAAAAGTGCATTGATAGTGCTTATGAATGTACAACGAATGGTGATCATTGAAAGGAGCTTTCAACTACTAATATTAACATAGGTCTTGTTCAAAGTGTGGATTTGTTGAAATAATTATTAGTCTTTTGATTAATACATTGGTTTTTTTTATTTCACTTTTAACATTTTTCTATTAAAGTGAATATTTCTATTCTAATCCTTTATTTCATGCCAACATCTGGTACAAATGATAATGCACACTTACTATTAAGAAATCACTCCATATCCTAGTGTAGCCAGCGAGGCTCAAAATTAAGTTTGAGCCTAATACAAATGATGATGCACACTTACTATTAAGAAATTACACTTACTCCATATCCTAGTGTAGAGGTGAGGCTCAAACTTAAGTTTGAGCCGTACCTCCACTTATGTCCAACCTTGGGGATGTCTTCTAACACAAGGCACAATCTCAAGTTGAGCAATCTTTACTTTGCCCTTGTAAGTGAGGCTCAATTGACCCTTATGTGAAAGTCTTGGCATGTAATATGGTTCCTAATTCATTATGGTACATCACTTAATGTTGAGTAATCTAAGTTTGGATACAAAGTATATGTGTAGATATAAAAATGACTAGTATTATCCTTGGTGTATTATTTAAATCCTAAAAGTAATAGCATTTTATTTTACTCTTACATATATATACAAAGAAGGGAAAGACGAAGATAACATTGCTCAACTAGAACATCATTATGAAAGCCTTACTAGAGAGATTAACTCTCATGATTCAAATGCTAGAAATAATGAAGACAACATGGTGGAGGTAGATCACATCGATGATTCAGCTTTGCAAACATCTTCAAGGCCTTCAAGTGATAGGACTAAAGAGACTAAGGACATTCCTGATTTGCAAGTTAATGTTGAGGTTAGTGAGAATAAAGATAAAGTTAATGAAGAGCTTCAAGAGACTTTTGCAACCAAGGAGAGACAAGAAGAGATTATCGAACAAATTGATGAGGCTACATATGTTACGAATAAAGGGAAAATAGTTAAAATCAAGGACTCTGTGGCGGCAGAGGGTGTGACGAGGCTACATATGCTACGAATAAAGAGAGAATAGTTGAAATCAAGGACTCTACGGTAGAGGGTGCCAAGAAAACTAAAGGTAGATCTTTTTCAATAGGATGTTATTTAAGATGATTTATTCAATAATTTTGTGCGTTAAAAAGTATGGCTCTCAGTGAGAGTTGTTTTTGCAGGTACAACTGCTTCTAACAATCACAAGTTAAGTGCGCAAGAAATAGAGCAACCTGTTTGAGGAGCTACGCTCCGATACACAAAAGAGTAGGCCTCTAGGAAGTTTATATTCTTTTGAGAGAGATGGAGATAGATTAGTATTTCAATCACCAATCAATAGGGAAATGCAATCAAGTCTAGGAGCCATCGTCATAGATGAGTATGGGAGCATGAAACGAAAGTAAACTTGTGGATGTTTTGTTGTAATTAGCTCTCATTGATAATATAGGATCACTTGTTTTAACATTGTTAAGTATGTAAACACATTAAAGTGTTTATCATTCTTTTGTATCGTATGCAGAAAATATTCCTCGTGCAATCACCATAAAGAAACATGCACTTACTTGATCTTAATGGAGTTTTACTCAACAAGGAAGAGAAGAGGCATCCACAAACAAATTGTATTCGAATTGATATTGGTTGAACCACAGTTGTTATTCGCCCCGGGTGTTTTGAATTTTTGGATGAGATTTGCCAGTACTTTCATGTTGGTATTTGGTCCACCATGCTACACAAGAATGTTTGTGCCTATGTAAACACTCTTGAACAGTATGCACATAAGAAATATCATTTCTTTATGGTGTGGGGACAAGAAGAATGTTATATCCATAATCTTCGAAAAGTGTATAGGCCAGATAAGCCTACTATTGAGGCTATGTTTAAACCTTTACTCAAGATTGGGAATCAGTGCCACGATATGTGCAATAAGAAGAATACATTGCTTATTTGATGATAGCCCTTTCAAGGGATGTGTTAATCCAAAAGACAACTGTCTCTTCCTTGAAAGTTTTCAAGGAGGGCACGACTACGTACTGTGTAATGACCTTCTACCCTACCTTTTAAATCTAAATAATACAAATGACATTAGGTCTATTATTTTGCTTAATCGGCTAGGTCAATCTCCTATCACACATGGTCATAATTTATTTATCAATTTTCAAGATGTACTAGAAGAATGGCTCCAATTCACCTCCCAATTTTTGCGAGAAGAGCTCAATGAATATTCAGATGAAGTGGAAAACTCATCTTCACACTTACCATTGTATGGTGATAAGCTAAAGTATGTCCAATCAAGAGGGAAAAAAAGAGAAGTAGAATCCATAAGCAAGGATCTAGCAATGTTGGCATCCAAAGCTGGAGTACCATTACTATCCAAAGACCAGCTAAGCTTGTTAAAAGTGTGTTACAAAAGAAGGATTTTGAGTGATCAACATGCTATATTGCTTATGCTACTCACTTGGGATATGATCGTGGTCATCTCATAAGTGGAGTTGTAGCAAAAGCATACATATCAAGGCTACAAAAGGCTTACTTGAGATTATGGGTAGCATAATGTCTGGTTTCATTAAACATTGAGTGACTATATAATCAGATTCCAACCTAACCCATACTAGTTGTTGCTGCAGGTCGAAGGAAACCATTTCTGAGGTCTAAACGTGCAGTTTGAAGTATGGGATCTGCACAAATATCAAGACTTGTTGGGTGCAGAACGTTTGGAGCCATTTTGTACTAAAAGCCCATAAGATAGACTTAGGCTTTGGCCAAAACAATGTGCTTAGATGGGTTTAATTTTTGGATTGTACGAGCCAAAAGATTACACTATTGTATCAAGCAATCAAATGCCTCCAAACTTACTGTCATTTGATTATCTCTTTTGTCAATATTTGCAATTCGATTGCAATGAAGATGTGTTTGTTTTTTATTGAAGATATTGCCTTGTCAAGGTGTAAGGCTATGAATATTATAATTTAATTTGGATAGACTCAATTTGATGAAATTTAGCATTGACAATATACTCGCTCTTTTATTTTTTTGGTTGAGCTTCTGAGGTATTGGAGCGTTTGTCTATGAAGGTTTAATGCCATCCATATCATGGATGAATTTATGTTGTTGTTGGCACATAATATATTTATTTAAAATTTTGAATGTCCATTAACCATACATTTTGTTTTTAACAGGATATGTTGAAGCATATAGCTTTGATTTCAAGTGTACAGAAAACTTACTATTGAGGTGGCACCAATCATTGGTGACTCATGTACCTAGAAGCAAAAGAGTTCCACCACCCCCAGATACAATAAGGAAACAAAGAAGAGTATTGATACTTGAACTCAATGGTGTTTTACTTAAGACCATTGAGATGCAACATGGTTATGTATGTCCAGACTGGGCCAAACATATGCATCTTGTGGAAGAGAATACAAGTGTTTGGCATTTGATTCGCAAAGATGCATTCACTTTCCTTGATTTTTATATGCAATGGTTTGAGGTATGGATATGGAGTACTAATAGACTACAAAGGACTCGACGCATTCTTGAGTTGTGCTTTCCTCGGCACCATCAAAAGTTTAAGGTCGTAGCAGTGATATCGATTTGTATACCACAAAAACTTGGATGTAGCATGGAGAATTTTTCATGACCTGGATGGAAATAACACGCGAATTTTTGATGATACCCTCTACAATGTAATGTGGAATATGCCCGGAACCTACTTGATTTTTCCAAAGATGTGGAATCAAAATATAGATGAGCTTCAAAGTTTTCTGGAGAAACAATCAGCGCATGGATACTTGGTTGGATTTATGCAAAGAACAAATGGGAGTATACTTGCAACACTTTAGTAAATGAAGTAGCTCATGATAGAGAAACTTTGTATGTATTGGGAGCAATACATGAGAAAACGCTATGTTTGAGATACAATTTGTACTCAATTATTATCTTGACAAAGTGTCTACGAAGGGTTTTTGTCTTCGGATGAATTGTAAACTTGAATGTAACAATCTCATTGAAATTTGATTGCTTCTGGTGTTTCTAAACACCACACTCTTTGGAGATCCCTCAATTCTAAGGTTCCTTTTCCAAGTGTTCTTTGGCATTATTATCCCATGTTTTTACTTCAATGTCCCTCAAATTTGAGCATATATATCATGATTTATAATCTTGATATAGTGTCTAAGATGGGTTTTTATCTCTGGATCAATCGTAAACTTAGCACATTGTACTGTCATTGAGATTTACTTTTTGTTTTGTTGTTTCTAACACCACACCCTTTAGAGATCTCTCACTTCTAAGGTTCCTTTTTAAGTGATATTTAGAATTCTTTTGGCAAATTAAATAAAGCCCATGTTTTTACTTCAATGTCTCAAAGTGATAGTATTTAACATTATCTTCTTCATATGAAAGGTGTTATATAATCTCAATTAAGTTTAGTGTCATGTTTCCCTTGTCCTTCCAATATTGTTGCATTGACATATGTATCTATACAACTACAAACAAATACGCCAAATAGTTGTGTCAAGATATAATCTAATGGCACAAAGAGTGCACCAACAAATAGATGTTAGCTCAAACTACACAAAAATACCGAGTTTCCAACCAATCCTATAAGAAATGGGACTCGAATAATTCCCAAAATTCCTAAATTTGTCTTATATGGAAGAATCCATATATAGAGGTTGATGTTGGAGTAACTATCCTAAATGAAAATCATTTTGTAGATCATGCTCTATTGCCATGGTGGATGCCATGATGGATCACATAGAGACATGCATTCACAAAGAAGGACTTGCAAATATGCGAGCGACATATAGAGCTCTCTAAAAGCTAGTCCATTTCACTACCATTTATGACCTAATTAGCATCATAATCCTTCACCATCATATTGTGGCCCAAATAAAAGAGAAGAAGGCAGTGTAAGTGGCATACCCTAATTTTGATAAGATAGAGGGTGATGAGACTCTTGATTTTATTGATGAGCTACAGAGGCAAGATTGCATAGAAAGGCATGGGAAGTTAGGTAGGTTGAGCCAGTGAGGAGCCAGTGTGAGGGTTTAGAAGAAGGGGACAAAGAGCCACCCTTAGGCATCATTACAGATGACTAGCCAAAGAATGTTGAAGCCTCCCAAGGAATTGGTGCAAAGAAAGAAGACAAACCTAGGGGGTGGCTTTCCCACACTTAAATGCTAAAGCTTTTGAGAGACCATCACATCTAAAGAAGACAAGCGTAGGGGGTGGCTTTCCCACACTTAAATGCTAAAGCTTTTGAGAGACCATCACATCTAAAGAAGGAAGCAAGTCACAAGAAGGAGGTGAGGTCCCACATGAAACATATCAAATGATGAAGCTTTTGAGGAACAATCACAACCAAGGAAGGAATAAGTCACGCAGGTAAGGTCTCACCCAAAAGAGATCAAAGGAGGGCACATAGCAATTTTAATCCCACTAGCCTATTTTTTTGAAGTACAAGAGAGAGTACAAGAGGAGATTCCCAAGGACCTCTCCTACCTACCAACAATGCATAATTATGATGAAACCATTTATAGGCTAGCAAGGAATATTCCTTGCCCGAAATAGCTCTATAGAGTAGCACACCTAGAAGAGTGCAAAGGATATAGGAGGCCAATCAATGACAAAGCATTTCATAGTGTAGAGATGAAGAACCAATCCGAGTGGTATCTCTGCTACCTTTGCAATCTGGACTACTAGGCCACATACATCTAGCTGTTGACAAAGAGAGATTCGCTGAATCCAACAAAGAACTTAATGGTCTCCTTTCAGATGATTCTTAATCTTAGGGAACAAGATATACCTATTGCAGCTTCCATGTTGCAAGATGTTTTGGGGGAATTCCATGTGCGGAGAGCGATAGAGCCACCTCTTGTACCATTGTGCAGGCTTATACCTAATGAGGCAATTCGTATAGCAACTAGTGAGGTGTCAAATGTTAGTGATGGTTTTGACGCCAATGGCTATGTGTCTACACAAGCACCATTCTTAGTCTCTTATGCGCAGGTCTAGGAGACTCAGTGATGAATTCCTTCATGTCATAGACCTTGATCGGTTGGAGTGGGGAGGACTGACATGGAATCTAGTGAATGGTCAATTTGAAAGTAAGTTGGATGGTCAATTTGAAAGTAAGTTGGATGGTGAGTGGGAGGATCTAAAGGGCAAGAAATTTCTTGTGTGGGATGGGAATCATAGGCTTAAGGCATGGTTTGCTTGGATTCATGAAGCTGATTTAGTACACGTTTTCTAAAATAATCTTATTTCAAATATTTGAATCCATAATATACTTCTCTCTTCCATAGGGCGCATAGCACGAATTTTTCCCTCTATTATTTTTACTATCTTTTTTTCTCTCCCTGCCATCTCTTGCTTTCTCTTTGAACCATTTTTACTACTATGGTATCTCCAAGGGTTGATCCACACTCAAAGAAAAGGCACCATATCAACTTGGTGCTTGATAAAGTCTATTGCACATGAAGAAGTATTCACCATAAATCTCTAAATGATGAGATTTAAGCTCAAAGACTACATGTAGAAGGGAAGAAGCAATATAGATTTGTGGTGGGTGGTTCAAGGAGGTCTTTAGCCTCTTGACCCATCAATTGGTAAGCCTCCATCATTTAGTACTTTGCATAATCTTGTTTGATTCATTGGGAATGGTAGAGAAGGCCTATTTGGATACTGCTCAAGATTAAATAAACAAGCTACCATTTCCCATTATCAACACACACACATGTCTCAAACTATGCTGCTTGGTGTGTACAAGAAATTTGTTAAAGGGCTAAACAACATTGTGATCTCACAACTCAACATGTTAATGAGTTAGAAAGACTACTTCAATCATCTTCTAAGGAAGAGGTAAGAGAGTTTAGACAAACCAACAAAAAATTAGAGGAACATGCACTCCAAAAAACCCAACTAAAAAGCACTCCTTTTGGATTAAGAGCAAAATCTGGACAGTTTAAGATTGTTACATACCTAGCAACACATGGGGGTCCTAAGAGTAAATGGATGAGGCTTGCTTGAAGCTACATGAATAGTGTGGGAGGTTTCTTCTTGGATAATCCTCTAGATAGAATTGCTATAATCAAGTCTTCTATAAAAAATAGTGACTTGAATGAAATGTTCAAGATCTTGGAGTGTGCAGGGCTTCGAAGGAGGGCAGTCAAGGAAGTTTGCAATGGCTTTCATGACTTGGTCAAGCCTGATGAGGTAGTGGAGTCTTGTGACAAGGTTTCAATAAGAAGGAAGGAATACATAGGCATATGAAAGCTACTCATCCAAGGTATAAAGCCTCATCATCTTCATGTGTTCGGCTTACCCCAACCACATACCGTTAGCAATGGCACGACATCAATAAAATTTGGCTATTTTGGGGTTCATAGGTGAATACAAACACATTGACGGTTTAATACCTGTAGAGAAGCCAAAAAAAAAAATATTAACATTCAAGTATGACATGTATAATAAAATATTTAAAGACGTTAGAAGGGTTTAATCAGCCGCCACCACGGTGAAGTTCTATTAGTGCATAATAGAGGATTATGAGGGTAATCTTATTTTTTTCATCAAGCTTGATGAGGCACAAATCCTCAAATATCAAAAAATGGAAAGAATCAGTATAGGACTAATGAACAAAGCTTTAAATTATGCCCAAGGTAAGGGAGACCATCCATTACATAGTGCACAGTGAGAGATGGAACTATGGTATATAGGGGTAGCTTTGTAGTGCCAAATGAGAGTCATGATACTCTTAAATGGTTGTTTTGCACATAGAAATTCCAAGCATCATTGATGCTCAAAATAAATGTGGGAAGCTTGTGGTGGATGGGGTAGTAAACTTTTCAATTGCGTGGCATGAGTGCTGACTTGAAAGCATTGAAGTGCATGCATCGGGTGTGTGGTGGTCCTAGATCAACAAACCCATGCCTCTATTGCATGGCAGTAGACATGAATAGTCTGGAATGGTACAACCCTACAATGGATTGTACAAAGCCTCCATCCATAGAAAAGACAAAAGAAGTAAGTGGTGATGATGACCAAACCAAGTCTAAATGGAAATCAAAGACCGTGAGCAAGGGAAAGTCAACAAAATAGCCGAAGTCAAGGGTGACCCATGCATTGTGCGCGTAACGATCCCATACTTCCTATAAAGCTAGAGAGAGTTCACATTTGTACTTTACATGCAAAAATTAGGATACTGGATAAGCTATTAAAGCTTCATCTTGACTATGCTCATTCCATTTTGCCATCAAAGCTATCAGATGCATGTTTAGAGCAATGTGAGATTTTACTCTCTCTAACATGGGATTTCATGGTAGAAATGTGCAACTTAAAAAGGATGACAAGAAATCAGGTACCAATGTTGATGTTCTGGCAGATGTGTCAATGGAAGGAGCCAAAGCTAGGAGGTTCTTGTCAAACTATGAGAACAAACAAGTTATAGCAGTATGGAAATGTTGAAAAGCTCTATGTGAGTACACAACTAACCAAGCTAGTGATCCAAGGATGACAAAGATTCGTATGAGAGTCTAGATAGAGCTTGATAATTTTATAAAACTCTTATGTAAGCAAATAACTAAAGGCAATTATGCAACTCAGTTTGAAATAGCAATCAAGATGCTTGTGAAAAAAATTATAGTTTCCTAGGGGAGCAAGGACATAACCTTCTACTTAGTAAGAGTTTTTGCTTCATATAATTTGTACGTTAACTAATTAATGACATAAATCGATTATTAATATTTTTTTCTATGTGAAGCATATTTTGTTTGCTCATGGCCCATACTTTGTGAAGAACCAAGGGCCTCTTGCTACATGGAGTACTCAAGGCATGGAAAAATCGCACTATGCCGTACATATCAACTATTTTTGTACAACTCGACACAGTGGTGGGTGGAAAAACAAAAACAAATTCATTACGAGAGATCTTCAACACATTCTACCAGAACAAATGCAATGATACAATGTAATTCTTAAAAGCCAGGTTAGTTTATACCACACAAAAATATAGCTATTATTAACATCAATATATTATAAACACTCATCATGCTCAATAAAGTGTATCTTTATGCAAGATGGAGAAAAAGTCATGGATCTTACAAAATTTTAAAGAAAGTGTTTGCTTTTAAATGACCAACCCACACTATATACCAAAATTCACTCTGCATAAAGATAACTACAATGTAACAAAAAGTAGGAAAAGTCTTCTTCTTTTCCCCTTCTTCCTCTGTTTTTCTTCCTCAAAGAGATTTCCCTCCTTTTCGAGGTTTTCTTTGGGCAGTTGTTCACCCTCCTTTTCTACACCCTGAAAATGGAGTGAATAAACAGGAATAGCACACTAAATAATAAAAGATATGTGAATAAAATGGCATTGCACCTTCGAAAAAGAAATATACCCTTGCCAAGTTGCCATATAGGGCCAGTGTTCCCGAAAAACTATATACAATTTGAACTAAAAAATCCTCTACTTTTCCACATGCAAAACAGTTTTCAAGAGTTCAAAACTTCAAATTTTAATGTTCTCAAGAAATAAACTCTAACTTCTAAGATACAATAGCACAAAACCTTTTCACATGAAATACTAAACTCTAAAAACTTTATATAGGCAAATTAAAAATTACACAATGATGTAAGAAAAATATCTTACTATCCATCTTGATAGTTGATAAAGCATTACATAGTCAATTTAGTACAATCATTAAAGTGATTTTGGACAACCATAGAAGTGATTTGGAAGATCATCACACATCAACAATAGAAACACAATTACAAAATTTTTGAAGTACTTTGAATCATTCAAAATAACCATCATGACCTTGCAAATTCATATCAATATAGCATCGACTAGCTGAAAACTCCACATCTAACAAAGCAATAGTAGAGGAAATTAAGCTTGGTATGCTTGTCACATCCACATAGCTTTTCTGAAACACTAGTGACACATTAGCTAAGTGTTCCAACACATCTAGTAAGAAATGCAACATGTATATAAACTTGAAGTTGAAAACTATCTTATACAATCTTTCATTCTCCTCTTTTAGGCAGCATAAAAGAAGTGGCTCAAGTACTTCACATGCCTTTACGATGACTTTATGCCAGCTTAACCACCTTAGTTTGTGGATTTTCTCCATCTTAAGGTGTGGACAATCCAATTCTTCTTGAAATTAAACTAATCTTGCTGAACGTTTAGAGCTCTTATTAAACAAACCAACAATCTCATTTAAGGTTGAATCCATAAAATTAGCATGTTGTGAGCTTTTGAATGCATCATACACGCATAAATGTTTTCTATGAGCAACACAATGGATGGTGCTCATGAAAGGACTCCTCTTTTTCATCAAGGCAGCAAGACCATTTGTTACACCTATCATAACAGATGCTCCATCTGAACCAAGACTCATTAGTTTTGAACAATCAGGCCCATATTCATCTAACAATCCTACTAAGCATATTCTAATACCTTGGCTAAACGATCCATGACCTCAAGCAAACCCAAAAAAGAAGTGTGCACATCATTATCATGCATGTAGTTTGCATACACTATAAGATGCTCCATAACAGAAATATCTGTTGACTCATCAACCATGATCCCAAAGAAAGGAGAAGCCTTCCCTTTTTGGATAAGAGAACTGCATATAGATTCACTTATGTACGAGGCAAACAAGGCTGCAACCTTATCATTTTGATAAAGGTCTTTGGGAAGAGCTTGCACACATAGACATTACCTCAACAAGACTAGAAAACTTGTTGAAAGCAAGATCCTCCTTGGCAATGTAATAGGCACATTGAAACACATCACCTTGTTGCCGCTTTATTTCTTTTTTTAGAGAATTTTTGCCATAGTTAGCAAAGTAAGCAGCCCATTTATGCTGGTTTGAAGATGCATGCACTTTAATAGCACTTAGCTATATATTCACATATCCACATGTGCCAAATTCACTTCTACATTTTTTCATTTTTTGCAATATAGTGCAAAATATACAACCACGTGCAACATCAAAATGTTCCCAATCAAAAGATATATTCCATGCATCATTCCACATACTGAAAGCATTTTTAATTCTCGCTACCTTGTCCTCTTGAGTGTTACTAGAGACATCTTCAGAGCCATGGAAAATTGAGTCTCTCTCTTTCTGGGCCTTCTTTCTGGATACGGAAACAAAACGTGTAAAACTAGGAAATGCTAACAAAGTTGATTGCTTATGCACCATTTCTTAAAAAAACACAAAACATTTCATATATCATAAGAGTTACGATCATTCCTACCTATTTGATATTTACAAATGTTTTTTTCACTATCTCAAAGCACACTTTTTACACTCCACTCTACCTTTATTAAGATAAGTACCAAAACTAGTTTTAGATGACATATTAAATTAGAAGTACCAAAAAATGTATAAATAACAATGCTAAAATATAAAGAAAACAAATAAATCGGTGTTAACTAAAATCATAATTTGCATGTAATAAGTTAAACAAGAAAGTAACAAAGAATAAATTAGCAATTGTATGAAACATAAACTGACTTGAGAACCAGCCAGCCATAATCTCTCTCTCTCTCTCTCTCTCTCTCTCTCTCTCTCTCTCTCTCTCTCTCTCTCTCTCTCTCTCTCTCTCTCTCTCTCTCTCTCTCTCTCGGGCATGCATGCATTGAAAGAGATTCCCTTGCCTTAAAAAAATAGGCCTCAAGAAACAAGAAAAGACCATAACACAACGAAAAAAAACACTCAGACAACCAACATCTCTCTCTCTCTCTCTCTCTCTCTCTCTCTCTCTCTCTCTCTCTCTCTCTCTCTCTCTCTCTCTCTCTGGGGGCAAGCATGCATGTACATAGAGCTAAAAATGTAGGGCGCCTGCCCATGGCCATGGTCAACAAGTGTCCTATGTCTTTAAGAGCTTCCCCTCTCTTGTGAAACAAATAAAAAACATAAAGTAATGAAAAAAAATAGAAGCAGACCTGCTAATGCTTTGCCCGTTGACAATAAAACACAAGGCCATAATCTGTATAGTGTTTAAAACTTTAGCTTTATTAAGAGAAGTCCCTAAACCAATTTTTAGATGACAAGATTAAATTACAAGTGCAAAAAAATGTATATAAACAACAATACTAAAATGTAAAAAAAACCAAATAAATTAGTAAACTGAAATCATAATCTGCATGTAATAAGTTACATGTAAACAACAATGCTAAAATGTAAAAAAAACCAAATAAATTAGTAAACTGAAATCATAATCTACATGTAATAAGTTAAACAAGAAAATTACAAAGAAAATAATTTAGCAACTGTATGAAACATAAATTGCCTTGAGATGTAGCCAACCAAAATCTCTCTCTCTCCCTCCCTTGGCATGCATGCATTGAAAGAGCTTCCCTTGCCTAAGAAACAAGCCTTCAGAAGGAAAAGGGCATAACAAGGAAAAAAATACTCAGACAGCCACCAATAACTATCTCTCTCTCTCTCTCTCTCTCTCTCTCTCTCTCTCTCTCTCTCTCTCTCTCTCTGGGCATGCATGCATGCATGCAAAGCTGAAAATGTAGGGATGCCCCCCATGGCCATGGACAACAATTGTCCTATGGCTTTAAGAGCTTCCCTTGTCTTGGGAAACAAGTAAAAAATATAAACGAGTATAGAAACCCTAATACTATAGAGTAAGCATAAGTAAGTGCATGGTGTAGAAACCCTAAACCATGCCCCCTAGTCGTAGCAGCGATATACAACAATAAAAAATAGACAACAGAGGGAACAAACAAGCATGTCAATGTCTGCAATCAAATTGAAAAACAAAACATCATTCGATTAGACTCTACGCCTAGGCTACTGTAACAACGATTGAAAAAAAATGGCGTTGATCTGATTTATCCACCACCTCTCCTACCTTGTTGCAACGTTGAGTGTGTGTAAAGATAAACAAACCAGAGTGCCTAATATAAACAAGCATGTACTCAAATCGAAAAAAAAAGCAACATTCGGTTAGACCATACCGCCACGCTACAGTCGTAAAAGAAACAAACAATTGCAAAGCTGCGTTGGATGGACATATACGGCCAAAGCTGCGGCTCCCTCATGAGAGGAAGGAGCCTATTCAACCTTGGCCCATTCAAAGGGCTGCCCCACGAATGGGAAAAGCCTGAGATGCTAAGCGCACAAGATGACCCGATTGCTGCAGATCTGGAGGCGAGCTTGGCCACCATGAACTTGAGGGGTTTATGCCACAACTTATGTAAATTTTCAAAAATTGCAAATTCTACAATTACAAGTGAACCCCAAATGTTTGTAGTCTCATTGCCACTGTTTGCGGCTTTTCCGCCGTGAACCCTATAATAGGACACTTTTTATTGTTGAGCTAAGCATGCCCTAGTGAGTCCGTGGTCTAGCATTTGGGCTGGCAAGGTTGCAGTCCACGCAACTCCAAGGGACATCTTGCGTCAGCAGCCAAGCTTTTCAGATGAGGGCGTTTGTCCGGTTAGTGTCCTAGAACACAACACCTCATCATTAGGAACTCAATGGAGTCTTTTTAGGCCCTTTAATTTGCCATTGCCTAATGGAGGTGATTAAGAAATAGACAAATAGGGAGATTACATGTGGACTGAAACCAATGGTTTGTAAGAGCCTAGAAGGTAGTGGTCAAACTTAGAATAATAGGCTAAATAGGCTCTTTTTTAATTTTTAAAATCACCTAAAACTAAAAAAATTTATACGTATATGAATTTTTCCTCTATTTTTTATAGAAAAGGATAGCTGCAACCTGCAGCCATCATTAAGTAAGGTCTCTAAAGTGATAGAGGCCCAAAAACGAGCTCCCATCATTATCTTGCATTCAATGCACATTCCCCTTCACTTTCCACTATCCCTCTCTCCCATGTTCCCTCCAAAACGCTCTCTCTTCCCCCTTTCTCATAGCAGGGCGTTTTTCACTCTCTAGACTACTTCTTTTAGCTATCTACCTCATGATCTACCTCTCTCTTCACTCAGAAACCTAGATCTATAGCTATAGAAGCTTGATCTGCAACCTCCTCTCAGAAGCTATGGAAGTTTGATCCTCACTTACATTTCCTTACTTCATCCTTCTACCTTGTCCAACCTCCTTTTACAGAGTGTAACAGCAGAGCTTAGCTATGGAAGCTTGATCTGCAACCTCCTCTCAGAAGCTATGGAAGTTTGATCCTCACTTACATTTCCTTACTTCATCCTTCTACCTTGTCCAACCTCCTTTTACAGAGTGTAACAGCAGAGCCAAGCTATGGAAGCTTGAGTTGCAAATGCTTTGGCTCTCATAATCTTACTCATTGTCTCCTCTCACCCCCTCTAATATCCTCTTTCAAAGTGCAGTAATAGCACAGCCAAGCCCTTGGAACTTGCTCTACAACTCCTTTTCTTTTGTACATCTCCCTAGTCTAAGTTTTTACCTCACCATTCTATTTTCCTTTGCCATCAAGGTTTATAATCTCCCTAATATATACATCTGATGTCTTCTTCTAAAGCTCGAAGGCCTCCGATCAGTATTCAATCTCTCTCTTGTAGCAGTGGTCAAGATGAGGATGGGCACTGGAACATCAAACAGTACTAGAAGTGGAATTGGATTACGATGCAACCTAGTACAAGAGGAACCCACAAGGTGTCAAAGCGATACGTTGATATACAAAGTCACCATTGGAAAGGGCACATATTGGAGCTCAAACAAGATCGTGATGGAAAAAAGCTAGCCAAGGTCCAACATGTTTACAAGGCAACAGAGCTGACACTATCAGACCATGACCAACGTCAATGATTTCCTGCAAATTGTAAGTCATTTCACCATAATCTTGTTTTTAAATCAATTGTGTGCTAATAATGGTATACTGAGCACTGCTTTGATTGTTCTTGGGTTCCTCTGCGTAGATATTTTTCCCTCAAACTATAGTGAGTGGGAGCCTATGGAGGCAATTTCAGGAACCTTTGAAGAATACCATGTGGAGCTTGGTAGTTTAATCTTTCCAGCTGCACAACTTCTTGCACGAAACATCTTCTTCTATGAGGATACATATGTGGTTCCCACGATAGCAAATGGTACTGGAAAATTAGTTCCAAAACCTACACCAACTCTCACATCTATTGAATGGCCAATTCCAGACAATGCTTCAGTGGCCATGGCTTGTTTGTAGATCGAAAGCAAGGTGCAAAATGCTATGAAGTGCACATATGGATCTCACAAAGAAACCATAACCTGCTTCATACCTCTACACCTCTTTGTGTACCTGTTCCATACAAGTGACACACATCGCACCCCAACTTTATGGATTGCAAAGGGGGAGAGAGCTCTGACTTGTTTCTTATCACCTGCATGGGATAATAAAGTTGTTCAACACAATGGAGACACCATCAGATGCGGAGTAATAGTTGAGAAGGTTGTGATGCGCTACCATATTGCCAAGCAACAGTTGTCCATTGCGTTTCCTTACAGGCGATGGAAGCTTACAAATGGAGAATGGGAGGCGTTAGACTCCGACACAACCTCTACAGAACAGGGTGTGCTACATATATCCATGCAAGGTGGGGATCTCGTGGGGATGTAGAAGATGTTGCTGTGAATAATGACTGGTCCCTTGCCAACTTACGTGACTACTTAGTTCTTCGATTCTCACTGAGTGGTGATTTTGCTTTGATAATCAATGGTAGAGTAGTGCACAAAAGGCAAGAACGATCTTTTCTTTGTAGAGAAATTACTTTCCCTGGCTGTGTAGCTATCAAATAACCACTAGATATGTAATCTTGGATTGAAGTAAATACAATTTCAATTTTTTTGCCTCACTATCTTATTAAGGTTTTTCAATTGTCTTGTGCAAGTTTTATTTTTTTGTGATAGTGTAAGGTTGGTCACACAAGCATCTGTGGCTTGAGCCACTAGTAAATTAGAAATGACCTTGTGATGGAAGGATACGTTCTTGCTTTCGCATACCATTTTTTAAAAATTTTTTGGTACTTAAAAATTTTATAACAAGGTCGCCCATTTATAAACGATACTTTACTCATTTTCATCAATTGACAATTATCGTTCTCTCCTAACACTTGCTCTCAATTTCGCACACCTTTCTGTATCACACACTCTCTATTTCTTGCAATCACTCATAGTCATGGCACCTCTACTTGATGCACTTATTGCACAGCTAGGAAAGCTTGAGCTACTTCATAGGGTTGACGAGATCATCCCTATGTTTGAGGGAGCAATTGATGTGCGTGCAACAATGCATCTACACGCGGATGCTTTTACAGATGTCACTGAGTATATGGATCAACACATCAGCACGTACTCCATCATGTTTGAGGGTGATGAGGGCCTATGGGTTCCGGTTGACCTCATCAAGTACATATTCAGGGAAGACAAGAATTTTAGATTCCGCCTATCAAGGTTTTTAAAATCCCTCACAGAAAAGGACTACAGGAATGAGGAGGAAGACTTGCTCTTGGATCTACAAATGGGCAACATCAGCACTTCTTTCATGAGCTGGGACATGGTTTTGGTCCTTCTGTTACAAGAGGGTGTGGCGAAAGAAAGTGGCAAGGAAAAAGAAAAGGGCAAAGCAAAGCTAATGCAGCAGGTCCAAGAGGCCCATGCTGAGGAAGAGAATGTTACAGAACAATGGGAGGCCTCAATGGCATTGGTGGCTCTACAAGAGAATGTCCCCGAGGAGGTTCTGGACCTAGTTCTAGAGGGCGATGAAGTACTTGAGGAGGTCCCGGACCTTGTTGTCATGTCTTTGCATCCAATCATTATTGATGGGAAAGAATTTTTGTTTCTGGATGACATTGCCAAGACACTCGGGTTTCACGCGAGGATGAGGCACTGTCTATTATTGCCGTGAATGCTGGGGGTCAAGACAAAGGGAAAGTGAAAATCTCTTTTGAAGATGACAACCTCACAAAAGCGCTTGCATACGATATTGGTAGCAGTTCCTTGGAAGATGTAGTGGCCATTGAAGTGCTTGAAATAAAGCAAGATGTGCAATTCTATGAGAGCGTAGCTGCCTTTGAACCACACATGCCCTTGATTGCTGGCGATGCTCAAGACCAAGGAAGCATAAACTTGACAAATGAGCAACTAGTTGCAAGTGACGATGCAACTGAGGTATGTCCTAACTTCTTAGTTATAAAGCAAATTATTTTTAGTTGTATCATTTCACGCTTCCTAACTTCTATATTGACATGTTGATAGACTGCTTTTGAAGTGGACAAGTTTGCTATGCGCGTAGGAGGAACGCGGCCAAAGTCAGAGGGTCGAGATGCATCTCTTTGGCACTACATACCTGCCCTCAGAGCCGACATAGTGCGGGTTTTTCATTTAGACTATTCAGAGATCGCCTATGCCAAGCTCCTAAAATGTAAAGCACTTAGTGTAGTCTTGTCGGAGAACCCCTTAGCCTCAAACATAAATAAATGTATTTTGGTAGCTAGGGAAGCTACCTTGTATTGCTTTACGGGCAAGCATCCCGGCTCAATTTTAAGCCATTGTGCCCTTTCTTAGGCTCAACAAGGAATCAATGAGCCGAGTGATATATTCCAAAGCTTAGGTCAGAAACCAGCCTCTAGAACTCTCTCTCCTGAGCTCTTCCAAGAGCTTATTAAAAAGATGTAATGCAAACTTCTCTTCCAAGTTTAATAAAAAAATTTTGTTGTGCATTGTAAGTTGTGATTTTTCCTGGCGTACAGGTGATATACCATTTCAAGCCTCGCAATTTCAAGCTTTTGTTCATGTGTTAATAGAAAATATTGTTTAGGATTCATTTTAAATGTGATCGTGATTAAAAAAAGTATTCGAGATTGGGTTAGAGCGGTACAAAAAAATATTGTATTTATAGATGTATACACACTCACATATATGTATATATATGTACATATATGTATATATATATATATGTGTGTGTGTGTGTGTGTGTACCTATATATATATATAAAAGATTTTGGGGCTATTAAAAGATATATATATATATATATATAAGATATATAGGATATATATATATATATATATATATATAAGACATAAGATATTATAAGATTTTGGGGCTATTAGGGTACCTAAAGGGCCTTATGAGCCTCACAAGACCAAAAAAATCAAAAAAATCAAAATCAAAAAATGCCATGTGCGCTACGGCACGGAAATCTGTATTTTGACCTGGTCAAACTGGCGATTAACGCGCCGTAGCGCACATGGCATTTATTTATTTATTTATTTGATTTTTTTGGTCTTGTGAGGCTCATAAGGCCCTCAATAAGGGTCTCTGGGTGACTTTATAGACTCTACTTTTTTTGTATATATAAATATATATATATATGTGTGTGTGTGTGTGTGTGTGTGTATATATATGTGTGTGTGTGTATATATATATATGTGTATATATATATATATGTGTGTGTATATATATATATGTGTGTGTGTATATATATATGTGTGTGTGTATATATATATATGTGTGTGTGTGTGTGTGTGGGTGTGTGTTTTTTCCTGTGTGTATAGTGCTTATATATTTTTTTTAATGAAATGTTCATTGGCACTGAGCATAAAAAAAAATTGGACTCAACAAAGAATTTAACACAACTCAAAAAGCTTACATTAATGTTTGAAAATGCTACAAAGGATTTTGGGAACATTACAAAAGTTCGTAGGGAGAATTACAAAGTGGGTTAGCCTATTGAGGTAGAAGGCTACGCTCTAAACGTAGGCATAGGGCTAGGGCCATATCTACAGGCTTCAAAGTGACTCTCTTGGCATGTACCATAGCTAGCACTGAGTCTTCAAAAACAGAAACTATAATATCTTCAGCAGCTTCTTGAAGAGCTTCAAGAGCTGTGCTCTGTATGCGGTCAACCCTGTCAGTAAATTTTTCCATTGTTTCTCTCACCAGTCGAGAGAATGGTGCCTTGGGGATGAGAAGATCTGTGCTTTTCTGATATTTCCTAATCTCTCGTAGCGCGACTGTCCCTGGCCTCCATTTTCTCTTCTTCTTTGTAACCGGTGGAGGCGGTGGTGGTCTTTGATTCTCCGGTGGTCGTTCAGACCTGAACTTCTTTTTCTTTTGTGCACGCTCTTCCTCTTCTAGCTGGTCTCGAAACTTGCCCTCCATTCTTTTGCCACGTCTTGACTGGACGTCTAGATGTTGTGGCTGCTTGTGGCTGTGCTTGGCTTGCCCTCCTTGCGTCCTCTTTGGGCTGCTATCTCTTTTGCATTTCTTTCTCCCAAGCCGCCCTCACAAGAGCAAACTCTTTGTCAATGGTATCTTTCGTGATGCCATAGGACAAGAGCTCGACCTCCCTGTTCTGTAAGATAACCTCTAGCTGTTCTAGGGTGTCGGCCTCAATAACAATCTCGGGTGGTTGCCCTTGACCTTCCTCGGCTTCTTTTCGACGCCGCTCTTCTTTCGCTTCTCTACTAGGCTCTGCTTCTCAGCTTCCTTCCTGTGTTGTGCTTCTTCGGCCTCCTTCCTGTGCTCTTCTTCTCTCATCTCCTTTGCCTCTTGCTCTGTTACTATAGGTAGATTTGTCCTTTTTGCTGTAGAGCAGGTAGTGGGCCGAGTTGATCGAAAAACCGCTCGTCTTGCTCCTGTTCTTCTGGCATGGCCTAGGTATGTACGTGTGCGAGAGATAGTGGGAGGGCAAGAGAGAGTAGAGCACAAAGAAGAAATTGAAATGTGGTGGTTATAAATGAAAAATGACTTAAATATGTCTATAAATATATTTTTTTAAAACTTTTAGAAAATTTAAAAACACAAAAAGATTATAATCAGAGAGTTTAAGCCCATGAGGAACCACACCGACGCTTGCTTGCTAGCCACTGCCGTAGTCTCTCCCTAGCATTTGATCTGTTGTATCCTTCAGTTCTTCTTGCATTAACAGTTTTCATTATTTGACACCTAAGAGACAAATTACCGCGAGATTTCTGTCTTTTTTTGCCAACCAGAATGCGATAGAACCAGTTGAACATTTCATGGAGCGCATTACTCTTGACTTTGCCACCACCATGGCGAGTGCCCTTAAAATACACGGTCTTTGCTTGGTAATGTGATTTCTCCATGCCTTGATTGCTCCAAAGTGCTAAAGAGCCATATCTATCGAGAAAGTATGGCCCATGTGCATACAATATATGCTGCATAGAAAATTACAAAAAGTCAACAAAAACAGTATGAAGAACATACTACAAGGACACAAGAAATATAACATTACCATGTAGTGAGTAATGTGTGTTTCTCCCCATGCCTCGACCATTTCTTCTGTAAATCTAAAAGTGGCTTGTTTAAGTGCCTCAATACCATGGTCATCCAGGTGAGGTCGCTCTAGAAGATCGACCATTTTATCACACACCTCCCATACACGTGCACGTTTTAGGCCAAGCCTGGCATCATTTCCTCGATATGTTGTAACATCACACATCTTCTTCCAAATTTCAAAGTTAGTGTGGCTATGAGAACCCAAGTGGTTTGATAGCAAGTGTCTTGCCTTTGATCCACCCATGCAAATTTTATTAGGGTTGTCTTGTGTAGGGTTTGATTTTCTGTCCTTTGTCAAGACCACTGCTCCAGCATGTAATCCAATAGAGGAAAGTACACCCTCTAGTGCACGTATTGACTCTTCTCGTCGATCTTCGGGCTCCATGTTCCAGACATAGTTTATGTGGAGCATCAATAGCTTATCCAAAATCCTGAGTCTTGCATGTAATGTGCACACATGCACTTGACATAGTGGAATGTCCAAGATTGGGTTCCAAGCATTGTCCTCCTGGTCACGACTAGGTGGCTTGCTCTGGTCACAACTTAATATGCCATTATGCCATACGTCCTTTGATCCTTTCCTCTGTTCAGCATAAAAAACGATTGCTTTTTTTGCACCCACCTGTTTTTGACTTTTGCCTTTGCTAGGTTGTTTCCCTTTTACTCTTGAGTCTACTGCTGTCTTGGAATGACAACAGTAAACACATGAGAATATAGTATTCGTACCTGTTTTACAACCCAACATACACTTTAAGGTTTTTAGATCACCACCCAAGTGCCATTCAACGTTAAAGCAGCCTATCCCGAGAACATCAAGCTTTTGACCATTGACCTGACAAGAGACGACATGTTGAATGCCAAACCGTTCAAAATACCACCTCAAGGTATCATGGTTCTCTTTTGGGAGGACCCATGCTACTTGCCACCAGATGTTCTTCTCTGATTGAATGCCGTAGTAGTCTTGCTTATGCCCTTGACCCCTATTATTGCTATCTTGAGTTGCATCCAACTCTTGGGTCTCTAAAGGCTTTCCTCTAAGTGCTCGGCTCATCAAGGTTAAACTAACACGCTCCAGTCTTTGACCTTTAACCACTTGACATTCATCCAGCTTCAAGACAAACACGGCATTTCCACCTGTCTCTTCAAGTGTGAGGCCATAGTACTGAATCATTGCTTTTTGTAGCACTTCCATGTCAATGTAGACATTGTTATATGCATTGTATTCAAAGGGTTTGTTTGTTGGCATTGGCATAATATCCTCCACCCACTTGTACCCATTAAACATGGATGCAATATCACCATTAGCACACTTCTTTGCCATCTGTAAGCTATAAAGTGTTGGAAGCAAGGATTGCGTAACTCCCTTTGCTCGCAACCCTAAAATGATTGACCTGTACATTGTTCTGTAACCTTTCTGGCTAATACCTGCTGAGTCACATATATCAAGCATCTCTTTGGGTGTGACAATATCTTTGATTTCCTTCAAGAAATGTTGACGAAGGGTCTCCCGCAGCTTATCATTACCAGAACCTGTTATCATTTCCATGATATCCTTCTCCTGAAGGACATGCTGAAGAAGGGAGACATTAACATTGTCCTCAGCGTTGTTACATCCTAGTATAGCTGTTGCACATGCCCTATAATCGCAAGAGTCACCCATGAGAGATGCTTTATTCATTAATTGCTTCTCAAAGTTGCTATAATTCCTACAAATTTTTTTACCTGGTTGTTTGTTTACGCCTCTTGCATGCGCCTGCTGTCTTAGAAAGTAACCCAACAGCTTTACGTTTTCTTTGTCTTGCGTGATATCCAATGGGAAGGTGAGTGAAATGGTGAACACGACGCCGAAGATTATGAGGAGTGTTGAAGACGAACATAATTATCGATAAATTGATTTATTGTGCGCACACGATCCGCTAAATTATTCTTCTGCACCTCAAGCTCCTCTGAGAGCTCTTTAATCCTCTGCATCAAACTATTGATCTGCTTAGTCGATGCCGCTTGAAGCTAGTCGAAGGCAAATTGTGTTTGCCTCTTTCCAACTGCCTCATCTAGCCACAACATGTGTAATCTCCTACAATAGCCAAGAAGCCCATTGAAACCATCACCAACAAACTTAAAAAAACATGTGTAATCTCCTACAATAGCCAAGAAGCCCATTGAAACCATCTAGCCACAACATGTGTAATCTCCTACAATAGCCAAGAAGCCCATTGAAACCATCACCAACAAACTTAAAAAAACTTGTAATGCTTTTGAATGGTGGAGGGGCACCAGATATTGGATCTGGTGGATAAAGATTTCCATCAATCCAAAGATCAATGGCCTTTGCTCCTTGCTGATCGTATGAAATATTGGGTGCAACATGCCTACTGCGTAGGGTTGCGTATTCTGTCTCCAAATCAACCTGAAGGCGGATCTTAGAAGGCTTATTGGTGGTGATGTCTTGTAGTGCCATCTACAAGAAAGTAGGCTTGTAAGCTTGGGTTGAATAGGAGTGGAAGGAGCAGGATATGGTATCAAAAAATAATGGGAAGAATGGAGATGAGGGTTGCTTCTCTAGAGCTGCATTGTGGATAGAGAAAGAAGCCACAAAGGGAGCCAAAGAAACATAGAGAGGGTTGGCAATGGTGAGAAAGAAATGCAAAAAGGAGACAATGCATCATGGGAAGCTTCTTTAGTGCAAGCTATGGCTGCTAAGCAATATAGAGAGAGAATACATCATGAAAAGGTTCTTCTATGCAAGTCATGGCTACTACTGTGGGTTTGGAGAGAGGACCAAGTATTGTAGAGAGAATGCTCCTGGTAAGCTTCTTCCTTGCAAGCCATGGCTACTACTGTGGGTTTGGAGAGAGAAGGCTCATTTAGGAGTACAGATCTGCTAGCTATGGAGAGAGGACCAAGTATTGTAGAGAGAATGCTCATGGTAAGCTTCTTCCTTGCAAGCCATGGCTACTACTGTGGGTTTGGAGAGAGAAGGCTCATTTAGGAGTACAGATCTGCTAGCTATGGCTTTTGGAGTAGAGAAAGACGCATTAAATGGAATGTTTGGAGTTCGAAAAGGTAGAGAAGGCTATGATAACTGACTGACAGCCCATTACAAAGCTTTAAAGTCACCTAGGTGGCCAGATCTAAGAATATCTCCTTTTTTTCATTTTTCTTTGTTTTTGTGAAAAATCAAATATATGCTTTTAGGACTAGGCCTCTAGGCTTGGTCAAAGATGGATTAGCATTTTAAGTATTTCACTAAACGTCCAAATTAAAGGGCCCAAGAAGACTCCATTGAGTTCCTAATGGCTAGTGTAAGATTTTTGAAAAGAGAAGAAAACACTATGCCCGCCCAATACATCACTAGGACGTCAAACAACGCCACCTTCCATTCCTTTGTGGCCTTTTGGGGGCCATTGGGGCGCTTGAGAAATAACAAAGGGAGGGTCCAATAATTAAAGGAAAAGAAGTGAAGGGGAAGGGGGAAGGGAATAGAAATGCGCATTGGTAATTCTCTAGAGTTTTCAATGTGCTTACATGCGTAAGGTGTACACATCAGCAATCCTTTAGTGCGCCAGCACGTCAGCAATTAGTCAAGAATATTACACATCACATTTTTTCTTGCCGTCAGTCTCGGTCTGCCACGTTAGCAACCCTTCAGTACGCCAGCACGTCAGCAATTAGTCTAGAATATTACACATCACATTTTTTCTTGCCGTCAGTCTCGATCTGCCATGTCATCAATTCGTTGCCGTGGACACTGACTTTCCTTTAGCATACACGTCAGAAACTCTTCGAATACATCCTACATGCATACAGCTCACACATGTCAACAATATAGCCCACACACGTTAGCAGACCACGTTAGCAATAAGTGTAGTTCTACGAGACAGAGGCATTGGGAATTTGGGATCAGTGTCCGAAAATAAACTTCAGTGTAATTTTCACATAGCTCAAATTGAGAAAAAGCGCATTTTGCGTAGCCTTCAATTTAAAGATTCAAAATTTTGAAATTTTTGGTTTTTCTATTTATTTTTTTCCAATAAAAATTGGTTGAGCTTGAAGCACTTCTGAGATGTCTTTAAATTTCAGACATAAACATATATATTTGATATTTGTGGCCTTTAAATTTAAATTGAAAGTTACAATAGGCATCCTCCACTCAGGGTCGATCGAGGTACACCGTACAAGTCAGCGATTCCGGGCATGCATCATTTCCACATTTTGCCTAGCAAGATGAACACGTCAGCATTTTTGTGCTGTCGCTTTTCTCAAAAATTGGAAAACCTTCGTATATAAAATTAAGAAATTATCAATGAAGAGTTTTTTTATTTTTGAAGGTATTTGTACTACATTCCCTCAAATTTTGCAAGTATGGGCACCTTCAAGCTATAAATTTGCAAGTATTTTAAAAAATTTGAAGGTGATATTACACTAAACCCGGGTTTTTTTTGAGTATTGAGTGGAATGTGGCATTCCCTTTAGCGAACTCTTTGAATATATCGTACACGTCAGCAATAAAAGCATACACGGCAGCGGGTCAAGTGTAGAGGAAACACGTCCGCAAACGGTCCACGTCAGAAAACGGATGGCAAAATGTGTAGGTGGCCGTGGTGGGCACGCGGCACAGCCAAAAAGGAGGGGAAAAAAAAGGTTGTCCAGCTGAGAGAGAGGGGATTCGCTCAAATCCAGCAGTCATGTTCGTTGCTTAATGCTCTCACACAGTTGTAAGCCTGCACGCAGCAGCTGGACCTTTGTCATTTACCCCGTGGGCCAGCGTGAGTAAAGCGTATCACTCGATATCACATGACGAGACCAGCCGGCCTCTCCCTCTCTCTGCAGACTCTCTGTCGGTACTCCATGTCAACTTTTGTGGACTGCAGAGCTCCAGCCGGCCGGACGGAGGCTCTCGTCCATGTCAAACCCTTTCATAGGCCCCCCCCTTTTCCCTGACCGGTGACCCCTGTAGACTCTGCTGCTTACAGCAAATTGAAATGCAGCCAAGTTGCGTCATCGTTGAACTGTACTATGTGTGTGGGGGGGTGTGTGAAGCATGGTGCGCCGGACTCTGCGTGAACTCAGCCCAGTACTCCGGTCTCTTTTAGCTCGTCCATCACAAATGTCTCTAGATGCTAGAGAGCTTATGCCTTATGGTTATAACGGGTCGGGCGTTGAAAAACAGGTCTGTACAGTGTCTGTGGCGTCCGGCGTCCAGGGCTGTATTTTTTGTGTCCAGCTGCACGGAGTAGTGGTGGCAGCCAAGACAGTAGATAACAGGAAGGCAGGCTGCAGCTCTGCTGGATGACGAGCAATGAAAGAGCGTTGATGAGAGGGGCCCGAGGGGAACCGGGGACGTAAGCGCGCTTCAACCTGGCAAAGGGTATGTAGTCGTCTAGCGAGTAAAGGAGGAGGCAGACTGAGCATGCATGTCAACTGAGAGAGAGAGAGAGAGAGAGAGAGAGAGAGAGAGAGAAAAGGACGGACCGCCAGAGTTTAGAAAGCGAAATTCTTGCCCATTAGGTGCTAGCTTTGCTGTATCAAAGCTGCAGGCTTGTGTGTCTACATGGAGACTGGAGGCAGCTTGCAACCTCTCTAGCCGATTGCTGGCATGGTGACATGGGACAGCTCACAATACAGCCTCGCTCGCCTCGACTCCTTCCTGCAGAGATATTCCACATGGCAGGATTTTTCCAAGCAAACTCACGCCTGTGACCTCTCTCTCTCTCTCCCTCCCTCACTCTATTGCTGCAGAACGCACCCACCTTCATGGTGGCCAGTCTGCTGATATAGCCCTGAAATGAAACGTCAACCCTCTTTGACCTCTCACTAGTACAATTGTAAGGTGACTAAGGTCGCCATCTCGCTCGCTCTCTTTCTCTCTCTCTCTCTCTTTCTTTCCAACGCTTGTTGCGTTAAGGCTCAAGACAACCTCTCGAAGGGGCCAACGTTCAAGCATGCTCCTCAAACAATAATAACGTGAATTTGAGATCGTCATACCCATAATAAATCCGATGACTTGCTATCCACATTCAAATGCTCGTATCATAACTTAATGGGAAATTTTGTAGGAATTTGACCTAACACAAATTCATCCATAAAGATCTTATACATGAGTTATGAAATATCTTTATGGTTTTTTTTAGCTTATGTTTAGCTCAAATTATCTACCCATTTAAGGAAATTTTCATCGTCGCAAAGAATCCCAAATCTATAGATTTGAGGGGTAGCTTGTTGCCTAGGAAAAGGCATATCTCGAACGGGCCCCATGATCAATCGTAGTCTTCTTGATCCCTTGTCGAAAAAATGAGAGAACTAAAAAGAACAAAAAAAAAACAACCATGACAGTAGCTTAGTTGGTAGTAGAAGAGGAAGGAGTGTTATCCCAAAGGTCTTGGGTTGGATCCTTGCTGACTACAATGGATGTGCTCCCTTGTATAAATTTGCGATGTTTGTGTGTGTGAGTTGTATACACAAGCCAAGTGTAAATATCTATTTCTTCTTAATTTCAAGCCTTCCTTAAAAAAAGAATTATAATTAAATCATTAAAAAACAAAGATTTCAAGGAAAAACTTGTGGTAGGGTGGTTAGAATGCATGGTTGCAAGGGAAAGTCAACATTTTGATTATGTGTGTACACCTCTTTTTCTGGGCCCCATTGCAAAGATTACATCCCGACCAGTGAGACCGTGGGCTCAGATCTACAAATAGGGCAAAGACCCCCCGAAATCTATCCTTAGCAATGTGTCCGCATGCGCGTGTGTGTATGTGTGTGTGTGTGTGAGTAAGAGAGAGAGAGAGAGAGAGAGAGAGAGAGAGAGAGAAATTTTAATGGGAGAAATGTTAACGCAACATGTTAAAGTTTCAATGCAGCATTTACATGCTAAAGTTTCAATGCAGCATTTACATGTTAATGTAGTGTACTCATCATAGCATCCTAACACAGTACATTGCAACATTTAGCATTTGATATTTTATTGTATTCTTATCTTCCACATGCTTGCATGGTATCATTCAAGATAGTTGGATATTTGCATATGTTCATCCTTCCATAGAGGTTGTGATCGTTAATGCATGTCAAATATATAAAAAGTTTATTTTAAATATATTCAAAGAGAGTAGGTTAAAATATTAAAAAAGTACAATTTTAAACATATTCAAAAGAGTAGGTTAAAAAAATTAAACTCTAATGTAATATTTAACAATTTTCTTTACCAACTTCCTCCCATTCACTTCATATATAATGTTTTTTGACCCCTCAAGATGAAACATGTCAACAATGTTTCATGTGTTTTAACTAACTCTATGCTAATGAAACATGTCAAAAATATTTCATGTGCATTGACCAACTCTTTGACAATGCAACAATATGTGTGAAGCTCTTTTACACACTTCCTCCCATTCTCTTCATATATATATATTATTTTTGGACCTCTCAAGATGAAACTAGATGAAACATGTCAACAATCTTTCATGTGCTTTGACCACCTTTACGCTTATGCAGCAATACTTGTAAAGCTCTTGTGTTTGACACTGGTAAACCCTTAAAGAGTGATTGGAAACCCCACCATATACTTGGTGATTGAGTGCTTTCTTTTAATGGAATATAATACAAACACTCTACAAAAAAGATAAGTCTCTATGGTCTTTAATATTACAAAGAATGACCACATTTTCAAATAGCAACGCTAATTGATTTTTAAGGAGTGCTAATTTGTTGAGGGATATAATGGAGAAGATAAGGAAACCTCAAGGGGATCACCATGAAAAACCCAAATAGAACATGCATTCAAGGTTTATTAAAATACCTTCCACTTATGGATTTTATAATGTAGATACACCTTGTATAAAATGGAGTGGATAAAAATACCCCTTAAATATGGATTTTTTTTCTTTTCAAATTTAAAAAGTATGAAAAGTTTTACATAAAACATTCAGATGAAATTTGACCTCTTGCTATCACTTGAGGTTCAATGTCTGCTGGCAATACTGATGTGTGGGGATGCAATCGAGTACTCTTGTTTTTGGGGGCTTGTTTGTTCAAAGGGGTAGCTACCTTACCTATATATTATATTTTTTAGGGGTAGTTCCCTAGTTATTTTTGTACATATTGCACAAGGCCTTAGTGCCTAGCTGCTATTTGAGATGGAATGCTTATGGTCATGCTTTTTAAGAGTCATCATGCTATGTATGAAGTTTCCTTACTAATATATAAAAGCATTTCTCTTAAAAGAAAAAAATCATGAAACATATTCCATTAAGTACGTGCTATATCATACATTTTTTTCAATGGCACCCCCCTCCCCCTCCTTCCCTTTTCCATGTTTCTCAAAGGAAACATATAAGTGTATTAAAGGTTGACGACCAAGGTAGTTTGACAATCACCTTGCAACGATGCACTCATTGTGGCATTAAAGTGAGCTTTAACAAGGGCTAAAAATTTGAGTTTTAGAAACAAAAGAAGTAAACTTTAAAGGAAATGTAGTGTAAATTTTCATTGATTTGAGCTTTTACATTCAAAGAAACTTATAAAATAAATGATTTTGTCCTACAACGACCTATGATGTTATATAGCTATAACTTAAGACGAAAAGTTTCTATAGTACTTTACTTTATAAATGATTTGATTGTAAGAGATATATTAAAGGGGTTTCAATATAGTTTGCATATTGAAAATAACCCACAAATTTAAAACTTTATAACCTCCACCACATGAAATTTACAACTTTGTAACCTCCACCATGTGAAATTTTGTAAGCTACATAGCATGTGGAAATTCACTCTAAACGTTTACAAAAAAATATGCATGGTTATTATTTCTAAATGCATATGTGAAGAAGTTACTTTGTGAAAACAATGTGAAGTACCATGTTTTAATTTTACGAATGATAATTTTTTAAGTACCTATTGCACGATCTCATTCAATATAAAGTATTTCACCATAGAGTAGTTATGGATACTATGCCTTGTTTCATGGAATCAAAAATCACCACATGCATATTATAGATTTCTACTTCATTTGCAGTCTTTGATCCGAATGATTCTTTTAGGTCTATAAGAAAAACCAAAGCCACAAGAATAGCACATCAAACTATCCAGTAAGATTTATCCAACCCTAAATATAGTTTATTGAACCTAGATTTATGGCTCTAACTATATAGAGACTTGTGGGGTTAAACATATATACAAAGGTTACACTTATTTTCTTTTGAATGTTATAATCTTGAACTTGACACATATTACTTCTTTACATAATACCCAAAGGTAAAACCACACAATTAACTTTTTCTTATCTATAAACAAACAAAATGGACATGGAGAGAGGCCAAGCAATGTCATGTGTCTTATCTCTTCGTTATAGTAATAGACATAATTTAAATACTAGAGTTCCCATGCGTGTCATGATTTTTTTTGTCTTTAGTAAAGGAAGATATATTAGCTAAAAATCTTGTAATATTTAGCAGGCTTCAACTCCTTTATCTACTAATGAAGAAGAGAGACAGCTAGGTACAAAGGGATAGAGTCTCTATTTTTTATTTCTTTAAATCCAAATTGACCATATGATTGGGGCCTTAAGGATATTTATTAATGTTCCCCATCAAATAAAAAATTCAAGGAGAGAAGATAATCACTAGGTTTGATAAAGGTATGAATGAAGATCCATAGATCCCATTTGGTTATGCAATTCATGAAGAGATGGGAGATGTCCTCAACTATCATGTAACATATGAGACACATACCATTAGAGATGCCAAGATTCTTAGATGTTCCCACTGTCCACAAAGATTTATGCTTGATAAGCCACAAAAGATACCTTTTTTCCTAGAATAACCTTTATCTAGAATGTTTCAAAGTTATTTATCTAGATGGGAGATGTCCTCAACTATCATGTAACATATGAGACACATACCATTAGAGATGCCAAGATTCTTAGATGTTCCCACTGTCCACAAAGATTTATGCTTGATAAGCCACAAAAGATACCTTTTTTCCTAGAATAACCTTTATCTAGAATGTTTCAAAGTTATTTCTCCACTAGAAGAGGTCAAGCAACAAGTTCCACTTGTTTGCGAGAGTGATGTGTAGTCTTGGATTCTTAAGAGGGGAGAAGGGATAGGATATATTTTTTCCTAGATTATTTAAAAATACATTTTAGAAATTTTCAATATGAGCCTCCTCTTAGAGGACCAGTTGAAGGGTCTATCAAATCTAATGAGGCATTTGGTTAGGCTTTAGGATTATTGAATGTCAACCTAAGTCATCATCCATCCGTGAGACTACACATTCTAGAGGTTGATCCAAGTATAAATTCCCTTCATATTTAAGAGGTAGGCATGTTTACTTGGTTAAGTGAAAGATCCTTCCTCCAAAAGGGAAGAGAATCGGATTGAATCATGGAGAAGATTTTTGGTCTACCTCTTATAAAAATCTTTCCATTTAGTAAGATGTCTTAAAGAGCACTAAGCTATACATATGGATTTAACCAAATCACTTTCCACCATCTCAAGGGAAACATGATGAAACAAGATATTCCACGACCTGTAGTATTCAATACTCAATCTTGGTGTGTGTTCCTAGTTAGTAATATGCTCTAATCCTCCTCTCTTATGATCTAGATATACTTCGCTCTAATAGCATGTCTGCCATGAGAGAGATATCTAGAATTCCCAGTCCAGCCATTGACTTCCGTCGTGAGGAGAATTGTCTCATTTGACTTTAGGGACACTTCTAACCTCCATATAGGAAGTTTTTGCATAGAGTTCAAAGAGGAGAGACTTAATAAAGGAGGGTCAAGAAATATAAATGGATTAATATTTTCAACATGCCATGGAGTTGCACACCCTTCCGCCTTTCAAAATTTTAGAATTTTGGCAAGAATCCACTGACATTTCTCATGAAAGGTCCCATTGAAGCCCATTGGAATACCCATCCAATAATTTGAAAATCCCCCCTTTAGTTATGATTTGGTAGCCTTGATCTGAAAGAAAGGAGGGGGGTTTGGGGGGGGCATGTAGGTTTTAATGCATGTTTTACTATGATACTAAAAATCTAAACATTAGATGTTAAGACATTCTCAAAAGGTTTTAATGCATGTTTTCTATGATTAATACATGATTATAAAGCTAAATAGTAGATGTTAATGCATTCTCGAAATGTTCTATTGGCTAGGAGGTCTAGGAAGCAATCAATATGAAATAGAGCATTTGTCTACAAGATATAGTGTAATCAATTGACTCTTGTTATTAGGGAGAAACATACCCTTAACCCTAACTTCTATCATTCTTTTTAGATCAGACAATTCATACCCAACAATTACATAAAGAACAGGAGCTAGAGGACAACCTTGCATTATAGATTTGTTAAGGGGGAAGTTGTCATAGAAAAAACATTGATAGGACTTTATAAGATACATGTACAAAGAGGATCTGCATTCTTTTAATAAATATAAGAACAAGGGCCATACTCTTCATGGCTTGAATCACAAAGGGCCATTCAAGCTTGTTATAGGCTTTGTCAAAGTCAATTTTGAGAAAGATGAAATCCTCCCTAGCTTCCTTAGAAAGAACAAGCGCCATACTCTTCAAGCTTGTTATACGATTTGTCAAAGTCAATTTTGATAAAGATGAAATCCTCCCTAGGTTTCTTAGCATATTATATACCATCCCAAAAGTCAATGATAGCATCAAGGAAAGGATATTGAATCTACCTTTGATGAAGCCTTTTGTTTTGATCTCATCCAGTTGCCCACTTGATTGGTTAACCTCCTCAATAAAGCTTTGGTATATTTCGTGTGGGAAATAGTTAACATAGCGAGTGGTCTAAAGTTAGAGATGTCATCTTTGTTTTCTAGAAAATTTTACAAAACTCTCGAGGGAGACCATCAATAGCTTGGAATTTTCCATCCCTCATGGATAAAACATTATAGAATGTAACTATTCTTCTCAGTGAAGGGGAGATTTAGGATACAAGTTGTGCTAGAAAAATTTATAAAAGCCCTACTTGTTTGAGGGTGGCTCTACTCGGCTCTTTGTCAAGAGGCTAGAGAGCGGTAGGAGAGAATACACTGGAGAAATGTAGAGCTATATATATATATATATATATATATATATAAGGAAGCATGAATGGAATCAGGTAGAATAAGAGGAGGAATGAAATCCTTAGAATATTTCTTAGTTAACTTGAAAGCCTCTTTATTGGGCATATCTATTTTGCATGCCCACTAATCTCTAGTAAAGACTTTAAGGGTTGATAGGAGATAGCTTCCTCTACTATCTTTTGCCCACTAATCTCTGGAGTAAAGACTTTAAGTGTTGATAGGAGATAGCTTCCTCTTCTATCTTTTGCCCACTAATCTCTGGAGTAAAAACTTTAAGGGTTGATAGGAGATAGCTTCCTCTCTTTTAAAATCCAGCATCAATTGGTTGTGTTCATTACCTTCCTTTAAATCTTGCCTTGATTGGTTATGTCCTATGGAGAGTCATTACCCTACTTGAAATCTAGTTGTCTCAATTAGTTGTGTCCTATGGAGAGTGATTACCTTGCTTTACCTCCTCTTCTATTGACCAATGTTGTGTATATTTAGACCCTTACCATGATCTCTTGAACCTGGTGTTGTTTATATTTAGACCCTCGCGACCCTTAGTGTTTGTTGTTATAAGGCATAAACTTTAGAGCCTTCATGTTTAAGAGGTGTTTTTCTTCGAGATAAGACATGATCCCACCTTTCCAGTTACTTTTCCCTTGGCCTTATCTTTGGCACACATAGTTTCAATGTCCCGAGGGTCCTTAGCTCTTATTTTAGCTAAGGTTAGGGGGAAGATCGCCTACTTAATTCTTATCCTTAAAAATTTGGATTCTCTGTGTGCTATGGAGTGGCAGGATTCCTCGTTATTTTCTTTGGAGTCATCCATATTGGTATCTTTATTTTGATTAAGAGTGAAGTAGTCCAAATTATCAACTTCCTTTTCTAAAACTGGGGGAATTTTAGCAAGAGGGGTTTCTTCAACCTGATTTGACAAAATATCAAATTTTAGCTTTGGAAATAGGGGTTAACTGGCCAAGAGGAGTAGGAGCCCTATTAGATTTGGTTGGAAAAGTAGAACTCAAAGGCTCAAAAGAATTTATATATTATGCGGGATGGGGAGCTGTAGAGGAGGCTCCATGAGTGGCAAGGGCTGTTTCCCCCTCTAGGGCATGAGTTGAGCTTTCTACAAAAATCCTTTAAGTAGTTTTCTTCGATCCCACAAAAGAAACAAGATTTTGGGAGATTATATATAATAGGCTAGAGAAATGAAGGTGAATTAGGGCCATTGTACTTCATTTCTAGGAAATCTAATAAAGGGTCTTAAAGGTTAACTTCAACAATATAGACTTGCAATGTGGACTTGAGGGTGAACCCTAGGCACAATAGCATCATCTTTTTTAATCCAAGGAATTTCCCTATAGGTTTGGGTTTTGGGGATAAAATGAAGGATCACAAGGACAACGAGATGGGTTGATTCTTAATTTCCCACCAGTAGCCAACAAAAATCACTTCACTTGGCATTTTCTCTATTAAGAGATCTAACCATTTGATAGGTAGTTGATTTTATACCCATAATCTTGAGACCTAGAAAGATTTGATCCATCATCAATGGGAGGCCTAGGTAGTTGATTTTATACCCATCCTCTTGAGACCTAGAAAGATTTGATCCACCAAGACTTGACGTAGTCATCAATGGTAGGTAGTTGATTTTATACCCATCCTCTTGAGACCTAGAAAGATTTGATCCACCAAGACTTGATGTAGTCATCAATGGGAGGCCTAGGTACATGGATATACCCCTCTAAGACACCATGTATACACATTGACGTAGTCATCAATATGAGGCCTAGGTACATGGATATACCCCTCTAAGACACCATGTATACACATAAGGACTACATAATTCACCAGAGTAGAGGGAAGATAAAAAAGGATATACCTCTAAGATATTTCTTAGAAACTCAATTTTGTCTTTGATAATGTTTGCCCTCTATAGCCCCTCCTTTCTCAACATGGCCTTGAGAAAAGGTGCAAAATAACTATTGAGCCTCGATGGAGATAATGTCACCATCTTCTTGGTTCAAAATAAAATAACTATTAAGCCTCGATGCAAAATAATGTCACCATCTTCTTGGTTCAAAATAAAATAACTATTAAGCCTCGATGCAAAATAATGTCACCATCTTCTTGGTGCAAAATAAAATAACTATTGGGTCTTGATGCAAAATAACTATCGAGCCTCGATGGAGATAATCTGACCACCTTCTTGGTTGTTTTGTTGAGTTTGTTCGGTCATTTTTTTGAGTTTGGTTGGTGTATGACTTCTCAATATTCTTCTAAAGCTCATCTTTTAGCTCAAAAAGAAGGGGACCTAATAGGGGGGTGAAAAGTGCACCAAACCATGGCGCCTAGGCAACCTTTAGGGGTAAGCTGACTGGTGGCATCTACATATGATTCCTATGTGCCTTGCCCCAAGGGACTCTCTAATTACCTTGCAAAAGTTGATAGAATGTAAGCGGTGAGGAAGAGGCTCTAGGGAAACTTCATTGACTAGGAAGTGGTGGGGAATCTCCTCTTACATGTCCCTCTTACAGTTATGCAACATTTAAGTTGGCTAATTTTAAAAAACTCCATGCAATTAGGTGCTACACTTGCAGTTAACTGCTATGTTACATATATAGAAAGTAACCCCCCAAGGAAAAGATTGGGGTGGCCATTCAAAAATATGTATGATAGCACAAGAGCTCAACGGAAGGGCTTGATTTTCCTATGAATTTACACAAGGTATACATACATAAGTGGTTTTCAGTATAAACGGTAAAATGGTTCATACAAAAGAGATAGTACCATCCCACAATTTACAAGGGGTGCATCTAGTATTTGACATCTAGTTTCACCATCTCATAATTTACAAGGGGTGCATGTAGTATTTGAATGTATATGGAGTCTTGAGATTGTGAACCCCACCCCCCCGCCCCAAAAAAAGAAAGAAAGAAAGTTGTGCACAATCATTAGAAGAACTATACATTGAGGCCTCATCATGGTCTTTGATGTGTATGTAAACCAATGTCTTTGATCCATACATTGAGGCCTCATCATGGTCTTTGATGTGTATGTAAACCAATGTCTTTGATCCATATATTGAGGCCATATCATGGTCTTCCATAAAGTATTTTGTTAGTGTCGTATTATTGTGTTTTGAATGCATTAACCTAGTATTTTCTTAGTGTCGTACTATTGTGTTTTGAAGGCATTAGCCTTGTAATCCTTGTAGGGATATCATACTTGTAAGGTGATGGTTTGTTTAATAATTGCCTTGGACCATCCAAGCCAAGACAATTATCAGTTTAATTATTGTCTAAGCCCATCTAGCCTCACACAAATGAGCAAATCAGTATAAAATTCACACAAATGAGCAAATCAGTGTAAAATTCACTTCCTCAAAGCTTCATAGTGTTTGCATTACAAAAGTCTCAAGAAAAGTGCACTCACACATTGGAGTATAAGATAAGGCAAGAGGAGATCCTTCAATATTGGGGTGGCTAGTAGAAAATATATATGATAGCACAAGAGCTGGGGTTTGATTTTCCTATAATGTATACTTGCACGTAAGGGGTTTCTTATCCAAAAAGTATAAAAAAGATGATAATGCTTGAGAATTGAAGTGAACGGCATTGTGATTACATAGTCATTGAACATAGAAGTGGAAATTTGTTGTTGATGGCATTAAATTTGTCAATGTGACCACCAATGTACTACACATACACCGCATGAATCCTTCCATATGAGGGTGTCTATATAGAGTTTTTGAACTCATGAGATCTCTACTAGGAAACTTGGGTTCTAACAACTAAGTTAATGTATTGGGGACTTAATCACAAAGATTGTGCGCTACAATTGACATCAACTAAGTTAATGTTTATGATCTACATTTTTTCTCATAGTTGAACTCTCTAAGCAATCACCTCAAGAGAATCAATGCTTGTAACGAGTATGTGAGAGCTATTGTAATAATCTTAGGTCACCCCCCCTCCCTCCCAAAGCAATCATCTTAGAGGTGCATGTGTAATAAATTATTCTTGCCAAGTTATAATCACCTTAAGATTGTGTAAACCACAATAGAGTATGATGCGGGAGTAGGGACAATAGATGAGTGGATAAGGTGGCACCCTTTCTCTCTTGGACATGGGCTCAATTTAGGCCCATCCCTCCCTGTCACTCCACAAAAGGGGTGAAAAAATTAGACTGTCAATCGTTCCCCCAAGGAAAGAGTATGATTGGGAAAGTGTGCTCAAATGTGAATAATAATATATGTTTTCTCTCTTCTGCCTTTTTTTTTTTTGCGGGGGGGGGGGGGGGGGGGGTAAAGCGCTCCCTTCTATAGATAATTATACAATATTGGTATGAAACTTAGAAGACCGGTTTAAGAACCTCGGAAATTGAGTTGTGGAAGCGTGTTTATCCACGAGAGCTTCTCATTCTCGTGGCTTGAACTTCTCACTTGCACAGTTTTATGCAGAGTATGATCCCTATAGCCAGCACTATGTACGAGCCCTTGGCTTATGGGGATTCCATACTTTTAAGTTTTTTGCTTTGAAGCTTCTTCTGGTCCACGAGAAGGGAAGTGTGGGGACAAAATTATGGTCACATCTTCACTTTACACGAACCTTATTATCATTCACATGAAGTCTTACGCTTCTACAGTTTTCTGTATAAAGCATTGTCCCCACACTCCAATTTGCATCCAACCCCACGCTTCTACAGTTACATGAACATGAAAGTGTAAGAAAGGGGACGTGTGCACTGTGCAACCTCTCACAGCCTCGTCTCTAGTCAACATTCCGCCATCAAAACTAGCTGGAAAACATTCCTCCTGCTGCAGCCGGCTTGACAGGCTTCTGGTTGTATTCATAAATCCTGGATTTATAAGGGCTACGAAGCATCTACTATTGTAAGGATTGCAAGATCCAATGCTGAGAACTTAAGCGTCAATTAATGTTGTGGGGTGGTGTGTTGGAGTGTGTGCACTGCGTGCGTGTGTGTGTGTTAGAGAGAGAGAGAGAGAGAGAGAGAGAGAGAGAGAGAGGAAACATGGTTTGTTCATCTTTTGGAAGCAGCTCCAAAGGTTGATGCTATGTTTAATTAAGTGGGTTGATTAGAATTTAATACATGGGTATCCTATTGACGGAAATTTTTACCAACACAGGGAGAGGCAGAGTTGAGAAACCTTAGCTAGGAGCTCAAATACCAAAGGGGATTATCCGTAAAAGTTCAACGCGCGACGGCAGGCCTTAGACTTTCTTCGGATGTGAGATGGCTGCATTTGATTTTGGGAAGAACCCCATGCAGGGCTTGGAAAGCGAGCAACTGCAAAGGCTCACTGCGTTCGTGGTTTGTAGTACTAGAAGGCGGTAGCTTTGACAACAAGCAGTACAGCAAGCAGGCTTCACAAAGGGCTTGCGCAATGCGTACACGGAAAAACAAAAAAACACTACTATAGACAAGGTCATCAATTTTTATGGTGATGTATTGTATTGTGGAATGTACAACTATAGATTATAAATAAAGAAAAAAAGAAATGGGTGATGTTACTACAATGTACATTTTTAGTAATTTATTGAAGAAAATAAAATAAAAGGGGTCATTGATGAGACAGGGAGGGGAGAGGAGGGGGGAGACTCGAGAGCAGGGTGGCAGGGCCAGGGGTGTTTCGAGTCTGTTGACCGTGAAGCGACAACACGTGGATTTGCATGGGCCTAGCTTAGGGCCGCGTGCTTCCACAATTTTGACGTAAAAAATTATTATTAGGGCAAGGTTGATAAATTGATATCTCATTACTCCCGATAAGCACCTATACTATATTATATTATATTTATCCCTTATTTAAAAATTTTAATTGGCCTTTTGGACCTCTAGCCCTAGCGGGTCGCACAGTGAGAGGACTGTCGGAATTTATCAACCCCATTAGCTGCCCTTTTTCTCCCCCTTTTTTTCATCATAATTTTCTACTTGTGTGTGAGTGACATAGGAGATAGGGAGTGGTGGGCTGTCTCCACCCTCATCACTTCTTCTTGGAGCTTGTAGGTCTTCTCTTGTATGGCTTACACTGCTCTCTATCTCTCTCTCTCTCACAGATCAAAGTCTTTTGTTTTTCTCTGTCTTTTTACCCCCTCTCTCTCTCTAAAGTAGTCTCTCTCTCTCTCTCTCCCCCCCTCCCTCCCCCCTCTCTCTCTCTCTCTCTCTCACACACACACACACACAAACAGAGACTATCTTAGCTCCTAGATACTGTGCAACTGGTTACTGTACATCCGTGGCTATCTTAGCTCCTATGCTGTGCAACTGCACATTCGGTTGGGAGCTATAATTCCTCGGCCTTCTCCCTCCACACTGGACCCGGTCGCTTGGCTCATCCCACCATAGCCCCGTCCTCGCCCCTCACCATTTCTTTCTAAATACGTTTCCTTTACCTTTCCTAGCCTCGTCATTTTAACCATGCTTTGTCTGTCACAACACGTCATGAATACTCCTCACGCCGACACAAATCTCCAGCTCAAGATAAATCTCTCAGTAATTTGACCATAAAAGAGGTAAAGTAGATCCATAGAGAGAGAGATTATGCAGTCAGGTGCAGAGCGGTATGGCTTGCCGCCGGACATGCCGTTCACAACGGCGGCGGGGGGCGGCGACGGCGCACGAGGGTCGCCACGCCTATTTGGCCATCCGCAAAGCATAGCCAACTCCGGTAATGACATGTCCGGCCTGCACACGCTGAGAGAGCATGGGATGCACCTCCATCTACCTTCTTTACAGCCACACTCTGAACAATACTCAGCTCACCTTCAACATAACATTCAGCAGCAGCAGCACCTACGTGGACCTGCCCAGCAGCAACAGCAGCAGTTTTTACACCCGACCCTGGCGGCCGGCGGCCTCCACCATGTGCCCTTCTTCAAGAACCAGAACTCGATGTCCGCCCATCAACAGCAGCTACGTGCGCCGCACTCTCCAGCGGACACTACGGCTGCCGTCCACCTTGTGATGGCCGGACCTACTTCTACCAGAAACCCGGACCAATTCAAGCTCTCTTACCTTCAGGAGAATGCTCACGAGGAAAGAGATCGGCCTAGTGCTTCTGGTAATCGATGGCACGCAAACGAAACCGCTGCACTAATGAAGATACGTTCCGACATGGATTCAAGCTTTCGAGATGCCGCCTTCAAAGGTCCCCTCTGGGAAGAAGTTTCAAGGTACTTACTGTTCACAATCCTCTTAATTTCTTTTGTTATAAGTCATCTTTATTCTAATCAACTTCAATAAGCTGTCGTCTTTGCTAGTACTGAGCGTACGCAGCTCCTACGTAGTATGATTTAATTATAAAATGTAGTAAACCTAAACTTCCGCGAGCTGCACCATGCTACTTACTCTCCCGAGATTACACAGTGTTTGTAATTATTAACCATAATCTCTATTTGCTGAATTTCCCTTGTAATAACATCTTCTTTGTAAACGCGTAGCTTATATCATTGAACAGATGCAACGTTTAATGTTTGTTTCATAGTGTTGTGGTTGAGGTAATTAGTCATTAAAAAGGTGCTGAAGGCCAAGATCCCTGGCTGGCAGTTTAGAGAAGATTTTTATTTAAAAAAATGCCTTCTTTTTTAATACTATAGTCGAGTCTAGTGACTGTGGCCAATGGAGTTAGAACGTTAACTGAGTTGATATTGGCAAAATGAGATTCAAACCCCTATCTTTCATCCCAAAACTATAATACTTAAAAATCTTAGATAAGAGTAGATAATGCACCTTACACAGAGCATCACAAATACGTCTCTAATTATGGCTACGAAAATAAGTCATCTACAAACACAAATGGACTCTCATGGTTAGGGCCTTTGCACAGAAGTTCAGCAGGCTCTCGGTGCTCATGAATTTTGGGTGAGTGGGGGAGATGGACGTGGGAGAAGTGGGGCTCTTAGTTCTTTTCAAACAGGTTTTACAGATGTGTAAAACCCCTTACAATAGGGAGCAGGTTGTTGAAAGTTTCATCCATCACAAGCATCCCTATTTTTTCCTTTAGAGGAAGATATCCTTTGTTTCAAGTGGAAAATAGGGTTGAAAAAAGAAGGCCATTATTTTAAAAATTTCTCTAAATTTTAGAGATAAACATATATATATTTTTTTGAAGGTCAACCCAGTGTATGGCCTTCAAAACTACAACTGAACGTGGAGAAAAGCGAGTTAACCACTTGAACACTCGCTTTTATCGGTTGTGCTCGCGACTGTGTTGTATATGAGTTTATGGTCACCAGCTGTGGCTGCTCATGCCACAACGCATACCTTTCTTCATACAGCGGTGAGAGCGCTCGTTAGGAGAGTTGGCACCCCCAAAAAGAAAGGGTTTTGAAGCAACGAGCTTCAAGCTGACTTTTGAGCAGGTGCATACTGTGCAATTAATAAAAGCTCACGACAGTTCCCCCATGTCAAAACTGCCGTCCCCTGCTGAGCTGCTCAAAATATACATGGCCAGCTGGTGGGGAGGTTAGGGCACGCATGATCAAGTTCGTGGGCAACCAACTGCCTTCTGCATGCCCACCCCCGTCCTCGTGGGAACAGCCTCTTATGTGTTAAATAATGGAATTATAAACATAGTTTTCTCCCTTATATTAAATAGTGGAATTATAAACACCTTATATATTAAATGGGTTATGAGATTTGTAAAAGCTTCCTCATGACGATATCTAATATTTCAAGAAAAACATCAAAGAATCGTCTCATGTGATGCGTTCACTCCCTACTTGGGTACGCCTTCTTATGGTAATTAAGTCCTACACGTTTAATTGTAGGAATGCATATCCAGAAATTAAGAACACTTTTCATACAATTATCTTCATGTAGAGAGTGTATGATTAGCGCATGGAGTTTGATCCATGCATGCAGTGCACGTAGTGCAAATTTTTAGTGTAATCCTCTCTTCTAACCAAGAAAGAATAAACCCGCATTTCTTTTTAGTGTCATCACATACACCCCATAATGTCAACTATCATGCTTGAATTATTCATCTCTCTCGCATATCCTACTTTGATAGTGTGCATATGGTTCTACAATCATAGCATCTAATGTATAGAGTTCTAGAACATGTTTGTTGATCTAATTTATGGCATGGCAAAGTGCATGATGTATCATGATTGCTTTCACAACGTAGTGTCGTGGTGAAGGCATTATGCCTAGAAGTTGTGAGACCTATTTAATATCATGAGGGAGTTATTTATTAAAAAAGAGGAAAGTCTATGCCTTTTTAAAAATGGAGTAGTAGGATATAGAGTGTACTAGAGAAGCACTCACTATATCCTAGAAAGTCATGCATCATCCACATTAATTACATTCTTGTATTCTTATTATGTAAAAATGTTGATGTTAATCCATTTCTACACACCCTTAGGTCCTAAATGGGATCTCCAGTCCATCAAATTAGGTCATCATCCTTGAGATGTGGATTGGGCAATTGACCATAAGACATTTTGCCATTTTGCTAATAGCTTGCCTCAATCAATATGGAATGCTTCTATGCCCATTTTCTACTATTTCAAGTGCATGAATATTGCTTTCCTCAAGAGCTCACTTCACAATGTATCATATTGTAAATGTGGTGGATAACCCATAAAACGTCATCATACATATCTTTGGAACTTATTATAATAAAATCCTCATAATTAGTATACCTTTTTGATATGTTGTGGTCCTTCCAACTGATACAAGTATTGAGATAATAAAGACTTAGAATCACAAAAAATATTCAAATGGAGCCAACAATTACACTCTCTTGAAATTTAACCAAAAGATTTGAGGATCTCTTCAAAATTCCATTTATATGTTTATAAGTAACTGCATTTGATTCAAGCATGTCATGCTATTAAAAAAAAACAGATTACAAAGAGAAAATTACAGAATCTAGAGGGATCAATCATGTAAGTGTGTCATGTAAGGATTTTTCTAGTTAAATTTTAAGTAGAACTTTGCTTGGATAAAGAGTATTCTAAATGCACTTAAAAAGATGTCCTTGGGAAAGAAGCCTACCTTTAAGAGCGAGAGAGAGAGAGAGAGAGAGAGAGAGAGAGAGAGAGAGAGAGAGAGAGAGAGAGAGATTATTGAGTATACTTCAAGATATTTTTAAACAAATAATAATCATTCTTCTTATGTTTGGTTTTTTACACAGGCTTAATAATTATTATTATTTTTAAACAAATAATAATAATTATTGTTATGCTTGTTTTTTTACAAAGGCTTAATCAAAAAAGTTATAGATTTGTTAAGGAATAGGGAATCTATAAATTGTCGAGCTTAGGGATTCTATGATACCGTCAGTCAAATCCTCATGATAAATAGTGAAGTCAAGGGGTGTTCTAAATGCATCTTGAATGCACATGGCAAATGTGAATGTGTCTCTCTACATCACTCTTTGTGCTTTCAAGCTCTTTATTTGTTTCGAGGCTTATTCTCAACATTTTTGAATAAAAACGTCCAAAGGGAGAATGGTATACCTTCATGAAAGCCAAATCCTAAGATGAGACCAAAATTATAGTCACACCCTTAAAGACCCTATGTGGTGCTAGGCTTCATTATGGTTGAGTCTGCCCTGTATCTCCAGAGCTCTGTGATAGAAACTCAGTACCCAGACCTTTGTATGAATGTATGTTGTGTGTGTGTGGGAGCATATATTGATACCAAGTTCTACACGCAATATTGGGCACTGCTGATGTGAGTGGGGATGTCACAGTATCGAGTCCATACTATGCATGATGGAGTTGATGGTTTATTGTCTTGTGGATGACTACCATCATGTTATAAATTGCACTTTCTTATAAGGTGAATTTGGCGAGGTTCCTAGATTCATCCATGTATATCTTCATGCTATATTAGTGGACATGCAAATTTCACATTGTGAAGTTTTCATCCAAGTTGCAGTCAGTTGGTATTGTGTTAATTCTTTCTATCTTTAGTGGTGCATATGCCCTATCAACTACCTTTTGTTGTAAAATTTCTTTCAATTTGTTATGATCCTTGGTGCTAGGCTTCATTATGGCTGAGTCTACCCTGTATCTCTGAAGCTCTGACAGAAACTCAGTACACAGACCCTTGTATGAATGTATGCGCTGTGTGTGTGTGTGGGAGCATACACTGATACCAAGTTCTACACCCACTATTGGGCCACTGATGACGTTAATGGGGATGTCATAGTATCTAGTCCATAATATGCATGATGGAGTTGATGGTTTATTGCCTTTTGGATGACTACCATGAGGTTATAAATTGCACTTTCTTATAAGGTGAATTTGGGCATGTTCCTGGATTCATCTAGGTATACCCTAGGTGGTCTTGACTATGCTAGTCATGGTATTAGAGAGGGGGTTCATCGCATAGGTATGTAAGCTTGCCACTTAGCTTATTTTAAAACAAAAATATTTTACCTAAATTTACATAAAAACATTTATATCAATGACATTTAAGTGTTTGAATGAGACAAATGCATATGATTGTACAGAGAAGAGCGATTATCTTCAAGGAGGAGTATATTGAAATGTGTAAATTGATTCAATCATAAAATCTATAAATTGAGCTATGTTCTTGCATATTCTACCTTGCATGTACGTAGGTATGTCCCTTGTGTGACGCACACGCACAACATGTGCGCGCGAGAGAGATCATAATCTACAATTTACAAGTTTCATCATTATTTTATACTTGTGAAACCTTACAACATCAACTATATAATTCTTCTGATATGGGATAACTTACAATGTGAAATTTGATGCCATCACATGCTAGAAAAAAATAACACGTTGTAAAGTTGTACCCACCACAATCAAAGACCAGTAATATAGAAGTTAAAAGAATATCTTCTTTCAAAACACTTAATTAAATGTTCTTGCATTGACAAGGAGTGCAATCCAAGATCCATGTGGTAAAAATATTAGGCCAAAGGCCCACACATACCATCATTCAATATTCCAAAATCTCTCCTAAAGTCTCAAAAATAATGAGTAAGGTTATGTAATATATATGAATTGGACGATAATCAATACTCACTATTATATTCCATTTGATCCCTACTGTACTGATGAAAAACCAAAGTCTCTCCTCATCAGAGACAAAAGTGTCAAAAAGTGGACTATCATCTTTTTGGACTCTAAAGTAGGGATTGAACTTTGGAATGTAAATGTTATTACTTGAAATAATTTTTTTAATTAATGTCAATTTCACGATCAAGGTGATGGTGATATATCATGAGCTTCATGACATTTTTACCCTACGACTATAGAAAAGAGTATAAGGCGGCCACCGATAAACTTGATTTACCAGCAAAGAAATTATCCCATCACTAGTCTCACTTTGCTGATAGTTTTTTGGACCTCATATTGTGCACTTAGGTTAGTTTTACAATCTATGTGGTCCTTATTAAGGGAGTAGAATGACTCAATAGTAGGGCCTACTAGTCCAAAAATGATACCATCTCTCTTTCCTAATAATATCTTTGTGTTGAAATAGAAACCAAAGGTCAAATGGAGCTTAAAATTCATGAAGAGATTGATTTGATAGAGTATGTAGCCCAAGATAGGCCACACTATCCAAAATTTAAAAATGCAGTACAAAGGCTTCACACTAGTTACATATCTCACTTTTTTCTTATGACAAAGATGTGGGTGAGCACCATTGTTTATGACACATGCTGAATACTACAAAGGGGGTGCAAATCTCTTTTGATGGTGGTGAAGATGTGGGCGAGCAACATAGTTATTGATACACACCCTTGGATACTACAAAAAAGGAGTCATGACCCTTCAAAATATTTTCAATTTTTCAGGAAATGGGCAAGCCATGAAGACATGCCTAACAGGCGATGAGCTCATGTAAGTCCCCACATCTAGAGTGATAGAGCTTGAGGACCAATTTTGTAGACCAATCAGTTTTTTATAGTTGAGTTGAAAGAGCACTAAAAAAACGGTTGGTAACACTTGATGTGTGGGTGTTAGAATCCTTCAAGCCGATGGGCATGAAACACGTACTAGCATGTGAACCCCTTCCTATGAGTAAGGTGTGGTGGCCCTAGGATTTGCACCCAAGACCTCCCTTTTGCGATGGTCAAGTAACTTAAACCACTAGGCTAAAGCCAATTAGGACATCAAGACTTCACTAATTAAGCCATATTATATACTAAAAGAGAACACTAGTTTTTTTATTTACCATCTATAGTCTTAAAGTTGATTTATCATCATTGTTTTTTATTCTATTGATGAGCTCCTAAAAAAAACAATCAATGAATCGAGATTATTGACGGGCCCCAATTTCCAAGTTTCCATGTCAATTTGTGGCAATATAAAAGTCACTATTTAATGCAAACAACCTCAAGCATGTATCACAATTTTCATGATTATGTTAGCATTAGTAAATGTCATGGAATAATAATTTTAATGTTATTTTGATTACAAAGGAATGGTAGTTGTGATGTCTAGGAATATTAGTTGTAATGCTATTTTGACATGCAATTATACATAACTATAAGGTATGCTGTAAATGATGTACTCCATTTTCCAAGCTAACTTATAATTAAATTTTGGAAGGAAGTATTATTAGTAGTTGAAAAGGTAATACAATGCCCCTTCTCTCTCTCTTAAAAAAAAACCATTTTTAAAAATAAAACATGCAAGTCAAGTGAGATTTTTTGGAAAGTAGAAAACTTAACAAAAATCTAGAAATTTTAAGCAACTTTGATTTTACATCTCATGAAGTAAGTTAGTTATAACAAATTTATGTGTACGTGCACTTCATCGTACTATCTCATTTATGAAAATATCTTCATGCTCAAGGGAAGGGCTAGTAGTTGTGTATTGATATCTTATGTTTACAAAATAAGCTAAGCTTGAGCTGCATGAAGATGCATAATGGAGAGTTCAGGCAAGAGGAAATGATGCTTTGCATTATATAGTCCTAGTGAGGCACTGCTCGCAGGAAATAGAAATTTTTATGATATAATATAAATACAATATTCTCACAAAATAAAGGAAGCTAGGATTGAATCAAGGAAAACATTAGGGGCAATTTTTAGCCGAAGGGCTATTTTAGAGAGGTCAATAATATTATCTGGCTATTTCAGCAGAAACTCTTTTAATAAAAATTACCCAAAATTTTCTAGTTTTTAGTGGGTTCTGGAGACCAATTCGCCACAAGTACACTACACGCTACCATATAAGATAGAAAATTTTAAAGATTTGCCCAATTTTCTAAAGTTTACGAGTCAATATATAAAAACATTCCCCATCCCATCTATACTTATATTATTTTACTGGTGTCTTATTTTTTAACCTGGATTGAATAAATAGTATGTTAAGGCCTTTTTGCGACCAAGTTTACTTTGTCACATCAAATGTAACTTGGCCACCATGAGGTTCCTAGTTGTGCCAACACTGGCATAATTGAATTTTCACCTTGAAAACTTGGCTGCAAAATTTGTGAGAATGTAGACATACAACAATCATAATTGAGCAATTAATACCTTCAACCGAGTTTCACTTGGCATATGGGAAAGGAAACTTTAACTAAAGTGATTTTAGTTGGGTTAAAGCCATAGATGTTGTAAACTTTGTTCATCCTAAGTTTAGGATTTTTTACATGTCATGTAGGAGTACTTGGCCAATTGTGTTAAGTGGAGACTTCGCATAGTTTAAAAATCTTTAGTAGATGGGTGGAATATGTTTGGTGTTAAATTTTAGCTATGCAACCTTGGACTTGTTTACACATTACAAGTGGTTGCTTGTAGTGATGGCAATTGGTTGTCCACTTCTTTGAATTGCAAAACGAGAAACCACTCCACCTATTGCCTAGAACCAATTGCCAACTGGTTGGAAACCTGTGAAACTGTGAGAGCATGCTCTACTAGGGGGAAGTTGGAGGTGAGATGGTGCTGGTTTCTAACTCGCTTCGATGGTGCTAGTTCCTAGCTCGCTTCAATTGAATGATGGCCAATCATTGGCACTCTGGCTACATGATGCATGGGAACAACCTCAAAATGGTTGCAACTTGCAACTTACATTGCCTAAGGGCATGTTTCCACAGGTAATTTAGTGATGTGGGTAGTTTTAATTGGAAGCCAAAAGATCTAGAACCCAAGTGGAGACTTGGCACAGTTGGAAAATCCTTTAGTAGAGGTGGAATATGTTTGGTGTTATATTTAACCAGTCCTGGGTTTTAGCTATGTACCCTTGGACTTGTTTGCACATTTTAGGTGATTGCTTGTAGTGATGGCAATTAGTTGTGCACTTCTTTGAATTTCAAAATGGGCAACCACTCCACGTATTAAGACCATATTAGGGAGTTTGGGAAAAGCCCATTACTTTGGGAATTTTGTTTTGAATCTACTTTTTAGTATATCTTAAACATATTATTCCAAAGTTTTCAGAGAATGTGGATCTACTCTTCAAGAGATTTCCAATGATATGTCACATGAGGGGTTTCAATAAAATCTTAAAAGGGTTCACCATGTTTGGGCCATTTTTTGATCTTACAAAATGGGAATTGGGATTTTCCCAAACTCCCTAATATGGTCTTTATTGCCCAAAATCAAGAATTTATAACCAATTGCCAACTGATTAGAAACCTATGAAAGTATGAGAACATGCTCTACTAGGGGGAAGTTGGAGGTAAGACGGTATTAGTTCCTAGCTCGCTTCAATTGGATAATTGCCAATCAGTGGTACTTTGGTTGCATGATACTTGGGAACAACCTCACAATAGTTGCAACCTGCAACTTTCATTACCTAAGAAGTCAATATTAGATAATTTGGGAAAAATCTCATATTTTGGTAATCAATCACTCCATTTAATTTTGTATATATCTTAAACATGCCAACTCCAAAGTTGTCGGAGATTGGAGATCTAGATTCTACTCTTCAATATCTTTCCAATGATATGTCATATGAGGGGGTTTTGACAAAATTTTAGACAAGTTCACCATGATCCCATTTTTCAAATGGGAATGGGATTTTTCCCAACTTATCTAATATGGTGTTTAAGGGCTTGTTTAAGGGCCTGTTTCCATAGGTGGAAACAAATTGGTTCATGTAAAGACATAACAACCACTAGTAAAAAGGAAGAAAAATGCAATAAATTTAGTGATGTAGGTAGTTTTCATTGGAAGTCACAATATTTGGAACCCAAGAAGAGACTTAGCATAGTTGAAAAATCTTTTAGTCACTACGACAAAAAGAGGGGGTAGCGGCGTTTATAGCGTGGCTTTTACATAGGGAAATGGAAAAGTGTTAGGGTGTAAGCACCATTATAAGTGACACTATTTTTTGCACCGCTATAAGTGCCGCCTAAGCGGCACTGAGAACCACATTCTTTTTTGGAAAGATTTGGGTATTATCCCCAATCTACCCCATTATGTGTATGAAACCTATTATGTGTATAACATATATATCTATTGAAGGACTTAAAAAACATATCTATTATGTGTATACTCTATGCATGCATAGAGATTTATGCATAAACTTATGCATTAGCTTTAATGTATAACTAGCTTAAAACTTGCATTAAGCTTTAATGCATAAGCTTAAAGCATGTATAGCTTAAAGCATGCATTAAGCTCTATGCATAAGCTTTAAACTTAAAGCTTTATGCATGAATTAACTCTATGGTTTATGCATTAGCTTTAGCTTAGGCATGCATAAAGCTTTATGCATGCATTAGCTCTATGCTTTATGTATAATCTTAGGCATACATAAAGCTTTATGCATGCATTAGCTCTATGCTTTATGCATAAGCTTAGGCATGCATAAAGCTTTTACATGAAGCTTAGGCATAAGCTTTATACACTAAGCTTAGGCCTTGGGAGATTCACCTAAAAATATGTAAGTATAGCACGTGAGCTCAAATGAATGGGGTTTTTTAATTCAAAATCTTAAGATAAATTTACAGAAGGGGTTTTTTAATGGATTTTGAAAAAAAAACCGTAAGTTCATAAAGAAAAAAGGGCCATTTTATTCATGAAAAATTTATAGGTAAGGGATTTTTTAATACCCCTTGTACATCGGGTTTCTTAGTAGTGCACCCCCCAAGGCTTAGGCATAAGCTTTATGCATATAAAATTAAAACCCTGGAACCCAAGGGTGCAATAAATATAAATGAAAAGAATAAGAGTATTGGAGTTTAGATGATACTCAGGGTACTTGAGTCACCGTCGTATGTAGACAGGACGTAGACCTTTTTCACCTAAATAACATAAGAGCGCTAAATGTAAAAAACATAAAGCTTAAATAACATAAGGCATGCTTAAAGCTTAAATAACATAAGAGTACTAAATGCATGCTTTACGCTTAATGCATTAAGCATGCATGAAGCTCTATGCATATGTAAAGCTCTATGCATATATAAAGCCTACGCTCTATGGATGCTTTAAACTAAATGCATTAAGCTCTATGCATAAGGCATGCATTAATCTCTCTGCATAAAGATTTATGCATTAGCTTAGGCATGCATAAATCTTACAGCATACATTAAGCTCTATGCATAAGGCTTTATGCATAAGCTCTATGCATAAAGCTTTATGCATAAGTTTAAAGCATGCATTAAGATTTATGCATAAGACTTTATGCTTAAGCTCTATGCATAAGGCCTTATTGTTAATCTCTATGCCTGCTTTAAGCTAGCTTCATGCATTAAGCATGCATTAAGCATGCGTTAAGCTCTAAGCTTTATGCATAGAGTTTAAAGCATGCATAGAGCTCTATGAATAAGTCTTCATGCATAAGCTTAAAGTATGCACAAGATTTCTGCATAAGCTTTCAGCATGCATTAAGCTCTATGCATAAGCTTTATGCAAACCTAAATGCGGCACCCAAGGGTGGTGCAATAAACATAGAGCTTGCATAAACGATTACAAGAAAAACAGGGCTTATCTCTTTACTGTCAAGCCGAAGAAGAGGATTACTACAAGGCCTACAATTTAAAAAAAGTGATTACCAACACATTTAATGAACTCTACCTACCTAAGCTTTATGCATGCTTTAAGCTAAATGCATTAAGCTCTATGTATAAAGCTTTAAGCTCTATGCATAAGGCATGCATTAAGCTTTATGCATAAGCTTAGGCGCATGCATAAGCTTAAAGCATACTTTAAGATCTATGCATAAGGCTTTATGCATAAGCTCTATGCACATAAAGCTTTATGCATAGAGCTTAATGAAGCCTTATGCATAGATCTTAAAGTATGCTTTAAGCTTAATGCATTAAGCTTAAAGTATGCATAGGCTTATGCATAAAGCTGAATGCATGTAGCTTTATACATAGAGCTTAAAGCACACATAGAGGTCTATGCATAAGGCTTTATGCACAAGCTTAAAGCATGCATAAGCCTTATGCATAAGCTTTAAACATGCATTAAGCCTTATGAATAGAGCTCTATATGTGCTTTAAGCTCTATGCAACATAGCCATGTAGTGATGAATAAGGAGAAAGGAAAAGAGAAAGGAAGTACAAATGCATGGGATAGAGGTAGATTAATGGAGTAGATGCAGCCGGTGTAGTCCTTCAAAGAAACGAGTAGAGGAAATATTTTGGTGGGGAAAAGAATTGCGTCCGACGACGCCGCGCGGGTTTGAAAAGTTATTTTTCCAGCGTCGCTTATAGCAGCACTTATATATAAACGATGCCCAGTGGCGCTTATATATAAACGATGCTGAGCGTTGCTTATAGCGGTGTAACGTATAACACCCTAAAATGCCGCAAATAAGTGCCGCTGTTGCTTGCTTTTGTTGTAGTGAGTAGAGGTGGAATGTGTTTAGTGTTATATTTAACCAACACTGCGCTTTAGCTATGCAACCTTGGACTTGTTTATAACACACTACAGGCGATTGCTTGTAGTGATGTCAAATGATTGTCCACTTCTTTGAATTTCAAAATGGGCAACCACTCCACCTATTACCCAAAATCAAGAATTTGCAACCAGTTTGCCAACTGATTGGAAACCTATGAAAGTGTGAGAACATGCTCTAGTACGGGGTAGTTGGAGGTAAGATGGTGCTAGTTCCTAGCTCGCTTCAATTGGATGATGGCCAATCAAGGGAACAACCTCACAATGGTTGCAACCTGCAACTTACATTGCCTAAGGGCATGTTTCCACAAATGCATGGGTTGTGTTGTAGGGAAAGCGAGCTAAAATTTGGCAACTAATTTTTAATGGCCTTGTAGTATTTCTAGCTGTACCTTGGTTTTTAGTGAGAGATGCAACGAGTTGGAAGATCGGTAGCTAGGAAGTAGAGCTAGCAACTTGGCAACCATGGCCTTTAGCCTAATGCATAACACTTGTCTACATGCTATTAATTCTTTTTGAGTAGTCAAATCATAGGAAATAGTCGTTAGAGAAGTACATGACCTTTTTACTAGGGCCATGGAGACACAATCTGACAATGTGTGGAAACAAGCCAATTGGTTGGGCAACTATTGGCAATAGTGCTCGAAAAAAACTGCATTTTAGTGTATTTGTATCGGCCATAATAAAACTGGTTGAGATTTTAAGTAACCCTTATTTTAAGGAATGATTTTTTCTTATATATATTTTAGTTATAAAACCACCATGTAGAGATTTAGAAAACAAAAATTCCATAGATATAAGGGTTGGTTGAAAGATACTAAAAAAAAAAGAAAACTGGCTGAGATTTTAAGTAGCCCTTATTTCAAGAATGATTTTTTCATATAGATTTTACAGTTGGTTGAAAAATACGTTTTTTTTTTCGAGCACTGACTGGCAACTGTGTGTCAACTCAAAGGCCAACTGTCGCCCTATGGATCAAAGAGTCGCCATGGACGAAAATGGTCGAATTAAATTGATTTCTAATACCCCTAACGAGCACCTAAGGTGTTGTTTTGACAGAAAGCTTCAAGACATGGGTTACCAAAGGAGCTCCAAAAATTGCCAGGAGAAGTTCGAGGAAATCCACAAATATCACAATCAGGCAAAAGATGGTAAGAGCTACCCTTTTTTAAATAAAACGGCTGTAATAAAAAATAATGATAACATTAACTATGCGGATGATCATATTAGTAGTAGTAGTGATAACAGTTACGATGATAGCAGGTGGTGCTGCAGAAAACCAGGCAGGCAGAGGCTCAGTTTATAGCAGGCAAGAGCTTGAATTTTCGTCTGATTTCTCGTCGGACGGCGGCCATGCAGGCAACGTCCACAAAGGTGGTGGCCATGCAGGCAACGTCCACAAAGGTGGTGGCCGTGCAGGCAATGCCGATAAAGGTGGTCACGCAGGCAGCGTTCATTATAATGATAATAATGATGATGAGCGTGAAGAAGGCCTTGATAAGAAGAAAAGGAAGGTTGTCGACTGGTTACCTTCTAAGAGTTTCTTTGAGAGGCTAACTAGGCAGATAATGGAGAAGCAGGAGGGTTTGCACAGGTCCTTTCTGGAGACGATAGAGAGAAAGGAAAGGGAAAGGGTGATGAGAGAGGACGCTTATAGAAGGCAAGAGACTGCAAGGCTTAATAGAGAGCAGGACATTAGGGCACAGGAGTTGGCCACCACAGCCGCCCGAGAGGCTGCCCTAATTGCCTTTCTCGAAAACGCAATCGGCCATAGCCTCTCCTTTCCCAAAATGGCAGTCCCCCCCCTCTCTGCCCCAACTGCTGCTGCTAATACAGCTCCAACACTGCAGGCCTTTGAAGACCAAGATGATATGGAGAATAGTTCCGACCTTAACACCAGAAGATGGCCCAAAGTAGAAGTCCATGCATTGATCCGATTCCGTAGTGGCATGGAACCCCGTTTCAGAGAGGCTGGTCCTAAAGCTCACCTCTGGCAAGAGATCTCTGCTTCCATGGCGTGCTTGGGCTTCATCCGTAGCCCTAAACGATGCAAGGAAAAGTGGGAAAACATCAATAAATACTTCAAAAAAACCAAAGATAGCAGTAAAAAACGCCCCGAAAATGCCAAAACTTGCCCTTATTTCCATCAATTAGATACCCTATATCAACGTGGGATATTGACTTCCTCTTCAACTGGTGGTAAAATCCTTGCCAATGCTAATAATCTTCTTGAGTACAACACAGAAGAAAATGAGGGTTTCGACATGCAGAATGACAATAGCAATACAGAGAAAATGGGGGTGGAAGCAGCTGATAGAGAAGGCAATGCTGTAGATTCAGCTGAATTGGCCATCAAATTGCATCATGCAGAGCAGCAAGGCAAGGCTAAAGAGATGAATAATGATCAGATGAATATCTTGGAGGCTGCATCACGGAGCTCAAATTTTCCTTCTCATCCTTACAATAGCAGCAATATCAGTAGTCAAAACCAAGGTTCGACTACAGCGACAGTAGTACTCTCTCAACAGATGGACAAGTTTCTGCATCATCATCATCATGAGGGCATTAGTCCCATGGGTACTAAGAAGGCCATGCAAGTGGAGATGTTTGTGAAAGACATATTGGACCTGCAACAGCAGCAGCATCAGAAGTTAGTTGATGAATATGAGAGAATGGAGCAAGCCCATGAGCTCAGAGAGTTAGAAAGACACCAGATTAAGGGTACCCATCCCCACACAAATACACAAGATAATGCCACCCTCATGGCCCTTGTGCATAAATTTGCCGGAGATTCTTCCGACCTTGCCATGTCTGCACCATCTAGCATGGAGTAATCAACAGCTTTTCCTGCATTATGACTGCCCACTTTTTCTTCTTCTCCTTCAGATTGCACGGTGAGATTGTGGCATTATATTCTAATGTACACTATAATGTATTGTAATAAGCTGCAGTTCACGTGTAAGGCATGCTCACATGTACTGGGTAATTTGCTGCATTGCTTCTCTTGTAGAGTAAAGAGTTTCACTAATGGCTACCATTAATTTTAAAACACTGGTTATTGGCATGCGCTTTGAATTAGGTTGAGCTTCGGTGCTTGTTTTAGTCCGTTCCCTTCAAATGTTGGAGTGCGAAGCTTTTTCCCTACGTGTGCTCGAAGCCACTTACTATCGAGGTGTTAAGGTTACACCTTTGAAGCCTTAAGAGGTGTCCGGGACATTGCTAACTAGAAATGCTTGTTAACTGTATTTTAAAACGTCTGACATTCTCTTTTTTGAAAGTCAAACGTATTTGCAAATTTCATTCCTTCCCTTTCCAAAGTTTAAAAATAATGCCTTTAAAATATTGGCTTTCAGTTACGCCATAACGTTGTTAGGAGAAATTAACAAACCCCAAAATCATGTACAGAAGTGGTCAAGGCTTATGCCCTTTGCCCTGGTACACTCATTGGTCATGTGTGTCTTAGACTAGCTGGCAATAAGTTTAGATGGTGTTGCATTTTGGGGGGTGTGCGCATTTTCATCATATGTACAAAAAATAGCATATGCTTGTAATAGCATATGCTTGTTGTGTGTGTGATCATGGGCTTAAGAAATGATGACATTCTTGAGAGATTTCTCTGAGTTCATACTCTAGTCTCAGCATGATGGCACCTTGATGTTCTCTTGATGATATCTATACTTGACATCAGTAGAGATGCTATTGCCCGATGGTGCTGCAGTTGTGGTCGTTGCTTTGTGATCTTGTTTTAAAAGGAGTTACCCTTTTTTACATTGATAGTGGTGGGCTTGGCCTAGCTAAAGGATGAGTGTGGGTTCGCCAGGGATGGTGGATATTGAGGGTCCTTGTTGCTCAGCTGGTGGCTCTACATTTTGGGGGTGTTACTTCGGAAGAGCTAGCTTCATGTGAATATGTTGGTGCTCTTGATGGTTAGTGGCCATGGAAAGTGGCTAATGCGATGTGCCATGAGACATTTTGACTGGAGCATTAGTGAAGGAAGGCAATGGAGTCGACAACGTGGCCACATCATGGGAAGTTGATGGTGCTCGACGGGACAGACGGCATGGGCAGGTGATGATGTAGCGACACGGCAGTATGGACAAACGATATGGCAAAAAAGGAGATTGCCTATGGCGTGGAGATGGAGCAACTAGTCAATGAGATGGAGCAACTAGTCAATGGCATGGCAAAGGAACCTTCTTTGGCAAGTTGCTGGTGCTACAGCACGACTACAGGCAGTATGGGAAGGTGCACGACTGAACCTTCTTGAGCATGTTGAGGACCTTCTTGGGTAAGTTGATGGCGCGCAGCAGCAAGGGAGGACGATGGGGTGGCTGCCACCACAGCGAAGGTCGACGTGGTGTACTTGCCTTACGTGCTCTTAGTGCTCATAGCCTCACACTATATAACAAGGTCCTGAGAATAGAAAGGAGAGCAAGAAACATTGTGCTGCAAAGACAAGCTCATAGTGAAGAACTCGGAAGGGGGCGCAGGGGAGAAACCGACAGGTTGCCATTCTAAAAACTGACCGAGTGAGACAGGAAGAGATCTCATTGAAGAGTCGCCAACACCATTGAGCTTCAGACATTACCTTTCGTGTGATTGAGTTTTCCTATACTCAATTCTCACGGAAGCTCAAGTGCTATCAGTTCTTTTCGAAGAGGAGGCTTCGTGCGGTTGGCTTCCACTATATTGCCATTAAGCATACACGATGGACCCTTGTTCTCTGATCTTGACCTTGGTGTTTTATGTTATGGATTGAGTATTGTGGAGTGCTTTTATGTGAGTATGGGTGGGTTGAGGGTATGAAAGATCAAGTGGTTGTCTTCTTGTCGTGGAACTTCTTGGTATTGTTTGTGAGCAAGAAATTGTGTTGTGAAGAAATTGTATCACTCTAAAACCGTGGTGAGCTTGGTGTGGTGATAGCCAGTAAGTCCAAGACGGTGATTGTTGCTTTGGTATTGTGAGGTGTGTTTGTTGTGCTTAGTGTGAGTGACAGACTAAAAGCCTGGTTGCCTGTTTTAGTCCGTTCCCTTCAAATGTTGGAGCGTGAATCTTTTTCCCTACAAAAAATCTCTGTGTGCTTGAAGCCACTTAATGCGATGCCAACCCCACACTACACAAAAGCCCAAGGTGGTTCACACATTCAAGAGTCTACATGCATAAAATACCCATGCTCAATACAGTACATAAGATAGGCACATCACACACACAAGCTTACAATAACGATGTAGTAGCATTGGAGTGGATTATATGTAATTTTGCTCAAGTGGTAGCCTCGATGATAATGTTGTTGAGATAACCGTAGGAGATGAGTTTAGGGTGTGCTAGGTTTTGGCATGTCGAAGGTAGCTTTTTGAGAGAAGAGCTAAAGCATCTCGAACGCATCCTATATGCTCTTCTCTCCTCATACCTCGTACCTATTTCTTCTCACATCTTCATACCTTGCCATCCACCTCTTCATAACTTCACTATTGATAATACAAAATGTATTCACCTTCTTCAACATTTATGTGCCCATTCTCCTTGCTCTTTCTTTAATCTTGTGGTACATGTGACATCATGCGCTCATTATTCTCATTACCTCCATAATCATGGCATTGTAGGATCCACTCGAGAGAGAGAGAGAGACTCCGAAAATGTAGACACATGCTTCTTGCACTAACCAACCCTCTACTATGCTTCCTTTTGGCCTAGCTCTTTGCCTTAAAAAATCCTTCAAGGTCTTCATGAAACGCTTAAGGAAGAACATCCATCGAGCATGCACAACACTGCACACCAACACTTCCATCTATCAAGTGTACCATAAGATGTAATTGGTTAATGAGGATAATTCTTGGAAAGTTTTCATCAATAGTGGATAAATAGATCTCCTTAAAACTTATGTACCTAAGATCGATCTGAGTCCATTTAATTAGCACAACTAATCTTATAAATTAGCGTACTACTATAAGATATAGCCATGTTGAAATTTTACTTTTTCATACCTCACCACTACTCTGATTTTGTACATGGCCTTGTGCACTTTTTGATCTCCACACCCACTAATGTATATAGGAAGAATGAACCATATATAACAAAACATTGAAATCAATGTTATGTAATTACGATAAAAGACCATCATGAAGCCTATACAAGAAAATTGAACTTACAACACTATTGCGGACAAAATAGGTAATATTTCCTAAAAACGAGAAACATTTGGTATCTTTCAAAGATTCCATAAAAAAAGTTCATTTTTAAACCTCTTTTTAAAAAGTGGTCTATGCATGCGTACAACACTGCCAAAAAACGATAATATTTTGGGCACTTTACATGTTTCTTACAAAAATTGACATGAAAAAAAAGACTTCATTTTGCTTACTTTTTGAGATTATAATTAAAAATCTAACAATAAGTTTTCAAAAAACATGCCAAAATAGAGACAATGTTTATTATTTCCATCTTCAATCCATTAAAAAAATGATATAACTATAAAAGAAGCCATTTTCTAAACATATAGCTTATGGCATAGGTATGGTTCCTCATAATCATTGCTACACTATCACTAGTCGATCTGCCTTTCCGTGAGAAGGTAGACGAGGCATCCTCTTCTTCACTATCCACAAATACAATTTTTTTATTCTATGTGTACACTTGAAGCTTAGACTCCTTGGGTCATCTGCCTTGTTAGCATGATTGAGGATGTGCAACTATAAAAAACTATTTGTATAATTATATTACAAAAGCGTTATCTTGATACAATTATTATTTTAACTGCAAAACCCTATTTTGGCTCTCGATGAGAGTAGTATTAAAATCCATTTTGAAGAGCTTAAGTATCACAATGTCTTAATTGATAATATATAATTTTTTAAAAAGAGTTCGTTACGTACATATGAATTTTAAAATATCATGAATAAGCTATTTAAAAGTTATCTAATTTTGAAAAATAATTCCACACTCATTTTTAAAGAAGATGTGTCCTTGTGATGTGACAAAAAAGGGTTAAATCGTAATTTTAGTTATTAAATGAGTTTAGAAAGTATGAAAAATTTCTTGAAGAAACAAAAGTTTATACTTTCCAAAATACTTTTTTATAATATATCAGGCAGGGACTTAGGTTCGAATCCTACTGGTTACTACACATAGTAAGGATGTTTTAGCTCTATAACATTTGCAGCCAACTTAATGCTGAGTAAGAGCTTCTCAGCTAAGAGTTGATGTTTTCCATCAACTTGATACAAAACATTAACTTTTACAAAAATTTGATATTTTGCATCAAGTTGATGTAAAACATTAACTTTATATTCAAAACATTAACTTTCTATGCAAAAGATCAACTTTTTTACAATACTTGAATCAACTTCCCACAAAACTTGATGTTTTGCATCAACTTTGATGCAAAACATCAAGTTTTATGGAAAAGTTGATGTTTTGCATAAAATCGATGCAAAACATCAACTTTTTCATAAAACTTGATGTTTTACATCAACTCGATGCAAACATCGAGTTGTGTGGAAAAGTTGATGTTTTGCATCAACTCGATGCAAAACATCAACTTTTTCACACAACTCCATGTTTTGCATGAAAGTTGACGCAAAACATAAACTCTACCACAAAACTTGATGTTTTGCATCAAGTTTCAGATGCTCCGGGAGAAGAAAGTTGGAGGATCAGAGATCGATTTTCACAAATGTCCTATTTTAGCGATTCCATCCTTGAGAAGACATGCTCAGATGACCTATTCCATAAATTTTGAGTACCAACACGACTTGATTTGCAGACATCACAAAGTGACTTACTGCATCAGCAAGTTGCTTTTTGTGACATCTGCAAATCGCATCGAAACATAGTCGTGTTCATACTCAAAATTTGTGGAATAAATCGTTTGAGCATGCCAGAACAAATAGAATCGCTAAAAAAGGCTGTTTGTGAAAATCAACCTCCGATCTAACTTTTTCTCTGGAGCATCTAAAACTTGATGCAAAACATCAAGTTTTGTGGTAGAGTTGATGTTTTGCATCAACTTTGATGCAAAACATTGAGTTGTGTGGAAAATTTGATGTTTTGCATCAACTTTGATGCAAAACATCGAGTTGTGTGGAAAAGTTGATGTTTTGTATATCAACTCGATGCACAACATTGAGTTGTGTGGAAAACTTGATGTTTTGCATCAACTCAATGCAAAATATCAACTTTTCCACACAACTCGATGTTGTGCATTGAGTTGATGCAAAACATTAAGTTTTATGAAAAAGTTGATGTTTTACATCGATTTTATGCAAAACATCAACTTTTTCATAAAACTTGATGTTTTGCATAGAATTAAAGAAAAAATATACCTAGAATAAGGTTATATAGGTAGAACATAAGTTTACGGCTAAGAATGTAAAAAACACATATGGTTTGCAACCTTTGACTACAAATTTGAGAGGAGGTCATTAAAAAAAATGCTTGTCTATGTAACCATGTAACCTTTGTATCATAAATAATAATAATATCGCTACATAGTAGATGCCAAAAATCATGATAACAGAAGAGCTAGATGAGATGTCCATGATGACCTGTAGTCCATTGGTTTTAATCCAAATGTGCAAGGCTCCATTGATTTTGAATACCACAAGTCGATTGATTCGCCAATCCTGATCATGTACTATAAATAATTATAACTAGAGCTCATTCATACACTACTCTTAGATATACCATCACCTATGTTCATGATAATGGGTATTTGGATCAAACATCAACTTCTGAAAGCTCTTCTCTCATCCTTTCGTCTATTAATTGCATCCTTGTATTTCCCAATCCACTTCTCCATGATGGGACTATTTAGAATGCAGAATGTATTCACCTTGTGGCACAATTCTTCATCTAGTCTTTGTTGCCTTCCTTTTCCCTAAGGCACATTAGTGATTAGTCGGTCATCCTCCTCACTGCTCCATAATTGTGGCATGGAAGGATCTATGCGAGATAGATGTTTTGAAACATACACAAGAGACTCTTGCCCAACCATCCCTCTGCCATGCTTGCTTCTGGCGTTGCTCTTTGTCTCACAAAGTCCTTTAACATTTTCATGAACCTTCAAAGAAAAAACATCCATCGAAAATGAACAACACCACACAACACCACTTCATCAACCAAATGCACCATAAGATGCAATTGGCTAGTGAGAATTGTTCTAGGAAAGTTGATTGTTCTTTGGGAAGGGATCAACGGGGCAGCCGTGCCTCGTTAAAGGAGGAAAAAAGCGCCGATTCTATGGACCAAGTGCAAGTCGCCCCCGTAAGAAGATTTTTCCCATGGTGGAATCGCCCGTGTCTTCTGGGGCGAGGGGAGTTTCTCCAGGCTCGGTTTCGAAGGAACCGCCTGGGCTAGTCTCTCGTCCGGACATCCCGCAGGCGAGGCCCTGAGTGTGGATCCCGCCCCGTGCAGGAGGCCGATGCTGCTTCCGCCCGCCGCGCCGGAACCCCCGGAGGGGGGATCCCACAGTTGGTATCAGAGCCTTGTTGAAAGCTAATAAGGAAAATGAATTCTTATCAGAAAATTTGTAATAAAAACGCAGAAAGAGCATTTACATACTGTATTTTCATTCCTTAAAGCTTCATTAATGAAGAATTTTTAATCAAAGAAATTGTTTTTATAGATGGAAGTTCCACACTTATCTGGTATTCCCGACCTTACCCAGTCACACAAGACATGACTGCGTTCGCCTTCAAGCATCTTATCTCTTTTCCGGCCAAATCTACAGACACCTTAGTCGTTTTAAGATAGTAGCTCCCTTGGCAGTAAGGGAACATTTATATCAGGGCATGTCTATAGCCCAGTACCGTTGTCTTATGCGTCTCCCAAGGAGATTTTGACTTCTGGAGCCGAGTTGCTCTATGTACATATTGCAACCTTTCTATAAGTAGAGAAATGTTTTGTGGAAAAATTTCCTATTGTATAAGTGATTGTTTATGGGACGAACTGATAAAGCAAAATCTGTGACCAGACATATGTCATAGATCTCCAATAAGATCATTTATCTTGTTTAAGAAATTATTTTCCAAACCTCTTAAGTCTTAGGATCTCGTGGACGATATCAAAATAAAAATTTAATAATATATCATTTTTGGCAAAATCATGAGGCGAGAAAACCGTGGCCGTCAGCCAGACCCCCTCTCTGAAGAGGAAGAGCTTTACCCCGACGTTCGCAAGACTCTTCACACAACTCAGCCGCCGCCAGGACCCTTAGGTGAAGGGGAGAACCTGCGAGGCTATGGAGAAATGGGTAGAAGCTATGGAAGAGTATTTTGATGTCACAGGCTATAATGAGCAGAGCAAAATGGATCTTGCTAGGCTAAAAATTGTGGAAACAGCGAGGGTGGCATGGAGGAACCATTGTGACACTAACTATCTGGACAGGAATACCCAGTCCTGGAACGATCTTAAAACCTATTTGAGGAAGAGATTTCTTCTACTGAAGTATTCACCACCTCTAGACGAAGAGCAACTCATGGCCAGGTTCATTCGGGGAATGAACGAACCCTTAGACACACTGGTCAAGAATGCCAAGCCAGTGTCCATGGGAGAAGTTGTCAGAATGGCGAAGGATTTTGCCAAAGCTTTCATCGTAAAAGTCCCGCTAAAGCCAGCTCCCTCATCCTTCAAAAGATTCCAGACACCGAGAAGTTCTTCCAACCTTCCGCCTCCAAAGAGACACCAAGGTCCCAACCAGAATCTGGAGATGGGAAGCTTCAAGAATGAAGGAAGACCTTTCCCTCAAAGTACTTTCTCAGGAACTCCGGCTCTCTCAAGAATGCAAAGGGAAGAGCTTCGAACCGAGAACAGGTGCTTCGGATGTTAGGGGTTTGGGCACCAACTCAAGGATTTCCCATCTCCCTCTATGGGCCAAGGAAGCTAGGGTCCTAGATTTCAGAGACAAACTCCTTCATATCAGTCCACCAATTAGGGTCCCCTGTGCCAGAATCAAGGCAACCCCAGAAGAGTGCCAGCTCAGCCTCCATGCAAAGCAGTCTCCGAACTCCCTCCCAAAATTGGAGTAACCAAAGAGAGAGAGTTCCACCTCAGACTGCAGCAGCCAGAGCTGTCACTATAGCTAATGAAGTGGAGGAAGAAAAAGGACAGATCTATGCAACAATAGAGCATCAGGGGAATAATCGTCAATTTTAAATCCTCCAGACTCCAACAACAGAGTGCCAGGGTAAGCAATGCAAGCTTTTGATTGATTCACGCGTACTCATTCTTTTATTTCCCCAGGATGTCTGCATAAATTAGTCCTAAATCAAAAATCAAGGAAACCTATGCAAGTGGAATTGGCTAGTGGAAAATTTCTTTTCACACCTTGAGACTGACCTTATTCAGTTTAACCTAGATGGGAACGTAGTGCCAGTTCAGAGTCCTACCCTTGGGAGTCTATGATGGAATCCTTGGAATGGATTGGCTCCAAAAGAATCAAGCTGACATTCATTGTTACAAAGGAACCATCTCTTTCCTTGACCTTCACGGGAATAAAGTTCAAGGAATTGGACTTTTCGGATCCCCAGTGCTACAATTAGTCAAGGCTTCCAAATTATTAAAAGGGAAAGAGGCAAGCTGTGTATGTCATTAAAATGAATCCAGTAGACATAAAATGCAAGGCTAAAGAACGAGAGTGGTTAAGTGAGTATGCAGATGTGTTTCCTGAAGAGCTAACTGAGATGCCTCCATCTTGCGAAGTAGATCATGAGATCAAGTTAACCCCCAGAGCTCAGCCAGTGGCTCAGCGTGCATACAAAATGCCAGCCATAGAACTTAAGGAGCAGTTAAGACAACTGTTAGTAGAACAAGGATTCGTCAGACCCAGTGTCTCACCTTGGGGTGCGCCCGTTCTCTTTCAAAAGAAGAAAGATGAAACGCTAAGACTCTGTATTGAAGAGGATTGAATCAATTAACAATTAAGAATAAATATCCTATTCCTAGGATTGATGAACTTTTGGATCGGTTAAGTGGGACCCAAATGTTCACAAAGATAGATCTTAAATTGGGGTACTACTACCAGATCAAAATCAAGGAACAGGACATCCCAAAGACAGCATTCAATACTCGCTATGGGCATTATGAGTTCACAATCATGCCATTTGGATTGACTAATGCCCCGGTGACATTATATCATCTCATGCAAGATATTCTCAGAGAATACGTGGATGATTTTGTTCTTGTCTTCTTTGATGATATCTTGGTATACTCAAAGAATGTTGCAGATCATGAAGATCATGTACGCAAGGTCCTAGAAATCCTAAGAAAATACCAACTCTTTGCAAAAAGAGCAAGTGTTCTTTCTCTGTTGACCAGGTGGAATACCTGGGATTCATAATATCAAAGGATGGGATTTCTCTTGACCTCGCAAAGATCCAAGAAGTCGTAGAATGGTCAGAACCCAAGACAGTAAAGGAAGTCAGAGGATTGCTAGGACTAACCGGATGGTATAGGATATTTATACCTAGGTATGCTCAAATAGCATTCCCTTCTCAAGAAGAGTACCCTTTTTCAGTGGACTGCAATGTGTCAGAGTGCCTTTGGCAGGCTAAAAACAGACCCTGTCCTTAAATTGTCAGATTTTACCAAACCCACTAATGCCAGTGGGTTTGCCTTAGGCGGTGCTCTTATGCAGGAAGGTCATGCAGTGGCCTATGGATCCAAAAAACTCAGAACACATGAGAGAAATTATGCCGTCCATGACTTGGAGTTACCCTTAGTAGTTTATGCTTTGAAGCTACATTATGTTTTGGGACAGAGGTTCACCTTGATGATAGATCATCAAAGTCTGAAGTGGATCTTCACCCCCAAAGGGATCTCAACATGCGTCAAAGGAGATGGATGCAGACCCTGCAGGATTTGATTTTGAAATTAAGTATCGGCCGGGGAAAGAAAATGTGGTTGCAGATGCGCTCAGCAGAAAAGCCTCCTTACTTGCAATTACAGTGGTGTCAAATCCATTAATCGGTGAAGCAAAGGAGAAAATCATGTAGGACAAATTCTTTTCCCCTATCGCTACCCTTCTAATGTAGGAAAGCAAGACTCCTCAGGAAATGAGTTGAGTTCTAGGGTACCAATTGGATGAAGGATGCATGTATTATAATAATCGGCTATGTATCCCCAATGATGAGGGAATAAAGGAAAGAAATTCTGAGAGAAGCCCATGATAGCCTGATAGCTGGACATCCAGGGTTTATAAAAACCTATATGTATCTTAAAAAAGCTTCTTCTGGCCAAGACTCAAAAAGGATGTACTTGATCATGTGCAAAAATGCTTAATGTGTCAGAGAGTCAAGGCAGAGAGAGTCAAGATGCCAGGTAAACTGCAACTGGGAATGTATCAGTATGGACTTTGTCACTGGATTACCTTCAGTGCAATCAAGTTACAACTCCATTTTTGTGACAGTTGACAGACTAACCAAAGTTGCCCATCTAATTCCAGTGAAAGAAACATACACTGCAGCAGTGGATGTTGCCAGAGTTTTCCTTAAAGAGATCTTCAGATTACATGGCTTACCCAGGAGTATAGTAAGTGACAGAGATCTCAAATTCACATCGAAATTATGGACTGCATTCTTCAAAGCACTAGGAACTTTCTTGGATCTCTCAGCACAGCCTATCACCCCAAAACAGATGGCCAGACTAAAAGAGTGAACCAGGTAATAGAAGATATCCTTAAGTCATGCTGCGGCGGGCAGGCACCCCAAGAAGTGGTTAAGTCATTTGTATCTGGTTGAATTTGCTTACAATGCTTCTTATCATCGAAGCATTGGGATGAGTCCTTTCAAAGCTTTGTATGAGCAAGATTACCTTACACCGTTAACTTGGTGTGACCCATTGATCAGAGTCCAAATGTCCAGACAAATGCTTGATGACATGGACCAGCAAATGCAATCAATCCATAAAGATATAAAGGCTACCCAAGATAGGCAAAAGTAGTATGCAGATAAAAAGAGATCGGAGAGAGAGTTTGAAGAATCAGATATGGTCTTCATTCGAGTACGACCAAAAAGAAGTTTTTTATCCTTATGGAAGTACAAGAAGCTCTCTCCCAGATACTGTGGGCCATATGCTGTTATAAAGAAAGTGGGCGATCTAGCCTATAAACTTCTACCTCCCCATCTCAAGGTACATAATGTATTCCATGTCAGTTTGCTTAAGAAGTATGTACCCAGCTTGAGTCACATGCGCTTGATGATGAACAATTGATCTCTCCGACTCAAGGCCAGATGGTACTCCAACCTGAGAAAATCCTTGACGTTCAGGAGAAGATTCTCAAGAGTAGAGTCCTCATAGAATTTTTACTAAAGTGGAAGTTCTTCCCTGTAGAAGACGCCACCTGGGAGAAAGAAGAAGAGTTCGCAAAAGACTACCCCCACTTTGCGAGATGAGGACATCTCACATTTTTCAAGTGGGAGAGGATGTAAGATTCCTCCTCATCCTAAATAATGCCTTTACTTCAATCCCTTGTAATCATTCCCTGTTTTTGAATACAAGAAAGCATTATTTTTACTTCTTTTTGCCTAGTGAGATGAAAATTTCTAGAGAGTGGTAATTCAATATTGAGATATTTTTGGATATATAAATTCTATAAATATCAAAAATATGTTTTCCTAAAATAGAAAACCAAAATAAATTTTCCAAAGTGCAAGTGAAATTAATTAAAAATGATTTAAAAGACCTTAGCCTAAGGGTCAAGATTTTTTGAAATTTTTGGATTATAGACCAATTAAGGTTCCTATGGACCAATAAGATTAATCCAAGTGTTGGGATGAGATAAATCCAATGAATAAAAGAAAATACCCAAAATGAGTAAATTCCCACATAAGATGAAGAGTTGACTGAGTACAAGATTTATTAGTTGAAAATTATGAAATATTACTAAAAAAAAAGAGATATTTTGGAGTAATCATACCATTTTGACACCTTGGTGAGAAAAGAGGGAGCCTTCAATGAGGTGCCTAATTCACACATGTGAAGGAGTTTTAAACTCAAAAATATTAAGATATTTTTATTTCTCCTCTCTCCTAGATCAAACCAAATCAAAAAAGGGAGCCAAACTGGTCCAAATCTTGTCCAAATTCAGCCAAACTGAAGCTAGAAAATTCTAGAACTTAGTTGGACTCAGTTAGTGGCCTCCCTCATCTATAAATAGATCCTCATTCTTTTGTATTCTCATCTGAACTAGACCATGCCAATATTACTCTAAAATAAGCATATTTTCTATTATCCTCTAAAAATCCTCTACAATTTGGAGAGATTGGAGCTTCTCTCTCTCTTCAACCTTCTTTGGAGCTTTCCTCAACATACTAGCCAATTGATTGGTTGGGGGCCTCTCCTAAGACTAGAGAATCAGGAAAAATAAGAGGTAAAGTGTGACTTTATGGTCTTTTTTCTTAATCTTCTAAATGTTTTTCATTTCTCAATCCCTCTCAAGCTTGAGAAGTATTCAATTGAATGGTTTTTCAATGCAAATGAAGCTCTTAGAAATGAATTCTAATGATTAACCAATAAAAATTTTACATTTATGCTTGATTAAAATGTTTTTTTAAGCATATCTCTCTCTCCCCCAAAGAATGGTCATTCCTATGACCAATTCTATATTCAAATGATGCTTCTCATGGAGCAATTCTTAATTCTAAAAGTAAACTTTATGCTAGTCAAATTAGAGGCCAAAGAAATAGCTTTTTAATGCTTTTATGTTACTTAAATTATAATAAACTTAGGGATTAAGTCCATAAATTGGATATTAGTCCAAATGACAGTTATTCTATCATATTGTATTACTAAACCTTATGCTTTTCAAAATTATTAAAAATTATCAGTAATAGCAGCTATGGTAAATTTTTTAAAAATTAACACATAAATCATTTTTATGCATAATGTGAAAAGAGGACTTCCTATCATATTCTAGGATTAGTCATCCTAGGTTAAATGAATAAATCTCATCATATTCATGGAAAATTAATTTTTAATGTTTATACATAAATAATTAATTAGAGAAAAAGAGAAATTTCTAGTAATTTCATTTTTATGATAAAAGAGGAATTCCCATGATAATGGAGATCCATGTATTCCAATGGAGAATGAGGAAAATTGGAATATCAAAATATTGGATATTTTATTTAAAATAAAATAAAAATTTTAGTTAAATTTATTTTTTATGCATAAATAAACTTAAATGATGAAAGAGGAATTCCCACCATATTTGGAATTCAATCATTTAAATGAGAAAAGTGGAATTTCTAGAATAATGGATATTTTTATTTAATTTTTAAGAGAAAATTTAGTTAAATTTATTTTTATGCATGAATAAATTTAAATGATGAAAGAGGAATTCCCGCCATATTTGGAATTCAATCATTTAAATGGAAAAAGTGGAGTTCTTGTCATATTAGGATTAATGAATATTTTAGGTAATTTTTAAGAGAAATTTTATTTAAAATTATTCTATGCATGTATAAAATTAAATGATAAAAGAGGAATTCCCATCATAATTGGAATTCAATCATTTGAATGGAAAAAGATAATTTTTTGTATATTTGGAATATTGAATATTTTTATTTAATTTAAAGAGAAATTTTAGATAGATTTAATTTATGATAAAAGAGGAATTCCCATGACATTTGGATAGCACTCATTAAATGGGAAAAGGAGATATTTCAAGTTTATTCAAAAAAATAGATATTGGTATTTAGTTAAAAGAAGAATTTTTATGATATTTAAGAAAAGAAGGATTTGAATTAATTTTTATTGTCAAAAGAAGAATTTCCACCATAATTCTACCTATGAAATTAAGGTTGAGAAATTAAATGGTAGAAAGAATATCTTAAGATATTTTATGTGGTTAAATCACTAAATTAGTATTTACCCAAAACTAGATGTTTATCTGAAGGGAATCCTTGTTAGAACTAAACCGAATGAATTTGGTTAGACCACAAGAGGGACGGATAGTAAACCTACTTGTCCATCTCTCGATCTGAATCAAGCAAAATTTCGTGACCTATTCCTGTTCCTAAATACAAAGAATAGACTACCATTGAACTAAACTAGTTTTCCTTTGACCGAACTCACCAAGAATCTAGTTGGACAATCAGTCAAATGATGGGTAGATTACCCTCATGAGAGATCAAGGATTCTCATTATATGAAACTGGGAATTATGGAAAAAGGGGTTTTGTGGAACCAATCTCAAACTGGGAATTTTGCTTGCATTGGAACCTCTGTTTTTCATTTAAAGGACTGTTTTACGCTAGATGGGTAGATTACCCTCATCATTCAAATGATGGGTAGATTACCCTCATGAGAGATCAAGGATTCTCATTATATGAAACTGGGAATTATGGAAAAAGGGGTTTTGTGGAACCAATCTCAAACTGGGAATTTTGCTTGCATTGGAACCTCTGTTTTTCATTTAAAGGACTGTTTTACGCTAGAATGCTGGAGGAAGCATTTGGCATGTGTTTTACTAAGAGTAGGTTCTTTAACAGCTGTTGTGCTACTGGCGGGGAGTCGTCGAGGGACATCGCTCGCGCGGCAAAGCTTCCGAGGTCTTGATGACCAACGTCGGTACGGTTAAAATGGTGCACTTCCGATACAATGGGCGAGGACCGACGAAGCGGTCCCTCAGTGAAGTGCTAGGACACCTAAGGAGGATCCTAGAGGGTTCTAACCAGGCGATGCATGGGCTCGCGATTGCTAGGACACCCATGCGTGCGTCGAGGAAGATTCAGATGGACTAAAAGGATAGATTTTTGTGAATCAAATTTTGATACTGGATCTCGTTGGTTGGCTAACTGGTCTTCAACGGGAGAGTCCAAAGGACACATTTTGTAATACAATGGACTCAAAATTTTCGAGGATGATGATTAGTAATATTATGATTTCTATTGAAGGATTGTTTTAAAGCCAGCCGAATCTGTTATACAAATGGCAATTTCATATTGGGTGTGTACATGTGGTATGCCTACCTTAACTTTTGCATGAATCGCCGGCTAGGGGGCCTGGAAACTCTTTTCCTCGGTACCCGGGCAAAAACATAACCAAATCTTTATAAAGGAATCCCACCAATACAGTGGTCGGGTGGTTGGCTAACCCATGGGCCGATTGGGGTTAGGCTGGATCAGAGGATTCCTGCGAAACAACTATGATGCGATTAGTTATGTTAGTCAGATTAAGTCCTGAGAAGACCTTGTTCTGTGGGAAGGAATCAGTGTGGCTGTGCCTCGTTAAAGGAGGAAACAAGCGGTGATTCTATGGACAAAGTGCAAGTCTCTTCTTGATCTGACCATGTGACTTCAGGTTCGGTCATATTATCAGTTTAAAATAATGATGACTTTTACTTGTTAGGATAATTCCCCCGTTAGAAGATTTTTCCCATGGCAGAATCGCCCGTGTCTTCCAGGCGAGGGGAGTTTTTCCGAGCTCGGTTTTGGAGAAACCGCCCGGGCTAGTCTCTCGTTTGGACATCTGTGGGCGAGGCCCCGAGTGTGGATCCCTGCCCTGTGCGGGAGGCCGATGCTGCTTCCACCACAGGAACCCTCGGGGGGGATCCCGCACGTGCCTAGTACAAGAAGAGCAAGCATGATATGACCTTTCTTGATTGTCGCCTATGGAGGGAGGTTGTAATTCACCAATACAATAGATTAACACCATACGTGCCCAAGCCAAGATGTAAGTGACGGGTCTCATCTTTAAACTTTGGCCATTGATAAACTCTGGCCATTAATTCTCCACATGTCGCCATGTGCCAATGAATCAACTATGATCCTCATGATTCCATCGGTTGAGCAATGAGTAGCATGCCATGTCGTGAGTTCTGCAATCCCCTTATATTTAAACACGTGTTGGATGCGAGGAATGATAGGGAAGTGTCTGCGAACTTTATCTCCTTGCAAATCATCCATATAGTGGATCCCCCCACATTGTAGACATTGTGTTTCATCTTTATTAACCCCTCTAAATAGCATGCAATAATTGGTACATGCGTGCATTTTTGTGTAATCCATACCTAGCATAGAGAGAATTTTACGACACCCATCTCGTGAGTTTGGTAATAGATTTTAAGGGAGAAAGATCTTCTTGAGAAGCCTACAACATAACATAAGAAATCATATGTCAAAATATTAGCAACAAGGAGAGTATATAGAACATGACCCATTTTCTATTCGAGAGAATATAATGGCGCGGTCTTACCGAAGAAGATTGGTGACACTTGCATCACTCCATCCATAAGCTTTTTGGTTTAATAGCTCCAAGTTTGCTCGCAGTGTGGAGTATGAACATCCCTCATACAAATGTATGCTTGCCTCTCTATGCAAGGTTTCCTCCTCTTGTGACATTCGAGCTTGCTCACTATCATCTATGACCTCTTGTCTAAAGAAGTCATTCACCACATTGCCCAGATGAGATTCTCTTCCTCCTCATGTGGCAATGGTGGAGGCACCTCATTCATTGGTTGGGAAAGATGAGTCTCAGCCATGCTTTCCATATGAAGCCTTGCCACCTTATGGACTCTACCTGATGTCACGGAATGGTGTGGCATGTTACCTAGCACTCTCCTATGGTTCTCTTGCATGTCATCATCTGCACTTGGTCATGCCAATGTCTCATGAAGACCATATGTCTAGACATGCTCATTTGTTATACGACATTGTCATATATATTGGCCCTTGCATCATTGATCACACACACAACGGATTTCTGATTATCTTTGTGTTATAGTAGATGATCGCCCACTTCGTTGGTTGCTTGCTTGTATGTTTGTATTGGAGTAGATGATTGCCAACTTCGTTGGTTGGTTGCTTGTATCTAAGCAAAAAATGTATACCATACTCATCTAACTTATCAGGATTATCTAAACCTTCTGCAGACAGAGCATGGGTAGTGTATGCATGGGCAGAAGCACATGAGGAAATTTACAATAGTATGCCTTTTAAGTTGTAATACTCTTTCTATGAAAGACACAAAATTCCTATAAAATTGCAAACAAAATCATATACAATATTGATGAGTATCATGATTATCATCACTGAAAAATCACTAAAATCCTTCTCGTTTTTGGAGTTGGCTCATTGTTTACATGATCTTTGTTTGGAGCACGTAATTATTTTTTATACTTGAGGAACTCCATTTTTCCAAAATCTTTAACAACCGACTATCCTTAATTCCACATAATAGTGCATATGTTGTGTACGTCAAGTGGTAAGGTCCTTTGAAGGTGTACTAAGTGCGAGGCCCTTGATTGAAGACTTGCAAAGCTGTTTGCTTCTCTAGCAGCATTATCTTGTTGTTATTCCATTTGTTAGGATAGCCCCGAAGATATCTAGACAAAGTCTTTATTGCAAACAATGGAAAACTTACATTGTCTGAAAACTTCTGGTGATATAAAACAAATTGTGGAAATTTTAAGGATTTTATGTATTCTCCAAGGGTGGATCCCTTTCCCAATCCTCTAATGCATGAGCCTTTGCCTCGACGAATGAGATCGTCTTCATAGGCGATGAGCTACAAACAAGCAACATGTTTCATTTTAATAAGGAAACAAAACACATACATAGCGCTATAAAAAAGTGTGGATGATCCATTCATTCATACACACCTTTAGATTTTCATCATAAACAAGTAATTCATCCGTCCAAAGGTTAGTTGAGAACTCCCGTCGCTCAAAATTCATATGTCCCCTCGCTCAATGCATTCACTTCCATTTCTTGTTGCTCTTCGTGGTCATCATCTTCAAGGATCATAGTTAGATAATAGATTAGATTGTGATCATACCTCACCAAAAGGCATGTGTGGCTATGAACAAGGCACCTCCCCCTTCTCAATCCTCTTCATGCTCTCTAGAACCCTTTGAAGGATTATATTAAGCTTTTGCTTGAAACTATTTTTAGAAGACAGATTCATGTCATTGACATGCACAAACTTATCAGTTCCAACGATAATTCAGTCTTTGGAAGTTGATCGTGAAAATTCTAGCTCATGCTCTGAAAACTCAATGTGAGCAGCCTTGAGGAAGTCCCCCAGATAAAAATCATGGTTAAACATCTTTGATATTTCCTCGAAGTGACCGTGCAGCTCTAGTTTGTACAGAAAATCATACAACATCACTACTGTTGGTGTACAAAGAGTTTTTTATGATGATAAAAGTGTGACTTTCATCAGAATTGGATTTTATACATAATTAGATGCATATATAATCTTTATAATTAAATAAGGGTTCTCCTTAATCCTTTGTTTAATTTTTACAAAAATTGGAAAAATGAATAAGTAGATAATCTATGAGAAGAAATGCTACCGTTTCATATTCACTAAGATGGTAATGAGAAAATTCAATTAAACTATCGAAGTCGAAGATCGATATAAATGATTATTTTATTCCTCATAAGAAATTCATGTTTTAAGAAATCTGTAAGCAAATATTCGTCAAATGAAATTTAGAAAAAGAGAAATTGAAATAGTACCTTTGACCTTTGGAGAAAGATAGTTTAGGAAGAACCTTTCCAGACCCAAACTCTGATTTTAAGACTATTGACCAAGACCTAATTCCTTTGTCAATTTCAATCAATGATGATGTGCCCAGTTCAGGAAAAATATACTCAAATTCCCCACCGAATCTGAAACTAAGTTAACTTCTGATTTTGATCTGAGGATCAAGTTAACAGAATTCGAGGAATTCTGTTTGGAATTGAGACCTGGATCTAGAAGTATTAAGATACGGATTTAAGATTATTCATGGTTTTCAAACAAAATCAAAACTGAAAACTTGCATAGAAACCTGTTTTCTTAAAGGACTGTCTTACGCCAGAATGTTGGGAGGGAGCATTTGGCATATATGTTTATCTAAGGGAAGTTCGATTGCAACAGCTGGCGGGGAGTGTTCGAGGGATAGCTCACGCGGCAAAAACTTGCCCAGGTCTTGACCAGTCTGGGTATGGTGAAAAATGGTGTGCTTCCAGTATGATGGGCGAGGGGGTCGATGAAGCGTTCCCTAAGTGAAGTACCAGGACACCTAAGGAGGATCTTGGAGGGTTCTGACCAGGCGATGCACGGGCTCGCGGTGCTTAGGACACCCATACGTATGTCGAGGAAGATATATATATGTATGTTGACGAAGTGATTATTGTAATCTGTTTACTAGATCTCGTTGCTGACCAACTGGTCCCAACAGAGAGTCCAGAGTGGTACTGTTTTTGTGAAACAAGGGATTGAATGGAAATTTTGAATTATGAAATCTATGATCATATCTGTTTTGTCAATAAATTATTTTTATATTAAAGTTTTAAAGAGGAGTGTGTGCGTATCTGTTTTCTAAAGCTAAAGTTAAGAAAGGCATTTGAATTATGGGTGGGTGAGTACTTGTTTGGTTCCACCGATTCCAGTGGTAGGGTGGTGGCTAACCCATGGGCCGGCGGATGGGGTTAGGCTAGAATCAGTGGAGTTTTAATAATCAAATTGAAAAATCTTAGGATTATGCTAGGATTCGAGTAGCTAGTTAATTCCCTGATAAATTTCTCAATTGAGTGGATCAACGGGCTGTGCCTGATCTTGATTAGGAAAAAAGAGTTGAAATTACTCAGATGATCAAATTATATCAGTGATAGTTTCCTTCTATCTGGTTTATTCACATGAAGGATAGTTTAGAATTGATCTCGTTAGAAAAATTCATTAAGAAAATTCAAAAAGGTGGAATCGTCCCTGCTTTTTGGGCATGGGAAATTTTTCCGGTTTCGGTTTTCGATTTTCGGAGTGACCACCAGCCTAGTCTCGTGCCCGGACATTCATGGGCGAGGCCCCAAGTGAGAAACCCTGCCCCGCACATGAGGGGGCTGCTTCCGCTCTGTCAGCTACTACCGGGAGTCCCGGTGCATGGAGGGGGCAGAGGGATCTCACAATCTCCGTGCACGCTGAAATGGACTATAGCATTATGGTGATTATATCTTAATACACAAAAAATAATTCAGTCAAAATATCTATTTTATTGTTTCATAAAGTTTATACTAAACAATTCACCTCAACATGATAGGTTTGTGTGCATGTAAAAATGGCCTATTAGCGTTGTGGTGCTGAATCTATTTCAATGGATAAAAATAAACTTTTTTCTTTGACTTCCAATGTGAATCTTGGTAACCGGCCAAAATCCCACCGGGATTCAGAAAAAACCCGGCGGGAACTGCCGGGGCCGTCAGAATTCCCGTCGGGTAACATATTTCTATATATATGAAACCTGCAGGGCCCCTTGGGGATTTATTACTTGACAGCTGTTTACACCCAGGTAATGTCTTATCTGCATGTGGGTAGTGTGGGTGTGTGAGTACTCGTGCGGGCAGCCACCCATAGTCACAGTGCGCGGCTAGATGTGGGTGGTCCACCACACTAGAGATGCGTGTGTGTGTAAGGACATTCTTCGGAATGGTGCTTATCATGGGGAACATGGTTGGTAACGCGACCGAGTTGTGTCGTATGGTAAGTATGGCACGTTGTAATGGTACTAGTCGGTAACGCGGCAAGCATAGTATCATTATTACGATGTCACCTTCCCTTCTCTTTATCAAATGCGGGCATATGGTCGGTAACGTAGCTAATTTATGCCCATATCCAATTCCCATAGATTCGGGCGGCACCTTGTTGGTAAAGCAGCAAAATGGTGTCGTTCGCTAGTGCATATACTTTGATTGCATATTGTGGCATTTAATCGGTAACGTGGTCAAAAAATGTCATAAATTTGTTTGGTTTGCCGATAACGCGGCCTGTGTTGTTTTTAATGCGTGTGATACATGCGATACTTGGTCGGTAACGCGGCCAGAGTATCACATGGGTCATAGTTTAAATCATATTGTCTACAAGTCTCATTTCATGAAATAGTAAAATCAAAGTAACAAAGTAATAACCGAAATAACACTAAAAAATAGATGATATTCTCTCTCTCTCATTCTCTCTCTCTCTCTCTCTCTCCTACCTCTATCTTTACTTGGGTGATTATGGCTAAACGTCCATGCAAAGATGACAATGTAAACAAAACAATTCTACATACTATTCTAGTATATCTTGGAGAATTTACGAAATCATTCAAAATGTCTTCTACTATTCACTCTCTCTCTCTATATCTATCTCTCTCTCTATTTTCCTTCTCTTATCTCTATCTTGACTACGTGATTATGGTTAGATTTCCATGTATAGATCACAATGAATATAAAACAATCATATACATTGTTTTGCATTATCTTTAAGAATTTATAAAACCATTTAAAATGTCATCTTTAAATTTTTTTGAAATTATTTAAAATGCCATAAAGGGATTTTAAACATTATTTTGCACTCTCTTTAAGAATTTATGAAACCATTTAGGAAACTATCTTTAAACATTGCTGAAATTATTCAAAATGCCATCTAATATAATCTCTCTTTTCATCTATTTCTCTCCTCCTTCCATTGTCTTGACTTAGGTGATTTTGGCTAGACAGTGAATATAAAACAATTTTAATCTCTCTCTCTCTCTCTCTCTCTCTCTCTCTCTCTCTCTCTCTCGCGCTCTATCTCTCCCTCGATTCACATGATTATGGCTAGAAGGATATGTATATATGACAATGAATATTTAGCTTGGCTGTTCAGCACCTTTCCTCTCTATCTGTGTCTTGATACTCTCTCTCTCTCTCTCATATATTTCTCTTGATCTACTTGATTGGTAGTAGCAGTTCAATGAATATGCAACAATGGATGCTTCTTTGTTTGATCAATGATAATTAATGTGACACACTTGTTACGGTTGTTTTACTTGTTTTAGTGTAAAGCGTAAATGGATAACATGTCGATGTATTGCTTGATGTTGTTTTCAATACTATTGTTTGATATTCTATTTTTATTCTGTATGTAAAGATATTTGCTAGATTTGCGATGATGGCCACCATGCTCTCCACCGAAGAGCGAAAGATCATCCTGCGAGCCATTCGCACAGAGGCAGTTATCATAGTGTCACAATGTTTAGAAGAAGCTGTCAGAAAGACTAATGAGTCAGATATCCTCATGAGAGACCTCAGAATGCAGATCTAGGAAAATTGACAGCGTCATCTCAGATGCAAAGGCAACGCTGAATTGTGTAAAAGACGGAAGTTAGTCGACTTTGACTACCAGCACAGGATACACACTATCTTGGGGAGTATGCGTTCGGCATATGAGGATCTCAGAGATGCCGCACCACCTTCTGTCGACTTACGTCGTCTAAATATTTGAATTCCAAATGTCATAGGAATCCTCTTTTATCATTTAAATATTTCTCATAGATAAAATAAATTTATCTAAAATTCATCCTTAAATTTAAATAATATTTATTAATTCTAATATACTAGGAATTTCTCTTTTCCTCAAATGAATTATATTCAATATTCCTCTTTTGAATAAAGAATTCATGGGATTTACAAAAATCAATTCTATCCATATTTCCACTTTTGATAAATAATCAGAAATCGAATTATACTAAAAACTTCTCTTTTTTCCATTTTATTTCTTGGACCTCAAATATCATTGGAATTCCTCTTTTTTGCATTTGGTTATTTGCATTCCAATATCATGGGAATTCCTCTTTATCATCATATATTTCACATAAAATAAATTCATCTAAGATAAAATATCCATTAACTCAATATGCTAAGAATTTCTCTTTTCTCATCTAAATGTTTGAATTCCAAATGTCATAGGAATTCCTCTTTTATCATTTAAATATTTCTCATAGATAAAATAAATTTATCTAAAATTCATCCTTGAATTTCAATAGAATATTCATTAATTCCAATATGCTAGGAATTTCTCTTTTCCCATATAAATGATTGAGTTCCAAATGTCATAGGAATTCCTCTTTGATCATTTAAATTTTTTTCATAGATAAAATAAATTTATCTAAAATTCATCCTTGAATTTAAATAAAATATCCATTAATTCCAATATGCTAGGAAGTTCTCTTTTCCCATCTAAACAATTGAATTTCAAATGTCATAGGAATTTGTCTTTTATCATTTAAATATTTCTCATAGATAAAATAAATTATCTAGAATTTATCCTTGAATTTAAATAAAATATCCATTAATTTCAATATGCTACGAATTTCACTTTTTCCATTTAAATGATTGAATTCCAAATATAGTGAAAATTCCTCTTTCATCATTTAAATTTAGCTATGTAAAAAGATAAATTTACCTAAAATTCTACTTTAATTTTTAAATAAAATATCCATTATTTGATTATTCCAATTTCTTTTTCTCTTTCCTCATTGGAATACATGGATCTCTATTGTCATGGGAATTTCTCTTTTATCATAAAAATGAATTACTAGAAATTCTCCTTTTTCCTAATTAACTATTTATGCATAAACATAAAAATCAAATTTTCCATGGTTATGATGAGAATTATTCAATTAATCTAGGATGATTAATCCTAGAATATGGTAGGAAGTCCTCTTTTCATATTATGGATGAATTTGATTTATGTGTAAAGTTTTCAAAAATTTTGCCATAGCTCCGCTGCTATTACTGATAATTTTCAATAATTTTGAAAGCATAAAGTTTTAGTAATACAATATGATAGAATAACTATTATTTGGATCAATATCCAATTATGGACTTGATTCCTAAGTTTTTCATAATTTAAATAGCATAAAAGCCTTAAAAAAGCCACTTCTTTGGCCTCTAATTTGACAAGCATAGAATTTACTTTTTGATTTGAGAATTACTTCATGAGAAGCATCATTTGAATATAGAATAGGTCATAGGAATGACCATTCTTAAAAAATATTTTCAATTAAGCATAAATATAAACTTTATAAATTACAAAGGTTATTATAGTTAGAGAGGAATGGTGTTCACTTTATTCTGTAGATCTTTACACAAAATTACCTTCTCTCTTCTCTACAACACTTTTCTTCCATTGTGAAAGAGAAGATATTTTGGTGGGAGCTCATGTATACATTAATTTGTAATATCCTTCTTCATAAGGAAGTAGATTACATAGCTTCTGTAGTGAAATTATTGTCAACAAGGTTTAGGCCTCATCATGAACTTCAATATCTATCACCTTGTTGTGCTCCTGTAACATACCCATCTTCACTAATAAAGAAATGTCCATGTAATAGATGAATTTATGAGTTTTTATGGCATAAAAATCAATGATTTTATTAAATGAGTCATTTCTACTTAGAATCTTCAAATTCCAAGCCCAAAATTTACGTACGATTTTACCCTAATATAGGATTTTACAGCATCCAAAACGGACACTTGATCAAGCTTATACGCAAATTTTGGTTATTTTTAGTTAAAAAGCAACAACCTTTAAACCTTAATAAATGCATGACCGGGCATCCGATCGACGAACGGTCTGTACCCCAATGACTAAGAGAACATCCTGGACAAAAAAACATTTCGCCCCCTCGGGCGGTCCGATACGCAAATCGAGGCCGACGCCCCAAATTTGGAGGCCCCGCCCCAAAAAAGGGACCGTACACACTCACTAGGGTGCCCCAAAAAAGGGATCGTACACACTCACTAGGGTGCCCGTACAATGGCTGTACAAGAACCAAAGGTCGGCCACCCACTGTGTGGTCCACACGCACCGCTACTACATGGACACCCATGCTGCCTATTATCACCAGATAAGGTACATGCATAACACTCCTTTCCTTGGTTAACCGCCACCGTACCTTTTCTCCAGAGCCATGCAGGCCACTGATCCACAGTCTTTGCTGGCACACCGTCCTTTTGACCATGCTTTACGTAGCACCCACACCTGTACCCCACAGCTATATAAACCCCTGGGGTGCTCCATGGGCAGCACACATTTCTGCGTACCCTATACTCTGTCGTGTCGTCGTTTGTACCGCCATATGTCCCTGTGCAGTGTACTTACTGCAGTGCAACCGGCCCTTGCTGCTGCTGCCCATCTCAACACCCCCTCATCTGCCACTTTTCAGATAAGGCAACTTTCCTCTACTCCCCCCTTGTTAGAAGGCAGTGTCCTTAGCTCCTCCCCTCCCCATTTGCGTGGACTTTAGCAAAAGGTTTTGGCCTTAGAGAGGGTGCGCTGTGGTCTTTTGTTCATACGATGAGCAAATGATCTCCAAATTGAGATCTGACTGGAGAATTTCGACCACGATAGCCTAATAAAGGGATACTCCACTCATGAAGGAAGCCTCTACTTCAATCACAGGCTATGTATCCTTAAGGATCCTGCTTTAAAGAAACCAATCCTCCATGAAGCTCATGACAGTCCTGCTCTACAGGACACCCAGGCTATGCAAAAACATTAAATGTCGTAAGAAGGAGCTTTCATTGGGCAAGCTTGAGAAATGATGTGCTTCGGTACTTGAAGCAATGTCTCTCATGCCAAAGGATTAAAGCTGAAAGGGTCAAGATGCTTGGGAAACTTCAACCCTTGGATACTCCCCAAAAATGAAGTGGGAGTGCATTAGTATAGATTTTGTCAGAAGTCTCCCCACCACTATACAAGGAGGATATGACTCCATTCTCGTAGTAGTGGACTTACTTACCAACGTAGCTCACCTTATACTAGCAAAGAAGACCTTCAAAGCTTCTGATGTTGCTCGAATATTCATTAAGGAAGTCTTCAAACTTCATGGTCTCCCAAAAAGGATAGTAAGTGACCGGGATTCTGACTTCACTTCAAAGTTCTAACTGTCCTTATTTCAAGCCTTGGGCACTCAACTTTGCTTTAGCACAGCTTATCCTCCAGAGACCGATGGCCAGATTGAGAGAGTCAATCAGGTAATTGAAGACATTCTCAGAGCATATTGTGGATGGGAACCAAGAAGATGGATTCAATACCTTCCTCTGGTAGAACTTGCCTACAATATATCTTATCATGAGAGCATAGGAATGTCACCATTCAAAGCACTCTATGGGCAAGAATGCTTATCTCCTCTAAATTTCTCTGATCTTACCATAAGAGTTGAGGCATCCAGGAAAATGCTCGAAGAGATGGAGGAACAAACCAAGGCATTCCAAAAGGACATTAAAGCTGCTCAAGATCGGCAAAAGCATTATGCTGACACCAACAAGAGGTCTGAAAGGATCTTCAAGGAAGGAGACAAAGTTCTTCTATGAGTGCGAGACCCAAATGAAGTTCTCTATCACTTGGGAAATATACAAAGCTCAGCCCTAGGTATTGTGGTCCCTATACAGTTATCAAGTGTCTAGGTAAAAGTGCCTATAAACTCTAGCTCCCAGCCCATATCAAAGTCCAGAATGTATTTCATGTAAGTTTATTATTAAAACCTTATGTACCCAGTCTCGATCATATTCTTGATGATGAACAAGTTGTAATCCCTACTCAAGGAGTCCTTGAATTACAGCCCAGTAGGATCATAGATTCTAGGGAAAGGCAACTCCGAAATAGAACTCTTGTAGAACATGTAGTACAGTGGAAAGATTGCCCCCTGAAGAGGACGAAACTTGGGAAGATGAAGCTACACTCTTAAAGGATTATCCCCAATTCATGACGAGATGAGGACATCTTGATTTCTTTAACGGGGGAAGGATGTAACATACCCATCTTCACTAATAAAGAAATGTCCATGTAATAGATAAATTTATGAGTTTTTATGGTATAAAAATCAATGATTTTATTAAATGAGCCATTTCTACTTAGAATCTTCAAATTTCGAGCCCAAATTTAAAATTTGTGCGTGATTTTACGCTAATATAGGATTTTACAACATCCAAAACGGACACCGAGTCAAGCTTATACGCAAATTTTGGTTATTTTTAGTTGAAAAGGGACGACCTTTAAACCTTAATAAATGCATGACCGGGCGTCCGATCAACGAACGGTCTACACCCCACCGACCAAGAAAACATCTCGAACAAAAAATAATTTCGTCTCCCCGGGCGGTCTGGCACGCAAATCGAGGTTGACGCCCCAAATTTGGAAACCTCGCCCCAAAAAAGGGACCGTACACATTCACCAGGGTGCCCGTACAATGGTCGCACAAGAACCAAAGGTCGACCACCCACTGTGTGGTGCATAGGCACCGCTACGTGGACACCCATGCTGCCTCTGACCAGATAAGGTACATACGTACCACTCCTTTCCCTGTTACTGCCATCGTACCTTTCCCCCAGAGCCATGCAGGTCACTGATCCACAACCTTTGCGAGCACACCGTCCTTTTGACCGTGCTTTGCGCAGCACCCAAACCCGTACCCCATAGCTATTTTAATCCCTGGGGTGCTCCATGGGTAGCACACATTTCTGCGTACCCTATACTCTGCCGTGTCGCCGTCTATACCACCATCTGTCCTTGCGCAGTGTTGCTGCCACACCTCTCAACACCCCCTCATCTGTCACTTTTTAGATAAGGCAACTTTCCTCTAGAAGGCACTGTCTTTAGCTCTCCCCCCCGTGTGTGAAGAGACTTACAATAGCACCCTTCTCCCCTTCAGCAAAACGTTTTTGTTAAGGACATCTCACAAATCCCCCCCCCTCCCCGCATTTGCGTGAACTTTAGCAAGAGGTTTTGGCCTTAGAGAGGGTTCATGCGCTGTGGCCTTTTGCTCATACACACAGTGAGCAAACAATCTCAAAATTGAGATCTGACTGGAGCATTTTGACCATGACAGCAAGTACTACAAGGCGACATCCAAGAGGACCCCATCCCGAAAATGCCAGAATATTGCCTCGGCAGGAGCATGCAACAATGAGATTAGAGAAGATGCTCCTAATGCGGCCCCAATCTTCCCATTACAAGCTCCTCAAGGAAATGGTGGCTAGGTTAGCTTGGTTATCTTTTAAAGAAGAGTTTTTTTCTTTAATATTAATGTTAATAAATGTGTATCTTTTCCTTTTAAAAAAATAAAATAAAATAAAATTGTATGAAGCTATGATTTGAAGTGATGCTGTATTCAATGAATTGTATTGAAATTGTTATCTTTAATATTAATGTTAATAAATGTGTATCTTTTTCTTTAATATTAATGTTAATAAATGTGTATCTTTTTCTTTAAAAAAAATAAATAAAATAAAATTGTATGAAGCTACGATTTGAAGTGATGTTGTATTCAATGAATTGTATTGAAATTGTTATCTTTAAGAAAAAAAGTGCAAGTTTTTTCTGGCTTCGACGCTAACTCCATTCCGTGCTTGTGTAGCTAGGCGGCATCATTAGCAAAGCCCGAGAATGGCCCAAGGTATCTCTCATACCATTGGGAGAATAAGGTTTGCCGATTGAGGCGAGAGATTATGATGCTGTCTAGTTCCAAGGGCCCAGGCTAGTGTGGTGAATAAGCCTACCCTAGTGCGTAGACATCCCCCTCTAAGGGGCAAGAGGATCGAGCGACGGAGCCTGAGAGGGCGACAGGCCGGCTTGAGTCCTCGCCAGCGGTGGCCGCCCCGCCGACGAGGTGTATAGTCCCGTAGGGTTTTGCCCAGCATGTAAAGGCTGGAAGGCCGAACTCTAGATCATCCGCAGTATAAAGGAAAAGAATAAGAGAGCCGGTTTGGCTTGTATGGAATTGATCCATGTATAAACTTTTTTTTATAAATCTTGTCTTTGGCATTATTGTAATATGGCAAAGGGCTGTTTTAACAAACCTTGTGAAAAGGGCCTTAATTAAGGAACATGTTTATTTATGTCAAACAGTGTGGTAGAATTAATTAGAAAATAAAATTGACGCTTATGGAATGCCCCGATGGCACCATCCTACGGACAGGTGGACCTGATTAGTCGGGTAACTTTCTAACAGATTAAGTGAAAGCCCTAGGCTAGATAAATAGGTTCTCGGGCAATTTTATTCTAGAAGACTAGGCCAGCGGCTGTGCCTTGCATGGATGAGGAAAAACGCATTGTCTCTAGGAATCAAGACTAGTAGTTGCCCAAATTATGATCAATTACCCTATGGGTGATTCGATTTTTAGAAGATCACGCTCCCCTTGCAGGAAAGGAGTAGGTCTTACCTATGAATCGTATCCTTGAATCTCTGCATGGTCAAGGTTTTGATGAATAGGAAATTTTCTCAAAGTTAAGACTTAGTGGACTATCTTAAGTGTTTCCCCTATTTTGGGAAGGGGGGAACCTTATAGCTCCAAACTTGTAGCTTCTTGATCCATTGGAACTAGTTCTCCTTTAATGTAATTATACCATTTATAACCAAAATGACATGATGAATTTCTATGTTGCTAATGTGATGTCACAATGGACTTATGCATGTACTTTATTGTACCACCTCTCAATGGACTTCTGCATGTACTTTCCTATCCCAGCTCTCATCAAGTAGTTTAGCCAAGAAACGAGGCTTTAAATTTTGGCAATCAAACATTGTTTTTTCATTTTTCACCTAACAAACATTGAATATCTCCACAAAAATAGTTATTGGGCACGTACAAGACAAGTTTCACTACCCGTGTGGGTAATCTACCTCGCAGCAATGATTGTTGCACATCCGGCTTTGTAAAGCTTGCTCTTAATAGATTCTATAATATAATAATCAAGAATGGGCCAATCTATTTAGCTCCAATCTCCATCGAGAGGAAGATTCTCCAAACCCCAATGGTTTTATTTCTATCCAACAAAGAGTAGAAGTGGTCATTAAAAAATACCTGCCTCTCCAAGGCTCCTTGCACTTCTCCCCTCATACTGTAGGATGCCCAATGTGTGCATGCAACACATTCATGATCTAGATCATGAACTCAAGTGGTTTCCACTCTTCATAGGAGGAGGGATACACATCCACACACACACAAAACATTCAACACTTGAATGAGAATGCACTCAATTGGTTGCGACTCTTCACAGGATGAGGGATACACATCTTCACACACAAACATTGAACACTTGAATGAGAGAATGCAAATATAAGAAAGAATAAGATTGCATTAAATCGAAGGTCAATGGCTTATAATTTAATCTATGTGAGGGTAAGGAAGATGTATCATCTTTGTCAAGCACAAGCTCCTTGTGCATGTAGACATGCTACACAAGAACCTCCTTTATATTTGTTTTCCTAGGTGAGGGGAGGGATCTCTAGGATATTTCTCATTCGTGAATTAAGAATATAGAGAGGAGATAAGAGACGATTGTATCTACAGCACACTCGCAAAAGCGAGCATATTTCTTTTTCCATGACAATCATGCTATGTGCATACACTGCCAGGATGTCGCGATCTTGGAAAAACTCAAAAGGCAAGAGAGGGCTGAGGGCTACCAACGTGCTTGGAGTCCATAATGTTCACAGATGCCATGAACAAGTCTTTGGAAAGGCATCTTCGCGATGCATAACTGCATACATTTCTTTGCGTATCTAAGATCTTTCATCATGCCACGGTACTCGTAAAACCTTCTTCTTTTGGAGCTTTCCTATAATTTGGAGGGCTTTGAGGACGAAACTATATTCTTTGCTACAGTGTAGGGATCACCGGTTACTCTCCTAGTAGTCTTTTTTGTTCAAGACATCTGAAACCACCACATAAAACACAATAGTGGATGAAATAAAATAAGAAAGATTAGAAAAAAAGCAATTGTACATAAATCACCACAACACAAATAAGTCATTTCTTCCATGCTGAAGGAGTACTATTGCGTTGTGATGATTTATAAGAAAGTAATAGTATAATAATTATGAACTAACAAAAATAGATATTCTAAATGAATTCTTTTTGTGTATTAAGGTAGAATCACCACCAGGGATTTCATAAACGTGTTCACAAATTCGTGATCACGTTAACAAAACGTGTTATTAACATTCTAAAACATGTGATCACAACATATATTCACAAGACTTGATCTCTTACCGGCCAAAACTTACTATTCCTGTAAACCCGCCGGGATTCTTTGTTTCCCGGGCGGGCACCGCCGAGAAACAAAGAATCTCGACGGGCATATTTCTTATTAATAAAAGGCACCCGACATCCTTCAGCCGGCATTTTGGGAAGATTGTCCTTGTTTTGGGGGCGTCACATCTTTCCTTGAAGTGCTTATAGAGCTCCCAGTTGGCTAGGAGTAGTATCATGCTATGCGAAATGATCTATTGGAGAAATGCTATGCTCAAGTGAAAGAACGTGTACATAGAATAATTCTTAGCAACATAGAGCTTTCTGGATGTAGTATAGTTGGCGATGGATGGTCCAATGTACAAAGAGAACCATTAATTAATATAATGTCTTAATTGTATGTCAACAGGCGGGGGCTTTTTCCATCCCTGATCCAAGCGGTACATCGCTCTGGTAAACTCACTTTATTTGAAAGAAATCTTCAAGAGCGTGTCACCGAGCAAGCCAACGTCATATAACAGAATAATAGTGATCCACCCGGCGATTCCTTGGTGAAGGCTATGCATCGCACGATGGAAGGGTGTAGAACTTGCATGCCTTGCTCTGCCTGAAAGCTCTGAAATCTTGAGCTGCCTTCTCCCTTGTAAAGCTTTCTGCAAAAAGTAACGTGTTCTAGAAGAAATGAGATGCCCTGGACCTTATACTCCTTCACTGTGCCAAAAGCTCCTGACCCTATTGTTTGCCCCTCGATCAAGGCCTCGTGTGGAACGCCGATAAGGTGTGTACATCGCTCCAAACTCCTAGCATATTGAATTAATGGATATTTTTTCTTAGATGAATTTATTTTATGTGAAATATATGATCATAAATGAGGAATTCCCGTGATATTGGAATGCAAATAACCAAATGCAAAAAAGAGGAATTCCCATGATATGTGAGGTCCAAGAAAAAAAATAGAAAAAAGAGAATTTTTTAGTATAATTTGAATTTTGATTATTTATCAAAAGTGAAAATATGGGTAGAATTGACTTTTGTAGATCCCATGAATTCTTTATTCAAAAGAGGAATATTGAATATAATTCATTGAGGAATTGAGAAAGAATATGAAATAGACGTCAAGAAAAAGAACCTTTATCTAGGCCAAGCAATTGGGAGAAATTTAGAAAAACTCCCATTATCCGTATCGAGTAGTAAAAACTACTAAATGGGAATAGGATGTGGGACGGATGTGATAGGATGTAAATGGGATGTGATAAGATATCAATGGGATGTGATAGAATGTGAATAGATGTGATAAGATGTGAATAGATGTGAATAGATGTAAATGGGATGTAATAGGATGTGAATGGATGTGATAAGATGTAAATGGGATGTAATAGGATGTGAATGGATGTGATAAGATGTAAATGGGATGCGATAAGATGTGAATGGATGTGATAAGATGTAAATTGGATGCGATAAGATGTGAATGGGATGTGATAGGATGTGATGTGATGAAAATGAATGAGAATGAGATGTGAAGTAAATGGATGTGGATGTGAATGATGAGATGTGAATGAGATGAGAGAATATGTGAAAGGATAAGATGGGAACTAAATGGATGTGGATGTGTATGTGGAGGAATATGATGTAAATGGATGTGTATGTGTATGTGAAAGAATGTAATGTAAAGAGATGTGGATGTGAATGTTATGTGGATGTGGATGAGATGTGATGTGATGTAAAGGGATGTGGATGGTATGTGGATGAGATGTGATGTGATGTAAAGAGATGAGGGTGAAATGTGATGTGATGTGAATATATGTGGATGTGGAGTGATAAATGTGAATGTATGGATAGATGTGAATGGTTGGATGGATGTGGATGAATGAGATAAGGTGTGTATGAATGAGATATGATGTGGATAGATGTGGACGTGATGTAATGTGGATAGAATGTATGTGATGGGATAGTGATGAGAATGAATGTGATGTGGATGTATGCAATGAGATGTGACGTGAATGGATGATATGTGTTGTGAATGGATGAGATGTGATGTGATGTGAATAAGGATGTGAATGAATGATATGGGATGTGATGTGAATCAGGATGTGAATGAATGAGAAGTGATGTGAAATGGATGTGATGTGGATCGGGGTAGATATGAATGGATGAGATGTGAATGAATGTGATGTGATGAGATGTGGATATGGGTAGATGCGAGTGGATGAGATGTGGATATGGGTAGATGCGAGTGGATGAGATGTGATGAGTATAAATGTGAAAAGATGTAATGAGATAGAAAATGATGTGATTGGATGAAGGACGATGTGATGAGTATAAATGTGAAAATGATGTGATGAGATAGAAAATGATGTGATTAGATGAGAATGGATGAAGGATGATGGGAATACATATGATTGGACTTGGTAATGTGGATTAATGTGAAAAGATGAGAGTTCATTATAGAAACTGTATTTATGACCTGTTTTTAAATGACTCTTTTATGTCAAGAATGTTGGGGAAGCAATTCGACCGTCTTGTGAATGAGGTTGCGGAGACCTAACACCTGATAAAGTTACAAGAGTTGATGGAGAGTCAACGGAGGACGTCTCGCGTAGAAAGGTCGGCAAAGATCTTGACGAGCCTTGGCTCAATTTAAATGGTGAGCTTCCGGTACAGTGGATGAGGGACCAAGGAAGCGGCCTATGAGTGAAGCGCTAGGTGACCTGTGAAGGATCCTAGAGGATGTTGACCATACGGTGCTCAGGCTCTCTGTCCAATGAAGATAATCACACATGCATCGAGGAAGATATTGGAACAAGGACTAAGAGTTATTTTCTGAATTTGGGCATGGATCTGGTTGATTGAACTTGCTGGTCCTCAACGGATGAGTCCATAGCTATTTTATATGTATTTGTTGGTTGATCTTGCTAATCTTCAACGGAGAGTCCATCTGGATTTTTATAAGTTAATATAATTCGAGGTACTATGAGCTAGGAACTATTGAAAAGGCCCCTGATTGAGTGGACAGGTAGTGAGTGTTCTGGTTGCCAATGATGCCATAGGTACACCGATGAAGGATTGATTGGAAATTAGAATTCAACTGGATATTTTGGAGGATTATGATCACTGATACTATGGTTTCATTAAAAGATTGTTTTTTAAAAAAAAACTGAATCTGTGGAAAAAGGCAATTTCGTATTGGGTGTGTAAGTGGTGTAACTAGCGTGAAGTTTCATGAAGATACGGCTAGGGGGCCTGGGAACTCTTTTCCCTGGTACAACCTGGGACAAAACCTAACCAAACTCTTAAATGGATCCCATCTGGTTGGGCAATTGGCTAACCCACAGGACTGGATGGGGTTAGGATGGACTGATGGATCCCTAAAATGAGACTCAATTTTGTTATGGTACGATAGACGAAGTAAATCCCGAATAGTAATTGTTCTATAGAAAAGAATCAACGATTGTGCCTCTCAATGAGGAAAAAAGCGTTGGCCCAAGTGCAAGTTTCTTCCTTGATATGACCAAGTGACTTACAGGTTCGGTTGGATCAGTTTGGTCTCAGTGATGACCTTACTACGTTAGAGTAAAAATATCATGGAGGATCGCCCGTGCTTTCTGGGTGAGGGATGTTTTTTCCGAGTTTGGTTTTGAAAGAACTCAGGGATTAGTCTCTTGTCCAGATATCTGTGGGCAAGGCCCCGAGTGAGAGGCTCTGCTCCGTGCAAGGAGTGCTACTTCCGCTGCTAGCACTCCCGAATCCGTTGCGCGAAGGGGGCAGGGATCTTTCACCTAGTATCAGAGCAAATTGGCTAAAGTGGATCAAGCGAGAAGCCATAGATGTCAAAAATTTATGAAGTAGCAGTAAAAGGTTGCAATTGTGTGATGAAATTTATACAAATAGATATTCAGAATGAAATTCATAAATTGATAATTGGGTCTTTTGATGGAAGTACCGCAATTGTATGGAATCCTTGACTTCTTGCTTGAGGCCTAGACATGATGGTAATTACCTTATAATTCCAAGTCCACTGTGACTACCCGTATATACCGAGGGTATAACTGCATCTCTTTACTGACAGTATATATGAGTAAATCTAAGACCTTGAAATTATAAGCAAAAATGCTGTCCAGATGATGAATTGGAATGTGGTTGATATGATTTTAAAATTTTGGTTGAGAATTGATGAGTTGATTTGGATTCTGATTGAAAAATAAGGATTCTTGAATGATATGATCTGAATGAATTGTTATCTGATAATGAGTTCTATATAAGGGATCTTTATCCCAGGATTCTATTCGGCTGACCAAACTATAAGGAACCCCAGAATCAGTTGAATCTTAAGGAAAAGAGTTGTCCTCCCCACCAGTTGTTAGACAAGGACATCTCGCGTTTTTTAAGTGGGGTAGGATGTAAGATTCCTCCCTCCAGCTTTTGAGGTGTAAAGGAGTAAGAACCTCCCCTTCTGATCTTATAATTATTCCCCTCTCTGAAATAAAAGAAAGATCCTGTTTTACCCTATTTTGGCTTGGAGAGAGAAAATGTCTAGAGGGAGGTAGTCCAGAATTGAGATATTTTTGGATATAAAAATCCTCCTAGTATCTAAAATGGTTTCCCTTGAAACAAATTTTCGAAAAGAACTTTCCAATGTGCAATTGGAATTAATTGAAAATAGGTATAAAGGACCTTAGCCTAAGGGTCTAGATTTTGAGAAATTTTTGGATTATGGTCCAATTAAGGTTCCTATGGGCCAATAGGATCAATCCAAGTGTGGGGAGGAGATAAATCCAATTTATAAAAGAAAAATACCAAAAAATGAGTAAATATGGAGAGTTGATTGAGTACAAGGTTTATTAGTGAAAAACTATGAATATTACTAAAAAAACGAGATATTTTTGGTATAATGATACATTTTTGACACCTTGGTAAGGAGAAGGGGAACTTCAAGGAGGCGCCTATTTCACATGTGTGGAGGAGTTTTAAACTCAAAAATAAAAAGATATTTTTATCGCTCCTCTCTCCTAGATCAAACTAAATCAAAAGGGGACCAAACTAGGTCCAAATCTTGTCCAAATTCAGCCAAACTGAACTTGGAAAATTCTAGAACCTAGTTGGACTTGGTTAGAGGCCTCCCTTACCTATAAATAGACCCTCATTATTTTGTATTATCATAGGTGAACTACATCATGCTAGTAATATACTAAAAAAATGATATTTTGTATTATCCTCTAAAAATCCTATACAATTTGGAGAGATGGAGTTTCTCTCTCTCTTCAACCTTCTTTGGAGCCTTCCTCAACATACTAACCAATTTATTGGTTGGGGGTCTCTCCAATGACTAAAAGAATCAAGCAAAACAAGAGGTAAAGTGTGATTTTATGGTCTTTTTCTTAATCTCTAAATGTCTCTCACTTCTCAACCCCTCTCAAGCTTGAGAAGTGTTCAATTGAATGGCTCTTTAATGCAATTGAATATCTCTAATGAATTTTAGTAATTGAACACATAAAGTCTACATTTATCCTTAAATTAAATTTTTTAAAAGCATATCTCTCTCCCCCCCAAAGAATGGTCATTCCTATGACCTATTCTATATTCAAATGATGCTTCTCATGAAGTAATTCTCAAATCAAAAAGTAAATTCTATGCTTGTCACATTAGAGGCCAAAGAAGTGGCTTTTTAAGGCTTTTATGCTATTTAAATTGCTATTTAAATTATGAAAAACTTAAGAATCAAGTCCATAATTGGATATTGATCCAAATGATAGTTATTCTATCATATTGTATTACTAAAACGTTATGCTTTCAAAATTATTGAAAACTAACAGTAATAGCAGTGGAGCTATGGCAAAATTTTTGAAAAACTAATACATAAATCAAATTCATGCATAATAAGAAAAGAGGACTTCCTACCATATTCTAGGATTAATCATCCTAGGTTAATTGAATAATTCTCATCATAACCATGGAAAAATTGATTTTTATGTTTATGCATAAATAGTTAATTAGGAAAAAGGAGAGTTTCTAGTAGTTCATTTTTATGATAAAAGAGAAATTCCCATGACAATAGAGATCCATGTATTCCAATGAGGAAAGAGAAAAAAAATTGGAATACTAAAATAATGGAAATTTTATTTAAAAATTAAAGAATAATTTTAGTTAAATTTATCTTTTTGCATAGATAAATTTGAATGATGAAAGAGGCATTCCCACCATATTTATAATTCAATCATTTAAATGGAAAAAGAGAAATTCCTAGCATATTGGAATTAATGGATATTTTATTTAAACTCAAGGATGAATTTTAGATACTATTTTTTTATATACAAAAAATATTTAAATGATAAAAAAGAAATTCCTATGACATTTGAAATTCAATCATTTAGATGGAAAACGAGAAATTCCTAGCATATTGGAATTAATGTATATTTTATTTAAATTCAAGGATGAATTTTAGATAAATTTATTTTATCTATGAGAAATATTTAAATGATAAAAGAGGAATTCCTATGACATATCATTTAGATGGGAAAAGAGAAATTCCTGGCATATTGGAACTAATGGATATTTTATTTAAATTTAAGGATAAATTTTAGATAAAATTATTTTATGTATGAAATATTTAAATGATAAAAGAGGAATTCCTATGACATTTGGAACTCAATCATTTAGATGGGAAAAGAGAAATTAATAAATATTCTATTGAAATTCAAGGATGAATTTTAGATAAATTTATTTTATCTATGAGAAATATTTAAATGATAAAAGAGGAATTCCTATGACATTTGGAATTCAAACATTTAGATGAGAAAAGAGAAATTCCTAGCATATTTTATTAATGGATATTTTATCTTAGATGAATTTATTTTATGTGAAATATATGATGATAAAAGAGGAATTCCCATGATATTGGAATGCAAATAACCAAATGCAAAAAGAGGAATTCCCATGATATTTGAGATCCAAGAAATAAAATGGAAAAAAGAGAAATTTTTAGGATAATTCGATTTATGATTATTTATCAAAAGTGGAAATATGGGTAGATTTGATTTTTGTAAATCCCATGAATTCTTTATTCAAAAGAGGAATATCGAATATAATTCATTTAAGGAATTGAGAAATAATATAAAATAGATGTCGTAAAAAAGAACCTTTATCTAGGACAAGCAATTGACAAAAATTTAGTAAAAGTCCCATTATCGGTATCGAAGTATTAAAAACTACTAAATGGGAAAAGGATGTGGAACGGATGTGATAAGATGTAAATGGGATGTGATAAGATATAAATGGGATGTGATAGGATGTGAATAGATGTGATAAGATGTAAATGGGATGTGAATGGATGTGATAAGATGTAAATGGGATGTAATAGGATGTGAATGGATGTGATAAGATGTAATGGGATGTAATAGGATATGAATGGATGTGATAAGATGAAAATGGGATGCGATAAGATGTGAATGGATGCTATAAGATGTAAATGGGATGCCATAAGATTGAATGGGATGTGATAGGATGTGGTGTGATGAAAATGGATGAGGATGAGATGTGAAGTAAATGGATGTGGATGTGAATGAGATGAGAGGATATGTGAAAGGATGAGATGGGAAGTAAATGGATGTGGATGTGTATGTAAAAGAATATGATGTAAATGGATGTGGATGTGTATGTGAAAGAATGTAATGTAAAGAGATGTGGATGTGAATGTGATGTGGATGTGGGTGTGAATGAGATGTGATGTGATGTAAAGGGATGTGGATGTGGACGAGATGTGATGTGATGTAAAGAGTTGTGGGTGAAATGTGATGTGATGTGAATATATGTGGATGAGATGTGGGTGAAATGTGATGTGATGTGAATATATGTGGATGTGGAGTGATAGATGTGAATGTATGGATAGATGTGAATGATTGGATGGATATGGATGAATGAGATGGGGTGTGTATAAATGAGATATGTTGTGGATAGATGTGGATGTGATGTAATGTGGACTGAATGTATGTCATGGGATAGTGATGAGAATTAATGTGATGGATGTATGCAATGAGATGTGACGTGAATGTATGATATGTGTTGTGAATGGATGAGATGTGAATCGGGATGTGAATGAATGATATGGGATGTGAATGGATGAGATGTGATGTGATGTGAATCGGGATGTGAATGAATGAGAAGTGATGTGAGGGGTAGATATGAATGGATGAGATGTGAATGAATGTGATGTGATGAGATGTGGATATGGGTAGATGCGAGTGGATGAGATGTGATGAGTATAAATGTGGAAAGATGTGATGAGATAGAAAATGATGTGATTGGATGAGAATGGATGAAGGACGATGGAAATACATATGATTGGACTTGGTAATGTGGATTAATGTGGATATGGGTAGATGCGAGTGGATGAGATGTGATGATGAGTATAAATGTGGAAAGATGTGATGAGATAGAAAATGATGTGATTGGATGAGAATGGATGAAGGATGATGGGAATACATATGATTGGACTTGGTAATGTGGATTAATGTGGAAAGACGGGAGTTTGTTATAGAAATTGTATTTATGACCTGTTTTTAAATGACTGTTTCATGTCAAGAATGCTGGGGAAGCATTTTGATCGTCTTGTGAATAAGGTCACAGAGACCTAACTGATAAAGTTACAACACCTGAAGACGGAGAGTCAACGGAGGACGTCTCACATAGCAAGGTCGGCCAAGGTCTTACTAGCCTCAGTTTGATTTAAATGGTGAGCTTCCGGTATGGTGGATGAGGGACCAAGGAAGCGGCCTATGAGTGAAGCACCTGCGAAGGATCCTAGAGAGTGCTGACCACATGGTGCTTGGCTCTGGGTTGCCGAAGATACCCACACGTGCGTCGAGGAAGATATTTGAACAAGGAGTGAGAGTTGTTTTCTGAATTCAGGCATTGATCTGGTTGATTGACCTTACTGGTCCTCAATGGATGAGTCCATGGCTCTTTTATATGGATCTGTTGGTTGATCTTGCTGATCTTCAACGGAGAGTCCATCTAGATTTTTATAAGTGAATATAATTCTGGGTACTATGAGCTAGGAACTATTGAAAAGACCCCTGAGTGGACAGGTGGTGAGCGTTCTGGTTACCAATGATGCCATAGGTACACCAATGAAGGAATGATTGGAAATTAGAATTCAACCAGATATTTTGGAGGATTATGATTAGTTATACTATGGTTTCATTAAAAGATTATTTTTGAAAAATAGTTGAATCTGTGGAAAAAGGCAATTTCGTATTGGGTGTGTAAGTGGTGTGACTAGCTTGAAGTTTGCGTGAAGATCTGGCTAGGGGGCCTGGGAACTCTTTTCCCTAGTACCCGGGACAAAACCTAACCAAACTCTTAAATGGATCCCATCACTACAGTGGTTGGCTAACCCAGGGGACTGGATGGGGTTAGGCTCGATTGATGGATCCCTAAAATGAGACTCAATTATGTTATGGTACGATAGATGAAGTAAATCCCGGATAGTAATTGTTATATGGGAAAGAATCAAAGGCTGTGCCTCTCAATGACGAAAAAGTGTTGGTCTCTATGATCCAAGTGCAAGTTTCTTCCTTGATCTAACCAAGTGACTTACAGGTTTGGTTGGATCAGTTTGGTCAGTGATGACCTTGACTACGTTAGAGTAAAAATATCCTAGAGAAATCTCCCGTGCTTTTTGGACACGAGGGAAGTTTTTTTCGGGTTCACTTGAGGAAGAACCGAGGGATTAGTCTCTTTTTCAGATATCCGTGGGGCGAGGCCCCGAGGGAAAGGCTTTGTCGCACGCAAGGAGTGCTACTTCCGCTGCTAGCACCCCCAAATCCGTTGCGCGGAGGGGGCATGGATCTTTCAATTGGGCCTTTACACATGAAATAACTTTATGCACACTCACACATATATAACTTTATGCACACTCACACTTCCACTGCTAGCACCCCCAAATCCGGAGGGGGCATGGATCTTTCAATTGCGCGGAGGGGGCATGGATCTTTCAATTGGGCCTTTACACATGAAATAACTTTATGCACACTCACACATATATAATAACCTTGTGCACATTTACACATTCCATTAAGCCGATTCGTGCACACATTAAATCTAGAATATTTTTCTATAATTATTAATTCATAAATAATATGATAAAATATATACATGTAATAGTCCTCCCGTTTGAGGAAGCAATTGTCCTCAGTTGTGTAGAAGAAAATGCCTAACAATAATATCATGCTCGTAGCTATCGATGTCATAACCTGCAAGGTAAACTCAGAGGTTCCTATGGAATACCATTAGTAGACTCAGAGGTTCATTAACCAAGCATGGCTTAAGGTCTTGGGTGAACATGGACTACAAACAATAAAAACTTGTGCGACACCTAAACTAGTGATCCTCACACTCATCCTCATCAAATCACCAATAATATGCACAAAATAACCTATCAACATGAAAGGCCATAGATGACATAAAATTCTAATACATGATTAAAAAGTTATCACCAATGATCACCATCTTCACACTACTACTCAATCCACAAGCCATACGACACCTCAATCGGTACCCTCATATAGTGTGACACCTCAATTGGTACCCTCGCACATCTCCTTGGCTAAACTCATAGACATTGTCCACATGAGTTAAAACATTAATTGAACACATCAATTAATACCGATGTCGTCTTGAGATATAGACGACCCATAAGTATTTAAATCATAGTCACACACATGTTTTCGAGGCATAAGTAACCTTGGAATCACCCCTGCATACAAACCAATTGGGGGCCCACATGCATGTTATATATGGGCATCCCCCATATAGAGTTGTGTAAATACATGAGAGGATGGCTTCATGATTGGTGTGGAAGACTAGATCTACACATAATGCATATGCAATGAACCAATCAAATGAATGTATGTAAGACGACTCTAAGTGTCTTATACCACATAGGCACGTTGCACATACACACATAGATGGTAAAAGATAGAAGACATAAATATGTCTAGAGTAAGTATATGAAACCAATTTGATGCCCCATAGCATTGGATTAATTCTATTATCTTGAAATTTTATTTAACTTATAGAAGTTGAACTAATCTTAATGTTGAATCTATAGTTTATTAATTAGGTTTTTAGGTTGTAAAAATATTATAGAAAGGCTTTTGAAAAAGTTATACAAAAGGGAGTGAATATATGCATACTTCCATCATTGTGATGTTATTGAAATTATTTGGTTTTTAAAAAAATGACACTCCAAAGAGATGTGAATCATTATTGTTTCTATGGATAGGGAATATAAAGTTATTAAACATAATTCATGAGAAGCTTAATATCAAAATAAGAATAAAAGATAAATTGATCACGGGTATAAAGATAAAGGGATACCAACCTTGAGATGAAAAGTTATTTGACATCAAAAATAAAATTTGACATAGATAACAAGAAAAGGAATACAAGAATTTGAACAATATTTATATTCCTCTAATTGTGCGTGTGTTCGGGTACAATTATTTTCTCGGGGGGTAATTTGGTTCTAAGGTAATGAAGTCGAACAGTAAACTCTTCATGAGATATTGACAAATCATCTTCTATACTATATCCACGAATGATGTTGATCTTCTCTAGAAGGTTACAAAAAATGTATATTTGGAGTAAAAATTGTAGTGTTTCCAATGGGTATGAAAACAAAAACACTCTTCATGATCAGGCATCAAACATCTTTGATCATTCGTCGTGTTTTGTCAGTTGTTGCTGAATATTTGTTAGTAAATGTTGAAATATAGGATGATTCCATTTGGACAAATACGCTAAGCGGTACATTGTGCCATGATTTATAAGAGCTCCAAAGGTGGGTAAGGATTGTGAGGTGATGTTCGAGTCATAATGCTATAAACATAAACTTTTTGGCATGAGAACTTCTTGAGTGTAGTTGGTGTGTTGTTTTACAACTAATTTTGGACTCTCTTGGAGAGTTTTGAGGTTTTAATACTTCTAATATTTGAATATAGAAATAAATACAATGGGAAACTAATAACCATTTTAACAATCTTGATTGTAAAAGAATGAAAAGAAAAACATAATTGCCAAAGTCTATAATTCAAATCAAAGTAAAATAAATTTAAGTACATCTTTTGTCTAGGACCAAGGGTGCCAAGAGCCCTTCTCATATAATCTAAAAAGATGACACCGAAAAACGTTAATAAGGTTAGTGATAGCTATTATCGAAAATGCTACCAAAAAGCTGGGGATGGGGATACGAATTTCAGATACCATGTTGAAAAAATATAAAATGTGTAATTTAGATAAGTCATATCAGGAAAGGCACGATGGGTCACCACCGTGATGTGAAAGTCCACAACTTTTGTAGTTGAATCCCAAACGATTCCTTGCATCCATAGGATAATAAAATTCCATCCCTCAAGAAAGGGCCAAGGGGGAGGCTCATGATCAATGAGTTTCTCTACCAAAAAATAAATATGCGGTCTAGAAGTTTCTCTAAGGTCCAATAAGAGTGCTTGGATTGAAGGTTGATTAGCCATTTATCGAGGTTGACTCTTCAAGACAAGATAGTAGAACTTTATTCAAATTCCTAACAAATAAGCTTGTGAATAAAAGAATCTTATCTGGAATTCTAGGTAAAGTTTTCTTAAATTTTTTCATAACATACAACAAGAAAAATTTTAAAACAATTGAGCAAGAAACATAAATTTAAATTATACTTTGTTTATGGTATGCTTCATTCAATATTAAATAGTGAAAGTTGATAAAATAAGGAAAGAATAAAATAAGAAGGTGGTCAGTTTAATTAAACTATGGACAAGGTGTTTGAGGGGTCTTGAGATAAAGAAACTAAAGTTTAATTAAAATTTAAATTAAGGCTTTTATAATTTTTAGAGAAAACTTTTATTTGTGAGGGTGAGAATGATAATCTTTTTAAAGCTTATAAAATGGATAATTTATAAGTTTTGTAAAAGCTTCAATAGAACATTTGTTCAACCCTCCAATGGTTATCTCATGAAAGATTTTGGTTTCCAAAGTCTTAAGCTTTACTCCCAAAATTTAAATCTTCTGAGAGAAATTGTAACCAAAGCTTATATCAAAAGTGCTTTTATAGCAAGTATAGCGAGTCTCACCATGGTAATAATTTTCCCATTAACGTGGGTTTATAACTTTCCTCAAAAAATTTAAACTTGTTCAGGTCAAAGATTTATAATAAATCTTAACATGAGATTTCAAACAACTTTTAATAATGGGTTTTAGCTTTTTAATTAAGGATAGCTAAAGCTTTTGAAGGTTTCATTTTATAAAGGTTCATAACAAAGATTTATTTAGACTTTGATCTAAAGCTTTTCAAAGCTTTAAAACTGAGCTTAAAAGAGTTTGGAATCTTTTCTGAAATTCTCTACAATCTGGTAAAAAAATATAGTCGCGGGTCAGCAAACACGACAACAGTTGAGAAATCCGCCCAACAACTCATGTAGGTAATCGTTGAAAGTTATAAGCTTTACAAAAATAAATCTTATAATATTATGAAGCTTGAAAGTTTCAAAGCTTAAACCTTAAGCTTCAAGGAAACAATAAAAGGAAAGGCTTCTCCATGGTTGGGAGCCTGCAACCCACGCTATGCTACAATGAAGAAGGAGAATAGTTGAACCCAATTCGCGCTAACACCAATTGTGAAAATCCCTACCCCCTCCACGCAACCCCCTCCACACAATAGATTTGGGGGTGCTAGGAGCGGAAGTAGCCCTTCTTGCATGGGGCAGGGTACCTCACTTGGGGCCTCATCCACCACGGATATCCGGACAAGAGATTAATTCCTCGGTTCTTCCAAAACCATACCCGAAAAAAACTTCCCTCGCGTCTGGAAAGCACGCTGATTCCTCCATGATATTTTTACTCTAACGTAGTCAAGGTCATCTCGCTAACCAAACTGATCCAACCGAACCTGTAAAGACACTCGGTCAAATTAAGGAAGAAACTTGCACTTGGATCATAGAGACCAATGCTTTTTTCCTCATTAAGAAGCACAACCATTGATTCTTTTCCATAGAACAATTTTTATCCGGGATTTACTTCATCTATCGTACTACTATAACATAATTGAGTCTCATTTTACGGATCCATCAGTCCAGCCTAGTCCCATGGGCTAGCTAACCGCACCCAACCACTGTAGTGATGGGATCCAATTAGGAATTTGGTTAGGTTTTGTCTCGGGTACCAGGGAAAAGAGTTCCGAGGCCTCCTAGTCAGATATTCATGCAAATTTAAAGCTAGTCACACCACTTACACACCCAATACGAAATTGCCTTTTTCACAGATTTAGTTGCCTTTAAAACCTTCATTTAATGAAATCATAGTGTCCTTGATCATAATTCAGCTGCCTTTTTCACAATTCAGCTACCTTTTTCACAGATTCAGCTGTCTTTTTCATAGATTTAGCTGCCTTTAAAACAATCATTTAATGAAATCATAGTGTCCTTGATCATAATTCAGCTGCTGCCTTTAAAACAATCATAATGTCCTTGATCATAATTCAGCTGCCTTTAAAATAATCATAGTGTCCTTGATCATAATTCAGCTATCTTTAAAACAATCATTTAATGAAATCATAGTGTCCCTGATCATTATTCTCCAAAATATCCGGTTGAATCTTAATTTCCACTCATTCCTTCATCGACGGTCACAGTACCTATGGCATCATTGGTAACCAAAATGCTCGCCACCTGTCCACTCAGGGGCCTTTTCGATAGTTCCTAGCTCATAGTACCCGGCAATATATTCACTTATGAAAATCAAGATTGTGTATCATTTGCACCATTTAAGACACTTTGAGCACGTTATTTTAGGCCATTTCTTGAGTTATTTCTATGTATTAAGATAGAATCACCACAATGCGAATAGGCTGTTTCTTCATGGGAGGAGCATTGCCATGTTGCATTGTGGTGATTTGTATTATGAAAGTCATGGAATAAATGATATTTGTACCATTAAGACACTTGAACATGCTATTATTGATTTTTGATACAAATAAAATGCTTCTAGAGATGTTAATTTGATTTGACATTTTTTTTAACTCATCAAAATCACCACAATGTGAATAGGGTACCCAAATACGACTGTCAAAACCTTATTGCATTCTGGTGATTCTTGCATGAATAACCATCTTTTGGTGCTATAAGGCAAATGCCATCATATCTAGGCCTCAAGCAAAGTCGGGGATTCCACACAAATGCGGTACTTCCATCTAAAAACCCAATTTTCAATTTATGAATTTCCATTCTAAATATCAACTTGTATGAATTTCAACACACAATTACAATCTTTCATTGGTAACTCATAAATTTTTGACATTTCTTGCTTCTTGGTTTATCAACTAAAAGCAAATGCTCTGATACAAATTGTGAGACCCCTACCCTCTTTGCGCATCGAACTCTGGAATACTAGCACAATAGAAGTAGAAACCTCACGTGCAAGGCAAAGCTTCCCACTCAAGGCCTCACCCACCTCAAATGTCCAAGAAAGGGACTAGTTCGGTGGCTCTTCCAAAACGGAACCCAAAAAAATTTTCCTTGCCGCGATTCCTTCAAGAAAATCTTTTAATAACGAAAATTTATCTAATGGGGTCAAGAGCCTTAACTATCCTTTGTATTTGAACCAAACCCACGGGTCACATGGCCGAATCAAAGGAGGGACTTGCACTTGGTTCATAGAGATCAATGCTTTTTTCCCCTCAAGTGAGGCACAACCGTTGATTCTTTCCCATAGAACAAGAATTATCATGTGACTTAATTCAACTATCGTAACTTTGAACATAACTGAACTTTATAGTAGGAATCCACCAATCCAGCCTAACCCCAATCGGCCCATGGGTTAGCCAACCGCTCAACCACTATATTGGTGGGATCCCTCTTTATAAAAATTTAGTTGTGTTTTGTCCTGGGTACCAGAGAAAAGAGTTCTCAGGCCCCCTAGTCGCCACTCATACAAAAATATTAAATAGACACACCGCTTACGCACCCAATATGAAATTGCCTTTTCTCAGATTCAACTATTTTCAAGACAAAATTGTAATAAAACCACAATGTTTCCATCATAATCCTTGGTATTCCAGTTTGAGGGTCCAAGTTCCAACTTTTCCATTTTCCAACCATAAAATCCAAATTCCATTCATACCTTCCTCAGCGTGCCTATGGCATCATCGGCAACGAGAGCGTCCACCACCTAGTCAGCCCCTCTAGTACTTCACTCACAGGGACCGTTTCATGGTATACTCATAGTACCCATGAGTATGATCTCTTCTAATCGTAAAATCCATATGGACTCTTGGTTAAAGATCAGCTAGATCAACCAACGAGATCCAGTTACCAAAAAGTTACCATGGACTCATCCGTTGACGACCAGCAAGGTCAACCAACCTCGTGTTCAAGAAACAACTCCAACTCAATGTTCCATTTCTTCCTCGATGCACGCATGGGTATCCTAGGTGACCCAGAGCCCAAGCACCGTATGGTCAGCACCCTCTAGGATCCGCTAGTAGCAGGTGACGTAGCGCTTCACTCATAGGCCGCTTCCTTGGTCCCTCATCCACCGTACCGAAAGCTCACCATTTTAACCGAATCCAAGCTGGTCAAGAGCTCCGCCGACCTTTACACGCAAGACATCCTTATTTGACTCTCTGACTGGCTGTTGCAACATTCTCAACCTAGGTCCATGACCTCTTTCCATAAGATAGTCAAAATGCTTTCCCTTGCATTCTTGACGTAAAACAATCTTTAAAAACAGGTTTCACATGCAAATACAGTTTCCAAGCAAAATTCCCATCTTTCCATATCATTTCTCTCATCAATTGACATTATTTCACATCATTCCACATCATTCAACATCATTCCACATCATTCAACATCATTCCTCATTCATCATTCTACATCATTCCACATCATTCCATGACATTTCACATTATTTCACATCATTCCACATCATTCCACATTATTTCACATCATTCCACATCATTCCACATTATTTCCCATCATTCCACATCATTTCATGTCATTTCACATCAATCCCATAAATTTAATAAATCTAGGAAAATCTGTGCATAACCTTCTTTATTTTTTTGGCAAGTGATAAAAATTTTGCCATAGCTTCCCTGCATTTTCTATGAAATGAGAATGCTCAAAATTCACTTTTAGCATACAAATTAATTTATGCATAAACCTAAGCATAAACATAAACATGAATGCATCTAAACATCTTGTTTATTTTCTAAAAATATTCAAATATAACTTCCATATGAAAATAGATATATAAATGTTATCATAAGCTCACTTTCATAAAATGAATAAATATAAGATTTCTTATCATGGAAAAATGCTTAGATGAATTAACCTCATTCTAAGTAGGTTAATGAACATAAAAATATTTAACCTTCATCTCTACCTTGATAAGCTTCGAGTTTAGGGTAAGAAAATGAGATTAGAGTTAACCTTGCAAGAAGGATTTAACCATAAGAGGTGATTATTCCTTCATAAAGAGTGTATATAAATCATAAACAATACACTTAAGCATAGGAGATTAACATTACTTCATCTAAACCACAACATAAATCAAGAAGGGCATGGTTTTAAGAAGAAACCATGAGATAGAATTCTTCCCAAGCATGTAGAGGAGAAGAAGATAGTATAAACATCATTGTTTAGGCTTACCCTTGATTGATTCTTTATCTTGCACCAAGGAGATGTGTAGTCCTCAAGGAAAAGGCTTGGCCACCAAGAGAAGAGGGTAGTCTTCAAGAGAAGAAGAGGTTTAGTGAAGCACCAAAGCTTCACAATGGAGAGGCAAGGAAGAGGGATGAAGGAATTACACAAATGAAAATTACACTAGAATGGAAATACACTAAGATGAAAATACAAAGGAATGGGGTTCTATTTATAGGTGAGGGAGGCCACCAACCTAGCCCAACTAGAATCTAGAGGCTTCCAGCGTTAGTTTGATCCAATTTGGACAAGGTTTAGACTAGTTATGCCCACTTTTTGATCTAGTTTGAAAGAGGAGAGATGAGAGATGAAATATCTAGCCACCTCATGTATTTTTTGAAATAAAAAATGACCCCTTTGATGTGATTTCTAGGCGCCTCCTTGAAGTGGGATTCTCTCTCTCGTGAGGTGTCAAAATTTATATTTTTTTAATACTAAGTACCAGTACTAGTCAACTCTTCATCTTATGTGAAAATTTACTCATTTTTGGTGGATTTTCTTTTCTTCTTACATTTTTTTTATTCAAACACTTGGATTAATCCTATAGTACCATTAAAATACTATTTAGACCTTAATCCATAATTTTCTTAAAATAGGTACCCTAGGTTAAGGTGTCCAATGCACATATTCAATTAATTTCTAATGCACATTGAAAAACTCTTTTTAAACTTCTGCTTCAATGGAATTCATATTAAAATTAAAGGGTAACTTTGTATCCAAAAATATCTCAAAACTTTATTATCTCTCTCTAGAATATTTTCTCTCTCTAAGTCCAAAACAGGGTCAAACAAGATCTTTTTCCATTCTGAAAGGGGGGATCATTATAAGAGACTTAAGGGGAGGTTCTTACATCTTTACATCATCAAAAGTTGGAGGGAGGAATCTTACATCCTATCCCACTTAAAAAACGCGAGAGATGTCCTCATCTCGCAAGCTGGGAGGATAATCTCTTACATCTCTTCTCCTTCTATTACTTCCAGCGTTACTGCTTTGGAAGTAGATGGCTGGTTTGGGAACCTTTCTCTTTGACCTCCCCAATTTTGAGACTAAGGTTTTGTATTACTTTGCATCGAAGCTAAGGGTTAGCTAGGAAATCTACCTCTCGGGTTTTTTCTGATTTTTTCGGAAGAAGGGACCATGATTACTCTTGAAGGAAGGAGCTGGATTCTAGAATATTGGTCCTTGACTTCCTTGTCCTGTAAACCTTGATCCAAAAGGAGATGGGCATTCCATCCTACGATGACCGTATCCTTGGCAGTAAAAGAATCTATTTCCTTTCATTAATTCATCTTGCTGAGCTCTGTTCAAGGGTGGAACTTCTAAAGTTGAGTTCCAGCGTTTTGCTCTTTGTCCCTCTCTAAACACTCCCACGCCATGGGACTGGTTGAAGTTAAATCCATGGTTTCTCTTTGGTGGAGGGGAGTGAGAATTTCTTTCAGAATTTTGGTTTCTTTTGGAAGTAGAGAGTATAAACTTCTGCAAAGTTTGGACTACGAAGGCTTTGGCAAAATCTTTTTCCATCCACACTGCTTCGGCCATAGAAACTGGCTTAGCATTCTTCACTAGGGTATCCAAGGGTTTGTTCATTCCTCGAATGAACCTAGCCATCAATTGATCTTCATCTAGCCATTGTGCGAGTGTTTGAGGAGGAGAGCAAATGCTTGGTGATATTCCTCCATAGTTTGGCTCCCTGGGTTAGCTCAAGAAACTCATTCATCTTTATTTCCAAGAAGAAGAAACCATGAGATAGAATTCTTCCCAAGCATGTAGAGGAGAAAAAGATAGTATAAACATCATTGTTTAGGCTTACCCTTGATTTGGGCTTGATTCTTTATCTTGCAAAGATGTGTACCCCTCAAGGAAGAGGCTGTTGGAATTAGGGTTGCAGGAATGCACACACAACTTCAAGAAGATGAGGAAGCTTGAGCACAACACAGTAGTGTATTATGAGTGCCAAAAATGAAAGATAACAAGCCCTAGAAGATAATGGGCGTATATACAATGCACGGGGGAAAAAACCTCCTAGTGAGGGAAAAAGTGCCCCGGCGGTCCTAAGTGTGTTCACACACATCACTACTATAATATGGTAACAAATCCCCCCTGGAGTGATGCGGTGAACAAGAGCTAGCACTCATGTATAGGGAAGTGTCTAGCTATGTGGACGAATCCACAAAAGGGAGTAAGCCCAAAGCTTTGCGAAAAGCTTCGAACTTCTCACGAGGCAGAGCCTTTGTGAAAAGGTCTGCAAGGTTATCCTGTGTTGGCACATAAGCCAAACTGATCTCTCCTGCAGAGAGTCTCTCCCTGACATAATGGTAGTGCACCTCAATGTGCTTCGTACGAGCATGGAACACTGGGTTCCGCGCAACTGCCAATGCGCTCTGACTGTCAGTGAAGATGGTGGTGGCAGATGGCTGCCCAACACCCAAATCAGCCATAAGGCGTCTGAGCCACACACACTCAACCGTAGCTGTGAAAGCTGCCCTGTACTCAGCTTCACAACTAGAAGTGGCCACAGTAGGCTGCTTCTTGCTCAACCATGATATGCATGAGCTTCCAAGCATGAAGCAAAAACCACTCGTGGACACGCGTGTGTCATAACAACCAGCCCAGTCAGAATCTGAAAAAGCATGTAAATCTGGCGGCAATGATCCCCCCTTGGGATAAAACAACCCAAGATGCCGAGTACCACTCAAATAGCGAAAGATACGCTTCACTGCCTGCCAATGCTTAATGCCTGGGCTATGCATAAATCTGCTCACCTGTGAGACTGCAAACTGAATGTCTGGCCTCGTAATGCATACATAAATGAGGCAACCAACAGCTGTCTGATAGAGTGTGACATCAAAGTGATCTCCAGCATCATGAAGACTCAACTTCAAACCTGTCTCCATTGGAGTAGCAATAGGCTTGCAGTCTTCAAGGCCAAATCTCCGCAACAATGTTTCAATATACTTTGTTTGACACAAAGCAATACCTCCATCACACTGCTTAAATTGTATCCCCAAATAATGATGCAAATGCCCCAAATCTGACATCTCAAAAGAGGCATTCAAATCAGCCTTAAAATCAGCAATATGACTCTCATTTGGTCCTGTGAGCAGCATGTCATCGACATAGAGAGCAATGATTAGATGTACACCATCCACACGTTTAGCATACAAAGTGCTTTCTGTTGGACTATTCTGAAACCCATGTGCAGTCAAATATGCATGTATTTTTTCATACCAAGCTCGTGGAGCTTGCTTTAAACCATATAAAGCCTTTTTTAACCTGCACACTTTGTTTTCCTGCCCTCTTTGAACAAAACCACGAGGCTGCGATACATACACCTCCTCATGCAAATCTCCATTTAAGAACGCAGTCTTTATGTCCAGCTGATGTACATTCCAACCATTATGAGCTGCTAATGCACAGATGCTACGAACAGTGGTCATACGACATGTGGGAGCAAAAGTCTCATCAAAATCAATGCCCTTCTCTTGAGCATAACCTTTTGCAACAAGCCTAGCCTTATGGCGATCCACTGTGCCATCAGGCTTACGCTTCAATTTGTATACCCACTTAGTGCCAATGGCCTTCTTGCCAGGGGGCAAGTCACATAAAGACCATGTACCATTCTTCATAATAGCATCGTATTCTGCTTGCATAGCAGCCATCCAATTTTCTGAACTTTGTGCCTCATCAAATGAAACAGGCTCACTTTCATCGCACATACTAGAAACAGCCAATGCATAACAATCTGACGCATAAGAGGCACCATGAGAACCAGAACGAGTGCGACTAGACAAAGGGGCATCTAACTTGCTGTCACGCAAAGTCTGCACCAGCCATCTAGGCATATTCCTAGAGCCCTCAATCTCTTGTCTCTCATCCTCAAGTGCATCATGCACATCTGCATCAGATATAGGCTGATCTGTGCCATCATTTAAAACCTGCATAGGCTGAAAAACTGCCTCATGAGGTATTGCACTTGACTGTGCACCACTGAAAAGAGGCAACAATGTATCATAGACATCACGTGAGCTGATATCTGTCTCCTTAGTACATGAAACCAAGGGCTGAACTGCATCTTCCACAAATACAACATCACGGCTAACCAAAATGCGCTTTGTCTGTGGATGATACAAACGATAGCCTTTGCTCTCAGCACTATATCCAACAAAAATACATTTGACAGCTTTGTCATCCAATTTTCTGCGATGTTGCACAGGCACTAATGCATATGCCAGGCAACCAAAAACACGTAAATGGCCAACAGATGGCTTGCGGCCATGCCAAGCCTCATATGGAGTGACAACCTGTAATGCTTTGGTGGGACACCTGTTTAGTACATAAGTGGCACACATGACAGCCTCAAGCCAAAAACCATGTGGTAGACTTTGACTCTTAACCATACATCTTGCCATTTCCATGAGAGACCTGTTTTTTCTCTCAGCCACACCATTTTGCTGTGGTGTATACGGCACTGTACATTGGTGTTTTATCCCACGCTCAGCCAGAAATGCATTAAATTCTGAAGACATATACTCCCCCCCTCGATCTGAACGGAGGGTGCCCATCTTACTTTCTGACACATTTTCAGCCATAACCAAAAACTGTTTGAAGCACAAAAACACTTCGGACTTTGCCTTCAAAGGATATACCCATGCATGCCTGGTAAAATCATCAATGAAAGTCACGAAGTAAAGGTAGTTTCCAAATGATGGAGTTTGCATGGGTCCACAAACATCACTGTGAACAAGCTGCAATCTGCGTTCAGCTCTCACTGATCCATCTTTGGGAAAGGAAGCACGCTGCATTTTACCCAATATGCAGCCCTCACAAACATGCTTGACAGGTGCCTCAAGCTTAGGCAAAGAAGACACCATTTCAGATTTCTGCAGGCGCAGCAAACTTGCAAAATTCAGATGACCAAAACGTGCATGCCACAGTTTTGCATTTGAAATAGCCTGCGTATCCATAATAGCACATGCTGAATCCTCTACACATTTGCCATCCATATTGAGCTTATACAGCCCTCGACATAGTGAACCAGATGCTACAATGATGTCACCACAAGAGAGATCATGAACAGTACATCTGTCATCCACAAATTTTACAACCAAACCTGTTTTGGCAAATGCGGAGACTGACAGCAGATTCTTTTTGATCCCTGGCACATACAATGCATCAAAAAGTGTAAAGGTGTTGCCATTTGCAACATTCAGCACAATCTGTCCAACTCCTTTAACGGGATAAGAGGAGTTATTGGCACAAGTGACAGTATTCCCTGTGGGAGCAGACTCAAGGAAAGTGAATAAACTGCGCTGCGAGGTGATATGCTTAGTGGCACCACTGTCAAAGTACCATACATCTGAATCTACTGCAGACATACATGTGTCATGCAAAGATGGGTCATAACTGCACTGCGCATTGAATGCCCATTCTGTATCTAGCACAACATTAGCAGATTCATTGTTAGAAGGAGAGGCATCTGCAACAGCCATACCAGCCTCTTTCTTCTTAGCCTCTTTCGCAGCCAGCTTAGGACACGCTTTGATGACATGATCATTTCCCTTACAGTACTTGCAAAATGTCTTCTGTTTGTCACCCTTCTTCTCATCTTTGTCTTCCTTCTTTGGTTGCGCAGCATTTGCAGATTTCTGCTTACTAGAAGAAAAGCCAGCTTTACCTTTCCCGCTTCTCTGACTAGCACCGAAAGCTTGATCTGCGACACGCATACTATTCCTGTTTTGCCTTGACTGGTCTTCTTGCAGCAAAACAGAAACTAACTCCTCAAATGATAAGGCATTGGGATTGCCTTTCATCATCAAGCGAAGAGTGGAAGCAAAACCCTGATAAGAATCTGGTAGACCATTCAAAACAGTCTGCACAAGTGAACTGTCTGACAGGATTTCATCTGCAGAAATGAGCTGCTCTTTGAAATCCTTGATCTTTGTCAAAAAGCTATCCATAGAATCACCTTCGTTCATATGCTCATTCTCCAACTGTTTTCGGAGATAAGCAACACGAGCCTCATTTCTTGCCTGATACAATGTGGCAAGTACATCCCAAGCATCCTTAGAAGTCCTGCAGGAGCGAATATGTGGGATAATGGTACGTTTGACAGACAGCGCAATCAAGGCATGAGCCTGCGCATCTCTACCATCCCAACGAATCTGCTCTGCTGAAAGTGGTGGTTCTCGAACAGCTGCTACAGCACTTGTGCCTGCACCATCATCAACAGTACCTGTATCTGATGTGTTTGCAGCATTCCCAGCCACAATAGGACGTGCATCAATACCCTGCACAATGTTCCATAACCCCTTTGCTACCAATACATGTCGCATCATATATGCCCACAATGGATAGTTGGTGCCATCCAACTTATCCTCAGCAGCCAACATGCGGAATACATCATTGTTGTCAGCCATGGCCAATGACTGTACTACTAGATGTAAATGCTGTCTGTAAGAGGAAAACCTGTATAAAATTGACCTGTGCTATGTAGCACAGCCCAAAACAGACGAATGGGCACCTGTCCTGCAGATTTTAATCTTGACAGAAAATCTGCACAGTAGGACGATTTTGCCTGCGCAGTACTTGGAATGCAAAAACGGAGGGCGAAATGACCTCAGATCAAAATTCTGAAATGACCAAGCCCTACGGGCTCTCCCACGGCATATACTAACCTGCAGTCGCTCGTGAAACCTCGTCGCAATCGGAGGAGATGAAGCGGCAGGTGCCGGTGATGCTGCCCGGGAGGAGGAAGCCTGCTCTGATACCAATTGTTGGAATTAGGGTTGCAGGAATGCACACACAACTTCAAGAAGATGAGGAAGCTTGAGCACAACACAGTAGTGTATTATGAGTGCCAAAAATGAAAGATAACAAGCCCTAGAAGATAATGGGCGTATATACAATGCACGGGGGAAAAAACCTCCTAGTGAGGGAAAAAGTGCCCCGGCGGTCCTAAGTGTGTTCACACACATCACTACTATAATATGGTAACAGAGGCTTGGCCACCAATAGAAGAGGGTAGTCTTCCAGAGAAGAAGAGGTTTAGTGAAGCACCAAAGCTTCACAATGGAGAGGCAAGGAAGAGGGATGAAGGAATTACACTAAAATAAAAATTACACTAGAATTGAATACACTAAGATGAAAATACAAAGGAATGGGGTTCTATTTATAGGTGAGGGAGGTCACCAACAAAGCCCAACTAGAATCTAGAGGCTTCCACGTTCAGTTTGATCCAACTTGGACAAGGTTTAGATTAGTTATGCCCAATTTTTGATCTGTTTTGGAAGAGGAGAGATGAGAGATGAAATATCTAGCCACCTCATGTATTTTTTGAAATAAAAAATAACCCCTTTGATGTGATTTCCAGGTGCCTCCTTGAAGTGGGATTCTCTCTCTCCTGAGGTGTCAAAATTCATATTTTTTTAATACTAAGTACGAGTACTAGTCAACTCTTCATCTTATGTGGAAATTTACTCATTTTTGGTGGATTTTCTTTTCTTCTTACATTTTTATTATTCAAACACTTCGATTAATTCTATAATCTTAATCCATAATTTTTCGAAAACAAGTACTCCTAGGTTAAGGTATCCAGTGCACATATTCAATTAATTTCTAATGCAGATTGGAAAACTCTTTTTAAACTTATGCTTCAAGGGAATTCATCTTAAAATTAAAGGGAAACTTTGTATCCAAAAATATCTTAATACTATATTACCTCTTTCTAGAACATTTTCTCTCTCTAAGTCCAAAACAGGGTCAAACAAGATCTTTTTCCATTCTGAAAGGGGGATCATTACAAGAGGCTTAAGGGAAGATTCTCACATCTTTACATCATTAAAAGTTGGAGGGAGGAATCTTACATCCTATCCCACTTCAAAAACTCGAGATGTCCTCATCATCTCGCAAGCTCATTAGGAACTCAATGGAGTCTTTTTGGGCCCTTTTATTTGCCATTGCCTAAAGGAGGTGATTAAGAAATAGACAAATAGGGAGATTACATGTGGACTGAAACCAATGGTTTGTAAGAGCCTAGAAGGTAGTGGTCAAACTTAGAATAATAGGCTAGATAGGCTCTTTTTTAATTTTTAAAATCACCTAAAAATCAAAAAATTTATATATGTATGAATTTTTTCTCTTTTTTTATAGAAAAGGATAGCTGCAGCCATCATTAAGTAAGGTCTCTAAAGTGATAGAGGCCCAAAAACGAGCTCCCATCATTATCTTGCATTCAATGCACATTCCCCTTCACTTTCCACTATCCCTCTCTCCCATCTTCCCTCCAAAACACTCTCTCTTCCCCCTTTCTCATAGCAGGGAATTTTTCACTCTCTAGACTACTTCTTTTAGCTATCTACCTCTTAATCCACCTCTCTCTTCACTCACAAACCTAGATCTATAGCTATGGAAGCTTGATCTGCCAATCAAGTCTCAGAAGCTATGGAAGTTTGATCCTCACTTACATTTCCTTACTTCATCCTTCTACCTTGTCCAACCTCCTTTTACATAGTGTAACAGCAGAGCCAAGCTATGGAAGCTTGAGTTGCAAATTCTTTGGCTCTCATAATCTTACTCATTGTCTCCTCTCACCCCCTCTAATATCCTCTTTCAAAGTGCAGTAATAGCACAGCCAAGCCCTTGGAACTTGCTCTACAACTCCTTCTCTTATGTACATCTCCCTAGTCTAAGTTTTTTCCTCACCATTCTATTTTCCCTTTGCCATCAAGGTTTATAATCTCCCTAATATATACATCTGATGTCTTCTTCTAAAGCTCGAAGGTCTCCGATCAGTATTCAATCTCTCTCTTGTAGCAGTGGTCAAGATGAGGATGGGCACTGGAACATCAAACAGTACGAGAAGTGGAATTGGATTACGATGCAGCCTAGTACAAGAGGAACCCACAAGGTGTCAAAGCGATACGTTGATATACAAAGTCACCATTGGAAAGGGCAGATATTGGAGCTCAAACAAGATCATGATGGAAAAAAGCTAGCCAAGGTCCAACATGTTTACAAGGCATCAGAGCTGACACTAGTAGACCATGACCAACGTCAACGATTTCCTGCAAATTGTAAGCCATTTCACCACTTTATATTCTTATTTTTAAATCAATTGTGTGCTAATAATGGTATAGTGAGCACTGCTTTGATTGTTCTTGGGTTCCTTTGCGTAGAGATTTTTCCCTCAAACTTTGGTGAGTGGGAGCCTATGGAGGCAACTTCAGGAACCTTTGAAGCATACCATGTGGAGCTTGGTAGTTTAATCTTTTGGAGAGTGTCCAGCTGCACAACTTCTTGCACGAAACATCTTCTTCTATGAGGATACATATATGGTTCCCACGACAGCAAATGGTACTAGAAAATTAGTTCCAGAACCTACACCAACTCTCACATCTATTGAATGGCTAGTTCCAGACAATGCTTCAGTGGCCATGGCTTGTTTGCAGATCGAAAGCAAGGTGCAAAATGCTATGAAGTGCACATATGGATGCCACAAAGCAACCATAACCTGCTTCATACCTCTACACCTCTTTGTGTACCTGTTCCATACAAGTGACACACATCGCACCCCAACTTTATGGATTGCAAAGGGGGAGAGAGCTCTCACTTGTTTCTTATCACCTGCATGGGATAAAAAAGTTGTTCAACACAATGGAGACACCATCAGATGCGGAGTAATAGTTGAGAAGGTTGTGATGCACTACCATATTGCCAAGCAACAGTTGTCCATTGCGTTTCCTTACAAGCGATGGAAGCTTACAAATGGAGAATGGGAGGCGTTAGACTCCGACACAACCTCTACAGAACAGGTTGTGCTACATATATCCATGCAAGGTGGGGATGTAGAAGATGTTGCTGTGAATGATGACTGGTCCCTTGCCAACTTACGTGACTACTTAGTTCTTCGATTCTCACTGAGTGGTGATTTTGCTTTGATAATCAATGGAAGAGTAGTGCACAAAAGGTAGGAATGATCTTTTCTTTGTAGAGAAATTACTTTCCCTGGCTGTGTAGCTATCAAACAACCACTGGATATGTAATCTTGTCATATTTCTTATATAGTTCTTAATCTCATATTACATTCATGAAGTACATTGACAAAGAATTCATTCTAGCTTGTTTCTAAATACTCTTAAAGCGAGATCTCCAAAAAGTATTCCTTCGGATCAATTTCGGGCTACCCATCCAAGTTGTAGATTTGGATATTGTTGCTTCATAGATTGATCATATGTGCTTTTGGTGTCTTTTCCCTTTCTATTGATACATAATGAGAGTGAAAACTCTTGTTAATCCCAAATGGGTTAACATTTCTTTGGAAAGTCTTGTACTAGTAGCATAGTTCCCATAGTTAGTGGGGTTGGAGATTGTTACAAGATAAATTAGGGTTTGTGCAATGCAAGATACTCTAGAAACATTAAAAAGGGGTAAGGCCCACCAAAAAACTATTAAAACTCGGGAATAGGGCCTGTAAGGCACGGTAAGTTTGCCTTTCACAGTGTTTTTCTACTGATAGAAAGCCCATTATAGCAAGGATATTGCAAAGTGTAGGGTATGGCAAAGTTACTACCATAGGAGGCACATTCGAGTCTCATAGGACTGTAAAATAAAATAGGAAACAACTCACCAAAGGGAGGTAGTTGCTTTGTACTTCCCTTACCAAGTCACATACGACAAAGTAAGATATTTTGTGCCACAGAGCTAGAAAGACTAAAGGGCTACCCACTCAAATTCCATGTCAAAGACGGACACACAGATAAGGCTTACTATGATATGATGACATCACCAAAGACTATGATAGATTGATCTTGTAGGATGTCGATGTTAGCAAGATCCTACAAGAATTAGGACTCCTTAACTTTTTTACATTGCCACCCTCAGGATGCCACTCACGTATAGGAAACAATGATGTTTAGCCCAACTAAGATAACGAAGCCTCATTGGACTGATGTCAATTGTCATACTTAGTCACACTAACAAAGGTAATTTTCACATATTTCACTTTTTATAAGCCAAAATAGATTTACTAAAGTGGACACAAGAGGTGCTTCTCAAGCTTTATAGATCCTATAAAGAGAAAGATGCTGAGGAAGCCATGTAGAAATTTACTAAACTAGTCTATAGAGAGCTTCAAAAATTTCTTAGATTGGGAGGCCAATACTTGGGTGCAGGTCTTTTGTTAACTAGGATCATATCTTCACTCAGGACTTGAAGATACATCTGCTCACACCTATGGAAAGAATGGAAAACTTGTACACAAGCCCTATAAGGTAGCAAGGAGACTAAGTTTGTCACTCCACCACCTACAAAGGAGCCTAGAGTCAAATAGGAGGCACAACAAAATCTTGGGGCTACAAGAAATAACTGAATCTCAGGGGAATTTATTTAGTGACTAGTGATGAACTTAGAGTCACATACAAGTATGGCCCCTCTTCAAAGCCACATCCACATGGCAAGGCTAAGGGAAAGGGCAAGGGAAAAGAACTTGAAGGCCCATCTGTCTCAGCACAACCTAGGTAGTCCACCATAGGTTAAGGCTTGCAAGAGAGCATCATGCAAGTGAGTCCAAAAGAATGCAAGTGAGTCCAAAAGAATGCATGCAGTGCCGCAACTCATGGCACCTCTGTCTCGAAATGCTAAGAAAATTGCTGAGTGAATGGTATAGAATTTAAGTGCTAGAAACTTTGGCCACTACATCTTCCAAGGAATTGCTACCAATATCGTATGCAAGAGCTTTTGTGAGGTTGTCATCTTCAAAAGAGATTTTCACTTTCCCTTTGTCTTGACCCCCAGCATTCATGGCAATAATAAACAATAGACAGTACCTCATCCTCGCAAAACTCGAGTGTCTTTGCAATGTCATCCAAAAACAAAAATTCTTTCCCATCAATAATGATTGGATGCAAAGACATGACAAAAAGGTCTGGGACCTCCTCAAGTACTTCATCGCCGAGTTCATCGCCCTCTAGAAGTAGGTCCGAAACCTCCTCGGGGACATTCTCTTGTAGAGCCACCAATGCCATTGAGGCCTCCCACTGTTATGTAACATTCGCTTCCTCAGCATGGGCCTCTTGGACCTGCTCCATTAGCTTTGCTTTGCCCTTTTCTTTTTCCTTGCCACTTTCTTTTGCCACACCCTCTTGTAACGGAAGGACCAAAACCATGTCCCAGCTCATGAAGGAAGTGTCGATGTTGCCCATTTGTAGATCCAAGAGCAATTCTTCCTCCTCATTCCTGTAGTCCTTTTCTGTGAGGGATTTTAAAAACCTTGATAGGCGGAATCTAAAACTCTTGTCTTCCTTGAATATGTACTTGGAATATGTACTTGATGAGGTCAACCGGAACCCATATGCCCTCATCACCCTCAAACATGATGGAGTACGTGCTGATGTGTTGATCCATATACTCAATGACATCTATAAAAGCATCCGCGTGTAGATGCATTGTTGCATGCACATCAATTGCTCCCTCAAACATAGGGACGATCTCGTCAACCCTATGAAGTAGCTCAAGTTTTCCTAGCTGTGCAATAAGTGCGTCAAGTAGAGGTGCCATGACTATGAGTGATTGCAAGAAAGAGAGAGTGTGTGATACAGAAAGGTGTGCGAAATTGAGAGCAAGTGTTAGGAGAGAACGGTAATTGTCAATTGATGAAAATGAGTAAAGTATCGTTTATAAATGGGCGACCTTGTTATAAAATTTTTAAAAACTTTTCAAATTTTAAAGTACAAAAAAAAATTTTAAAAAATGGTATGCGAAAGCAAGAACGTATCCTTCCATCACAAGGTCATTTCTAATTTCCTAGTGGCTCAAGCCACAGATGCTTGTGTGAGCAACCTTACACTATCACAAAAAAATAAAACTGGCACAAGACAATTGAAAAACCTTAATAAGATAGTGAGGAAAAAAACTTGAAATTGTATTTACTTCAATATTTACCCACAATGATTTTCTTCATATACAAATGAAACAAATGAATATGAATAACGTGCTCCTACATGTTTATTCTAACATAGTCAAGAGCTTTAACTAACCAAACTGATCCGACCGACCCTATAAGTCACATGGTAAGATCAAGGAAGAGACTTGCACTTGGATCATAGAGACCAACGCTTTTTTCCTCATCAAGAGGCACAACCGTTGATTCTTTTCCATAGAACAAAGACTATCCAAGATTTACTTCATCTATCGTTCTATAACAGAATTGAGTCTCATTTTAGGGATCCATCAATCCAGCCTAACCCTATCCAGTCCCATGGGTTAGCCAACCACTGTAGTGATAGGATCCATTTAGGAATTTGGTTATGTTTTGCCTCGGGTACCAGGGAAAATAGCTCCCAGGCTCCCTAGCCGGCACTTCAAGCAGACTTCAAGATAGTCACACCACTTACACACCCAATATGAAATTGCTTGTCTCACAGATTCAGCTGTCTTTAAAACAATCTTTTAATGAAACCATAGTATCACTGATCATAATCCTCCAAAATATCCAGGTTGAATTCTAATTTCCAATCATTCTTTCATCAATGTACCTATGGCATCATTGGCAACTAGAACTCTCACCTCCTATCCACTCAAGGGTCTTTTCATAGTTCCTAGCTCATAGTACCCGAAAATATATTCACTTATGAAAATATAGATGGACTCTCCGTTGAAGATCAGCAAGATCAACCAACAAATCCACATAAAAGAGCCATGGACTCATCCCTTGAGGACCAGCAACAAGGACAATCAACTAGATCCATGCCCGAGTTCAGAAAATAACTCTAACACCTTGTTCCATTTTCTTCCTCGACACACGCATGGGTATCTTCTGCAACAACCCAGAGCCTGAGCACCGTATGTTCAGCACCCTCTAGGCTCCTTTGCAGGTCACCTAGCGCTTCACTCATAGGCCGCTTCCTTGGTCCCTCATCCACCGTACCGGAAGCTCACCATCTAAATCGAACCGAGGCTGGTCAAGTCCTCGGTCGACCTTGCTACACGCGAGACGTCCTCCGTTGACTCTCGGTCAACTGTTGCAACTTTATCAATTAGGTCTCCACGACCTCATTCACAAGATGGTCAAAATGCTTTCCCATCATTCTTGACATAAAACAGTCATTTAAAAACAGATCATAAATGTAGTTTCTAACAAACTCTCATCTTTCCACATTGTTCCACATCCTTTCTCATTATTCTGCATTCTTCTACATCAATTCACATTGCTTATTCCACATCTAGTCATATGTATTCCCATCGTCTTCATCTATCCTCATCCAATCACATCATATTACATCTCATCACATCTATCTTCATCACATCTACCCATATCCACATCACATCCATTCACATCACATCTCATCCATTCACATCTACACCTATTCACATCACATCTCATCACATCACATCTCATCACATTCATTCACATCACATTCATTCACATCACATCTTATCCATTCACATCTACCCATATCCACATCACATCTCATCACATCCGTTCACATCCATTCATGTCTCATCACATCATACTCACATCCATTTACATCTCATCATATCATATTCACATCGCATCACATCCATTTAGATATCATCACATCACATTCACATCCATTGACATCACATCTCATCCATTCACATCCATCACACCCATTCACATTCATCACACAAATTCACATCCATCACATTCATTACATCCACATCACATCACATCCATTCCATCCACCACATTACATCACATCTACATCTCATTCTCATCCATTCACATCACATCACATCCTTTCACATATCATCACATCTCAATCTCATCTCATCACATTCACATCCACATCCATTTACATCATATCACATCACATCCACATCTCTTCTTCACATCCACATCCACATCCACATCCATTTACATCACATCACATCCGATCCACATCTCTGCACATCCACATCCACATCCATTTACATCACATCACATCCCATCCACATCTCATCACATCCACATCCACATCCATTTATATCACATCACATTCACATCTTATCACATCCACTCACATCTTATCACATTGTATTCACATCTTATCACATCGCATTCACATCTTATCATATCGTATTCACATCTTATTCACATCATATTCACATTTAGTAACATTTTCTACTTTCGATACCGATGGGACTTTTCTAAATTTTTGCCAATTGCTTGGCCTAGTTAAAGGTACTTTTTCTTGATGGATATTTTCATATTCTTTCTCAAATTTCTCAAGTGAAATATATTCAATATTTTTCTTTTGAGTAAAAGATTCATGGGATTTATAAAAATCAATTCTACCCATATTTTCCAGTAAAATTAGTAATGCTCAAAATTCCACTTTTGATAAATACTCATAATTTGAATTATTCTAAAAATTCCTCTTTTACTAGTTAATTTCTTGGATCTCAAATATGATGGGAATTCCTCTTTTTGCTTAAAACAAGTTTATCAAAAATTCTTCTTTTACCATTTAATTACTTGGATCTCAATTATCATGGGAATTCCTCTTTTTGCATTTAATTGATTGAATTCCAAATGTCATGGAAATCCCTCTTTTATCATAAAATAAATTTATCTAAAATTTCTCTTTTCTTTAAGTAAAATATCCATTATTTCAAATATGCCAATAATTCCACTTTTACCATTTAAATGATTGAATTTCAAATGTCATGGGAATTCCTCTTTTATCATTAAAAATTTCTCATACATAAAATAAATTTATCTAAAATTTCTCTTAAAATTTAATAAAATTATCCATTATTTTAATATACCAAAATTTTACTTTTTCCATTTAATTACATGGTTCTCCATTATCATGGGAATTCCTCTTTTTGCATAAAAATAAAATTATAAAAAATTTCTCTTTTCTTTAATCAATTATTTATGCATAAATAATTAAATTTTGTTTCCCATGAATATGATGAAAATCATTCCTTTAGCATAGGATGTCCAATCCTAGAATATGGTAGGAAGTCCTCTTTTAGCATTATGCATAAAAATAAGATATGTATTATTTTCTAAAAAAACTTCCATAGCTTTGCTCCTATACTGATAATTTTTAATTTTCCTAAGAAAGAATAAGGCATTGCAATACAATTCTGATAGAAGATCTATTCATAAACTTAAATCCAAATTATGGAATTAAAACATAAATTTACCCATAATTGTAAGATTCCTCCCTCTAGCTTTTTAAGGTGTGCAGGTGTAAGAACCTCCCCTTCTGATCTTATAATTATTTCCCTCTCTGAAATAAAAGAAAAATTCTATTTTACCCTGTTTTGACCTAGAGAGAGAAAATATCTAGAGAGAGATAGTCCAAAATTGAGATATTTTTGGATATAAAAATCCTCCTAGTGTCTAAAATGAATTCCCCTGAAACAGAAATTCAAAAAGAACTTTCCAATGTGCAATTGGAATTAATTGGAAATGGGTATAAAGGACCTTAGCCTAAGGGTCTAGATTTTCAGAAATTTTTGCATTATGGTCCAATTAAGGTTCCTATGGGCCAATAAGATCAATCCATGTGTGGGGAGGAGATAAATCCAATTTGTAAAAGAAAAATACCCAAAAATGAGTAGATGCCCACATAAGATGAAGAGCTGACTATGTACAAGGTTTATTAGTAAAAAACTATGAGTATTACTAAAAAAATGAGATATTTTGGGTATAATGATTCCATTTTGACACGTGTAAGGAAAGGGGATCCCTTCAAGGATGTGCCTACCTCACATGCTTGAATTTCTATCTTCTTCTTCTCTACTCAACCAACATAACATAAAGATAAGAGTTCACACTATATGGATTAGTACTCAACTACTGCAACATACAAGGGCCGGTCCTTAATGTGAACACTACTAAATGAGCTGGCGCTATAACTATGCCAGTCTCTAGTAATCCAAAATGGCTGTCACATAGCCTTTCATCCCATTGGCCGCATATATCACCCAAAATCTCACCAACCATGCCAGTGGTGTAGATGCGGAAGCTATCACCCAGGTGGGTCATCAATGTCTGTCGTAGCACTAGTTGAGCTCGATATCGCAACATATAGTGCTTCTACTTTATTTCACACATTAGTTCTCCATTATGTTATATGACACCATTTCTTTGACAACCATGAGAAAGTCGCTACAAAGAGATTTGGGACTTCCAATAAGATTGTGACCATCTAATTGCCTTCTATAGTGATTCTATTTTATTTTCGCACATAAGATCTCCATTATGTAATATGACACCAGTTCATTGACATATCTTGCTAGTAAAAGTGATTTCTTTAACATATCTCTCCAAAAATATTGGGCAAAAGTGTAAATGAGAAAATAAGCTGACAACACTCTAGCTGAGTCCAATTCTCCCCTAATGCTTCTGCTATTGTTCTAATGATTCAGAAACTTTACCAAATCACTACAATGAGATAGGGATAACCATGTCTAATTGTTGGTCCTTATCACATTGTAGTGATTTTGTTTTCCTAGTTTTATGGCAACATTATATGCACCTAAGGCTTATGCCAGTGTTGTAATGATTTGGAAACTTTGAAGTCTAATTCTAATGCTTCCACCAATGTTGTAGTTATTTGGAAACTCTGCCAAATCACTTATTAACGCGATAGGGGCCATCATATCCAATTGCTGGATTGTTATGCATTGGTGTGCCACCTCAGCTTGCCACCTCCACCCTCCATGTCAACATGGTCAACCTAGTTGACTCCCCACCTCATCATCCTAGTCACTATAATGTGATAGGGGTCGTCATGTCTAATTGTTAGACCCTTATCGCACTGTAGTGATTTAGTTGTTTCCCCTCTCTGAAATAGAAGAATGATCTTGTTTTACCCTGTTTTGGCCTAGAGAGAGAAAAAGTCCAAAGATAGATAATCCTAAATTAAGATATCTTTGGATATTAAAGTCCTCCTAGTGTCTAAAATGGATTCCCTTGAAACAGAAATTCAAAAAAAAACTTTTCAATGTGCATTTGGAATTAATTGAAAATGTGTATAAAGGACCTTAGCCTAAGGGTCTACATTTTTAGAAATTTTTAGATTATGGTCCAATTAAGGTTCCAATGGGCCAATTGGATTAATCCAAGTGTTGGTATGAGATAAATCCAAAGAATAAAAGAAAATACCCAAAAATGAGTAAATGCTCACATAAGATGAAGAATTGACTGAGTACAAGTTTTATTAGTTAAAAACTATGAGATATTACTAAAAAAAATGAGATATTTTAGAATAATAATGCATTTTTGACACCTTGGGAAGGAGAGGGGGAATCTTGAGGTAGGCGCCTAATTCACACATGTGGATGAGTTTTTAATTTAAAAAAGTTGTGATATTTTTATCTCTCCTTTCTCCTGGATCAAACCAAATCAAAAAGGGAGCCAAACTGTTCCAAATCTTGTCCAAATTGAGTCAAACTGAACCTGGGAAATTATAGAACCAAGTTGGACCTCGTTAGTGGCCTCCTTCACCTATAAATAGATCCTTAGTCTTTTGTTAACAAATTTGTGAACTATACCATGCTAGTATTACATTAAAATAATGATATTTTTTATTATCCATTAAAAATCCTCTACTTTTGGAGAGATTGGAGCTTCTCTCCCTCTTCAGCAATCCTTGGAGCTTTCTTCTCAACATACTTAACCAATTGATTGGTTGGGGGCTTCCTTCTAAGATAAAGAAGTAAGGCAAATCTAGAGATAAGAAGTAATTTCATGGTTTTCATTAATACTCTCAAAAGATTTCACTTCTCAATCCCTCTCAAGCTTGAGAAGTTTCAAATTAATTATTTTCAATGCAAATCAAGCTTTCTATAAGAGTTCTAATGATTGATCACAAAAAAGTTAATCTTTATGCTTAATTAGAATGGTTTTTATGTATACATCTCTCTCTCCCAAAAGAATAGTCATTCCTATAACTAATTCTTCAGCAAATGAATGCTTCTCATTGATAAATTCTTAATTCAAAATCAATCTCTAAGCTTGTTAAGCTAGAAGTTAAGAAAATGGCTTTTTATGCTTTTATGTTAATAAAATTATGATTTAATTCCATAATTTAGATTTAAGATTAAGGATAGTTATTCTATCCTGATTGTATTATAAAGTCTTAATCTTTTTAGAAAAAGTAAAAATTATCAGTTAAATAGCAGAGCAAAGCTATGGTAGAGATTTTAGAAAATAATACATATCTTATTTTTATGCATAATGCTAAAAGAGGACTTCTTATCATATTCTAGGATTGGTCATCCTATTCTAAAAGAATGATTTTTATCACATTCATGGAAAACTAATTTTTAGTGTTTATGCATAAATAATTAATTAAAGAAAAGAAATTTTTTTGGTAATTTTATTTTTATGCAAAAAGAGGAATTCCCATGATAATGAAGATCCATGTAATTAAATGGAAAGAGAGAAATTTTGGTAAATTAAAATAATGAATATTTTTACTTAAAGATAAATTTTAGATAAATTTTTTTTATGCATGAGAAATTTTTAAATGATAAAAGAGGAATTTTCATGACATTTAAAATTCAATCATTTAAATGGTAAAACTGGAATTCTTGACATATTTGAAATAATGGGTATTTTTATTAAAGAAAAGAGAAATTTTAGATAAATTTATTTTATGATAAAAGAGGAATTCCCATGACATTTGGAATTCAATCAATTAAATGCAAAAAGAGGACTTCCCATGATATTTGAGATCCAAGAAATTAAATGAAAAAAGAAGGATTTTTAGCATAATTCAAATTATGAGTATTTATCAACAGTGAAATTTTGAGCATTATTAATTTTATTGGGAAATATGGGTAGAATTGATTTTTGTGAATCCCACAAATCTTTTACTCAAAAGAAGAATATTGAATATATTTCACTTGAGAAATTTGAGAAAGAATATGAAAATATCCATCGAGAGAAAGTACCTTTAACTAGGCCAAGCAAATGGGCAGAAATTTAGAAAAGTCCCATCAATATTGAAAATAGAAAATGTTATAAGATGTGGTGTCATATAAATGAATGTGGAAAGGATATGATGTGATGTAAATGGATGTGGATGTGAATGATGAGATGAGAATGAGATGTGAAAGGATGTGATGTGATGTGATGTAAATGGATGTGGATGTGAATGAAGAGATGAGAATGAGATGTGAGGATATATCAAAGGATGTGATGTGATGTGGATCGGGGTAGATGTAAATGGATGAGATGTGATATGAATGGATGTGATGTGATGTGAATCGGGATAGATGTGAATGGATGAGATGTGATGTGAATGGATGTGATGTGATGTGATGTGGATCAAGGTGGATGTGAAGTGAATGGATGTGATGTGATGTGAATCGGGATAGCTGAATAGATGAGATGTGATGTGATGTGGATCGGGGTAGATGTGAATGGATGTGATGTGATGTGATGTGGATATGGGTAGATGAGAATGGATGAGATGTGATGAGGATAGATGTGATAAGATGTAATATGATGTGATCGGATGAGAATGGATGAAGGACGATGGGAATACATATGATTGGATGTGGATTAAGCAAAGTGAATTGATTTAGAAGAATGTGGAATAATGAGAAATGAGGTGGAACGATGTGGAAGGATGAGAGTTCATTAGAGACTGTTTTTATGAAACCTGTTTTTAAATGACTGTTTTATGTCAAGAATGTTGGGAAAGAATTTTGACCATTTTGTAAATGAGGTCGTGGAGACCTAAGTAATAAAGTTGCAACAGCTGACGGAGAGTCAATGGAGGAGTCGCGCATAGCAAGGTCGGCAGAGGTTTTGTTACCAACCTCGGTTCAATTTAAATGGTGAGCTTCCGGTACGATGAATGAGGGACCAAGGAATTGGCCTATGAGTAAAGCGCTAGGTGACGTGCAAAGGATCCTAGAGGGTGCTAACCATACGGTGCTCAGGCTCTGGGTCACCGAGAAGATACCCACGCATGCGTTGAGGAAGAAAATGGAACAAGGAGTTAGAGTTGTTTTTTGAATCCGGGCATGGATCTGGTTGATTGACCTTGCTGGTCCTCAACAGATGAGTCCATGGCTCTTTTATACGGATTTGTTGGTTGATCTTGCTGATCTTCAACGGAGAGTCCATCTGGATTTTTATAAGTGAATATATTTCCGGGTACTATGAGCTAGGAACTATTGAAAAGTCCCCTAAGTGGACAAGTGGTGAGTGTGTGGTTGCCAATAATGCCATAGGTACATCGATGAAGGAATGATTGGAAATTAGAATTTAACTCGATATTTTGGAGGATTATGATCAGTGATAATATGGTTTCATTAAAAGATTATTTTAAAGACAACTGAATTTGTGAAACAATTCATATTGGGTGTGTAAGTGGTGTGACTATCTTGAAGTTTGCTTGAAGCGCCGGCTAGGGGGCCTGGGAACTCTTTTCCCTCATACCCGAGGCAAAACTTAACCAAATTCCTAAATTGATCCTATCACTACAGTGGTAGGGCAGTTGGCTAACCCATGGGAGTTGGGCAGTGGTTGGGCAGTTGGGCAGTTGGCTAACCCATGGGAGTTGGGTTAGTGGTTGGGCAGTTGGGCAGTGGTTGGGCAGTTGGCTAACCCATGGGAGTTGGGCAGTTGGCTAACCCATGGGATTGGATGGGGTTAGGCTGGACTGATGGATCCTTACAGTGATTGGGCAGTTGGCTAACCCATGGGATTGGATGGGGTTACGCTGGACTGATGGATCCCTAAAATGAGACTCAATTCTATTATGGTACGATAGATGAATTAAATCTCGGCGGATAGTCTTTGTTCTATGGAAAAGAATCAACGGTTGGCTGTGCCTCTCTATGAGGAAAAAAACATTGGTCTCTATGATCCAAGTGCAAGTCTTTTCCTAGATCTAACCATGTGACTTACGGGTTTGGTCGGATCAATTTGGTTAGTTAAGGCTCTTGACTACGTTAGAATAAAAATATCCTGGAGGAATCGCCCGTGCTTTCTAGGCGAGGGAATTTTTTTTCGGGTTTGGTTTTGGAATAAACCGAGGGATTAGTCTCTTGTCCGGATATCCGTGGGGGAGGCCCCAAGTGAGAGGATGTGCCCTGTGCAAGAAGTGCTACTTCCACTGCTAGCACCCCCGAACTTCGTTGCACGGAGGGGGCAAGGATCTTTCAAAATCACTATAAATTGTTAGGGGTCATCATGTCCAATTGTTGGACCCTTATCACTCTGTAGGCGATTTTGTTTTCCTAGGGCTCTCTTCCTATTGGTGCAAACTCTTTCTCTCTAGAGAAAAAAGGCTCAAAATTGATTCCAATTCTCCCCTAATGCTTTTGTTTGTTGTAGTGATTTAAAAGTTTTGCCAAATCTTTATAACTTGATAGGGGCCATCATGTCGAATATTGGACCCTTATCGTGTTATAGTGATTTTGTTTTTCTAGTTATTTGACAAAATTGTACACCTAATGTTTTTGCCAATATTGTAGTGATTTGGAAACTTTGGAAGTCTAATTATTCCCTAATGCTTCCACTAGTATTATAGTGATTAGGAAACTTTGCCAAGTCACTACAATGTGATAGGGGCGATCATGTCCAATTGTTGGACCCTTATCGCATTATGGTGTTTTGGCGAACTTTTCCAAATCACTACAATGTGATAAGGGTCCTCATATCCTATTGTTGAACCCTTATGACATTATAGTGGATTGGAAACGTTTCCAGTCCACTATAACGCAATAGGGGTCGTCATGTACAATTGATGGACCCTTATCATGTTGTAGTGATTTTGTTTTCCTAGGGCACTCTTGTTGTTGTTGGTAAAAAATCTTACTTGAGAAAGAAGGCCCAAAATGGAGTCTAGTTCTCCCCTAATGCTTCCCTCACTGCTGTAGTGATTTGGAACTTTGCAAATCACTACAGCACGATAGGGATTTTCATGTCCAATTGTTTTGAAGATATCCTTCAGTCATGCTGCAAAACAGGGAACCCAAGAAGTGGTTAAGTCATTTGCATTTGGTCCAATTTGTTTTACAATGCTTCTTATCATTGGAGCATTGGAATGAGTCCTTTCAAAGCTTTGTATGGACAAGATTGCCTTACGCCGTTGACTTGGTCTGACACCCATTGATCAGAGTCAAAATGTCCAGACAAATGCTTGATGACATGGACCAGCAGATGCAATCAATCCGTAAAGATATAAAGGCAGCCCAAGATAGGCAAAAGCAATATGCAGATAAAAAGAGATCTGAGAGAGAGTTTGAAGAATCAGATATGGTCTTCATTCGAGTACGACCAAAAAGAAGTTTCTTATCCTTAAGGAAGTACAAGAAGCTCTCTCCCAGATCATGTGGCCGTACTGTAAGATCCCTGTTCCCACCGCGCAACGGATTCGGGGTGCTAGCAGCGGAAGTAGCACTTCTTACGTGGGGCAGGGTCCCACACTCGGGGCCTTGCCCACCACGGATATCCGGACAAGAGACTAATCCGTCGGTTTATCCAAAACCGAACCCGGAAAAACTTCCTTTACTCGGAAAGCACGGGCGATTCCACCAGGATAACTCTTTACTCTAACGTAGTCAAGACCATTACTGAACAAACTGATCCGACTGCACCTATAAAGGTACTCGGTCAGATCAAGAAAGAAACTTGCACTTGGATCATTTGGATCAACGCTTGTTTCCCCATCAATAGGCACAGCCGTTGATTCCTATCCATAGAACAATTACTATCCGGGATTTACTTTATCTATCGTAATTAACAGAAATTGAGTCTCGAATTACGGATCCATCAGTCCAGCCTAACCCCATCCCCAGTCCCATGGGTTAGCCAACTGCCCAACCACTGTAGTGATGGGATCCAATTAGGAATTTGGTTAGGTTTTATCCCGGGTACCAGGGAAAAGAGTTCCCAGGCCCCCTAGCCAAAAGTTCATGCAAACATAAAACTAGTCACACCACTTACACACCCAATATGAAATTGCCTTTTTCTCAACATCAACTAACTTTAAAACAATGCTTTAATGAAACCATTATGTCACTAATGACAATCCTCGAAATCTCTGGTTGAATCCATATTTTTCGTCATTCATTCATCGGTGTACTTATGGCATCATTGGCAACCAGAACGCTCACCACCTGTTCACTCAGGGGCCTTTTCCATAGTTCCTAGCTCATAGTAACCGGCAATATATTCATATAACAGAATGGAATCTCCGTGGAAGATCAGCAAGATCAACCCACAGATCCATATAAAAGAGCCATGGACTCATCCGTTGAGGACCGGCAAGGTCAATCAACCAGATCCATGCCCGGTTTTAGAAAACAACTCTTAGTACTCCTTGTTCCAATATCTTCCTTGACGCACGTGTGGGTATCTTCGGCGACCCAGAGCCCGAGCACCGTATGGTCAGCACCCTCTAGGATCCTTCGTAGGTGACCTAGCGCTTCACTCATAGGCCGCTTCCTTGGTCCCTGATCCACCGGACCGGAAGCTCACCATTTAAATCGAACCGAGGCTGGTCAAGACCTCGGCCGACCTTGCTACGCGAGACGTCCTCCATTGACTCTCCATCTCAGCAGTTGCAACTTTATCAGTTCGGTCTTCATGACCTTAATCCTCAAGACGGTCAAAATGCTTTCCCAGCATTCTTGACATAAAACAGTCATTTACAAACAGTCACAAAATACAGTTTCTATAACGAACTCTTGTCTTCCCACATTATCCACTCTCGGACCACATTACTGATTCCCTATTCCATTCAATGTGTACTCATTCTCATCCATTCACTCATATAGACTACACATTATTTCACATACACATTCACATTCATTATTCTACATACATATCCATGTTCGTACGTCCACATCATACATCCAATTTCACATTCATACATACGCATCTACATGCATACATCTATTTTCACATCCTCATTCATACATCCACATTATACATACATCCAATTTCACATTCATACATACGCATCTATATGCATACATCTATTTTCACATCCTCATTCATACATCCACATTCACATACATACATCTACATCCGAATCTACATCCATACATTCACATCCACATCTTCATTCACATTCACATCCATACATCCACATCTACATACATACATCCATTTTCACATCCTCATTCATACATCCACATCCACATACATACATACATCCGTATCTACATCCATACATCCATTCTCGCCCTAACACATCCCAGATACATCTTATCCCATCAGATACACTCTCTACCTCGTCCCATACACATCTTAACACATCCTAACTCATCTTAACACATTCTATCACATATCATACACCTCTTATCACATCCTATCACTTCCCATACGCATCTTATCACATCTCATACACCTCTTATCACATCCTATCACTTTCCATACGCATCTTATCACATATTATCACATCTCATTTAAAAATCAATCTTTTATGCATCTTCCTATGCATAAATTCATTTTAAATGAAAATGACACTTTTGAATTAAAATTCCATCTCTTATGCATCTTCCTATGCATAAACTCAATTTAGATAAGAATTGAAACTTTTGAATTAAAAATCCATCTTTTATGCATCTTCCTATGCATAAATTCAATTTGGATGAGAACAACACTTTTGAATTGAAATTCCATTCTTTTATGCATCTTCCTATGCATAAATTCAATTTAGATGAGAATGACACTTTGAATTTAAAAATCAATCTTCTTATGCATAAATTCAATTTGGTAGGAATTACACTTTTAGAATAAAAGAATTTCTCTTATACATCTAAGTTATGCATAAAATCCATTTATGATAAAAATCACACTTTTAGTATAAAAAGAATATCTTTTATGCATACCTCTATACATGAAATCCAATATGATAAAAGTAACACTTTTACAATAAAATAATCAACTTTTATGCATACCTCTATGCATGAAATTCAAATATGATAAAAGTCACACTTTTATAATAAAATAATCAACTTTTATGCATACCTCTATGCATGAAATCCAAATATGATAAAAGTCACACTTTTATAATAAAATAATCAACTTTTATGCATACCTCTATGCATGAAATCCAAATATGATAAAAGTCACACTTGTATAATAAAATAATCAACTTTTATGCATACCTCTATGCATGAAATCCAAATATGATAAAAGTCACACTTTTATAATAAAATAATCAATTTTTATGCATACCTCTATGCATGAAATCCAAATATGATAAAAGTCACACTTTTATAATAAAATAATCAATTTTTATGCATACCTCTATGCATGAAATCCAAATATGATAAAAGTCACACTTTTATAATAAAATAATCAACTTTTATGCATACCTCTATGCGTGAAATCCAATTATGATAAAAGTCACACTTTTATAATAAAATAATCAATTTTTATGCATACCTCTATGCGTGAAATCCAAATATGATAAAAGTCACACTTTTATAATAAAATAATCAACTTTTATGCATACCTCTATGCATGAAATCCAAATATGATAAAAGTCACACTTTTATAATAAAATAATTAATTTTTATGCATACCTCTATGCATGAAATCCAATATGATAAAAGAAACACTTTTATATTAAAATAATCAACTTTTATACATACCTCTATGCATGAAATACAAATATGATAAAAGAAACACTTTTATATTAAAATAATCAACTTTTATGCATACCTCTATGCATGAAATCCAAATATGATAAAAGAAACACTTTTATATTAAAATAATATTTCTTTTATGCATACCTCTATGCGTGAAATCTAAATATGATAAAAGTAACACTTTTATAATAAAATAATCATCAATTATGCATAACATAAAAATTAATTTCTCCATGATTACAATAAAATTCTTTCAATTAATCTAGGATGATAGTTCCTAGAATATGGTAGGAAGTTCTCTTTTCATGCTTTGAATAAAATTATTTTATGTGTAATTTTTATAAAAATTTTACCATAGCTCCGCTACTATGACTGATAAATCTCAATTTATTTTGAAGGATAAAGCTTATCATTAAGAAAATGATTAGAATGATCCCTAGTTGGATCATTAACCCAATAATGGGTTGAATCATCAATATTCATGAAATACATAAATTAAAAGCATAGAAAAAAGCCATTAATTTGACCTCAAGCATAGATTAATCTTGGATTAAGGAAAAGCTTTATGAAAAGCTTCATTTGGATTGAGAATGGGTCATGAGTATGACCATTTCTTGAGTGAGAGAGAGAAATTACATAAAAACCATTAGAATTAAGCATAAATGAAAATTTATGTAATTCTTTACTATCATTAATCAATTAACTTCAATAGCATTCATCAAATTATGTAATTCTTCACTACCATCCTTCAATAGCATTCAAAAACCATTCCAATTAAGCTTCTCAAGCTTGAGAGGGGTTGAGAAGAGAGAAGCATTGAGAAATTATAGAAAAGATCAAAATTCACCATTTACCTTACAAATTGCTTGATTCTTTGTTCACGGTAGAGGCCCCCAACCAATCAATTGGTTAAGTATGTTGATGGAGCCACCAATGGGGATTGAAGAAAGAGGGAAGCTCCAATTTCTTCAATTTGGAGAGAATTTTAGAGAATAGTAGAAATTAGCATTATTTCAGCATAACTCTAGTATAGTAAAATTCTTCTATTTTTTTCAAAGGACTCATGTTCTATTTATAGGAGAGAGGGAAGCTCTAACCAAAGCTAACTGAATTCTAGAATTTTCTAGATTCAGTTTGGTTAAATTTGGACTATAGATTTGGATCTAGTTTGGTTCCTTTGTTATTCGGTTTGGTTCCATTTTGATTTGGTTTGATTCAAGAGAGAGGAGAGATAAAAATATCACATTATTTTTTAGTTTAAAACTCATTCAAGCATGTGAAATATGCACCTCCTTTAATGGACTCCCCTTCCTTACATATGTGTCAAAATGGAATTATTATACCCAAAATATCTCATACTTTTAATATTGCTCATAGTTTTTTACTAATAAACCTTGTACATTTTCAACTCTTCATCTTATGTGAGCATTTACTCATTTTTGGATACCCAAAATATCTCATATTTTTTATATTACTCATAGTTTCTTACTAATAAACCTTGTACATAGTGAACTCTTCATCTTATGTGAGCATTTACTCATTTTTGGGTATCTTCTTTTACCATTTGGATTTATCTCCTCCCTACACATGGATTGATGCTATTGGCCCATAGGAACCTTAATTGGACCATAATCCAAAAATTTCTAAAAATCTAGACCCTTAGGCTAAGGTCCTTTATACCCATTTCCAATAAATTCTAATTGCACATTGAAAAGTTCTTTTTGAATTTCTATTTCAGGGAAATTAATTTTAATAATATGAGAAATTTTTCTATCTAAAAATATTCAAAATTTGAATATTCTCTCTCTAGAATTTTCTCTCTCTCTATGTCAAAATAGGCAGAGACAAGATCTTTTATATTTCTGAAGAGGGGATTGATTACAGGGGAAGATACTGGACATCTTGAGAGACTGGGGAGGAATCTTACACGTACAAACTTCTTCTGCCTTCCCATCTCAAGGTACATGATGTATTTCATGTCAGTTTGCTTAAGAAGTATGTATCTAGCCCGAATCACATGCTTGATGATGAATGAGCAATTGATCTCTCCGGCTCAAGGCTAGGTGGTACTCCAACCTGAGAAAATCCTTGATGTTCGAGAGAAGATTCTTAGGAGCAGAGTCCTCAGGTAAAGTGGAAGTTCCTTCCTCTAGAAGACGCCACCTGGGAGAAAGAAGAAGAGTTGGCAAAGGATTATCCTCACTTTGCGAGATGAGAACATCTCGTGTTTTTCAAGTGGGAGAGGATGTAAGATTTCTCCAATAAGCCTCTACTTCAATCCCTTGTAATCATTCTATGATTCTGAATACAAGAAAATATCATTTTTCCTTGTTTTACCTAGTGAGATTAAAAAAATTCTAGGATGTAAGATTCCTCCTTAGCCTGAATATCAAATAAGCCTCTCCTTCAATCCCTTGTAATCATTCTATGATTCTGAATACAAGAAAATATCATTTTTCCTTGTTTTGCCTAGTGAGATTAAAAAAATTCTAGAGAGTGGTAAATCACAATTGGGATATTTTTTGATAAATAAAATCTTCAAATATCAAAAAAATGTTTTCCTGAAACAAAAAATCAAAATAGATTTTCCAAGGTGCAATTGGAATTAATTAAAATTGATTAAGAAGACCTTAGCCTAAGGATCCAGATTTTCGAGAAAAAATTGATTATGGTCCAATTAAGGTTCCTATGGACCAATAAGATTAATCCAAGTGTTGGGACAAGATAAATCCAAAGAATAAAAGAAAATACCCAAAAATAAGTAAATGCCCACATAAGATGAAGAGTTGACCAAGTACTAGGTTATTAGTTAAAAATTATAGTTTATTAATAAAACAATGGAGATATTTTGGAGTAATCATTCATTTTTGCGACATGTGTAAGGAAAAGGGAAGGCGTCTATTTCACATGCTTGGATGAGTTTAAAACTCAAAAATAATAGGATATTTTTATCTCTCCTCTCTCCTAAATCAAACCAAATCAAAAAGGAAACCAAACTGGTCCAAAACTTGTCCAAATTCAGTCCCACAAACTGAAGCTGAAAAATTCTAGAATTCAGTTGGACTCGGTTAGTGGCCTCCCTCTCCTATAAATAAACCCTCATTCCTTTGTATTATTATCTGTGAACTAAATTATGCCGGTATTACTCTAAACTAAGCTTAATTTCTATTATCCTCTAAAAGCCTCTACAAAATTGAAGAGATTGGAGCTTCTCTCTCTCTTCAATCTTTCTTGGTGACTCGTACGACATACCAAACCAATTGATTGGTTGGGGGCCTCTACAATGCCTAAAGAATCAAGCATTTTAGGAGGTAAAGAGTGGATTATGATCTTTTTTCTATAATTTCTAAATGTTTCTTTCTTCTCAACCCCTCTCAAGCTTGAGAAGCTTTAATTTGAATGGCTTTTGAATATTATTGAAATGCTTTAATGTATTGTAATAAAGAAACACAAAAATTTCTATTTATGCTGAATTTTAATGGTTTTTAAGCATTTCTCTCTCTCCCCCCAAAAAGAAGGGTCATTCCTATGACCTATTCTCAGTCCAAATGAAGCTTCTCATGAAGCATTTCTCTAATCCAGAAGTAGTTTTTATGCTTGTCTAATTGGAGGCCAAAATAATGGCTTTTTAATGCTCTTATGATATTTATTTCATAGAGAAATTATGTATCAATCCATAATCGGATAAGGATCCAATTAGTGGTCATTCTAATCATACTAATAATACTAAACTTCATTCTCTCAATTAAATTGAGAATTATCAGTAATAGTAGCGGAGCTATGACAAAATTTTTGTAAAATAAACACATAAAATATTTTCATTCATAATATGAAAAGAGGACTTCCTACCATATTCTAGGAATTATCATTCTAGATTAATTGAATGATTCTCATTGTAATCATGGAAAAAATTATTTTTATGATTATGCATAATTAGTAAATTAGAAAAAAGAGAAATTTTTTATAATTTATTTTTATGTTAAAAGAGTAATCCCCAAGACATTGGAAATCCATGTATTCCAATGATTTAGAGAATAAAGCTGGAATGCTAAAATAATGTATAAATTATGAAAGATTTTAGTTAAATTTATCTTTTTGTATAGATAAACTTTTATGATGAAAGAGGAATTCCCACCATATTGGAATCCAATAAATCAAATGAAGAAAGTGTAATTCCTAGTGTAAAGTAATTAAAGGAGATTTTGATTTAAATATTAAGAGAAAAATTTAATTGAATTTATCTTTTTGCATATATAAGTTTAATTGACAAAAGAGGAATTCCTACTATTTTGGAATTCAAATGTTTAGATGAGAAAAGTGGAATTTTTAGCTTAAAGGAATTCATGGTTTTTTTAATGTAATTTTTAAGAAGAATTTTAATAAATTTTATTTAGGGAATTCATGGTTTTTTTAATGTAATTTTTAAGAAGAATTTTAATAAATTTCATTTAGGGAAAAGAGGAATTCCCATGATAATTGGATTGCACTCATCGAAATGAGAAAAAGAAGGATTTCAAGTTTATTCAAAAAAATATGTATTTATATTTTAGTTAAAAGATGAGTTTCCATGATAATTGAGGAAAGATGAATTAAATTCTAATGTTAAAAGATGAATTTCCATCATAATTCTACCTAATGAATTAAGGTTGAGAATTTATGTGGAAAAAAGAAAATCTTGGATAATTGAATTGGTAAAATCACTAAATGGATATTTACCCAAAAACTAGAATATGTTTAGTTGAAAGTAATCCTAATAGAACTAGACTAAATGAATTTAGTTAGACTACGTGAGGTCGAACAGTAAACCTAGTTGTCCTTCTCTCGATCTGAATCAGACAAAAACTTTGTCCTAGTTACTAAATCCAAAGAATAGACTATCGGAACTAATCTAGTTTTTCCCTGACCAATCTCACCAAGAATCTAGCTGGATAAATGGATAAAATGACGGGTAGATCACCCTCATGAGAGATCAAGGATCCTCATTTATGAAACTGGGAATTATTGGAAAAAGGGTCTTTGGAACCAATCTCAAACTGGAATCTCACTTGCATTGGAGACTCTATTTTTCATTCAAAGGACTGTTTTACGCCAGAGTGCTGGAGGAAGCATTTGGCTTACGTTTTTCTAAAGGAGGTTCATTTTGGAACAGCACTGGCAGGGAGTCGTCAAGGGACGTCGCCCGCGGCAAAGCGTGCCGAGGTCTTGATGACTAGCCCTCGGTACGGTTAAAATGGTGCACTTCCGGTACGATGGGCGAGGGCCAATGAAGCGGTCCATGAGTGAAGTGCTAGGACACCTAAGGAGGATCCTAGAGGGTTCTGACCAGGCGATGCACGGGCTCGCGGTTGCTAGGACACCCAGGCGTACATCGAGGAAGATATCTGATGGACAAAAAGGAAAGGTTGTTGGGAACAAAAATTTGATACTAGATCTCGTTGGTTGGCCAGCTGGTCTTCAACGAAGAGTTCAGATGATGAATTTTCGTAATACATGTTAGATATGATAACTAAGCTATGAAGATTGATCAAAACATACTCAAGGTGGATCAAAGATTGTACAAGACATCATGAATTTGAGGGACAAAAATTGGTATATGCAGAAAATTGATATGAGATTAACACAAGAAGACACTAATTGTAATTAGACATGAACCAAACTTACATAATCACTTGATCACGACTTGTACCTTATTTAGAGACTCCTATACCCTATTTTTAGTTGCATGAGTTGCATGAACAACATGCACCAACCATTTGTAGGCTTTACACACCAACCACTGACCACTAGCCTATCAACCACATATTAATTTGGACTAAGGAGTTGGGATTACATTTATCCAACAATACTCCCTTAAGACCAACTTCTTATAAAACATGAATCAAGTCTAAGAAACCTCCTTGACACAATGAGTAAGAGTCCCCCCTTAACAACAACATAGGGTAGTGTACTCTCCTCTACAACTCGTCAACTTGGAACAACATAAGTCTTGACTCAACCACATACATGACATAATCTAAAAAGCATACTCCTCATCTACATCTTTTATACTGAGACTAGAACAAAGATTTGTTTCTTCTTGTTGGTTGACTTCTTCAACCACATGTGCCTTTTCTTGCTTTTGATCTTTTTGGTAGCACTTTGAGGATGGATGATTCGTCTTTCCACAATACTCACAAGGATGTTTGGAGAAACAATCCTTCGTAAGATGATTTGTACGACCACAAATAGTACACTTCTTCTTTGCCGATGTCGTAGTAACAGTATATGCATAAGGATCCATCACATCCTTTGTAATCTTCTTGTCTTATTCCTGCAAAGAATTTATGATACTTTCCAAAGAAGGGATTGGCTCCTTCTCTTTAGGTACCGTCACAATTTGTCTAAAGCTTGAAGGTAAGCTTTTAAGCAGGATAGAAATAGCATCTTCTTCAGGAACATGAGATTTAACATAAACTAACTGTGTCATTAAGCTCTTCAACCTGTTAATCAAAGCTGCTAAATTTTCATTACTCTCCATGGTTAGATCAAAGAGTTGCATCTTCAAACTGATCTTGGAATGCTTTGCCTTTGCACCAAAAGCACGTTCTAATAATTCCCAAGCTTCCATAGCTGACTCAACATCATCGATATAATGAATAAAATCATCTTCTAAAGCAGTAATGATAATACCAAGTGCTTGTTCATCTTTTGCTTGAAGTGCAGCCGTTGTAGCTCTTGTAACTGCAGCAGAAATACCAGCTTCATCTTCAATAAGTGGCTTGACCATACTCCACAGATTTTTCTTCATGAGGTAGCCCTTCACCTTGATTTGTCAGGTATGGAACCCAGTTTCGTTGAATTTATCGGGAAATTTGGAACTCATGATGATAAAATATGATGATTGATGTTGAAAACTTTCTCACATAGATGATTTAAACCCAAATAGCAAAAATATCATCAATATAAATCAAACTTGGTATCACCATGTTGGAGGAGCAAAAAATGCAAAAAAGGGGTGCCTGGAAATTTGCTCCGTACAATAGCAGCTACAGTGCACCAAATAGCAGAAGATTTGATATGCACAATCTTCACTTGATAGACTTGCGTCACCTCAAAGGAATTGGCGCAATTCATACGGACGAAGGCGAATTGATTCAATAAACAGAAAAACGTCTGCGCTGATGGCGATGAGAAATTCGCCTAGCTGCGATGAAATTGAGCGAAGAGCTTCGTATTGGAGCATGCGTGGGAGTAAAACAATAAGGCTATAACAAAATATTAGAGTTTCATCCACTCAGGTGCACACATGGAATCAATCTTCAGCAAGGGGTTCAAACAAAAAAAACTGGCTATGGTGATTAAGAAATTGATTAGGTTTTTTTTGATAAACTAAGCCTAATTGAGTCAAGCTCTGATACCAAACGTTAGATATGATAACTAAGCTATGAAGATTGATCAAAACATACTCAAGGTGGATCAAAGATTGTACAAGACATCATGAATTTGAGGGACAAAAATTGGTATATGCAGAAAATTGATATGAGATTAACACAAGAAGACATTAATTGTAATTAGACATGAACCAAACTTACATAATCACTTGATCACGACTTGTACCTTATTTAGAGACTCCTATACCCTATTTTTAGTTGCATGAGTTGCATGAACAACATGCACCAACCATTTGTAGGCTTTACACACCAACCACCACTGACCACTAGCCTATCAACCACATATTAATTTGGACTAAGGAGTTGGGATTACATTTATCCAACAATACAATGGACTTGAAATTTGGGAAAATGATGATAAAAAATATTATGATTTTTTTCAAGGATTGTCTTAAAGCCAATCGAATCTGTTATAAATGGCAATTTTTGCCTATTTGATTTTTGTATGAATCGCTGGCTAGGGGGCCTAGGAACTCTTTTCCTCGGTACCTAGGCAAAAACCCAATCAAATATTTATAAAGGAATCCCACCAATTAAGTGGTCAGGTGGTTGGCTAACCCATGGGCCGGATGGCTGGATCGGCGGAGGATTCCTGAGAAACAACTAGATACGATTAGTTACGTTAATCAGTTTAAATCCTGAGAAGACCTTGTTCTGTGGGAAGGGATCATTGGCTGTGCCTCGAAAATGAGAAAAAATGTGGTGATTCCATGGACCAAGTGCAAGTCTCTTCTTGATCTGACCACGTGACTTCAGTCTTGGTCAGATCAGTTTAATTTAGTCAAGACTTGACTCGTTAGAGTAATCTCCTAGTTAAAAGAATTTTCACCTTCCTGGTGGAATCGCTCTTGCCTTCCGGGCGAGGGGAGTCTTCCGGGCCCGGTCTCCGAGGGCGCCCCCGGGCTAGCCTCTCATCTCTCGGACATCCGCGGGTGAGGACCCGAGTGTGTAGGACCCCCACCCCGCGGCGGGGGAGGCCGACGCTGCTTTCGCTGCCGGGGCAGGAGCCCCGGAGCGGGCGGGCGGGCAGGGACTTCACAATCACCATGTCCAATTGTTGGCCCTCACTGCATTGTAGTGATTTTGTTTTCCTAGTCTTTTGGCAACATCATATGTACCTAAGACTTCTGCCAGTGTTATAGTGATTTGGAAACTTTGGAGTCTAATTCTCCCCTAATGCTTCCACCAATGTTGTGATTTGGAAACTTTGCCAAATCACTACAACGTGATAGGTGTCATCATATCCAATTGTTGGACCATTATGATGTTGTATAGGTAGTGATTTGGCAAACTTTTCCAAATTACTACAATGTAGTAGGGGTTGTCATGTCCAATTGTTAGACCCTTATGGCGTTGTAGTGATTTGGAAACTTTGCCAGATCACTACAACTCGATAGTGGTCATCATGTCTAATTGTTGGATCCTTATCTCTTTGTAGTGATTTTGTTTTTCTAGGGCTCTCTTCTTGTTGGTCCAAACTCTTTCTCTCTCTAGAGAAAAAAGGCCCAAAATTGAGTCCAATTCTCCCCTAATGCTTTTGTGTGTTGTAGTGATTTGAAATCTTTGCCAAATCACTATCTACAACTTGGTAAGGCCCATCATTTCCAATTATTGGATCCTTATCATGCCATAGTGAGTTTGTTTTCCTAGTCATTTGGTAAAATTATGCACCTAATTCTTTTGCTAATATTGTAGTGATTTGGAAACTTTGGAGTAGTGATTAGGAAACTTTGCCAAATCACTACAATGTGAAAGGGGCGATCATGTCCAATTGTTGGACCCTTATCGCATTATTGAGAAATTATGTGTGAAAATAAAGTAGAATCACTACAAGGCGAGCAGATGTTCACACTCTTGTTGGATGCCCCAAATCGCCTAGTATAGTAACTTTCGCAAGGGTGTCAAAGAAATGATCGTAAATTTTTATCCATAGCTCAGATTAACGAGATATAAAAAGAAAATTTTCTCAATTTCGCATGCTCTATCCAAATATGAATTTGAATTTAACTTAATAGGAATAAAAAGTTTGTAATCTATGTGTGAGATGTTGAGGGGTCACTATTTTAGAGGAGATCCCAAAATTTTTTTAAATAAGGACAAATATTTTATGCCCTGAAACCTGTTAAACATTGCTAGGTTCTTATTACAAAAAGTAAAGAAACACACATCATCTTGATACTAAAGAATTATCTTGTATTTTCATGTAGTCTCAGTGGGATGATCGGTAAGGCTCATCAATCATACAAGGAAGTAGAAGAACTTTGAACCACATAAGTCAATATTAGGTAATTTGGGAAAAAGCTCACATTTTGGGAATCAATTACTCCATATAGTTTTGGACATATCTTAAACATACTAACTCCAAATTTTTCGGAGATCATAGATTTAGATTCTACTCTTCAAGATCTTTCCGATGATATGTCACATGAGGGGATTTTGACAAACTTCTGGACAAGTTCACCATGCTCTCATTTTTCAAATGGGAATGGGATTTTTCCCAAATTATCTAATATGGTGTTACATACTGGCATTGAAGGAAACTCAATCCTTTTTCTATCTCATATTCAACTTTGTAGAGAAGTAGCTACCAAACTAGTGGATGGGACTAAAGATGAGTGGATGAGAACCAAACTAGTGGATGGGACTAAAGATGAGTGGATGAGAACCACTTGGAAAGCTTCCAATAAGAAATTTGTGGAGGTTTGAACTTTGTGTCTTGGTTGTAGAAGGATTTTTCTAAAACCTTAAAATTATAGCATTGATATTGTTCCATCCCTCTTCCACCGTACATGCCTCTGCCTCTTCTTGCATTCCACTCATGGTTCTCAAATGGATAGGCCCCTAACCCCATAGAGGATCCTCTACCATAACCTCTTCCTCTTCCTCTACCACCACCACTACCAACCATGTTTATGGGATGTTTATGCTCATATTATTCATCATGCTCACCATTGATCATCCTCAGATGACCTATCAATCACTTGAGGTATCTATTCACTCAAAATTGGCACAACCTCTCGAGTCAGTAATTTGGGTTTCTCCTCAACTCTAGCATCTACCTTGTGTTATGTCTCCATGCTAATTTGACCCAATCTTTGTATCTTCCATTATTTCTCCTTTGCTATGGTGATTGCATAACTAAATGTTTGTGGCTTCTTGAGATCCACCTTTAACCTAAGACTTCCTTTCAAGTTGGAAATAAAACTGTCTTTCTTAAGCATGGCTGGGGGAACCTTGGCCCCCTCATTCCAATGGGCCTTCTACATGAGAAGATCCTATTAGTGTCTATCTATGAAAATTTAGGTGGTTGTTTGGTTGAGGGATCAAGTGGGTAAAGTGATTGACATGGTTTCTCCCTAATACTCTATCTTGTTGCATTATATAAGGGTTGATCTTAGAAGCCTTTGTTCTCTTATAGAGGGGAGCATACTTATCATCCAGGTTCACATGTATAAATCACTTCTTAGAATTGTTTCTGATGTTCTACAAACCATAAAACAATACTAAAATTGTAAGTAACTCTTTTCCTTGTGAAAATGTAAGTCTAGTAAAATGTTATTTCATTAATTCAGACACTTGCATTTAAAATAACATAAAATTAATGCCCTCTAAACATATCCATATCTCCATTGAGCATTGTAGTAACACTTCTTGATGCAACAATACTTCCTGGCAGTAGAGAAATTGGGTATAGAGAATCAATGAGGCAAAATCACTTTTTAGTTCCACTTGATGGCACTAAAAAATCAAATCTCTCTTCACTGTTGTCCATGTATAAATAGTATGTGAGGAAAGAGGAGATTAAGGCGAAAGCCTAGAGACTTGCTTAAGAGATTCAAGTGAAATCTTAAAGGCTTACTTGAGAGATGGAAGATTTAAATGGAGGATGGGATAGAAGAGTGTCTATTGAATGAGGAAAATTGACCCAACAATAACTACCACAACTTCATGAAAATGCACTAGAATAGAACTTAAGCGGTGTTTTTATGCATTGGAAAAAAATACTATTAAAATACTAAGTTTGCTTCAAAGATATATATTAAGTTGTTTTTTAAAAATGCCACTTTTTCTTCCAATCGACATCTTTGAATTCCATGTTGTACTTGAAGTTACTTAGTTACTTATGTCAGAAGTATTCTCGTATACATTTTCTTATTTTATAGAGTACTAGCTTTTAAAATTTATGAATTTGTACTCAGAGTGTGGTGGTTGAAATTACATAGGAGTTACGCCCATTAGAATAAAATAAGCATTGAATTTCTATAGAAAATATGAAAAAAGGTGAATTTAGATTCTAAAAGAAGATAAAGAAACCTAATATAATAATATTATTTTTCACTTTTCCTAGATTCCCAAGAAGAGAGAGAAATCCCTTAAAGGGCCCATTTAGAGTCGGAATTTCCCCTAATGCTTGTGAGGACTACCTATAAAGCATACTTAATGGTAGTTAACCTTGCTATGTAGTTGCTATATAGTAGGCACTATTGTACAACACTTCAAAATAGTTATCACTGCTATATAGCACTCTATATAGCAGTGTGGTAACTACTATATAGCATAGTGCTTTGCTAAGAGGAAGCTTTGCTATATAAAGAACTCATAACTATTATGGTAATTACTACTTATCACTTTGTTTTGCTACAAAGCAATGTGAAGTGCTATATAGCACCTCATACATATGCTATATAGAGGCTATATAACAGTTACTACTATAATTTCTATATAGAAAAGAAAAGTGCTATATAGCAGTGGTAATTGCTTTGAAGTGTTGTATAATAGTGCTACTATGTAGTACTGGTAATTGCCATTCAGCAATGAACACTTCTTTATACTAGTCCTTACATGGCTATATAGTAGTATCATATAGCAGAGCAAAGTGCTATATAGCATCTACATAGTTGACATTTAGTAGTGAGCATTGCTTTATAGTTATATAGCAATCCTCACTACTATATAGCAATAGCTTTTGCTATTTAGCACCAATGACCACTGCTACTATAAAGTAGTTCTAACTACTTTATAGAGCTTTGCTTACTGCAGCGGTACTGCTAGCTTTGCTATCAGGGTAACTTCCATATAACACATCTATCAGGTTCTATATAGCACTTACTAGTCCTTTATAGTAAAACAAAGTGCTAAATAGCAGTGTGACAGCTACTTTAGAGAAAATTTACCACCTAGAAAAGAACTTAGTCTATGATATAGAGTAGTTACCATAATTATATAGCAAGGAAAGTGCTATATAGTAGTTACCACATTTATATAGCAAGGCAAGTGCTATATAGCAGTGTTAACTCAATTTAAGTTCTGTGTAGAACAGTTCTCACATCGTTATAGTAGCTACATAGTTGTGCTAAAACTACCATTGAGTAGTGAGCATTAATTTATAGAATTCCTCAATGCTATATAGTAGTAGTATTTTCTATTTAGCAGTGACCAATTGGAACTACTATATAGAACACATAGAACACACTGAGCACTAAGCACTAAATAGCACTTATAAGTAGTATTACATTGCATGGTGGTAAATACTATGTAGGAGTCATAAGTGGTATCTTTATTACAACTATATAGATGTGTGGAAAATCTGTTGTGAATGTTAGATTTAAATGAAATTTTGTTTTTAAATTATAGAGCAAGATTGGTCAAATTCTTCTTGATAATGCATGTTTGTTGTAGTAGGCAGGGATTTAATATTCACGTGATCACAAGATTTTTTGTGATAATAACACATGTGAATAAGTTATTCACATGTTCTCATGTTACCGTTCACAAAATAACAGGTCACTTGCCATTTGGGAACCCCTTAAAAGCTTGGGAACCCCTTAAAATCTTGGGAACCCCTTAAAAGCTTGGCTACACATGGGAATAAGCTATTCACATGTTCTCATGTTACCATCTTCACATAATAGCAGGTCAGTGGCCACCTAAGAAGATTTTTTATGCCCGGCAAAGATAATTTTTTTAGGCCCTTATGAAAGCTTTGTGAATATAACATGTGATCACAAGATTTTTTGTGTTATTAACATGTTCACATGTTCTCGTTTACGTTAGTGAAATCCCTGGTTGTAGGAAATCTTGAATAAAAATGAGAAGAAGTATGAAGCTTCAACTCTTCATTATAGCTTTTATTCAATGATGATAAAAATGGTTGTTGCCTATAAGATGTCTTATTTGGTTTCCTTGTGTCCAACTCTTAGAGATGGGCTTAGTCATACGTTTAGCAGCATCATGGTTTTAATTATAGTGATTTTGGTTTTCCATTTCTTGTTGAGGACACGGAAGTGTTCTCACTTCTATGCAAAAATTAATATCACTCACTTCCTTTGTTTCTTTCACATATGCATATATTGGGAATACCACATGTAAAAGGGCTCCATGCAATGTATCCTTGAGAGGATCAAATGCATGCTACATGAACATTTGAAAGAAAAAATGAACCTATGTTTATTGTTAAAGAGTGGCTTAATGTTTTCCCCCTTTCATTTGAGCCGTATTTTATTGTTGCTACTTTTTTAATGTTCATGTTTTGTCTCAACAAGCATTCTCACTGCTCTCCAAATGGATATGCTAGAATGAAAATTGGGATTATATTTTTTAATACTAGTACCAATTCATGATGTCTATGTTTTGGCAAAATTTTGATGTTCATGCAACTCTTTTTTACATAACATTTGAAGGTTCAAATTAGAAGACGAATTCAATAAGGAGACCTATAACCAATAACATAGAGGGGTTGGGGAATCTCCCACCACAACAAGGGGAATTCTTTGATTATGTGCACTCTTGATTGATGAAGGTGCTAAAAAAGATACACAACCACCAACTGTAGAAGGCTTGCAAAAGAGACTACAAGAGATGGGCTAATGTTGAAGGCATTCAAGAGATGGGCTAATGTTGAAGGCTTGCAAAAGAGACTACAAGAGATGGGCTAATGTTGAAGGCATTCAAGAGAGCCTACAGGAGATGGGTTGATATTGAAGGCATTCAAGAGAGCCTACAGGAGATGGGTTAATATTGAAGGCATGCAAGACACTATAAGAGATGGGTTAATGTTGAAGGCATGCAAGACACTATGGGAGAAGGTGGGTTGATTTTGGACATGAAGAAGCAAGTGAACACCTTCTATTCTTCCTATAAGTACAATGAACTCAATTGTGTCTGACGATGATATTGATATCCCTCTTTCATCTTTAATATTGAAGGCATGCAAGACACTATGGGAGAAAGTGGGGTTGATGTTGAACATGAATAAGCAACAATTTCTATTCCTCCTATATGTACAGTTGTAAGATTCCTCCCCAGGCTCTCAAGATGTCCAGCATCTTCCCCTGTAATCAAATCCCTCTTCAGAAATATAAAAGATCTTGTTTCTACTACCAGTTTTGGCCTAGAGAGAGAAAATCTTCTAGAGAGTGGTAATTTAGTTTTTAAATATTTTTGGATAGAAAAATATCTCATCTTATTAAAATAAGTTCCCTTGAAACAAAAGTTCAAAAAGATTTTCAGAAGGTGCATTAGAAATTAAGTATAATCTGTTCAAGAGGTATTATCCTGGGGGTGAAGATTTTTTTGAAATTTTAAATTAAGGTTCCTATGGACCAATAAGATTCATCCAAATGTAGGGAGGAGATAAATAGAAGAATAAAATAAAAATCTCCCAAAAATGAGTAAATACTCACATAAGATAAAGAGTTGACTAAGGACAAGGTTAATAGTTAAAAAAGAGAGATATTTAGGTGAAATGATGCATTTTTGACACCTCAGTATGGGGGAATTCTCCTCGTGAAGGAGGCGCCTATTTCACATGCTTGAATGAGTTTTAAACTCCCAAATAATGAGATATTTTTATCTCTCCTCTCTCCTGTTTCAACTAGATCTAAAAAGTGAGCAAAACTGACCCAAAAATGGTCAAAAATTGACCAAACTGATCTGAAAAATTCTAGAATCAGTTGGCTTGGTTAGAAGCTCACTTTTTCCTATAAATAGAAGCCTTCCCCTTTGTTGAAACTCAATAGTGTTTTGCACTATTACCCTGCCTCTCCCAAAGTGCAAAAATAGTGAATTTTACTCATAATTCATTAGTTTTTGACCTTCCCTCTTCCAAAAGATTGGTGACCACTCTTGTTTCAAATAAGAGTAGAACCCTCAAACCATCAAGCCAAAGGAAAGCTCTCAAATTCATTAGTAAGTTGGAGATTCTTCTCTTTTCCCTTCATTTTATGGTTTTTTATGGTTTTTTATGATTTTTATCTTCTCTAAATTACAAATGATGTTATGCCTCATTGAAAAAAGGCATTCCCCTCTCTTCTTTAGTAAATCCAACCATTATTATCCTAGATTAATGATTAATGAATAAAATCAAGTTTTTCATAATATTTCTTTTTGATTGTTTACATTAGAATAATTTAAATACTCTTGGTAAACTTCTAATTAATTTTAGTAAGTTAAAAATTGAAAAATGGTCAGCCATACAAAGGAGGTTATGGTAATTTTTTTTGGAAATTAGTGAAATAAAATTCATCTTTTATTAATCAAAAAGAGTAATCCCCATCGTTAGAGTATTCTAAAAGTGTCATTTTCATTCATGAATAGAAAGATGCATATTGATTAATTTTTTTATGCATAAGAGGATGCATAAAAGAAATTTATTTTTATTATAAAAGTGTTACTTTTATCATAATTGATTTTATGCATAAAGGAATCAGAGCGGTGTTACATATTTAAAATGTCAACTACCCCACAGGGCCTGCATCAGCAGGTTTGGATCTCAACAACTCGAACAAGCCGAGCTAGACTCGCATGCCATTTGGAGGATTTATATTTTCCTAACCCAGTAGTGGAGAGACTACAGCATAAGTGGTTTGCAAGGCAGTATGTCCATGCCTCTTGCAACCACCGTGCAATGCTGTGTGGCAGAACCTCTCATTGGCTATGATTCTATTAAAGCTGAAAATGGTGCGTGGCGTTATTCTATATCATTCGACACCTCGAAATTTCAGACTTTTATGCCAAGTCTACAGACTCCGATAGTTGTTTTATTCCTAATTAAGGAGAAAATAATATCTCCCTTGTCAGTAAGTGAACATTTGTATCAGGGCATGCCTATGGCCCAGTACCGTCGTCTTATGCAACTCCCGAGGAGATTTTGAATTTTGGAGCCGAGCTGCTCTATGTACATATTGCAACTTTTATATAAATAAAGAAATGTTTTCCGGAGAAAAATTCCCTGTTGTATAAGTGATTGTTTATGGCTGATCTGATAAAGAAAAATCTGTTATCGGACATATGTCATAGATCTCTAATAAGATCATTGTCTTGTTTAAGAAATTGTTTTTCGAATCTCTTAAGTCGTAGGATCTCGTGGAAGATATCAAAATAAAAATTTAATATATATAAATTTTTGGCAGAATCATGAGACGAGGAAACCGTGGCTGTCAGCCAGACCCTCTCTCTGAAGATGACGAGCTTGACCCTGATGTTCGCAAGGCTCTTCATAGGACTCAGCCAGGACCCTTCAAGGGAGAAGGGGAGAACCTAGGCGAGGTTGTGGAGAAATGGGTGGAAGCCATGGAAGAATATTTTGACGTCACAGGCTACAATGAGCGGAGAAAAATGGCTCTTGCTCGGCTGAAAATAGTGGAAACAGCCAGGGTAGCATGGAGGAACCACTGAGACACCAACCGTCTGGACAGAAATACTCAGTCCTGGAACGACCTAAAAACCTATCTAAGAAAGAGATTTTGTCCTCCTGGATTTTTGGAAACCAAAATGAACGAATTCTTAGAGCTAAAGCAGGAGAGCAAAACCATCGAGGAATATCACCAGGCCTTTGCTCTTCTACTCAAATATTCACCACCTCTAGATGAAGAGCAGCTCATGGCCAGGTTTATTCAGGGAATGAACGAACCCTTGGACACACTGGTCAAAAATGCCAAACCAGTGTCCATGGCTAAAGCAGTAAGAATGGCAAAGGATTTTTCCAAAGCCTTTGTAGTAAAGGTCTCGCCAAAGCCTGCACTCTCTAACTTTAAAAGATTTCAAGCCCAGGGAAGTACTTCAAACTTTCCACCCCCGAAGAGGCAGCAAGGCCCGAATCAGAATCAGGATGCAAGAAGATTCCGAAGTGAAGGAAGACCCCTTCCCCAGAATACTTTCTCAAGAGCCCCACCTCTTTCAAGAAATCAGAGGGATGAGCTCAGAAGTGAAAACCAATGTTTTGGATGCCAAGGTTTCGGTAACCAACTAAAAGACTGCCCGACTCCTGCCATGTCAAGGGGACATGGAAGTCAAGGACCCCGAGTTCAGAGACCAACCCCTTCATACCAGTCCAATCAGGGTCCGTCTCGCCCAAGCCAGGGAAACCCAAGAAGAACTCCAGCTCAACCATCTGCCTCTGTCCAGAGTAACCTCAGAACTCCTTCCAAAAATTGGGGCAACCAAAGAGAAAGAGTTCCTCATCTCAGACTGCAAACAGCCAGAGCAGTCACAATTTCAGATGTAGTAGAAGAGGAAAGAGGGAAGATCTATGCTCTGCAATTGAAAACCAAGGGCCTAACCGTCAGTTCTCAGTCATCCATACTCCAACAGAATATCAGGGTAAGCCTTTTAAGCTTTTGATTGATTCCGGCAGTTCTCATGCATTCATTTCCCCTGGATGCTTGCATAAGCTAGTCTTAGAACAGAAATCAGGGAAACCTATGCAAGTTGAATTGGCCAGTGGGAAGACTCTTTTCACTCACCATGAGACAGATCTTATCTAGTTCAATCTAGATGGTAATGTGACCGACTATCAGTTCAATCTAAATGGTAATGTGACCGACTATCAGTTCAAAGTCTTACCTCTGGGAGTTTTTGACGGGATCCTTGGAATGGATTGGCTCCACAAAAATCAAGCTGACATACACTATCACAATGGAACCATTTCCTTCCATGACCTTCACGGGAACAAAGTTCAAGGAACTGGAGTTGCCGGATCCCCAGACCTTCAGTTTAGTAAAAGCTTCTAAATTGCTGAAAGGACTTAGAAATAAGCAGCAAATTTATATTGTCAAAATGAACTCAGTAGACTCAAAGCTTAAGGCTAAAGAGCCAGAACGGTTAAGTGAATTTGATGATCTATTCCCAGCAGAGCTAACTGAAATGCCTCCAATCCGAGAAGTAGATCATGTAATTGAATTGACCCCCGGAGCTCAGCCAGTAGCCCTGCGCACATACAAACAGCGCACGTACAAAATGCCAGTTCCTCAAGCCATCGAACTCAAGGAACAGCTTAGGCAACTGTTAGAACAAGGGTTTGTTAGACCCAGTGTTTCACCTTGGGGTGCATGAGTTCTCTTTCAGAAAAAGAAAGATGGAATGCTTAGACTATGTGTGGACTACAGAGGTCTCAATCAGCTGACAATTAAGAATAAATATCCTATCCCCCGAATTCATGAGCTTCTAGATAGGCTAAGTGGATCCTAGATCTTCACAAAGATAGATCTCAAATCAAGGTATTATCAGATAAGGATTAATGAGCAAGATATCCCGAAGACAGCCATCAATACTCGGTATGGGCATTATGAATTTACTATCATGCTGTTCGGATTAACTAATGCCCCAGCTTACATTCAATTGCCTAATGTATGCAGGACATCCTCAGAGAATACTTGGACGATTTTGTTCTAGTATTCTTTGATGACATTCTGATTTACTCAAAGAATAAAGCTGACCAAGAGACTCATGTCCGAAAAGTTCTTGAGATTCTAAGGAAGCACCAACTCTTTGCAAAAAAGAGCAAATGCACTTTCTCTACCGACCATGTTGAATACTTGGGCTTTCTGGTATCCAAAGATGGAATTTCTCCAGATTCTACAAAAGTCCAAGCAGTCATAGATTGGCCTGAACCAAAGACAGTGAAAGAAGTCAGGGGATTCTTGGGATTGACTGGTTGGTATAGAATTTTTATACCAAAGTATGCTCTCATAGCTTCCCCCGTGGACATTCTCAAAAAGAATACCCCATTTCAATGGTCTGCCAGGTGTCAGAGTGCTTTTGATAAGCTGAAGACCGCCTTGGTAACCAATCCCGTTTTGAAGCTGCCAGATTTCTCTCTACCCTTTGAGGTAGTAAAACTGATGCAGGTGGTTTTGCCCTGGGAGGTGCACTTATGCAAGAAGGTCATGCAGTGGCCTATGAATCCCGAAAACTCAGAACGCATGAGAGGAATTATGCTGTCCACGACCTGGAACTACTTTCAGTAGTATATGCCCTCAAGTTGTGGAGACATTACCTACTGGGACAAAGATTCACTTTGATGATGACAGATCATCAGAGCTTAAAGTGGATCTTCACTTAGAAGGATCTCAACATGCGCCAAAGAAGGTGGATGCAGACCCTGCAGGAATTTGATTTTGAAATCAAGTACCGCCCAGGCAAAGAGAATGTGGTAGCAGATGCCCTCAGCAGAAAAGCCTCCTTGCTTGCAATTTCAGTAGTATCAAATCCTTTGATTGTTGAAGCAAGAGAGAAGATCATGCAGGATAGATTCTTTGGCCCTATTGCTACCCTACTTATGCAGGAAAGCAAAACTCCACAGGAGTTGAACAGAGTTCAAGGGTACAGCCTGGATGATGGCATTATGTATTATAATCGCAGGCTATGCATTCCCAATGATGAGGGAACCAAGGATCAAATCCTGAGTGAAGCCCATGACAGCCTTATAGTAGGACATCCAGGTTTCATCAAAGCCTACATGTCTGCTGTAAAGAAAAGCTTCTTTTGGCCTGGTCTGAAAAAGGATGTACTGAATCATGTACGTCAATGTCTGACATGCCAGAAAGTCAAAGCTGAAAGAGTAAAAATGCCTGGGAAGTTACATCCATTGGACATCCCCCAGATGAAGTGGGAATGTATCAATATGTACTGGATTACCTTCAGTGCAATCAGGTTACAACTCCATTTTCGTGGTAGTTGAGAGACTAACCAAAGTTGCCCATCTGATTCCAGTAAAAGAAACCTACACCGCAGTGGATGTGGCTAGAGTTTTCCTCAAAGAAATCTTCAGATTGCATGGCCTACCCAGGAGAATAGTAAGTGATCAAGATCCCAAATTTACTTCAAGGTTCTGGACTGCATTTTTCAAAGCAATGGGAACTTTCTTGGATCTCAGCACAGTTTATCACCGTGAGACCGATGGTCAAACTGAAAGGGTAAACCAAGTAATCGAAGATATACTTCGGTCATGCTATGGTGGCAGGGAACCCAAGAAGTGGCTAAGCTATCTGCACCTAGTCGAGTTTGCCTACTTATCACAGAAGTATTGGGATGAGCCCTTTCAAAGCTTTGTATGGACAATCTTGATTGCTTAACTCCATTAACTTGGTCCAACCCATTGATCAGGGTCGAGATGTCCAGACAGATGCTTGATGACATGGAGCAGCTCAGAGAATTATTGGTAAAATGGAAGTTCTATCCTTTTGAAGATGCCACCTGGGAGAATGAAGCCGATCTGCGGGATGACCCCCAATTTGCGAGATGAGGGCATCTCGCATTTTTCAAGTGGGAGAGAATGTAAGATTCCTCCCCAGGCTCTCAAGATGTCCAGCATCTTCCCCTGTAATCAAATCCCTCTTCAGAAATATAAAAGATCTTCTTTCTACCAGTTTTGGCCTAGAGAGAGAAAATCTTCTAGAGAGTGGTGATTTAGTTTTTAAATATTTTTGGATAGAAAAATATCTCATCTTATTAAAATAAGTTCCCCTAAAATAGAAGTTCAAAAAGATTTTCAGAAGGTGCATTAGAAATTAAGTATAATCTGTTCAAGAGGCATTATCCTAGGCAAAAACATAACCAATTTTTTATAAATGAATCCCACCAATACAGTGGTCGAGTGGTTGGCTAACCCATGGGCCTAGGCTGGATTGGGGGATTCGTGCGATACAAATAAGTTACGTTAGTTAGATTAAGTCCTGGGAAGAGAGGGAGTCTCGTTAAAAAGCAATGATTCTATGGACCAAGTGCAAGTCTCTTCTTTGATATGACCATGTGACTTCAGGTTCAGTCGGATCAGTTAGAATAGTTAAGACTTTGACCCATTAGATGATTTCCTGGCGGAATCGCCCGTGTCTTCTGGCCCCGAGTGTGGATCCCTGCCCCGTGCGAGAAACTGACGGTGCTTTCGTCAGCCAGCACCCTCGGAGGGGGTGGGGGTCTCACAAGCTCCAAAAGTTCATTCATTTTATCCTCCCAAAATCATGGACTCTGCTGAATTAGTCGGGCAGTCTTTTAACTGGTGGCCAAAACCCTGGCATCCAAAACATCGATTTTCAGTTCTGAGCTCATCCTTCTGATTTTTTGAAAGAGGTGGGGTTCCTGAGAAAGTACGCTGGGGGAAGGGTCTTCCTTCACTTCTGAATCGTCCTGCATCCTGATTCAGATTCGGGCCTTGCTGTCTCTTTGGGGGTGGAAAGTTTGAAGTACTTCCCTGGGCTTGGAATCTTTTAAAGTTAGAGGGTGCAGGTTTTGGTGGGACCTTTACTACAAAAGCGTTGGCAAAATCTTTTGCCATTCTTACTGCTTCGGCCATGGACACCGTCTTGGCATTTTTGACCAGTGTGTCCAAGGGTTCGTTCATTCCTCGAATGAACCTGGCCATGAGTTGCTCTTCATCAAGAGGCGGTGAATATTTGAGTAGAAGAGCAAAGGCCTGCTTTAGTTCTAAGAATTCATTCATTTTGGTTTCTAAAAATCCAGGAGGACAAAATCTCTTTCTTAGATAGGTTTTTAGATCATTCCAGGACTGAGTATTTCTGTCCAGATGGTTGGTGTCACAGTGGTTCCTCCATGCTACCCTGGCTGTTTCCACTATTTTTAGCCGGCCCAGAGCCATTTTGCTTCGCATGTTGTAGCCTGTGACGTCGAAATACTCTTCCATGGCTTCCACCCATTTCTCCACAGCCTCGCCCAGGTTCTCCCCTTCTCCTTTGAAGGGTCTTGGCTGTGTCCTATGAAGAGCCTTGCGAACATCAAGGTCAAGCTCGTCATTTTCAGAGACAGGGTCTGTCTGACGACCACGGTTTCCTCGTCTCATGATTCTGCCAAAAAATTATATATTATTAAAATTTTTTTTTGATGTTATCCACGAGATCCTAGGACTTAAGAGTTTCGGAAAACAATTTCTTAAACAAGACAATGATCTCATTGGAGGTCTATGACATATGTTCGATAACGGATTTTTTTCTTTATCAGATCGTCTATAAATAATCACTTATACAACAAGGAATTTTTCTTCAGAAAACATTCTTATATAAAAGTTGCAAAATATACATAGAGCAGCTTGGCTCCAAAATTCAAAATCTCCTCGGGAGATGCATAAGAGGACCGTACTGGGCCATAGTCATATCCTGTTACATAAGTTCTCTAACTCCAAAGGGAGCTATTATTTTCTCCTTAGGGATAAATCGACTAAGGAGTCTATAAATTCGGCATGAAAGTATGAAATTCCGAGGTGTTGAATGATATAGAATGACACCACATGTCATTTTCAGCTTTAACAGAATCATAGCCAATGAGAGGTTCTCCCACAGCATTGCACGGCGGTCGCAAGGAGCGTGGACATATTGCCCTGCAAACCACTTATGTAGTCTCGCCACTGGGTTAGGAAAATATAACTCCTCGAAATGGCGTGCGAGTCTTGCTCGACTTGTTCGAGTAGAAGCGGAAGAGATAAGATGCTCGAAGGCAAACGCAGTCATATCTTGAGACTGGGTGAGGTCAGGAATACCAGATAAATAGGGGACTTCCATCTATAAAAATAATTTCTTTGATTAAAAATTCTTCCTTAAATAAGCCTACGGAATGAAATACATTAAGAAAAAATGCTTTTTCTAAGTTCTTATTTATCAATTTCAGATAAGAATTTATTTATCCTTATTAGCTTTTGTTTGGGGTCCTCAAACACAACACAACTAACTACTACTGACACAGCAAAGACAACCCCATTAAGTGACACTAACTTCAATTCCCACATCAGGCTAAACACAAACAGAGCATAGAGAACACAGATTGAACAAAGATTTGCTAAAGAAAATAGAGAATAACAGAACAGAACTGAAGTACCATGATTGATTGATCAAGATGATTCATACATTGCTTTCTCCTTCTTCTCTTACTACTTACTACTTGTTGTTGTAAAAGACGACTACAAAGCCCCTATAAATAGGCGACTTCAGACAGTTTTAGACGGTTGTAACTAGAATGTCACAAGACACTAACAGATAATATCCGACTAACCAGATCATAACAAACTCTGACTGAGCAATAATCCGACTGAGCAATAGTCCGACTGAGCAATAGTCCGACTGAGCAAAGATACATATATCCGACTAAGCAACTATTAGGTAAATATTGGGTATTCTATCTATAGTTCAACACATGGCACAGCCCGGTGGTTGATTTCCAGGAAATCGGACTTGAATTCACAATCCCTTGATCAGAAAATACTGGCCACATGACAAAATTTGATGCTGCTTCTTCAAATGTCAGGTACTACATCATTTTGCTGCTCAGCCTGCATCCCTTCAACAACTGGAACCTCCTCAGTCATCTCTGCTGATTTATCTTCCACTGAAGTCTCCACTGGCTGCTCACTCTGACTTGCTGTTTGTACACTTAAATTGATAATAGGTACTTCCACCTGAACTTCTAGGTCCTGAAAGATTTCCTCCACAGTCCTATCACTCTGAATCTTCACACTCTGCATCTCTTTCAGTTCCTGTACCTGCTGAATCCAATACTCACGTTCTTTCCTTAACTGTCCAACCTCTTCTATCAAACTTGCCTCATGCTGAGTTACAAACCCTGTTGTCATAACCTCATAGGGATAATTTATCATTGTTGACATCCTCTCCTTGATCATTCCCCAAGAATCCTGCATAGTGCTATGGATTTGTTGCTTCAGAATCTGTACATCCCCTTGTGCCATCAGCACTCCATTTACATCCAACTCTTCATTCATCAACATCTGTTTTTCCAACACCTGTAAAGGCTGAAGTCTCAATTGCATTATTTCATTATCAACCTTCATTTCTGCATTATCTTTAGCCATTTTATCCAACTCGGATGTAACCCTATCATCCATTTTTGCTGTCCATTCCTTGAAAATTCCTAAAGACATCTTAACCTTAGCTATCTCCAATGCATGTTGTTCCAATAACTGAGCCTTTTCAGCAATATGCATCTCCTTTGTCTGCTTTAATTCCTCCTCAAGCTGCTTCACCTGCGCACTTTTATCCTGGTAATCGTCTGAAGTTACTATCTCATTCAGAAGATGCTGCTGCTCAATCTTCTCCTGCTGACTCTCGATGAAATACTGAAGTTCCTTCAGATACTGCTGAGCAGTACGTACATCCTTCACTACAAACCCTGGTTGATTCACCACCTGTGCTCCAAAGTCAAGTTTTGCAACTAACTTGGTTCCCCCCAATTCAAGTTTCCTCTTCTTGGACAGTGTGAAACTCTTCCCCAACATCTTGGGTGTTTGTGAACCTGATGCATCAATCAAAGGCTGCACTTCTACATCCTCAACATACGGTTTTTTCGGAGCTCCATATATTACCTTAAAGGCCTCTGTCGGACTGTACCCAACTGTAAGCATACTCTGATACAGCTCCTTCTTGTCAGGTTCCAACTCATCACATTCCGACCTCTACTCTACCACCTTCTCAGACTGCTGTTCTCTCTCTATTTTGCTATATTTTTCTTTATCTGGCAACATAATCTCTCCCACTTCCACTTTCTGTGCATACTGAAACATTGCAGCTACATAAGCACTCAACCTGCTATTGGATTGTGTCTTTCTCTTGTCCGACCCAAATATTTCTCCATGAAGCTTGTCAAATAACCAATGTGCCCAACTAACCTCCTCTCCTTTCTCTGCCCAAGACAATGGTGCATAATTTTCCTTTGACATGTAATCAAATTTGATAATAGAGCACAGTCTTTCAAGATACCATTTGAGCTGTTCCCTCCTAGCATAGTTAACATTCCTTAACATATAATACTGTCTACCCCCTTCTCTGGGACCAAACTCCTTTTTCAAGACTTCATCACGACATTTTGGGATCACAGTATCCGAAACATAGGGTAATTGAAATACTTCTGCAACCATTTCCACAGTAAGACTCACCTTTGAAGAAATTGCGCCTTTTGTTTTTCGGAGTATCTCCACCTGACTTTTAGCATAGAAGTTATTTCTCCAGTCATCCCATGGCAAGCCTGCAAACTCCCGCAAACCGACCTGCTTCAACCATGTTGCATTCCCGGGTGCTGCCTTGTCGAGCTCGACTTTGAAATCGGTGTAGGGATCCATCAGCGACTGTGTAAGTTTGCCGGTAGACAACGGTGTAGGAACCTCATCGTCTTCCTCAGCCACACGCTCCTCTTCCTCAGAGCTGCTAACCTCAACTCTCATGGGTGCTCCCTTCCTTCGAAGCCTCTTCTTCAGAACATCCCTCTGCTCGTCCTCCGCTGGTGGTTGCATGCCTGCAAAGCTCTTAGCTTTCGGCATGGTGATAGGCGAGTGCAAGGAAAGCGCAGAGAAAATGCGCGAATGGTCTTGCATGGATGCTGGAAAGAAAGGACCTCGCACACTCTGGTACGCGCGAAAAGTGCGATCAAACTCCGGCTGCCTCGAAATGATACTCTCCGTAAGTGTCCACTCACCACTCAAATCAAGGCACCATGCAAAATTTTGAAAATTTTCAAAAACTCCGACTATCTGAGATCCGACCCAGCAAAATCCGACTGAGTCCGAATCCGATGCAGACCCATATCCCTGTATTGTCGGACTTTCTTCTGGATCTATTTTCACCTGTGCTACCTGTATCAATGCTGAACTTGCCCAATCCAAATGTGGTGGTGTTCCTTGAAACTTTTTCAACCTGAACCCATTAATTGGTTTCTCAACCCTAGTTCCAAAAACATCAGCCACAATAAAGGTTCCTTGCCCCAGATCTTCAACAATTTGATAAGGCCCTTTGTATCTCAGTGTTAGCTTACCAGGATGAGGTCCCAACCTGGAATTGTACACCATCACCCAATCACCAACCTGAAACACCTTAAATTTGACATTCATAGTCACCCAAGCCTGTCTTCTTCTTTGAATCACCTCAGTGATGTAAGAACTAACTAATCTGTCCTCCTCCAACTGCATCAAATACCTGCTCCTGTACTTCACTGACAAACTTGGAGACATTTTCTCAGCAGTTACTCTTAAACTTGGTACCACAAATTCCATAGGCACAACTGCTTCTAATCCATATACCAACCTGAATGGTGTCATCCCTGTTGTAACTTTAAAAGCTGTTCTATAAGACCACAAAGCAGAGTCCAGCTTCAAGTCCCAATCTTTCTGGTTATCCTGCACAATCTTCTTGAGGATCCTTACCAATGTCTTATTGGTACTCTCAGCTTGTCCATTGGCCTGGGGATGATAAGCTGTAGACTTTTTGTGCATAATCATATGAGTTCTTGTTAGTTCAGAAACTACATCATTCAGAAAGTGAGTTCCCCGATCACTGACCAATTCTACAGGACACCCAAACCTGGTCATGATGTTGTGATACAAGAACTTGGCAACACTTGCAGCCTTGTTATCCTTCAGAGCTACAGCCTCAGCCCATTTTGTACAATAATCAGTAGCAACAAGGATATACCTGTTACCTCTTGGAGTTGTTGGCTTGACAGGTCCCACAAAATCAATTCCCCACTTCTGAAATGGTTCCAAAGGCAAAATAGGATGATCTGATATCCTATCTGAATTATCTGGCTGTCCAAGCTTTTGACAAATCACACATCTCTTGGCATATTCATGGGCATCTTTCAAAACTGTAGGCCACCACAAACCAGCCTGCAATATTTTCTTTCCTGTAATATCCCCTGAGAAATGTCCTCCTGCGGTTCCGGAATGTGCTTCCTGAATTACTGCCTTCTGTTCATACTCAGGGACACATCTTCTTATCACCTGGTCAATTCCCTTTTTGTACAATGCTCCAGCAATCACTAAGAATGGTCTACTCCTCAAAGCAAACTTCCTTCTCTGATCTGGAGTAAATTTTACTGGCATAAATCCCTCAGTTAAAAATGTCAAAAACTGATCATACCAGGAATCCGACTCAGCAGCCTGAACTTCAAACAATGGGGCATCTGGTAGATCATCATCCACCCCACTTGGTGCTTCTCCAGTTTCCAACCTGCTAAAATAATCAGCAATAGCATGCTCTTTCCCTAGAGTATGGACAATCACAAAGTCAAACTCCTGTAACAAAAGCATCCACCTGGCTAATCTTCCTGTCAACAATGGCTTCTTAATCAGATACAGCAGGGCTTGGTGATCCACATGAAATATTACCCTGTTCCCCAACAAATAATGCCTGAACTTATTCAAGGAATATACCATCCCCAAAGCTTCTCTTTCAGTCACAGCATAATTCCTTTCTGCAGATGATAATATCCGACTGGCATAAAATACTGGCCTGTACCATCCTTTCACCTTCTCCTGCATCAGAATTGCCCCTACTGCTACATCTGAGGCATCAACAAAAATATGGAAAGGTAGAGTCCAATCTGGTGGCTGCAAAACTGGTGCAACAGCTACCATCTTCTTCAACAATTGAAATGCCTTCTCTTGAGGCTCAGCCCACACAAAAGGTACATCCTTCTTAGTTAAATGGGTCAATGGTGCACAAATATTGGCTAAATATCTGAGGTACCTGGCATGCCATTTAATCTGACCCACAAACCTCATTACTTCCTTCACATTAGTAGGAGACTTTGCTGTTTGAATAGCCTCAACCTTCTTCACATCAATTGCCATGCCTTCCTGTGAGATCACATGGCCCAACAAAATCCCACTCTTCACAGCAATCACACTCTTGAAAGGGTTCAAGACCAGTCTGAACTGCCTACACCTCTCCAAACACAACTTCAGATGCATCAGATGTAAGTCCTTCTTACCAAAAACAGAGAAATCATCAACAAATACTCTCATGAAGTCTTGTAAATGTGGCTCAAAAACCTTATGTGCCACATAATTGAAGGATGGTGGTCCATTTTTCAAACCAAAACTCATGACAGTAAAATCATATGCACCAAACTCAGTAATGAAAGCAGTCTTATGCTGATCCTCCTCAGCAACACTAATCTGATTGTAACCTGAAAAGCCATCCAGAAAGCTATACATTTCATGACCTACAGCATCTAACACTGCATCACAAAATGGCATTGGAAAAGGATCTGTTATGGTTGCTGCATTGAGTTTCCTGTAATCAACACATACTCTCAGCTTCCCATTTTTCTTAGGCACCACAATGATTGGAGATAACCATGTCACCTGGCTCACAGGTTTAATGAACCCTACTGCTAACAACTTATCTATTTCTTCCTTCACCTGCAATGCAAAATTCGGATTCATCCTATACCTTTGCTGCACCACTGGAACTGCATCTGTTCTTAAATTAATCCGATGCTGATGTAATGCAGGATCTATACCCTTGACCTGAGAATACTCCCAAGCAAAGACATCTATATAGTCCTGTAACAACTGCAAAAGATCCTCCAAAAATTGTCCTTCCACCTGCACACTTACTTTCACCATCCTTGGTGCAGCATCTGTACCCAAATTCAATTCCTTAAGATCATCTTCTTTAACCCGACTGGACGTGCCATACTTCTTGTCATAAATCCTTACAGCCATCTCTCCTGCCTCCTTTTGCTCTTGTTCCATCTGTTCCTTGGTAGCAATCTCAGTTTGCTGTTCCAGCAACTGTCTGAATACTGTCCCTGCAATCTCTTGACCTGGCAAGAACTCAGACTCTTCCTGAGTCTGATATTCCACAGGCTGCAATATTCTCTCTACATCAACATCAAATAGTGGCACCACTGTTGGATTAGCCATTAAAAACTGTTCCTCCTCATCATCTTCTATTTCTTCAGCAAGATTAATTGTCTGTGCAAACAATGGCTTTTCTTTAAGAGACATATTTCTCTTACCCTACATGGTTACAGTAATCTTCTTTTTCCCCTTGGTCAGAACCACCACATTCAATCCCCAATCCTGTTTAACTTTAGCCATTCTAAACCAAGGCCTACCCAGTAACATTTCATAAGGTGATTGTGATTCTGACATTCTGATTACCACAAAATTTACCAAGAATCCCATACCTGCAACTTCAATTTCCTGCTGCTTCAAAATTCCCAATGGTTGCACCCTGGTTTGATCTGCCATTTTCACCTGAAATGGTGCTGGGGCTAAACTTGCTGCACCCATTTCTTTGTATACACTTTCAGGAAGAATGTTAACCCCTGATCCTCCATCCAAAAGAACTTCATCAAAAACCCTGCCCTGGTACTCAACCTTAATGACAGGAACCACAAAGTCAACATCTGCTGGATCAATGCTATTAACTGCTGGAACCAAAGTCGGATTATCTCCTGACTGCTGATCCTGAAGTCTTTTAAGCAATCTTTCCTTAAATGCTGGAACCAAAGCTAACAACTGATCTAATGACAATTGCAAGGGAGAATTTATGAGTACCTCAAACCAATCTTTATCCCTTTCATCCTTCATCTGCACATTACTTTCTGACTGATGCAGAACTAACTCTTCTTCATCCTCCAACTCCGATTCTTCTTGCTTGTCCTGATTCTTCAAAATTCTTCTTTGTACCTGGTCCCTGATGCCTTTTTGTTCCTTCCAATCAATTGGTCCTTTCTGTTTAGACCTGGTAACAGCCAATACCTCAATATCCTCAATATCCTCAGTATGCTTTTTGCTTTGCTGCTCAGGTATGTTTTGACCTTGCTTGAGCTGTACCTGTTCATCTTGTAATTGAATCATGATTACATTTGCTTGAGCTGCTGGTTGATTCTGAGGTTGCTGCTGCCCCTGCTGGTTATTCTGATTGTATCTAATCACTGGAACACCCCTTTCTTCTCTATGTTTCACCCATAAGGCACATCCTGGCCCTATCCAATGATCTGGTGCTGAACAATAAACACAAGGCATGACTCGTGCCTGTCTTCCTTCATTGTTTTCCTGTTCCCTTAATGGTGGTCTATCAGGTCTTGCTCTCTGAAATCCTCCTCTGCCCCGAATTGGAACAGCCTGGTTTACTGCAACCTCACCCCTGCCTCTTCCTGCATAAGGTGTAGTCTGACCCCTGTTCTTGGGATTATACCAACATAAAGCTGTCGTATGCCCATCCTTATCACAAATTTCACAGAACTTCTTTTCTTTTGGTGCTGCAACAGAATAACCTATCTTTCTCAATTTACTTACCAAATCCTCCTCTTTGGATGGTTTTGATTTGGTCTTGTGCTTTTTCTTTGTCTTCACCTCTTCTTCCTCACTGTCGGATCCTGCTTCTGAATCCTCCTGCTCAGAATCTGATGCTGACTCTGGCTGGTCATCTGAATCCGAAACATTCTTTCTGGTGTGTTTGCCCTTGCCGCTTCCAAGTCTTTTCTCTACTCTAGCAGCTGCAATAACCAAATCATTAATTCCACCTGCAATATCAATGCTAGCCACTGCATTTTTGAGCCCACTTCTCAATCCTTTCAGAAAATAACCGGCCAGCATCTCATTGGTGGGTCTCTCATTTCCCTGTAACCTTTCAACCAGAATTCTGAATTTCTGAGCATAGTCCTCTACAAGCATCTTCTTTTGTCTGATGTCTCGGAGTTTTCTTAAAATGTCTGTTGGAGTCTTTTCCCTCCTGAATCTCTGTAAAAAAGCTATTCTAAGATCATCATATGTTGGGAAGTGTGGTATGCCATATTGGCTAAACCAACTCATGGCCTTCCCTTCTAGAGTTGCTGCAAATTGCTGCAATTTAACTGCATCATTGTACAACACAGTATAACCATTTGCTTCCCATTTTGTCTCAAACTGAGCTACATGACAATCAGCATCCTCCTTAGATCCTCCACTGAATTTAGCTGCTTTCACCCTAGGGTTGGGTAGTTGTTGAGCCATCGGATGTGGCTGAGGTGGTTTCCTAGGTCTTTGCCTGGTAGCCCCCCTTAATGGGTTGAACTGAAGACTCCTTCTAACTCCTGCAGACCTTCCTGTCAGGATTAGGGCGCCTAGAAGTCCCCCCACTAGCCTCCTCTCTGGTGCAACTGAACTTTCCCCCCCTTGGCCTACAACAATTTCTTCAGGGATTTGGTGTTCCTGATCATCTTCACCCTCGTCAGCATAATGAAACGGGTCAGGGTTACCAATTCGGGCCTGAGCCCTGGTATAGTAAACCCTTCCTACTCTTTTGTCCCCCTCTGACATTCATTTCCCTTCTCGTAACAGAACGGGACCAGCAGGATCGCCAATGTGTTTGGGGTCCTCAAACACAACACAACTAACTACTACTGACACAGCAAAGACAACCCCATTAAGTGACACTAACTTCAATTCCCACATCAGGCTAAACACAAACAGAGCATAGAGAACACAGATTGAACAAAGATTTGCTAAAGAAAATAGAGAATAACAGAACAGAACTGAAGTACCATGATTGATTGATCAAGATGATTCATACATTGCTTTCTCCTTCTTCTCTTACTACTTACTACTTGTTGTTGTAAAAGACGACTACAAAGCCCCTATAAATAGGCGACTTCAGACAGTTTTAGACGGTTGTAACTAGAATGTCACAAGACACTAACAGATAATATCCGACTAACCAGATCATAACAAACTCCGACTGAGCAATAATCCGACTGAGCAATAGTCCGACTGAGCAATAGTCCGACTGAGCAAAGATACATATATCCGACTAAGCAACTATTAGGTAAATATTGGGTATTCTATCTATAGTTCAACAGCTTTCAACCTGGCTCTGATACCAACTGTGAGATCCCTAAGCCCCCCTCCGCGCACCGGCGGACTCCCGGTAGCTGAACAGTGGAAGCAGCCCCCTCATGCGCGGGGAAGGGTTTCTCACTTGGGGCCTCGCTCTCGAATGTCCGGGCACGAGACTAGGCTGGTTGTCACTCCAAAAATCGAAACCGGGAAAAATTCCCATGCCCAAAAAGCAGGGGCGATTCCGCCATTATGAACTTTTTCATTTTTTTATTTTTTTATTTTTTTTAAACAAATTTTTCTAACGTGATCAATTCTAAGCTATCCTTCAACTGGATAAACCAGATAGAAGGAAACTATCACTGATATAATTTGATCATTTTAGTAAATTCAACGCTTTTTTCCTGATCCAGGTCAGGCGCACAGCCGTTGATCTACTTATTGAAAAATTTATCAGGAGATTGTCTAACTACTCCAATCTTAGCGTAATCCTAAGATTTTGCAGTTTGATTATTAAAACTCCACTGATTCCAGCCTAACTCCATCCGGCCTATGGGTTAGCCACCACCCTACCACTGGAATCGGTGGAACCAAACAAATACTCACCCACCCATATTTGAATTGCCTTTCTTAACTTTAGCTTTAGAAAACAGATACGCACACACTCCTCTTTATTAAAACTTTAATAAAAACAACCCTTGATAAACAATTTACAGTTTATACATGTCATACTTCAAAATTTTCATTGAGTCCTTGTTTCTCAACAAAACAGTATCACTCTGGACTCTCCATTGAGACCAGCAAGTCAACAACAAGATCCAGTGATAGATTATAAAAAACATAGGTCCATCATATAATATCTTCCTCGGCATACGCATGGATGTCCTCGGCACCGTGAGCCCGTGCATCACCTGGTCAGTACCCTCTAGGATCCTCCTTAGGTGTCCTGGCACTTCACTCAGGGACCGCTTCGTCGGCCCTCGTCCATCGTACCCGGAAGCGCACCATTTTAACCATACCGAGGCTGGTCAAGACCTCGGCAGATTTTGCCGCCTGAGCTGTCCCTCGAACACTCCCCGCCAGCTGTTGCAACCAAACTTCCCTTAGATAAACATATATGCCAAGTGCTCCCTCCAGCATTCTGGCGTAAGACAGTCTTTTAAGAAGGCAGGGTTTCTATGCAAGTTTACGGTTTTGATTTTTGTTTGAATACCATGAGTATATCGTAAATCCCTATCTCAATACCTCTAGATCCAATTTTCAATTCCAAACAGAATTCTTCAAATTCTGTTAACTTGATCCTTAGATCAAAGTCACAAGTCTTAACTTAGTTTCAGATTCGGTGGGTGATTGAATACATTTTCCCTGAACAAGGCACATCGTCATTGATTGAAACTGACGAAGGAATTAGGTCTTGGTCAATAGTCTGAGTCAGAGTTTAGGTCTGAAAGGTTCTTTCTAAAATTATCTTCTCGAAAGGTACTATCTCAGTTTCTCTTTTTCTAAAATTTCTTTCGACGAATATTTGTTTACAAATTCAAAACATGGATTTCTCGAGAAATATTCATTTACGTCGATCTCAGATTAAAATTTATCTTTTATGCATACCTCTATACATTAAAATCAATTTTTATAAAAGTAACATTTTTATAATAAAAATATATCTTTATGCATACTCCTATGCATTAAAAAATTACAATGATAAAAGTAACACTTTTGATATAAAAATTTATCATTATGCATACTCCTATGCATGAAAATAAAAATGATAAAAGTAACACTTTTGATATAAAAATTTATCTTCATGCATACTCCTATGCATTAAAATAAAAATGATAAAAGTAACACTTTTGATATAAAAATTTATCTTTATGCATACTCCTATGCATGAAAATAAAAATGATAAAAGTAACACTTTTGATATAAAAAATTTATTATTACGCATACTCCTATATGCATAAAAATAAAAATAATAAAAGTAACACTTTTGATATAAAAATTTATCATTATGCATACTCCTATGCATTAAAATAAAAATGATAAAAGTAACACTTTTGATATAAAAAATTTATCATTATGCATACTCCTATGCATGAAAATAAAAATGATAAAAGTAACACTTTTGATATAAAAATTTATCATTATGCATACTCCTATGCATGAAAATAAAAATGATAAAAGTAACACTTTTGATATAAAAATTTATCTTTATGCATACTCCTATGCATGAAAATAAAAATGATAAAAGTAACACTTTTGATATAAAAAATTTATTATTACGCATACTCCTATGCATGAAAATAAAAATGATAAAAGTAACACTTTTGATATAAAAATTTATCATTATGCATACTCCTATGCATGAAAATAAAAATGATAAAAGTAACACTTTTGATATAAAAAATTTATCTTTATGCATACTCCTATGCATGAAAATAAAAATGGTAAAAGTAACACTTTTGATATAAAAATTTATCTTTATGCATACTCCTATGCATGAAAATAAAAAATGGTAAAAGTAACACTTTTGATATAAAAATTTATCTTTTATGCATACTCCTATGCATAAAAATAATACTTGGAATATAGAAACCCTAAAGTATTAAAGAAGAATTTTATTTCACTAATTTCAATAAATTTTGCCATAACCTCCTTTGTATGGCTGACCATTTTTCAACTTTCTAAGTTTTTAAAAAAATAGCTAGAAGTATTAGATTTATCCTAAAGTAAACAATTTTCCTCTTAATTAAAACAACATTATAAAAAACTTGACAATTTATCAATAACCATTTACCAAGGATAGAGAATGGTTGGTTTGCTAGAGAAGAGAGGGGAATGCCTTTCTATAATGAGCCATAACATTTTTAGAGAAGACATAAAGCATAAAAATCATTTAAACCATAAAAACCATGAAATAATTGAAAAAAAGAAGAGTTACCAACTTACTAAAGACTTTAATAGCTTTCCTTTGGCTTGAGGGTTTGAGGGTTCAACACTTGATTGAACAAGAGTGGCCACCTATCTTTGGAAAAGGGAAATGTCAAAAACTAGTGAATGATTAATGAATTCACAGTTCTTGGCTTGGGTGGAATAGAGTAACAATGCTAATATTAGAATAAACCTTGTACATATTCAACTCTTCATCTTATGTGAGAATTGAAGGGACTCCCCTTCCTTACATATGTGTCAAAATGGAATCATTATACCCAAAATATCTCATATTTTTAATATTACTCATAGTTTTTTACTAATAAACCTTGTACATATTCAACTCTTCATCTTATGTGAGAATTGAAGGGACTCCCCTTCCTTATATATGTGTCAAAATAGAATCATTATACCCAAAATATCTCATATTTTTAATATCACTCATAGTTTTTTTTACTAATAAACCTTGTACATATTCAACTCTTCACCTTATGTGAGCATTTACTCATTTTTGGATATCTTCTTTTACAAAATTGGATTTATCTCCTCCCCACATATGGATTGATCTTATTGGTCCATAGGAACCATAATCCAAAGATTTTTGAAAATCTAGTCCCTTAGGCTAAGGTCCTTTATACCCAATTCCAATAAATTTCAGTTGCACATTGGAAGTTCTTTTTGAATTTCTGTTTCAGGGGAACTTATTTTAATAAGATGATATATTTTTCTATCCAAAAATATTAAAAATCTGAATATTCTCTCTCTAGAATATTTTCTCTCTCTAGGCTAAAACAGTTAGAAACAAGATCTTTTATATTTCTAAGGAGGGATTTGATTACACGGGAAGATGCTGGACATCTTGAGAGGCTCGGGAGGAATCTTACAATATCTAAAGGTACTCAGATTAATACATCTGAGATCTTCATTTTTTGAGAATTACACATTTGGTGCCTTGGGATTGACACATCCAAAGATTATCAAGATTAACACATGTCTGAGATGATTAGTTTTCTTAAAATTCCACATCTAGTATCTTGGGATTAACACATCTAAGAGCATGATCCTCTAGGAATTACACATCTGAAGTTAGACCCATGTTTGTCTGAGATGGGTTCAAGATCTTGGATGATCGTCCTAGTGTAAAGCATCCAATGGATGGCGTTCACACATCAACTATTGAAACCTTAATGGAGTTATAGTAAAAATTAATAACATATAAATTAATGAGATGTATCCTAAAAATTTCTGTGATCATCACATTTCAATGAGTGAAATTCATAGAATTCCTCATCACACACCTATATTGTAACTCACTTAGTGGACTTATCAGATGGTCATTATAATGTTTACACATTACTATAATTACAAGAGGCCACATTGTAGATTTACAAATCCCCAATTAACATTATCTTAATCACAATGATGTTAAGTAGTCATGAATAAATTAGGCGCTAACTTTATGTCATGACTAATTACAGGAACCATTACATGGTCAGTGGAAAGAGGATTTTAAAAAAAAGTCATTTTACAATATCTATGAGGGGTACATGTGTCTTTTAAACAAATCTTATGCCACAAGTTTCACGGAAGCTTCTTGCAGGTTTTTAGCTTTGTACCACTTTTGCTTTTCATTCTCCCCCAATATAGATCTCTTTCGTGTGTTTGATGTGTTTGGTGTTTGCACTTCACTTGGGTCTCTTCACCTACATTCACAAAGGATTTTACAATTTATACTCACCTTGTTGAATTAAAGAATATGCGAATTTTTCAAATCACAATGTTCTTAGCATCATTCCACTCTATAAAGCATTCTCCCCACCACCACGAAACCGCGTGTGGGGGTTTAGTGTCTATAAAATGGTCCTTGATAGCACCTTTACCTACATTCAAAACGAATGCTACAAATTAAACTTAAATGTAAACATATGCAGATATGGAAAGCGACACATTGTGTGTAGCTAATTTATATTTTCATATTTCTTTTGCTTTTTGAACCAAGATGAAAGAGGGATATCAATATCATCATCATATACATTTGAGTTCACTGTTGTGAGATCCCTCTACCCCCTCCCCGCATCAGACTCCCGGTAGCTAGCAACAGAAGCAGCCCCCTCATGCGTGGGGCAGGGTTTCTCACTCGGGGCCTCGCCCACGAATGTCCGAGCACGAGACTAGGCTGGTGGTCACTCCGAAAACCAAAACCGGAAAATTTCCCATGCCCAGAAAGCGGGGACGATTCCACCAGAATTTTCTTAACGAATTTTTCTAACAAGATCAATTCTAAACTATCCTTCACCTGAATAAATCAGATAAAAGGAAACTATCACTGATAAAATTTGATCATCTGAGTAAATTCAACGCTTTTTCTTGAGATCAAGATCAGGCACAGCCGTTGATCCACTCAATTGAGAAATTTATCAGGGAATTAACTTGCTACTCGAATCCTAGCGTAATCCTAAGATTTTTCAATTTGATTATTAAAACTCCACTAATTCCAGCCTAACCCCATCCGGCCCATGGGTTAGCCACCACCCTGCCACTGGAATCGATAGATCCAAACAAGTACTCACCCACCCATAATTGAAATGCCTTTCTTAGCTTTAGCTTTAGAAAACAGATACGCACACACTCCTCTTTAAAACTTTAATAAAAAAATAATCCATTGATAAAACTGATATGATCACAAATTTCATAACTCAAAATTTCCATTCAATCCCTTGTTTCACAAAAACAGATCCACTCTGGACTCTCCGTTGGGACCAGCTGGTCAGCAACAAGATCCAGTAACAGAGTACAATAATCATTTCATCAACATACATATATATATCTTCCTCGACATACGAATGGGTGTCCTAAGCACCGCAAGCCCGTGCATCGCTTGGTGAGAACCCTCCAGGATCCTCCTTAGGTGTCCTGGCACTTCACTCAGGGACCGCTTCGTCGGCCCTCGCCCATCGTACCAGAAGCACACCATTTTTCACCATACCCAGGCTGGTCAAGGCAGGTTTTTGCCGCGTGAGCTGTCCCTCGAACACTCCCCGCCAACTGTTGCAACCGAACTTCCCTTAGATAAACATATATGCCAAATGCTCCCTCCAACATTCTGGCGTAAGACAATCCTTTAAGAAAAACAGGGTTTCTATGCAAGTTCTCAGTTTTGATTTTGTTTGAAAACCATGAATAATCTTAAATCCGTATCTCGATACTTCTAGATCCAGGTCTGAATTCTAAACAGAATTCCTCGAATTCTGTTAACTTGATCCTCAGATCAAAATCAAAAGTCTTAACTTAGTTTCAAATTTCAGTGGGTGTCTTGAATGCATTTTTCCTGAACTGAGCTCATCATCACTGACGACACGAAGGAATTAGGTCTTGGTCAATAGTCTGAATCAGAGTTTGGGTCTGGAAAGGTTCTTCCTAAACTATCTTTCTCGAAAGGTACTATTTTAATTTCTCTTTTTTCTAAATTTCGTTCGACGAATATTTGCTTACAAATTTCTAAAACATGAATTTCTTATGAGAAATAAAATAATCATTTATCTCAATCTCCGACTTCGATAGTTTAATTGAATTTTCTCATTACCATCTTAGTGAATATGAAATGGTAGCATTTCTTCTCACACAGATTATCTACTTATTCATTCTTCTAATTTTTGTGAAAATTAAACAGAGGATTAAGGAGAACCCTTACTTAATTATAAAGATTCTATATGCATCTAATTATGCATAAAATCTGATTCTGATGAAAGTCACACTTTTATCATCATAAAAACCATTTATGATGAAAATCACTCTTTTATCATCATAAAAACCTTTAACATGAAAGAATTTCTTTTATGCATCCATTTATGCATAATGAAAATCACACTTTTAATATAAAAAAATATCTTTTATGCATCCATTTATGCATAAAAACCATTTATGATGAAAATCACACTTTTAATATAAAAAATTTCTTTTATGCACCCATTTATGCATAAAAATCATTTATGATAAAAATCACACTTTTAATATAAAAAAATATCGTTTATGCACCCATTTATGCATAAAAACCATTTATGATGAAAATCACACTTTTAATATATAAAAAATATCTTTTATACATATGTTTATGCATAAAATTCAATAATGATAAAAGTAACACTTTTATAATAAAAAAATATTCTTTTATGCATACTTTTATGCATAGAATCAATTATGATAAAAGTAACACTTTTATAATAAAAATAAATTTCTTTTATGCATCCTCTTATGCATAAAAATCAATAATGATAAAAGTAACACTTTTATAATAATAAAAAAATCTTTTATGCATACTTTTTTGCATGAAAATCAAATATGATAAAAGTAACACTTTTATAATAATAAAAAAATCTTTTATGCATACTTTTTTGCATGAAAATCAAATATGATAAAAGTAACACTTTTATAATAAAAAAAATTTCTTTTATGCATCCTCTTATGCATGAAAATCAATAATGATAAAAGTAACACTTTTATAATTAAAAAATATTCTTTTATGCATACTTTTATGCATAGAATCAATTATGATAAAAGTAACACTTTTATAATAAAAATAAATTTCTTTTATGCATCCTCTTATGCATAAAAATCAATAATGATAAAAGTAACACTTTTATAAAAAAAATATTCTTTTATGCATACTTTTATGCATAGAATCAATTATGATAAAAGTAACACTTTTATAATAAAAAAAAATTTCTTTTATGCATCTTCTTATGCATAAAAATCAATAATGATAAAAGTAACACATTTATAATAAAACAATTATCAATAAGTATCTTTCATAGAATTTAATTCTATTGAAAATCATTCATTTATTAAAATTAATCAATACTGTTTTTGACACTTGGGAGAGGCAGGGTAACAGTGCAAAACACTACTAAGTTTCAACAAAGGAGAAGGCTTCTATTTATAGGAAAAAGTGAGCTTTCAACCAAGCCAACTGATTCTAGAATTTTCTAGATCTGTTTGGTCAATTTTTGACCATTTTTGGGTCAGTTTTGCTCACTTTTTTGATCTAGTTGAAACAGGAGAGAGGAGAGATAAAAATATCTCATTATTTGGGAGTTTAAAACTCATTCAAGCATGTGAAATAGGCACCTCCTTCATGAGGGGAATTCCCCCATACTGAGGTGTCAAAAATGCATCATTTCACCTAAATATCTCTCTTTTTTAACTATTAACCTTGTCCTTAGTCAACTCTTCATCTTATGTGAGTATTTAGTCAATTTTGGGGGATTTTTTTGTTATTCTTCTATTTATCTCCTCCGTACATTTGGATGAATCTTATTGGTCCATAGGAACCTTAATTTAAAATTTTGAAAAAATCTTAGTTAAAAGAAGAATTTTTATGGTATTTAAGTAGAGAAAGATTTGACTTAAATTTTGGTGACAAAAGAGGAATTTTCACCATAATTCCACCTAGAGAATTAGGGTTGATAAATTAAGTGGTAGAAAGAATATCTTTAGATATTTTATGTGGTTAAATCACCAAATTGATATTTACCCAAAATTAGATTAAATGGAAGGAGAGTATTTTCATTAAAATTTGATATTCTCATATAGAACTATTTCTTAATCTATTATGGTTAAGAAGGAATTAAATTCATAAAGTTGGAAGTTTCTTATGGTTAGAAGTTCAGTAGATGTTTATCTGAAGAAAATCCTTGTTAGAAGTAAACCGAATGATTTTGGTTAGACCACGACTGTAAGAGGGACGGCCAGTAAACTACTTGTCCATCTCTCGATCTGAATCAAGCAAAAACCTCGTGACTAATTCTAGTTCTTAATACAAAGAATATACTACCATTGAATTGACCTAGTTTTCCCTTGATCGAAATCACCAAGAATCTAGTTGGACATTCAGTCAAATGATGAGTAGATTACCCTGAAGAGAGATCAATGATTCTCATTATGAAATTATGGATTAAGGAAATAGGGTTTTGTGGAACCAATCTCAAACTGGGAATTTTACTTGCATAGAACCTTTGTTTTCTTTTAAAGGACTGTTTTACGCCAGAATCCTGGAGGAAGCATTTGGTATGTGTTTTAACTAAGAAGAACAAATATCCATTTTTTTGAATAAGTTTAAAATTCCTCTTTTTCTCATTTAATGAGTGAAATCCAAATGTCATGGGAATTCCTCTTTTAACACCATATTGGGGAATATGGGAATTTCCCACAAGTTTGGGACACGTGGGCAAAAGTTTGGATTAACCATAACTTAAACACGACTAATCCAAAATGAGCGCTTTATAGCTCTTTAGATTCCATTTTTCAAGCGCTTTCCAACGATAGGTCATATGATAGGGTTTTGAGAAACTTACAAACATGTTATATCCATGTCCCCTTTTTTAAGTATTCAAAAATGGAAATTGGAAAATTCCCAAATTCACTAATATGGTGTTTTTTATCATAAAATAATTTTTTCTAAAATTCCTCTTTAAATTAAATAAAAATATTCATTATTTTAATTATACCAAGAATTTCACTTTTACCATTTAAATGATTGAATTCCAAATGTCATGGGAATTCCTCTTTAATCATTTAAATTTTCTCATGCATAAAATTTTTTTTATCTAAAATTTCTCTCTAAATTTAAATAAAAATATTCATTATTTTAATATATTAAATTTTCTCTATTTCCATTTAATTACATGGATCTCCATTATCATGGGAATTCCTCTTTTTGCATAAAAATAAAAATACCTAAAATTTCTCTTTTCTTTAATTAATTATTTATGCATAAACACTAAAAATTAGTTTTCCATGAATGTGATGAAAATTATTCTTTTAGCATAGGATGACCAATCCTAGAATATGGTAGGAAGTCCCCTTTCACATTATGCATAAAAAAGAGTTATGTATTAATTTCTAAAAATTTTACCATAGCTTCGCTCTACTATTACTGATAATTCTATATTTCTAGAAAGAATAAGACTTTGTAATACAATTATAATAAAAAAACTATCTTTAGACTTGAATTCAATTTATGGAATTAAATCATATGTTTACCATAATTTTATTAGCATAAAAGCATAAAAAAACCATTTTCTTAACCTCTAACTTAACCAGCATAGAGTTTGATTTTTGAATTGAGAATTTATCAATGAGAAGCATCCATTTGAATAAAGAATTAGTCATAGGAATGACTATTCTTTTGGGGGGAGAGAGAGATATACTTAAAAAGCATCCTAATTAAGCATAAAGATTAACTTTTTTGTGATTAATCATTAGAGATCTTAAAGAAAGTTTGATTTGCATTGAAAACAATTAATTTTAAACTTCTCAAGCTTGATAGGGGTTGAGAAGTGAAATCATTAAGAATATTTACAAAAAAACCATGAAATTACTTCTTACCTCTAGATTTAGCTTGCTTCTTTATCTTAGAAGGAATCTCCCAACCAATCAATTGGTTTGATATGTTGAGAAGAAAGCTCCAAGGATTGTTGAAGAGAGAGAGAAGCTCCAATCTCTCCAAAAGTAGAGGATTTTTAAGGGATAATAGAAAATATGAGTATTTTAATGTGGTATAGTTCACAGATGAGAATACAAAAGAATGAGGGTCTATTTATAGGTGAGGGAGGCCACTAACTGAGTCCAACTAAGTTCTAGAATTTTCCAGCTTCAGTTTGGCTGAATTTGGACAAGATTTATACCAATTTAGCTCCCATTTTGATCTAGTTTGATCTAAGAGAGAGGAGAGATAAAAATATCTTAATATTTTTGAATTAAAAACCCTCCCACACATGTGAAGGAGGCACCTACCTCAAAGGTCCCCCTCTCCTTACCAAGCTATCAAAAATTTATCATTCCTCCAAAATATCTCATTTTTTTAGTAATATCTCTTAATTTTTAAACTAATAAACCTTGTACTTGGTGAACTCCTCATCTTATGTGAGCATTTACTCATTTTTGGGTATTTTCTTTTATTCCTTGGACTTATCTCATCCCAACACTTGGATTAATCCTATTGGCCCATAGGAACCTTAATTGGACCATAATCCAAAAATTTCTGAAAATCTTGACCCTTTGGCTTAGATCACTTATATCATTTTTAATTGATTCCTAATGCACCTTGAAGAATTTATTTTGAACTTCTGTTTCAAAGAAATATATTTTTGATATTTATAAAATTTTTATATTCAAAAATATTTCAATATTGAATTACCTCTCTCTAGAATTTTTCTTCTCTCTAGGCAAAAACAAGGAAAAATAATATTTTCTTGTATTCAGAAATAGGGAATGATTACAAGGGATTGAAGTAAAAGCTTATTCATTATTCACGCTGAGGAGGAATCTTACATCCTCTCCCACTTGAAAAACATGAGATGCCCTCATCTCGCAAAGTGGGGGTAATCTTTCGCTAGCTCTTCTTCTTTCTCCTAGGTGGTGTCTTCTAGAGGGAAGAACTTCCACTTGACTTAAAAATATCTGAGGACTCTTCTCCTGAGAACCTTCTCCCGAACGTCAAGGATTTCTCCAGGTTGGAGTACCATCTGGCCTTGAGTTGGAGAAATCAATTGTTCATCTCACAAGCACGTGATTCGGGCTGGGTACATATTTCTTAAGCAAACTGACGTGGAATACATTATGTACCTTGAGATAGGGAGGTAGAAGAAGTTTATAAGCTAGATTACCCACTTTCTTTATAACAGCATATGGCCCACAGTATCTAGGAGAGAGCTTCTTGTACTTCCCTAAAGTTATGGAACTTCTTTTTGGTCGTACTCGAATGAAGACCATATGTGATTCTTCAAACTCTCTCTCTAATCTCTTTTTATTTGCATACTATTTTTGCCTATCTTGGGCTGCCTTAATATCTTTACGGATTGATTGCATTTGCTAGTCCATGTGATCAAGCATTTGTCTGGACATCTCGACTCTGATCAATGGGTCGGACCAAGTCAATGGTGTAAGGCAATCTTGTCTATACAAAGCTTTGAAAGCACTCATCCCAATGCTTTGATGATAAGAAGCATTGTAAGCAAATTCAACCAAATGCAAATGGCTTAACTACTTCTTGGGTTCCCGCTGCCGCCGTAGCATGACCGAACGTTATCTTCTATTACCTGGTTCACTCTTTTAGTCTAGCCATCTGTTTTGGGGTGATAGACTGTGGTGAGATCCAAGAAAGTTCTTACTCCTTTGAAGAATGTGTCCAGAGATTTGATGTGAATTCGGGATCTATGTCACTTACTATCCTCCCGGGTAAGCCATGCAATCTAAAGATCTCTTTAAGAAAAACTTAGGAAACATCCACTGCAATAGTGTGTTTCTTTCACTGGAATCAGATGGGCAACTTTGGTTATCCTATCAACTACCACAACAATGGAGTTGTAACCTAACTGCACTGAAGGTAATCCAGTGACAAAGTCCATACTAATACATTCCCACTTCATCTGAGAAATGTCTAGAGGCTATAGTTTCCTTGGTATCTTGACTCTCTCTGCCTTAACTCTAACACATTAAGCATTTTCGCACATGATCAAGTACATCCTTTTTTATTCCTGGCTAGAAGAAGCTTTTCTTCATAGATATATAGGTTTTTATAAACCCTGGGGATGTCCAGCTATCAGGCTATCATGGGCTTCTCTCAGAATTCTTCCCTCTATTCCCTCATTATTGGGAAAACATAGCTGATTATTATAATACATGCATCCTTCATCCAATTTGTACCCAAGAACTCAACTCATTTCCTTAGGAGTCTTGCTTTCGTGCATCAAATGGGTAGCAATAGGGGCAAAGAATTTGTCCTCCATGATTTTCTCCCTTGCTTCACTAATCAATGGATTTGACACCACTATAATTGCAAGCAAGGAGGCTTTTCTGCTGAGCACATCTTCCACCACATTTTCTTTCCCCGGCCGATACTTAATTTCAAAATCGAATTCCTGTAGGGTCTGCATCCATCTCCTTTGACACATGTTGAGATCCCTTTGGGTGAAGATCCACTTCAGACTTTGATGATCTATCATTAAGGTGAACCTTTGTCCCAAAACATTATGTCTCCACAACTTCCGAGCATAAACTATTGAGAGTAACTCCAAGTCATGGAGGATGGCATAATTTCTCTCATGTGTTCTGAGTTTTCTAGATTCATAGGCCACTGCATCACCTTCCTGCATAAGAGAACCACCTAAGACAAATTCACTCGCATCAGTAACTACTTCAAAGGGTTTGGTAAAATCTGGCAATTTAAGGACAGGGTTGGTTACTAAGGCTGTCTTTAGTTTTTCAAAGGCACTCTGACACATTGCAGTCCACTGAAAAAGGATACTCTTCTTGAGAAGGTTAGTTAAAGGGGATGCTATCTGAGCATACCTGGGTATAAAGATCTAATTCTAGGAATCCTCTAACTTTCTTTATTGTCTATGATTTGTTGGATCTTTGTGGGGTTAGAAGAAATCCCATCCTTTGACACTATGAATCTAAAAGATCCCTGCCCGCTCCGCACAGCAAATTCAGGGGTGCTAGCAGTGAAAGTAGTATGCAGGGCAAAGCCTCTCACTCGGGGCCTCGCCCACGAATATCCGGACGAAAGACTAATCCCTTAGTTCTTCCAAAACGGAACCCAAAAAAATATCCCTCGCCCAAAAAGCACGGGCGACTCCTCCAGGATATGTTTATTCTAACGTAGTCAAGGTCATCACTAACCAAACTGATCCGACTGAGCCTGTAAGTCTCATGGTCAGATCAAGGAAATAACTTGCACTTAGATCATAGAGACCAACGCTTTTTTCCTCATTGAGATGCACATCCGCGTTGATTCTTTTCCATAGAACAAGACTATCCGGGATTTACTTCATCTATCGTACCATAACAGAATTGAGTCTCGTTTTAGGGATCCATCAGTTTAGCCTAACCCCATCCAGTCCCATGGGTTAGCCAACTACCCACCAACCACTCTAGTGATAGGATCCATTTGGGAATTTGGTTATGTTTTATCTCGCGTACCAGGGAAAAGAGTTCCCAGGCCCCCTAGCCGGCACTTCAAGCAAACTTCAAGATAGTCACACCACTTACACACCCAATATGAAATTGCCTTTTCATAGATTCAACTATCTGTAAAATAATCTTTTAATGCAACCATAGTATCATTGATCACATAATCCTCCAAATATCCACGTTGAATTCTAATTTCCACTCATTCTTTGATCGGTGCACCTATGGCATCACTGGCAAACCAGAACGCTCACCACCTGTCCACTTAGGGGCCTTTTCAATAGTTCCTAGCTCATAGTACCTGGAAATATATTCACTTATAAAAATCCAAATGGTCTCTCCATTGAAGATCAGCAAGATCAATCAATAGATCCATATAAAAGGGCCATGGACTCATCCATTGAGGACCCGCAAGGTCAACCAACTAGATCCATGCCAGTGTTCTTTATATGGATCTTTTGGTTGATCTTGCCGATCTTCAATGTAGAGTCCATCTGGATTTTTATAAGTGAATATATTTTTGAGTACTATGAGGTAGGAACTATTGAAAAGGGCCCTGAGTGGACAGGTGGTGAGCGTTCTGGCTGCCAATAATGCCAAATGAAAGAATGAGTGGAAATTAGGATTCAACCTGGATATTTTGGAGGATTATGATCAATGATACTATGGTTTCATTAAAAGATTGTTTTAAAGCCAACTGAATCTGTGAAAAGGCAATTTCATATTGGGTGTGTAAGTGGTGTGACTATCTTGAAGTTTGCTTGTAGCGCCAGCTAGGGGGCCTAGGAACTCTTTTCCATGGTACCCATGACAAAACATAACCAAATTCCTAAATGGATCCTATCACTACAATGGTTAGGCGGTTGGCTAATCCATGGGACTGGATGGGGTTAGGCGGTTGGCTAACCCATGGGACTAGATGGGGTTAGGCTCGACGGATGGATCCCTAAAATGAGACTCAATTCTGCTATGGTACGATCAATGAAGTAAATCCAGGATAGTCTTGTTCTATGGAAAAGAGTCAACGGCTATACCTCTCGATGAGGAAAAAAGCATTGGTCTCTATGATCCAAGTGCAAGTTTCTTCCTTGATCTGACTATGAGACTTACAGGTTCAGTCGGATCAGTTTGGTTAGTGATGACCTTGACTACGTTAGAATAAAAATATCCTGGAGGAATTGCTTGTGCTTTCTCGGCGAGGGAAGTTTTTTCGGGTTCAGTTTTGGAAGAACCGAGGGATTAGTCTCTTGTCCGGATATCCGTGGACGAGGCCCCGAGTGAGAGGCTCTGCCCTACTGCGCAAGAAGTACTACTGCACGCCCGAATTTGTTGCGCAGAGCGGGCAAGGATCTTTCAGCTGGTATCAGAGCGAATTGGCTAAAGTGAATCAATCGAGAAGCAAGAAATGTCAAGAATTTATGAAGTACGAGTAGAAGATTGTAATTGTATGATGAAATTCATACAAATTGATATTCAAAATAAAAATACATAAATTGGTAATTGGGTCTTCAGATGGAAGTACCGCAATTGTATGGAATCCCTGACTTTCTTGAGACTTAGATATGATGTTATTAACTCCAAGGACCGGGATTACCCATATTTACCGTGGGTATATCTGCAGCTCTTTACTGACAATATATACGAGTAAATCTAAGACCTTGAAATTATAAGCAGAAGTACTATCCAAAGGATGAATTCGAATACAAGTTGATATGATTTTAGAATTTTAGTTGAGAATTGATGAGTTGATTTGGATTCTAATTGAAAGATAATGATTCCTGAATTCTAGTTGAAAGAAGATAAGTTTAACAAAGCCACAATGATTCTTGAATTTTAGTTGAAAGAAGAAAATGATTCCTGAATTCTAGTTGAAAGAAGATAATGATTCCTGAATTCTAGTTGAAAGAAGATAAGTTTAACAAAGCCACAATGAGGATGAATGGGAGGAATCCCAGTGATGATGATAGTAACTAGAATGATGATTGTGACTTCATCAAATCACTATGAGATTAATGGATTGTGCTGACAGATTGCTACTGTTGACCTTGACCCAGTGACTCTAATTAAGGGATGACAAATTGAGAACCTGCATAATTGAAATTCCCGTGGAAGAATATTCAAATGGAATTTTCGGTCTGATGGACCATTACTATGTTAAGAATATGAATGAATTATTCTCTGATAAAGAGTTCTGTATGTTCTTCTGTTAGAAGGGATATTTATCCCAAGATTCTCTGGGGGGGGCTAACCAATCTAAAGAACCCTAGAATCAGTTGGATCTAAAGTCGGATTTAAATTATAAATAAAGGACTTAACAAGAATTTTTGTATTGATAGGATCATGGATTGAGGTCATTGTAAAAATCTTCATAGATTGTAGCCTGGACCTTTCAAGGGTAAAGGGGAAAACTTGGGCGAGGCTGTGGAGAAGTGGATCGAAGTAATGGAAGAATACTTCGATGTCACCGGGTCCAACAAGGAAAGTAAAATGGCTCTTGCAAGGCTAAAGATAGTAGAAAGAGCCAGAGTGGCATGGAGAAACCACTGCGAGACAAACCCTCTGGATCGGAATACCCAGACATGGAATGATCTCAAAATTTACCTAAGGAAGAGATTCTGTCCTCCTGGCTTTATGGAAACCAAGATGAATGAATTCTTAGAGTTAACCTAGGGCAGCAGAACTATTTAAGTGTACCACCAAGTGTTCGCTCTTCTCCTCAAGTACTCGCCACCGTTGGATGAAGAATAGCTGATGGCCAGGTTCATTCGGGGACTGAATGAACCTTTGAATATCCTAGTGAAGAATGCCAAGCCAGTTTCCATGGCCGAAGCAGTGCGGATGGTGAAGGATCTCACCAAGGCCTTCGATGTCAAGGTCCCGCCGAAGCGAACACCATCATCTTTCAAAAGTTTTCTAACTCCAGAGGGTGATTCCAACCTTCCACCGCCTAAGAGACAACAAGGTCAAGCTAAGAATATGGAAAGTTCCAGAATGGAAGAACGGTCCTTTTCTCGTAACTCAATCCCCTGGAATTCAACTTCAAAAGTTCCACCCTTGAACAAGGAAGTGAAATGCTATAACTATCAAGGATTTGGACAACGCAGTATGGATTGCCCGACTCCTTTTGGATCAAGGTTTTCAGGGCGGGGAAATCAAGGACCAAGATTCCAGACTCCAACTCCTTCCTTCCAGAGTAATCAAGTTCCTTTCCGTCAAAATCAGGGAAATCCTAGAGGTAGACCCTCTATCCAACCCTCAGTTTCAATCAAGTTCCTTTCAGGGAAATCCGAGGAGGTAGACCCTCTAACCAACTCTCAGTTTTAATCCAAAGTAGTGCAAGACCTCCGCCTCAGAATAGGGGAAGTCAAAGAGAGATGTTCCCAAATCAGCCGTCCACTTCCAAAGCAGTAATGCTAGAAGTGATTGAAGAAGAAGAAGATGAAAGAGATTATACTCCAGGTGCGAGATGAGGACATCTCGCGTTTTTTAAGTGGGGTAGAATGTAAGATTCCTCCCTCCAGCTTTTGAGGTGTAAAGGTGTAAGAACCTCCCCTTCTATTCTTGTAATTATTCCCCTCTCTGAAATAAAAGAAAGATCTTGTTTTACCCTGTTTTGGCCTGGAGAGAGAAAATATCTAGAGAGAGGTAATCCAAAATTGAGATCTTTTTGGATATAAAAATCCTCCTAGTGTCTGAAATTGTTTCCCCTGAAATAGAAGTTCAAAATAAATTCTCCAAAGTGCATTAGGAATCAATTAAAAATGATTTAACAGACCTTAGCCTAAGGGTCAAGATTTTTTGAAAATTTTGGATTATGGTCCAATTAAGGTTCCTATGGACCAATAGGATTAATCCAAGTGTTGGGATGAGATAAATCCAAACAATAAAAGAAAATACCCAAAATGAGTAAATGCTCACATAATATGAAGAGTTGACTGAGTACAAGGTTTATTACTTAAAAACTATGAGATATAACTAAAAAAAGAGATATTTTGGAATAATGATACATTTTTGACACCTTGGTAAGGAGGGGGGAGACTTTGAGGTAGGCACCTATTTCACACATGTGGATGAGTTTTTAACTCAAAAAATTGTGATATTTTTATCTCTCCTCTCTCTTGGATCAAACCAAATAAAAAAGGGAGCCAAACTGATCCAAATCTTGTCCAAATTAAGCCAAACTGAAGCTGGAAAATTCTAGAACTTAGTTGGACTCAGCTAGTAGCCTCCCTCACCTATAAATAGACCCTCATTCTTTTGTATTCTCATCTTTGAGCTATACCATGCCAGTATTACATTAAAATACTCATATTTTCTATTATCCCTTAAAAATTTTCTACTTTTGGAGAAAGTGGAGCTTCTCTCTCTCTTCAACCATCCTTGGAGCTTTCCTCTCAACACACTAACTCATTCTTTTGTATTCTCATCTTTGAGCTATACCATGCCAGTATTACATTAAAATACTCATATTTTCTATTATCCCTTAAAAATTTTCTACTTTTGGAGAAAGTGGAGCTTCTCTCTCTCTTCAACCATCCTTGGAGCTTTCCTCTCAATTGATTGGTTGAGGGCTTCTTCTAAGATAGAGAAGCAAGAAAAATCAAGAGGTAAGATGTAATTTCATGGTTTTTCTCTACTATTCACAATGTTCTCACTTCTCAACCCCGCTCAAGCTTGAGAAGTTTCTAATTAAGTGTTTATAATACAAATCAAGCTTTTCTTAAGAGTTGTAATGAATAATTTAAGAAAAGTTTATCTTTATGCTTAATTTAGGATGTTTTTTAAGTATATCTCTCTCTCCCCAAAAGAATGGTCATTCCTATGACCAATTATCTATTCAAATGATGCTTTTCATTGATAAATTCTCAATTCAAAAATCAAACTCTATGCTAGTTAAGCTTGAGGTTAAAGAAATGGTTTTTAATGCTTATATGCTAATAAAATTATGATAAACTTATGACTTAATTCCATAAATTGGATTTAGGCCTAAGTGATAGTTATTCTATCATAATGGTATTACAAAGTCTTACTCTTTCAAGATTTATTGAAAATTATCAGTAATAGCAATGCGGAGCTATGGTAAAATTTTTAGAAATTAATACAAAAATCATTTTTATGCATAATGTGAAAAGAGGACTTCCTACCATATTCTAGGATTGAATATCCTATGCTAAAAGAATGATTTTCATCAAATTCATGGTAAAGTAATTTTTAACGTTTATGCATAATTAAATAATTAAGAAAAGAGAAGTTTTTGGTAATTTTATTTAAATGATAAAAGAGGAATTTCCATGACATTTTGAATTCAATCATTTTAATGGTAAAAGTGGATTTCTTGGCATAATTGAATTAATGGATATTTTTATTAAAATTCAAAGAGGAATTTCATATCAATTTATTTTATGCATGAGAAAATTTTAATGGTAAAGAGGAATTCCCATGACAATTGGAATTCAATCATTCAAATGGAAAAAGTGGAATTCTTGGCATATTTGAATAATGAGTATTTTTATTAAAGAAAAGAGGAATTTTAGATAAATTTATTTTATGAAAGAGGAATTCTCATGACATTTAAAAGTAATCATTTAAATAAAAAGAGAGGAATTCCCATGATAATTGAGATCCAAGAAATTAAATGGGAAAAGAGAAATTTTTAGCATAATTCAAATTACGAGTATTTATCAAAAGAAGAATTTTGAGCATTATTGAGAAATATGGGTAGAATTGATTTTTGTAAATCCCATGAATTCTTATACTCAAAATTAGAATATTGAATATATTCACTTGAGAAATTTGAGAAAGAACATGAAAATATCCATCGAGAAAAAGTACCTTTACCTAGGCCAAGCAATTGGCAGAAATTTAGAAAAAGTCCCATCATCGGCATCGAAGTAGAAAAAGCTACTAAATGTGAATGAGATGTGATAAGATGTGAATGGATGTGATAAGATGTGAACGAGATGTGATAAGATGTGAATGGATGTGATAAGATGTGAATGGGATGTGATAAGATGTGAGTGGATGTGATAAGATATGGTGTGATGTAAATGAATGTGGATGGGAGGTGAGGTGGTGTAAATGGATGTGGATGTGAATGATGAGATGAGAATGAGATGTGAGGATATGTGAAAGGATGTGATGTGATGTAAATGGATGTGGATGTGATAATATGTGATGGGATGTAAATTAATGTGGACGTGGATTTGATAAGATGTGATGTAATGTAAATGAATGTGGATGTGGATGTGATAGGATGTGATGTGACACAAATGAATGTGGATGTGATGTGACACAAATAGATGTGGATGTGATAGGATGTGATGTGATGTAAATGAATGTGGATGTGGATGTGATAGGATGTGATTTGATGTGATGTAAAGGGATGTGGATGTGAATGTGATGAGATGTGGATGAAATGTGATGTGATGTGAATATATATGGATGTGAATGTGAATGTATGGATGGATATGAATGTGATGTAATGTGGATAGAATGTATGTGATGGGATGGGAATGCAATGAATGTGATGGATGTGAATAGATGCGATGAGATGTGAATGGATGTAAATGTACCGTGATGTAAATAGATGTGATGTGATGTAATGTGAATCGAGATAGATGTGAATGGATGAGATGTGATGTGAATGTGATGTGATGTGATGTGAATCAGGATAGATGTGATGTGATGTGATGTGAATCGGGATAGATGAGAATGGATGAGATGTGATGTGAATCGGGATAGATTTGAATGGATGAGATGTGATGTGAATGCATGTGATGTGATGTGATGTGAATCGGGATAGATGTGAATGGATGAGATGTGATGTGAATGGATGTGATATGATGTGATGGGCTGTGAGTCGAGATAGATGTGAATAGATGAGATGTGATGAGAATGGATGTGATGAGATGTGATGTGAATGAGAATGGATGTGATGAGATGTGATGTGAATCGGGATAGATGTGAATAGATGAGATGTGATGTGAATGGATGTGACGTGAATCAAGATAGATGTGAATGGATGAGATGTGATGTGAATGGATGTGATGTGGATCGGGTAGATGTGAATGGATGATATGGGATATGAATGGATGTGATGTGATGTGATGTGGATATGGCTAGATGAGATGTGATGTGGATATGGCTAGATGAGAATGGATGAGATGTAATGAGGATAGATGTGGATAGATGTGATGAGATGTAATATGATGTGATTGGATGAGAATGGATGGACGATGAGAATACATATGATTGGATGTGGATTAAGCAAAGTGAATTGATTTAGAAGAATGTGGAATAATGGAAAATGATGTGGAACGATGTGAAAAGATGAGAGCTCATTAGAAACTGTATTTATGACCGGTTTTTAAATGACTATTTTATGTCAAGAATGTTGGGGAAGCATTTTGACCATCTTGTGAATGAGGTTGTGTGACAAAGTTGCAAACAGCTGACGGAGAGTCAATGGAGGACGTCTCGCATAGCAAGGTCATCAGCCGAGGTCTTGACCAACCTCAGTTTGATTTAAATGGTGAGCTTCTAGTATGGTGGATGAGGGACCAAGGAAGTGGCCTATGAGTGAAGCACTAGGTGACCTACGAAGGATCCTAGAGGGTGCTGACCATACGGTGCTTGGTCGCCAAAGATACCCACGTGTGCGTCGATGAAAGATCCTTTCCCTCTCCGTGAAACGAATTTAGGGGTGCTAGCAGCGGAAGTAGCACTTCTTGCACAGGGCAGAGCCTCTCAGTCAGGGCCTTGCTCCACGAATATCCAGACAAGAGACTAAATCCTCGGTTCTTCCAAAACCGAACCTGTAAAAACTTCCCTCGCCCAGAAAGCACGACTGATTCCTCCAAGATATTTTTATTCTAATGTACTCAGGAGCCTTAACTAACCGAACTGATCCGACCAAACTTGTAAGTCACATGGTGAGATCAAGGAAAAGACTTGCACTTAGATCATAGAGACCAACGCTTTTTTCCTCATCAAGAGGCATAGCCATTGATTCTTTTCCATAGAATAAGGACTGTTCGGGATTTACTTCATCTATCGTACCATAACAGAATTAAGTTTCATTTTAGGGATCCATCATTCTAGCCTAACCCCATCCAATCCCATGGGTTAGCCTACCGCCCAACTACTCTAGTGATGGGATCCTAACATTCCATCCAGTCCCATGGATTAGCCTACCGCCCAACCACTCTAGTGATGGGATCCATTTAGGAATTCGGTTAGGTTTTGTCCCAGGTACCACGGAAAAGAGTTCCCAGGCCCCCTAGCTGGATCTTCATGCAAAATTCAAGCCAGTCACACCACTTACACACCCCCAATATGAAATTGCCTGTTTCACAGATTCAGTTGTCTTTAAAACAATCTTTTAATGAAACCATGGAATCACTGATCATAATCCTCCAAAATATTTGGTTAAATTTCAATTTCCATTCATTCCTTCATTGTTGTACCTATGACATCATTGGCAACCAGAATGCTAACCACCTGTCCACTTAGGGGCCTTTTCAATAGTTCCTAGCTCATAGTATCCAGAAATATATTCACTTATAAAAATCTAGATGGACTCTCTGCAACAAGATCAACCAACAGATCCATATAAAAGAGCCATGGACTCATCCGTTTTTGAGGACCAGCAAGGTCAATTAACCAGATCCATGCCCTAATTAAAAACATGTAGAGAAAGAGGAGACACACACACACAGGAGCAAACCCTAATGTATATTACAAACCGTAACCATAGAGGGAAGCCATCTCCCTTCTCACACAATGCATAAAGCCATAATCCATAATACACAACACACACTGCTAACCCTATCTTATGTCCACACACTATGACCAGCTGGACGCGGTCATTTATGTCTCACACATGCTGCTACCTAACATGCCAGCACATGGTGCAGCTAGCACAAGATGACATCGAGCTTGAATCTCAACAGCCCCTCTCAAGCTCATGATGTGCTGCCATAGATGAAGATGCAGATGAGCTTGGGCTATCAAAGCTCTCAACACTCTCCCTCAAGCTCATCCCATGTACTCCCAACATAGTACGGAAGTACTCAAACTTCTCCCTGCTAAGTGGCTTTGTAAAGATGTCGGGCACCTGCTCTTCAGTCTTCACATACTGCAAATCCACTATACCATCCAACACTTTCTCTCTGACAAAATGATAGTGGACCTCTATGTGTTTGGTCTGCGCATTAAAAACTGGATTCTTGGCCAACTGCATGCTGTTCATGTTGTCACAATGAATGACAACCTTACCATCAATAGGCTCACCCAAATCAGCCAAGAGACTCTTTAACCATACTCCTTCACATGTAGCAATGGCTGCACCCCTGTATTTAGCCTCTGTACTAGATAAAGCAATAGTAGGTTGCTTCTTGCTACTCCAACTCACCACTGCACTTCCAAATGTAAAGGCATAACCACTAATAGACCTCCTATCATACAAGCTACCTGCCCAATCTGCGTCTGTGTAGCCATGTACATCCAAGCCTTTACCATGCTCATAAAGAAGACCATAATGTGCAGTGGTCTTTACATATCGCATAATGCGTCTCACTGCATCCAAATGAGGTTTTCCGGGGCTGCGCATAAATTGGCTTACTAGCCCTACAGCATAACTGAGATCCAGGCGTGTGATAGTCATGTAAATAAGACTGCAACCATCTTTCTATACATAGATGGATCATCGAACTCTTCACCAAAATCAGCCCGCAGCTTTATATTCTGCTCCAAAGGTGTACTCATTGGCTTACACCCTGTCATCCCATATTTTTCCACCATATCCAATGCATATTAGTGTTGCACTAGCCATGTACCTGCATGGTCTTTGATCACTTCAATCCCAAGAAAATATCTCAATTCACCTAAGTCTTTCATGTCAAACTGCCCACTCAATGCCTTCTTGACATGCATAACATTTGTAGCATGATCTCTTGTCAATCAAGTCATCCACATAGATGACAAGTAAGACAATCCCATGATCTGTTTTCTTCACATAGAGTGAAGAATCTGCTGAAGAAACCTAAAATCCAAGGGAGATAAGATATCAGCTTATCTTATCACTCCAAGCACGAGGTTCTTGCTTCAAACTATATAATGCTTTCTTTAATCTTCATACATGAGTGGGATACCTCGGGTGTACATATCCTTCTGGCTATGCCATATAAACTTCCTCTTGTAGATCACCATTTAGAAATGCATTTTTCACATCCATTTGATGCATTTCCCAACCATTTGCTGCAGCCATAGCAATGACTTCTCTCACTGTTCCCATCTTTGCAACTCGACTAAATGTTTCATCATAGTCCAAGCCTTGGGTTTGTGCATAACCCTTAGCTACCAATCTCGTTTTATGACGTTCAATGGAACCATCTGACTTACATTTCACCTTGTAAACCCATTTGCAACCAATGACATTTTTGCCTTGTGGTAAGGCAACTAAATCCCATGTTTCCATCTCAACATCCATTGCTCTCTCCCATACATGCTTCCCAATAGCTTCTGTATAGCATGTAGGTTCCACATGCTTCACCAAAGAGGTCATATATGCGTAATGCATAGCAAAATCACGATATGTCAGCCTGTCAACTGGATACCTGACCCTTTGGGATCTCTGCAATGCATGTGGATCACTCTGAACACCTGTCACTCTAGCATGTGGAGGCACATATCTATTCTTCCTTGCACCAGGTGTGCGTAAAACTCGTATGCCAAGTTCCTCATCCAAACTCTCTGAACTTGACCACTCATAACCTGTAATGCCAATTCCTTAAAAACTCGTATGCCAAATTCCTCATCCAAACTCTCTGAACTTGACCACTCATAACCTGTAATGCCAATTCCTTCAACCTTCTTTATCCCTTTATCCACAGCACTACTCCGAGTGCTCACACTCTCATGTCTCAAGCATCCTGACCATGGACGTATAGTGCTACTCTCAGACTCTGCTGGCCCAGACATAGAAATAGAACTTGCTTGTGACAAGTTCACATGCACATCAGCATCAAGGGAATCAATGACACCCTCATCCTTTGCTTTGTACCAACTAGCAAGTTCATCAAACACCACATCTCGTGAGATAACCACTTGCCTAGTTTGTGGATTGTAACATTTATATGCCTTGCGATCCTGTGCATATCCAACAAACACACACTTTTCTGCCTTAGGATCCAACTTCATCCTCCTCTCGTCTGGCACATGTACATAAGCTATGCAACCAAACACTTTGAGGTGTCCAATGTCTGGCCTAAAACCTGTAAGCCGCATCTCTGGCATACTTCCATGTATGGGTACTGTGGGTGTCTTATTAAGTACATACACCGCGGTGGCACACGCTTCTGCCCACAATAATAGTCTGGCATGCTCTTTTCATTGAGCATTGCCTTGGCCACATCACAAATGACTCTATTCTTTCTCTCAGCAACACCATTTTGCTGAGGTGTGTACCTGCAAGTTAACTGCCTTCTTATGCCATGCTTTCTCAAGAAATGCTCAAAAGCATGTGAGGTGTATTCGCCACCTCCATCTGTCCTCAAACATTTTATCCAAGAGCCATATAGCTTCTCTGCAAAAGCTTTGAAGTCCATAAACTTTCCCAACACTTCACTTTTCTCTCTTAGAAAGTAAATCCAAGTCATTCTGCTGAAATCATCAATGAATGTCACATAATACAAGCTGCCTTTAATGGATGGGTTTTGTGCAGGACCCCATACATTGCTAAGAACTATCTCAAGTGGCCTGCTACTCATGTTGCCTTCTTTAGAAAACGGCAACCTTGCCTCCTTTCCAAACTGACAGGCATCACAAACATGCATATTCCCATCATACTTGAATCTAGGCATCCCACTAACAATGCCTCTTGCCTGCATGCTCTTTAACCTTTGTATGTTCACATGTCCAATCCTTTTATGCCACATGTCAATGTCCTTTACCACATTTTGGCTTTTAGAGAACATGGTTGATTTCAACTCAGGAATCCCAGCATCCAACTAATAACCTGCCTGCTTTCTTTCCTTTGGCAATGCTTTTACATCCATTTTTTAAATCCTCAACGAAGCAACCATGCTCATTGAAATGAACCTGTAAACCCTATTCCACCATTTGACCAACTGAGGCCAAACTTTTTGTAATAGAAGGCACATACAAGACATCTGCCATAGACTTCATGTCACCATTGTGCATAACCAATGGTACACTTCCAACATGTAAGATAGCATGTTGAGTATCATCTCCTGTTTCCACATAGCCTTTCACATCCATAGGCTTCATATGCTCAAACCATTCGCCATGACAAGTCATATGGTTTGATGCTCCAAAGTCCATATACCAAGTGTCATCACTTTCACCATTCGTCATCGTCGATCCCACAACATGTTTCATGGCAAACAAGTGATTTGCACTGCCATCATTACTGCTTGATGCATAATTTCCACCACTTGCATAATTTCCACCATGTTGTGCATAATGTCCACCATGTTGTGCTCTACCCCCTCTCAAATCATTTTGTTTGCGGAAACAATCACGTGCCATATGACCAAATTTCCCACAGTAATGGCATTCCACATCTTGCATAGATGTTTGTTGGCCTTACCAACGTCCTCTACCACGAGGATTAGCTCTGCCTCTCTGAGGTGTATATCCATGACCACCTCTAGCACCATATGTAGGCTGAAAATTCTGTTGTGTTGACTTGTCCTGCCATCCACGACCATTACCACGGCCACGTGATGCAAATCTCCCCTTGCCTCTAAATCCCTTTTGTGAATAGAAAGCCTGATTTCTGCCCATTATCATCATGGCTAGTAGATGCATCATGAAAAGAGTCACTGAGTTTGATTTCCTCAACAAGCAAGAGTGAAACCAACTCATCAAAATCTGGTAAACCTGTACTCGGAACCGAGATGGATGTATCAAAAGACTTATACTCCTTGCCAAGACCACGCAAGGTAATGTCTACCAAATCATCATCAGGCATGGGGGCATTGATTGTTGCCAATGCATCTGCATACTTCTTTATCTCTTGTACATAATCATGGATGCTCCTTCCTTTCTGTTTCACATTATGAATCTGTTGTCTCAACTGAGACTTGCGAGCAGTAGTGTCTGTATCAAATAGCTTTACCAATGTATCCCATGCATCCTTGGGATTCTAAGCATCATAGATATGTATGAGTATAGCATCCGAGATACATATAGACAGGTAATTCAAAACTTTGTATGCTCTTTTTGACCATTGCTTATGAGCTACAACCTGTTGCTGTGTAGGTTGTCGGGGTAGTTCCGGCTCTGGCTCTGCACCTGTAACAAGGTTCCAAAAACCTTTTCTCTTCAAAAAGCTTTTGATCCAGTACTTCCATGCAAATTTTACTGGGTTGTTTGACATATTTTTACAATGCAAATGAACCTTCCATACACGTCCAACTTTTCACCCACATTTTGTACTGGGTTGTCTGACATATTTGCTCAATGCAAATGCACCTTCGGTACACGTCCAAATCTGTAAACGAGCCTTCATCAGCTCAACCACACTCTAATAAGTGTGGTTGATACTCCAAAGTACACTCTAATAAGTGTTCTAGATACTCCAAAGTATCTAGAACACTCTAATAAGTGTTCTAGATACTCCAAAGTACTCAACAAACTTCACTTTTGATGTAGAGAATCAAACTGATTGTATCCAAAATGAACTGGCATATGCAATCCAAGGTACCCTATTTTGGCACGCCTTCCAAGGATTCAAATTGCAATGTAGTGGTTCTATCAAGTGTGGATAACTTGCATTGACACCTAAACAAGCTCAATGTTGCATATCAGCCAAGGTGCATACATACCAAATTTGTTAGATCCCCTTCTCTGTTTTGAGAAAAACTAGTAAAACCAGAACATACCAGTAGTAAGAGTGCTCTAATGCCTTTGATTCTTGTCCAAATTGAGAGACCAGGCATTCATTAGCTTAGCATTGATTTCTACTAACTCCATGTAAAAGGAATCAGACCAATTGTTTAAGATGAGAGAGTACTTAGCTGATTAATCACCCTCTATTTCACTAATCACAGTAGACAGCCTCTTTAATCAGCTCATTTCAAGCTCCATAATGCATAATTGCTTCAACCAATCATATAGCAACCTTCTCAAGTGTATGTACCACACAATTGCTAAGAGAATTTTGAAATTTGTCAACCACAAGACTTGATTTTTGGCCTCCACTTAGCAAAAAGTTAAAAAATTGCTCTGTTTCCTCATGATATGCTGCGCCGCTTGCTCCTGAGGAGAATTGGTGAGTTCATAGAGTTGTTTGAAGATAGATATGGATGCCCAACACTCCTAGTCATGTACTCAATCCATCAATTCAGTGATTTTTGCAAAAACCTAGCTTTAATTGCATCCACAATGTGTGTCATTTCTCTGTTTTTGTGAAGGGTTCAAACCAGTGATTTTCCTCTCACATAAATGCACCAACATGGCTCCAAATTCAATTTAGGGATTGCACATGAGTTGCTAATACATTAATCCTTGTCACATACATGTTCCTTTGCCATATTACATCTATTTTCACAATACATCACCGCTTTCAAGCTCCAATGGAAAGCTTGCAAAAAACCAGAATTTTCTTTTGCTTTGGGCAACCCTGATTTACCTTGTTTGTGCTTGAATCACCTGCAATCCACTCAAGGGTGTTTAGTAGTCCTTACCCGGTAGGCCAAGCTCTCAGATTTGATAGAAATCGGTGTGCTCCAAGATTCACAGCATCAATGGCAAGCTTCACTTTTCTTCACAGCTTCTTCTCCCTCTTCTCTCACTCATTCATAAACCCTAATAGAGAGCACCAGGCTCTGATACCATGATTAAAAATAGGTAGAGGGAGAGGAGACACACACACAGGAGAAAACCCTAATGTATATTGCAAACCCTAACCATAGAGGGAAGCCATCTCCCTTCTCACACAATGCATAAAGCCATAATCCATAATACACAACACACACTATGTGTTGTGTCTACACACACTGCTAACCCCAGCTAATGTCCACACACTATGACTAGCTGGACGTGGTCATTTATGTCTCACATGCTGCTACCTAACATGCTAGCACATGGTGCAACTGGCACAAGCTAACATCGAGCTTGAATCTCAACATGCCTGAGTTCAGAAAACAACTCTAACACATTGTTCCATTTTCTTCCTTGACGAACGCATGGGTATCTTCGGTGACCCAGAGCCTGAGTAGCGTATGGTCAACACCCTCTAGGATCCTTCGTAGGTCACCTAGCACTTCACTCATAGGCCTCTTCCTTGGTCCCTCATCCACCGTATCGAAAGCTCACCATTTAAATCGAACCGAGGCTGGTCAAGACCTCGACCGACCTTGCTACAAGAGACGTCCTCCATTGACTCTCGGTTAGCTGTTGCAACTTTATCACTTAGGTCTCCTCCACGACCTCATTCACAAGACGGTCAAAATGCTTCCCCAGCATTCTTGAAATAAAACAGTCATTTAAAAATAGGTCATAAATATAGTTTCTATAACGAACTCTCGTCTTTCCACAGTGTTTCACATCAATCTACATTTCTTAATCCACGTCCAATCATATGTATTCCTATCGTCCTTCATCCATTCTCATCCAATCTACATTTCTTAATCCACGTCCAATCATATGTATTCCTATCGTCCTTCATCCATTCTCATCCAATCATGTTATATTCCATCTCATCACATCTATCCACATTTATCCTCATCACATCTCATCCATTTGCATCTACCCATATCCGCATCTCATCACATCTCATCCGTTTGCATCTACCCATATCCGCATCTCATCACATCGCATTCATTCACATTTCATCCATTCATATCTACCCCGATCCACATCACATCCCATCACATCACATCCATTTCACATCACATCTCATTCATTCATATCTATCCCGATTCACATCTCATCCATTCACCGCATCTCATCCATACACATCACATCACATCACATCCATTCTCATCACATCTCACCCATTCACATCTACCCCGATCCACATCACATCACATCACATCCATTCACATCTACCCTAATTCACACCACATCCATTCACATCTATCTTGATTCACATCACATTCATTCTCATCACATCTCACTTATTCACACTTATCCTGACTCATATCACATCATATCTCATCCATTCTCATCTAACCCGATTCACATCACATACATTCTATCCACATTACATCACATCCACATCCATCCATATCTCAACACATCCATACACATTCCATCTTATTCATCCATATCCATCCAGTCATTCACATGCACGTCTATCCACATCCATCCATTCATCACATTCTGTAAGATCCCTGTTCCCACCGAGCAATGGATTCAGGATACTGGCAGTGGAAGTAGCACTTCTCGCGCGGGACAGGGGTCCCACATTCGGGGCCTCACCCACGGATATCCGGATAAGAGACTAATCCGTCGGTTGTTCCAAAACCGAACCCGGAAAAACTTCCTTTACCGGAAAGCACGGGAGATTCCACCAGGAAAACTTTTACTCTAACGTAGTCAAACCCTTACTGATCAAACAGATCCGACTGCATCTATAAAGATACTTGGTCAGATCAAGGAAGAAACTTGCACTTGGATCATTGGGATCAACGCTTTTTTCCCCATAAAGAGGCACAGCCGTTGATTCCTATCCATAGAACAATTACTATCCGGGATTTGCTTTATCTATCGTAGTAACAAAATTTGAGTCTCGATTTACAGATCCATCAGTCCAGCCTAACCCCATCCAATCCCATGGGTTAGCCAACCGCCCAACCACTGTAGTGATGGGATCCAATTAAGAATTTGGTTAGGTTTTGTCCCGGGTACCAAGGAAAAGAGTTCCAAGGCCCCCTAGCCGGATGTTCATGCAAAAATAAAACTAGTCACACCACTCACACACCCAATATGAAATTGCCTTTTCACAGATTCAACCAGTTTAAAACAATCCTTTAATAAAACCATAGTATCGCTGATCACAATCTTCCAATTTATCCGGTTGATTCTTAAATTTTCCCATCATTCCTTCATCAGAGTATCTATGGCATCATTGGCAACTAGGACGCTCACCACCTGTCCACACACAGGGGCCGTTTCCTAATCCCTAGCCCATAATACTCGGCAATATAATCTCTTATCAAGATGGACTCTCGTTGAAGATCAGCAAGATCAACCAACAGATCCATATAAAGAGCCATGGACTCATCCATTGAAGACCAGCAAGGTCAATCAACCAGATCCATTTCCGATTTCAGAAAACAACTCCTACTCTTGTTCCAATATCTTCCTCGACGCACGCGTGGGTATCCTGGGCGACCCAGAGCCCGAGCACCGTATGGTCAGCACCCTCTAGGATCCTTCGCAGGTGACCTAGCGCTTCACTCATAGGCCGCTTCCTTGGCCCCTCGTCCACCGTACCGGAAGCTCACCACATTAGGAACTCAATGGAGTCTTTTTGGGCCCTTTAATTTGCCATGAGATTATGGAAACGTTTAACTTTTTGACAAATAGGAGCCCGCCATGTAAGCAAAAACCAATGGTTTGTAAGAGAGGTGTAAGAGTGGTCAAAGGGTGCACTTTTTCCCCCAAAAAGAGGAGGGGGCAATTTTACAATTTTCGGACCTCCATAACTTCTACATACAAGCTCCGATTTGAGCGGAGATTACAGATCCGTGATCTACGCATCAAGAGCTTTCCATAGATATGTTACATGATATGGTTTTATCCGCTAGATTTTAAATTCCATTTTCCTCCCAAAATTCAAATTCGAATAAAGTAGCCGTTTTGAAGCTTCAAATTAGAAAACGTTTCTTCTTAAGAGAAAAGGTTTGACTCCCTTAAACTGCCAAATAAAAGGGCCCAAGAAGACTCCATTGAGTTCCTAATGTTTTAATCGCACCGAGGCTGGTCAAGACCGACCTTGCTACGCGAGACGTCCTCCATTGACTCTCCGTTAGCAGTTGCAACTTTATCAGTTAGGTCTCCACGACCTTAATCACAAGATGGTCACAATGCTTTCCCAGCATTCTTGACATAAAACAGTCATTTACAAACAGTCACAAAATACAGTTTCTATATTAACTCTCATTTTTCCACATTATCCCTCATCAGTCCACATTGCTTATTCCACATTCCAGTTATATGTGTACGCATTCCATCACATCATTTTCCATCTCATCACTTCAGATTCCTTCACATCACATATCATATATTCACATCCATACATATATCCACATCAGTTAGGTCTCCACGACCTTAATCACAAGATGGTCACAATGCTTTCCCAGCATTCTTGACATAAAACAGTCATTTACAAACAGTCACAAAATACAGTTTCTATATTAACTCTCATTTTTCCACATTATCCCTCATCAGTCCACATTGCTTATTTCACATTCCAGTTATATGTGTACGCATTCCATCACATCATTTTCCATCTCATCACTTCAGATTCCTTCACATCACATATCATATATTCACATCCATACATATATCCACATCCACATCCATACATCCACATCTACATCCATGCATCTATTTTCACATCCACATCTACATGCACATTCATGCATCCTCATCCATACATCCACATCTACATGCTCATTCACATCCATACATCCACATCTATATGCTTACATTCACATCTACATGTATACATCCACATCCCATCCATGCATCTACATCGACTTCCTCATTTACACCCATACATCCACATTCACACTCACATCTACATGCATACATCCATACATACACATCCATACACCATTTCCTCATTCCCATTCATATAACCCCATACGCCTTCTCATCTATTCTTTAATGAATTCATAGTTCTTGGCTTAGGTGGAGTAGAGTAACAATGCACTAAATACTATCTTTTTTTCAACAAGGGGAGGCTTCTATTTATAGGAAAATTTGAGCTCCTAACCAAACAAACCGATTCTAGAATTTTCCAAGTCAGTTTGGTCACTTTTTTAGGTCAGTTAAGCTAACTTTTTGGAACTAGACTTGAATGAGGAGAGAGGAGAGATGAAATATCTCAACTTTTATGATTTTAAAACTCATTTAAGCATGTGTTTTAGGCGCCTCATTGAAGGCCCTCCTTTTCCTTACTGATGTGTCAAAAATGGAATCCTTACACTCAAAATATCTCATATTTTTATATTGCTCGTAGTTTTTTACTAATAAACCTTGTACATTTTCAACTCTTCATCTTATGTGAGCATTTAAGGGACTCTCCTTCCTTACATATGTGTCATAATAAAATCATTATACCCAAAATATCTCATATTTTTAATATTGCTCATAGGTTTTTACTAATAAACCTTGTACATTTTCTACTCTTTATCTTATGTGAGCATTTACTCATTTTTGGGTATTTTCTTTTTACAAATTGGATTTATCTCCTCCCTACACATGGATTGATGCTATTGGCCCATAGGAACCTTAATTGGACCATAGTCTAAAGATTTCTGAAAATCTAGACCCTTAGGCTAAGGTTCTTTATACCTATTTCCAATTAATTCCAATTGCACATTGGAAAATTCTTTTTGAATTTCTGTTTCAAGGGAATTCGTTTTAATTATATGAGATATTTTTCTATCCAAAAAATATTCAAAATCTGAATATTCTCTCTCTAGAATATTTTCTCTCTCTAGGTTAAAACACTTAGAAACAAGATCTTTATATTTCTGAAGAGGGATTGATTACATGGGAATATGCTGGACATTTTGTGAGGCTGGGGAGGAATCTTACATTCTCTCCCACTTGAAAAACGCGAGATGTCCTCATCTCGCAAACTGGGGTAATTTCGCAAGAAGCACGAATATGAAACTTAGAGAAGAATTTTAATCAAGATTAACCACCAAGAAAAGTCTTAAAGAGAGCAAGATTCAAAATAAGAACAAGATTTAAACTTTATTCACTCTCGGAACTTATACAGTAAAGATAGAAGAACTCTTTACACTTCTATAAGCCCGTCCATCATATGATCACAAAAGCAGCACTCACAAGCTGCGCAAGTATAAGGTAACTCATCTATGGGAATAATTCTGTTGGTTATTACCGCACCTATCTCAGTGGTATGAGGTGATCTAACAAAAGGACCTCTGAGTGGCAAGCCAAAAACGGGGTAAAGGCATATCTTCTCATGAGGAAGAAAACACGCCAGTAAGAAGACTCGCTCAGAAAACCCAAGATGCCTTGATCTCATGACGCAGTAGTATCGGGGACCCAAACCCAAGGCTTCAATAACCATGGCCAAGCGGACATTGTTACGAAAGTGCTGTTGACCCCAGGGTGTTACCCTAGTTATATCTTGATAGGTCTGCGATTTGGTCTGAGCTACAGAAGTTCCCAAGTGAGGGAAAAGTGAGCGCTCATACTGTTCTATAAAATCCTTCTTCACAGACTCACTTGCGTCTTGAAGGTGAGGAATCATTATGGATAAAACTAGTTCTTGTTGCCAAGCCATGAAGGAGATTAAGAAAAAAAGGAGATCGATGGGAGTAAGATTACTGTGAACGACAAGTAAAAGTTACGACTTATATAAAGGAAGGAGCTAACGTAACTTAGAAGCCAACGGTAACTTGCCACTGAAGTTTTACTGTCTTTCCATGATTTGGGTTTGGCACATTTTTCTATAGAAGGCATTTAGAATTTTGAGATGAGGAGATAAAAGAAGCTTGTAGGTTAAGTCACCTACTTTCAATGAATTCATATATAAGGCCCACAATATCTGGGGGATAACTTCTTATACTTCCCAAGAGATAAAGAACTTCTTTTGGGCCGTACTCGAATGAAAACCAAAACCTTGGTATCCAAAACACCGATTCTCACTTCTGAACTCATTGTTCTAAATCCTTGAAACAGGTGGGACTCCTGAGAAGTATTCTAGGGAAAGGGTCTTCCTTTTTTTAAACAGAAACTTTCTTTTATTTTAGGGAGGGAATAATTATAAGATCAGAAAGGGAGATTCTTACTCCTATATACCTCGAAGGCTGGGGAGGAATCTTACATTTGATACCAACTATGAGATCCCTGTTCCCACCGAGCAACGGATTCAGGATACTGGCAGCGGAAGTAGCACTTCTCGCGTGGGGCAGGGGTCCCACATTCGGGGCCTCGCCCATGGATATCCGGACAAAAGACTAATCCGCCGGTTTTTCCAAAACCGAACCCGGAAAAACTTCCTTTATCGGAAAGCACGGGAGATTCCACCAGGAAAACTTTTACTCTAACGTAGTCAAACCCTTACTGATCAAACAGATCCGACTGCATCTATAAAGATACTTGGTCAGATCAAGGAAGAAACTTGCACTTGGATCATTGGGATCAACGCTTTTTTCCCCATCAAGAGGCACAGCCGTTGATTCCTATCCATAGAACAATTACTATCCGGGATTTGCTTTATCTATCGTAGTAACAAAATTTGAGTCTCGATTTACGGGTCCATCAGTCCAGCCTAACCCCATCCAATCCCATGGGTTAGCCAACCGCCCAACCACTGTAGTGATGGGATCCAATTAAGAATTTGGTTAGGTTTTGTCCCGGGTACCAAGGAAAAGAGTTCCAAGGCCCCCTAGCCGGATGTTCATGCAAAAATAAAACTAGTCACACCACTCACACACCCAATATGAAATTGCCTTTTCACAGATTCAACCAGTTTAAAACAATCCTTTAATAAAACCATAGTATCACTGATCACAATCTTCCAATTTATCCGGTTGATTCTTAAATTTTCTCATCATTCCTTCATCAGAGTATCTATGGCATCATTGGCAACTAGGACGCTCACCACCTGTCCACACACAGGGGCCGTTTCCTAATCCCTAGCCCATACTACTCGGCAATATAATCTCTTATCAGGATGGACTCTCGTTGAAGATCAGCAAGATCAACCAACAGATCCATATAAAGAGCCATGGACTCATCCATTGAAGACCAGCAAGGTCAATCAACCACATCCATGCCCGATTTCAGAAAACAACTCCTACTCTTGTTCCAATATCTTCCTCGACGCACGTGTGGGTATCCTAGGCGACCCAGAGCCCAAGCACCGTATGGTCAGCACCCTCTAGGATCCTTTGCAGGTGACCTAGCGCTTCACTCATAGGCCGCTTCCTTGGCCCCTCATCCACCGTACCGGAAGCTCACCATTTTAATCGCACCGAGGCTGGTCAAGACCTCGGCCGACCTTGCTACTCGAGACGTCCTCCATTGACTCTCCGTCAGCAGTTGCAACTTTATCAGTTAGGTCTCCACGACCTTAATCACAAGATGGTCACAATGCTTTCCCAGCATTCTTGACATAAAACAGTCATTTACAAACAACATTTACAAACAGTCACAAAATACAGTTTCTATATTAACTCTCATTTTTCCACATTATCCCTCATCAATCCACATTGCTTATTCCACATTCCAGTTATATGTGTACTCATTCCATCACATCATTTTCCATCTCATCACTTCAGATTCCTTCACATCACATATCATATATTCACATCCATACATATATCCACATCCACATCCATACATCCACATCTACATCCATGCATCTATTTTCACATCCACATCTACATGCACATTCATGCATCCTCATCCATACATCCACATCTACATGCTCATTCACATCCATACATCCACATCTATATGCCTACATTCACATCTACATGTATACATCCACATCCCATCCATGCATCTACATTGACATCCTCATTTACACCCATACATCCACATTCACACTCACATCTACATGCATACATCCATACATACACATCCATACACCATTTCCTCATTCCCATTCATATAACCCCATATGCCTTCTCATCTATTCTTTTTCATCACATCCATTCTCACCCTATCACAACCCATATTCATCTTATCTCATCACATACACTTCTTATCTCATCTTTTCACATCTCATACACTTCCTATCACATCTTAACTCATCTTATCACATCTTAACTCATCTTATCACATCCTAACTCATCTCATATGCATCTTATCTCATCTTATCACATCTCATACACCTCTTATCACATCCTAACTCCTCTTATCACATCCTAACTCATTTTTTTTATGCATACCTCTATGCAAGAATTTCAATTGTGATAAAAGTAACACTTTTATAATAAAATAATTATTTTTTTTCTATAATATTTTTATAATAAAATAATAATTTATTTATTTTTTTCATTTCTATGCACGAAATTCAATATGATGAAAATAATATTTTTATAATAAAATAATCATCTTTTTTTTTCTTTACAGTTTTATAATAATAAAATATTCATCTTTTATGCATACCTCTATGTATGAATTTCAATTATGCTAAAAGTAACACTTTTATAATAAAATATTTATCTTTTATGCACACTTCTATGCATGAAATTCAATTATGCTAAAAGTAATACTTTTATAATAAAATATTTATCTTTTATGCATGCCTCTATGCACAAAATTCAATTATGCTAAAAGTAACACTTTTATAATAAAATATTTATCTTTTATGTATACCTCTTATGCATAAAATTCAATTATGCTAAAAGTAACACTTTTATAATAAAATATTCATCTTTTATGCATACCTCTATGCATACATTTCAATTATGTTAAAAATAACACTTTTATAATAATATATTTATCTTTTATGCATAATATAAAAATTTAATTTTTCCATGATTACTATGAAATTCTTTCAATTAATCTAGGATGATAATTCCTAGAATATGATAGGAAATCCTCTTTTCATGCTTTGAATGAAATTATTTTATGTGTATATTTTTATAAAATTTTGCCATAGCTCCGCTACTATAACTAATAGATCTCAATTATTTTAAAAGATATGTTATCTTTAAGGGAATGATTAGAATGATCCCTAATTGGATCATTAACCCTTAATGGATTGAATAAAAAAAATAAACATAGAATGCATAAACTAAAAGCATAGATTAAAAAAACCATTAATTTATTCTTAAGCATAGATTAATCTTGGATTAAGGAAAAGCTTTATGAAAAGTTCATTTGGATTGAGAGGGGGTCATGAGTATGACCATTTCTTAAGTGAGAGAGAGAAAAAACCATTAGAATTAAACATAAATAGAAATTTATGTAATTCTTTTCTATCATTAATTAATTAACTTCAATAGCATTTAAAAACCATACCAATTAAGCTTCTCAAACTTGAGAGGGGTTGAGAAGAGAGAAATATTTAGAAATTATCAAAATTCACCATACTTACCTTACAAATTGCTTGATTCTTTGTTCACGGTAGAGGCCCCCAACCAATCAATTGGTTTAGTATGTTGATGGAGCCACCAATGGGGATTGAAGAAAGAGAGAAGTGTCAAGAACTAGTGAATAATTAATGAATTCATAGTTCTTGGCTTAGGTGGAGTAGAGTAACAATGCACTAAACACTATCTTTTTTTCAACAAGGGGAGGCTTCTATTTATAGGAAAATTTGAGCTCCTAACCAAACAAACCGATTCTAGAATTTTCCAAGTCAGTTTGGTCACTTTTTTAGGTCAGTTAAGCTAACTTTTTGGAACTAGACTTGAATGAGGAGAGAGGAGAGATGAAATATCTCAACTTTTATGATTTTAAAACTCATTTAAGCATGTTTTTTAGGCACCTCATTGAAGGCCCTCCTTTTCCTTACTGATGTGTCAAAAATGGAATCCTTACACTCAAAATATCTCATATTTTTATATTGCTCATAGTTTTTTATTAATAAACCTTGTACATTTTCAACTCTTCATCTTATGTGAGCATTTAAGGGACTCTCCTTCCTTACATATGTGTCATAATAAAATCATTATACCCAAAATATCTCATATTTTTAATATTGCTCATAGTTTTTTACTAATAAACCTTGTACATTTTCAACTCTTTATCTTATGTGAGCATTTACTCATTTTTGGGTATTTTCTTTTTACAAATTGGATTTATCTCCTCCCTACACATGGATTGATGCTATTGGCCCATAGGAACCTTAATTGGACCATAGTCTAAAGATTTTTGAAAATCTAGACCCTTAGGCTAAGGTTCTTTATACCTATTTCCAATTAATTCCAATTGCACATTGGAAAATTCTTTTTGAATTTCTGTTTCAGGGGAATTCGTTTTAATTATATGAGATATTTTTCTATCCAAAAATATTCAAAATCTGAATATTCTCTCTCTAGAATATTTTCTCTCTCTAGGTTAAAACAGTTAGAAACAAGATCTTTATATTTCTAAAGAGGGATTGATTACATGGGAATATGCTGGACATTTTGTGAGGCTGGGGAGGAATCTTACACATTCACATCCATATATATTCACATCACATCACATTTCATTCACATCTCATCATATTCATATCCACATCCCTTTACATTACATCACATCTCATCCACATCCATTTACATTACATCACATCCACATCCATTTACATCACATCACATCTTATCACATCCACATCCACATCCATTTACATCACATCACATCCTATCACATCCTATCACATCCACATCCACATCCATTTACATCCTATCACATCCACATCCCTTTACATTACATCACATCCTATCACATCCACATCCACATCCATTTACATCACATCACATCCTATCCCATCCACATCCACATCCACATCCCTTACATCGCATCACATCCCCACATCACATCCTTTCACATATCCTCACATCTCATTCTCATCTCTCCGTTCACATCACAATTCACTTATATCTTATTCTTTCACATATCCTCACATCTCATTCTCATCTCTCCGTTCACATCCACATCCATTTACACCACCTCACATCCCATCCACATTCATTTACATCATACCACGTCTTATCACATCTTATCAAATTCGATTCACATCTTATCACATCCATTCACATCCTATCACATCTCATTCACATCTTATCACATCCATTCACATCCTATCACATCTCATTCACATCCATTCACATCCTATCTCATCTCATTCACGTCTTAACACATCCTATCACATCTTATCACATCCTATCACATCTCATTCACATCTTATCACATCCTATCACATCTCATTCACATCTTATCACATCCATTCACATCTCATTCATATCCTATCACATGTCATTCATTTTTAGTAGCTTTTTCTTTATGGATATTTTCATATTGTTTCTCAATTTTCTCAAATGGAATATATTCAATATTATTCTTTTTGAGTAAAAGATTCATGGGATTTACAAAAATCAATTCTACCCATATTTCCCAATAATGCTCAAAATTCCACTTTTGATAATTACTCATAATTTGAATTATGCTAGAAATTCCTCTTTTTCTGTTTAATTTTTATTCATTTCATAAGTATTTTCATTCTAATCTAATCACATCTTTTTCTATCTCATCACTTATTTCCTCATTTATCCTCATCAACAAATCTCATCCACTTGCATCTACCCATACATCTCATCACTTCACATCTTTTTCTATCGCATCACTTATTTCCTCATTTATCCTCATCCCCATACATCTCATCACTTCACATACATTAACATCTAAATTCAATTGTTTTTGACTTAATCCTCTCCAAAGTAATTAGTGGCCACTCTTAAGGCCATCCCCTTCTCTTCCTTACAATTCATGTAAGATACATGTCCCCACCGCGCAACAATTTTAGAGGTGCTAGCAGCGGAAGTAGCACTTCTTGCATGGGGCAGGGTCCCACACTCGGGGCCTCACCCACCACGGATATTCGGACAAGAGACTAATCCATCGGTTTTTCCAAAACCGAACCCGGAAAAACTTTCTTTGCCCGGAAAGCACGGGCGATTCCACCAGGATAACTTTTCCCTGACATAGTAAAAAGCCTTAACTAACTGAGCTCATCTGACCGAACCCGTAAGACCGAACCCATAAGTCCCATAGTCAGATCAAGGAACAAGACTGTACTTGGATCATAGAGACCAACGCTTTTTTCCTCATTGAGAGGCACAGCCGTTGATTCTTTTCCATAGAATAATTTTTGTCCGGGATTTACTTCATCTAGCAAACTAAACAGAAATTGAGTCGTCTCGATTTACGGATCCTTCAGTCTAGCCTAAGTCCCATGGGTTAGCCAACTGCCCCCAACCACTGTAGTGATGGGATCCAATTAGGAATTTGGTTAGGTTTTATCCCGAGTACAGGGAAAAGAGTTCCCAGGCCCCCTAGCCGGATTTTCAAGCAAATTTAACTCCAGTCACACCACTTACACACCCAATATGAAATTGCATTTTTCCTAGATTCAAATGTATTTAATTCAGTCATTTAATGAAATCATAGTGTTACTAATCATAAACTTCCAAGTATCCAGTTGAATCTTAATTTCCAATCATTTCTTCATCGGAGTATCTATGGCATCATTGGCAACCAGAACGCTCACCACCTGTTCCCTCAAGGGCCTTTCTATAGTTCCTAGCTCATAGTACCCGGCAGATAATCACTTATAAAAATCAAGATGGAATCCTCGTTGAAGATCAGCAAGATCAACCAACAGATCCATATAAGAGAGCTATGGACTCATCAGTTGGGACCAGCAAGGTCAATCAACCAGATCCATACTCGGTTTCAGAGAAAACAACTCTTACTCCTTGTTCCAATATCTTCCACGACGCACGTGTGGGTATCTTCTCGGTGACCCAAGGCCCGAGCACCGTATGGTCAGCACCCTCTAGGATCCTTCGTAGGTCACCTAGCACTTCACTCATAGGCCGCTTCCTTGGTCCTTCATCCACCATACCGGAAGCTCACCATTTAAATCGAACCAAGGCTGGTCAAGACCTCGGCCGACCTTGCTACGCGAGACGTCCTCCATTGATTCTCCGTCTCAGCAATTGTAACTTTATCAGTTAGGTCTCCACGACCTTAATCACAAGACGATCAAAATGCTTCCCCAGCATTCTTGACATAAAACAGTCATTTACAAACAGGTCTCAAATACAGTTTCTATATTGAACTCTCGTCTTTCCACATTATCCCTCATCAGTCTACATTACTTATTCCACATTCCATTCAAATGTGTACTTATTCTCATCCAATCACATCATTTTCCATCTCATCACCTCAGATTCATTCACATCACATATCATATATTCACATCCCAATTCATATGTCATCACATCTCATCCATTCACTCATCATTTCACATACATATTCATTATTCTACATACACATCCACATTCGTACATCCACATCATACATCCAATTCCACATCCGCATTCATACATACACATCCATATCCACATCCATACATCCACATCCACATTCATACATCCATATCCACATCCACATCCATACATCCATTTTCACATCCACATCCACATGTATACATCCATTTCCACATCCACTTTCATACATCCACATCCACATTCCATATCTACATCTATACATCCACATCCATACCCACATCCATACATCCACATTCACATTCACATCCATACATCCATATCCACATTCCACATTCAGACATCTATATCCACATTCCACATTCATACATCCACATCCACATTCACATTCATACATCCATTTTCACATCCTCATTCATACATCCACATCCACATACTTACATCCACATCCGCATCTACATCCATACATCCACATCCACATCCACATTCACATCCATACATCATTCATACATCCATATCCATATCCACATTCACATTCATACATCCACATCCACATCTACATTCATACATCCACATCCACATCCACATTCACATCCATACATTCATTTCCACATTCCACATTCATACATCTATATCCACATTCACATTCATACATCCACATCCACATCTACATTCATACATCCAAATCCACATCCACATTCACATCCATACATCCATATCCATATCTACATCCATTCATCCACATCCATTTACATCTATCTGATTCCTATCACATCTTATCACATCTATTTAAAGAATGTAAGAGAATTCTAATTTTTTGATATAAAGATTCTTTACGCATCTAATTAGGCATAAAGAGATCTTTAGTAGGAATAACACTTTTATAAAAATCCTTTTATGCATCTATTTAGGCATAAGTTAAATTTTAAGGACAATAACACTTTCGAATAAAAAATAAACCTTTTATGCATTTTACTATGCATAAATTCCATTTTAATGAGTAACACTTTCAAAATAAAAATAAATCTTTTATGCATTTTACTATGCATAAATTCCATTTTAATGAGAATAACACTTTCAAAATAAAAATAAATCTTTTATGCATTTTACTATGCATAAATTCCATTTTAATGAGAATAACACTTTCAAAATAAAAATAAATATTTTATGCAGCTAACTATGCGTAAATTTAATTTCAATGAAAATAATACTTTTGAAATAAAAATAAATCTTTTATGCATCTTTCTATGCATAAAATCAATATTGATAAGAATAACTCTTTTGAATTAAAAATAAAATTCTTTATGCATCTTTCTATGCATAAAATCGAAATTGATGAAAATAACTCTTTTGAATTAAAAATAAAATTCTTTATGCATCTTTCTATGCATAAAATCAAAATTGATGAGAATAACACTTTTGGATTAAAATAAATTCTTTATGCATCTTTCCATGCATAAATCCAATTTAGTAGGAGTTACACTTTTAGAGTAAAGAATTTCTCTTATGCATCTAATTTTTGCATAAAATCCATTTATGATGAAAATCACACTTTTAATATTAAAAAATATCTTTTATGCATATGTTTATGGATACAAATCATTTATGAAGAAAATCACTCTTTTAATATAAAAGAATTTCATTTATGCATCTATTTATGCATAAAAATCATTTATGATGAGAATTACACTTTTATAATCAAAACAACAATTTCAATATACTTCCTTCTATGCATGGAATTTAATTCTAAAGAAAGTAACACTTTTTTAATAAAATATTTTTAGTATGCATTTTCTTATACCTAGGATGAAAATTAACACTTTAAGAATACATATACGATGGGAATTACACTTTTTGAAAAAAAAACTTATTTTTCACAATTTAGAAAATTTTTCCATAACCTCCTTTGTATGCCTGACCATTTTTTAATTTTTAATTCTCTTAAATTAATTGAAAGTTCACCAAGAGTATTTAAATCATTCGAATGTAATCATTTTCTACTTATCAAAGCGAAACATTATGAAAAACTTGATTTTATCCATTAATCATTCATCTAGGATAAAGAATGGTTGGATTTACTAAAGAAGAGAGGGGAATGCCTTTTTTCAATGAGACATAACATCATAATCATTTTAGAGAAGACAAAAATCATAAAAACCATAAAATGAAATAGAAAAGAGAAGAATCTCCAACTTACAAGGAGAATTTGAGAGCTTTCCTTTGGCTTGATGGTTTGAGGGATCTACTCTTGTTTGAAACAAGAGTGGCCACCAATCTTTAGAAGAGGGAAGGTCAAAAAGTAATGAATTATGAGTAAATTCACAGTTTTTGGCTCTTGGGAGAAGCAGGGTAACAGTGCAAAAAATACTATTAAGCTTGAACAAAGGGGAAGGCTTCTATTTATAGGAAAAAGTGAGCCTCTAACCAAGCAATCTGATTCTAGAATTTTCTAGATCAGTTTAGTCAAATTTTGACCATTTTTAGGTCAGTTTAGCTCACTTTTTGGATCTAGTTGAAACAAGAGAGAGGAGAGATAAAAATATCTCATTATTTGGGAGTTTAAAACTCTCCCCCACATGTGAAATAGGTGCCTCCTTCATGAGGGGAATTCCCCCATACTAAGGTGTCAAAAATGCATCATTTCTTCTAAATATCTCTCTTTTTTAACTAATAACCTTGTCCTTAGTCAACTCTTCATCTTATGTGAGTATTTAGTAATTTTTGGGAGGATTTTCTTTATTTCTTCCATTTATCTCCTCCACACATTTGGATGAATCTTATTAGCCCATAGGAACCTTAATTTAATATTTTGAAAAAATCTTGACCCTCAGGGTAAGGCCTCTTGAACAGATTATACTTGATTTCTAATGCACCTTCTGAAAATCTTTTTGAACTTCTGTTTCGGGGGAACTTAAAAAGGGATATTTTTTCATCCAAAAATATTTAAAAACTGAATTACCACTCTCTAAAAGATTTTCTCTCTCTAGGCCAAAACTGGTAGAAACAAGATCTTTTATATTTCTGAAGAGGGATTTGACTACAAGGGGAGATATTGGACATCCTGAGAGGCTGGGGAGGAATCTTACAATTTAGCCTTTCTTTATCCTAGAATGATTAACAAACAAATTGATTAAACTTTTCTTATTGTTTACTTTTTTGAAATTAAAAATTGTGTAGATTAGAGTCCTTTATATCTTATTGGGTTTAATTTAAATAGAAAATAGAATGTTAAAGATTGAGAAATGGTCAGCCATACAAAGGAGGTTATGGCCAAATTTTCTTGAATTTTGTGGAAAGGAAAGTTTACTTTTATGTTATTCTAAAAGAGTAATTCCCACCGTTTGTGCATTGTAAAAGAAATATTCGAATTTACTCCATGTACATATTCACCTATGAATATACATGGATATCACTGATATTAATTATAAAAATTAATTTCTAAGCATAGAAAGATGCATAATGGAAATTTTTATTATAAAAGTACTGTTTTCATTGAATTTAATTTCTATGCATAGAAAGATGCATAATGAAAAATTTTATTATAAAAGTGTTGTTTTCATTAAAATTGATTTTATGCATAGAAAGATGCATAAAGGATTTATTTTTATTTCAAAAGTGTTATTCTCATTAAAATTGATTTTATGCATAGAAAGATGCATAAAAGATTTATTTTTATTTTAAAAGGGTTATTCTCATTAAAATTAATTTTATTTCAAAAGTGTTGTTCTCATTAAAATTGATTTTATGCATAGAAAGATGCATAAAGGATTTATTTTTATTTCAAAAGTGTTGTTCTCATTAAAATTGGTTTTTTGCATAGAAAGATGCATAAAGGATTTAATTTTCTTTCAAAAGAGTTATTCTCATTAAAATTAGTTTTTTGCATAGAAAGATGCATAAAGGATTTATTTTTCTTTCAAAAGTGTTGTTCTCATTAAAATTGGTTTTTTGCGTAGAAAGATGCATAAAAGATTTATTTTTATTTCAAAAGTGTTGTTCTCATTAAAATTGGATTTTTGCGTAGAAAGATGCATAAAGGTTTTATTTTTCTTTCAAAAGTTTTGTTCTCATTAAAATTTATTTTATGCATAGAAAGATGCATAAAGAATTTATTTTTCTTTCAAAAGTGTTGTTCTCATTAAAATTGATTTTATGCATAGAAAGATGCATAAAGGATTTTTTTTTAAATTTTAAAAGTGTTGTTCTCATTAAAATTGATTTTATGCATAGAAAGATGCATAAAGGATTTATTTTTAATTCAAAAGTGTTATTCTCATTAAAATTGGTTTTATGCATAGAAAGATGCATAAAGGGTTTTTTTAATTTCAAAAGTGTTATTCTCATTAAAATTGATTTTATGCATAGAAAGATGCATAAAGGATTTATTTCTTTCAAAAGTGTTATTTTCATTAAAATTGATTTTATGCATAGAAAGATGCATAAAGGATATATTTTTCTTTCAAAAGTGTTATTCTCATTAAAATTGATTTTATGCATAGAAAGATGCGTAAATTATTTATTTTTCTTTCAAAAAGTGTTATTCTCATTAAAAGTGCTTTTATGCATAGAAAGATGCATAAAGGATTTATATTTCTTTCAAAAGTGTTATTCTCATTAAAAAAAATTATGCATAGAAAGATGCATTAAGGATTTTTTTTAATTTCAAAAGTGTTATTCTCATGAAAATTGATTTTATGCATAGAAAGATGCAGAAAGGATTTATTTTTATTTCAAAAGTGTTACTTTCATTAAAATTAAATCTATGCATAAATAGGTTCATAAAAGGATTTTTTATAAAAGTGTTATTCCCACTGAAGTTGATTTTATGCATAAATAAATGCGTAAAGAATCTTTATATCAAAAATTAGAATTCTCTTAAATGAATAGATGTGATGTGAATCAGATAGATGTGAGTGGATGGATGGATGTGATGTGAATAGAGGTGATGAGATGTGAGGTGAATAGATGTGATGTGAATCAGATAGATGTGAATGGATGGATGGATGTGATGTGAATAGAGATGATGAGATATGAGGTGAATAGATGTGATGAGATGTGATATGAATCAGATAGATGTGAATGGATGGATGGATGTGATGTGAATAGAGGTGATGAGATGTGAGGTGAATAGATGTAACAAGATGTGATGAGAATCAGATAAGTGTGAATGAATGGATGGGTGGTTGTGATGTGAATAGAGGTGATGAGATGTGAGGTGAGTAGATGTGATAAGATGTGATGTGAATCAGATAGATGTGAATGAATGGATGAGATGTGATGTCATGTGAATCAGGATGTAAATGAATGATATGGGATATGAGTGGATGATATGTGATGAAAATGGATGTGAATGTATATGTGAAGAATGGATGTGAATGTGTATGTGAAAGAATGGATGTGGATGTGTATGTGAAAGAATGTGATGTGAATGTGATGTGAATGTGTATGTGAAGAATGGATGTGAATGAGTATGTGAAAGAATGGATGTGGATGTATGTGAAAGAATGGATATAGATGTGTATGTGAAAGAATGTGATGTGATGTCAAGAGATGTGATGTGTCATGAATATATGTAAAAGAATGTGATGTGATGTAAAGAGATGTGATGTGTCATGAATATATGTGGATGTGAAGAATGTATAGATAGATGTGAGAAGTTGTAGATGTGAACGATTGGATGAATGTGGATGAATGAGATGAGATGTGTATGAATGAGATATGATGTGGATAGAAGTGATGTGATATAATGGTAATTAATGTGATAGATATGAATGAATGTGAATGTGATGGATATGAATGAATGTGATGTAAATCGGGATAGATGTGAATGAATGAGATGTGAGGTAAAATGAATGAGATGTGAGGTGAGTGAATGTGATGTGGTCTGAATGGATGGAATGTGAGTGAATGTGATGTGGTCTCAATGGATGAGATGTGAATGAATGTGATGTGATGAGATGTGGATATGAGTAGATGCGAGTGGATGAGATCTAATGAGGATAAATTGAGGAAAGATGTGATGAGATGGAAATGATGTGATTGGATGAGAATAGGAATACTTATGAAATGGTTATGGAGACCCAATCTGATAAAGTTGCAACAGCTGACGGAGAGTCAATGGAGGACGTCTCACATAGCAAGGTCGGCCAAGGTCTTGACCAGCCTTAGTTTGATTAAAATGGTGAGCTTCCGGTATGGTGGATGAGGGACCAAGGAGGCGGCCTATGAGTGAAGCGTTAGGTCACCTGCTTTACGAAGGATCCTAGAGGGTGCTGACCATACGGTGCTCACCGTTGATACCCACGCGTGCGTCAAGGAAGATATTGGAATAAGGAGTAAGAGTTGTTTTCTAAATTCAGGCATGGATCTGGTTGATTGACGTTGCTCATCCTCAATGGATGAGTCCATGGCTCTTTTATATGGATCCATTGGTTGATCTTGCTAATCTTCAATGGAGATTTCATTTTGATATGTGAATATATTTCCGGTTACTAATATGAGCTAGGAACTATCGAAAAGGCCCCTCAGTGGATAGGTGGTGAGCGTTCTGGTTGGCAGTGTGATGCCATAGGTACACCGATGAAAGAAAAATTGGAAATTAGGATTCAACCAGATATTTTGGAGGATTATGATTAGTGACACTATGGTTTCATTAAATGATTGTTTTAAAGACAGCTGATTTTGTGAAAAAAGCAATTTCATATTGGGAGTGTAAGTGGTGTGACTAATTTTAAGTTTGCATGAATATTCGGCTAGGGGGCCTAGGAACTGATTTTCTTGGTACCCGGGACAAAACCTAACCAAATTCCTAATTGGATCCCATCACTACAGTGGTTGGGCGCGGTTGGCTAACCCATGGGACTAGATGGGGTTAGGCTGGAGTGATGGATTCCTAAAATGAGACTCAATTCTGTCATGGCACGATAGATGAATTAAATCCTGGATAAAAATTATTCTATGGAAAAGATTCAACGACTGTGCCTCTCAATGAGGAAAAAAGCGTTGGTCTCTATGATCCAAGTGCAATCTTTTCCTTGATCAGACTTTGATACTTACGGGTTCGGTCAGATGAGTTCAGATAGTTAAGGCTTTTGACTACGCTAGAGTAAAAATTATCCTAGAGAAATTGCCCGTGCTTTCTGGGCGAGGGAAGTTTTTCTGGGTTCGGTTTTGGAAGAATCAAGGGATTAGTGGGTGGTTGCAAGATCAGGGTGCCCAGTTTTGTCCACTCAGGCACCCTGTAAACAGTAAAAAAACAGGCAGTTGTTTACCTTTAGTGGCTAATCTCTCCTAGCAAATGAAGGAATTTTGTTTCAAGTTCTTTTGTTGGAACATCATATTCAAAGTTAGAAATATAGTTGCATAATTTGATTAAGCATTAGATAGTCAAAAGTCCTCATTTTCTTAGGTACAAAGTCAATGTATACACCCTGTCCCAAATTTGAACTGATTCCATAAAATGCTAATATCTTTTACATATAAACTCATATGAGATTCCCACTTTGTACCTTAGATCTTCACATAATATGGAGCTTAACTTGATTTTTTGAGAAAATTTTAAGATATTTGTCTATTTTATTTAAATATTTCAAGGTCTTTAAAGTATTATAATATACGCCACTTTTTGTACCCACAATAGCTACCACTTAAAATCCTCAATCTTGTAGATTAAAAGAGTGGGTAGATACTGAGACATTAGTAGAATGTGGTGGTTAGTAAAAATTGCAAATCCAATGGTTGGATTTTTAATGATCTCTTTTTCAAAATTCTTCCAGACTATCAGAAGGCCTGTAAATATTAATAATCTAATTAGTAAAATTACATTTTTGATGTGAATCATCTAAAACCTATAGGGACTAGTGTACTTGTAATGGTGCATCTATGGAAAAATGAATTGGATCCCTCTAAGTATGGAAAGATCATTTGTTTATCATTTCATCATATTTTTGATTGATTTTGATTAATTAGACTAATTTATATTAATTTAAGTTATATTGGGTTAATTTAAGGACAAGCGTATTTTCTATTATTTGCTTGATCTCATTTTAAGTACCTTGCCCCCTAAAATTTGCTTTCCAAGCATTGTCCCAGTCCAGCATAAACTGGATAAAACTGGACACCTTGATCTTGCAACAACCCTAGTCTCTTCTCCAGATATCTCTGGGCGAGGCCCCTGCCTCGCACAAGAAGTGCTACTTCCGCTGCTAACACCCCTGAATCCATTACGCGGTGGGGAAGACAGGGATCTTACACTCCGCATTCGTGAGCCTATTCAGATATACTGATTAAACTTCTGTGCATAATCTTCCACAAACACTTCATGTCCCTAAGCTTGGAAAGCACTTCATTTGGAGTCTTCTCCTTCCGAAACCGATTCAAAAATCCATTCCTCAATGCATTGTAATCCGCAAAATGTCCTGCATTAAAATTGTTGAACCACTGCATGGCTTTGCCCTCCAATGTTGCCTCAAACTGAGGCATCTTAGCTTGCGCATCATATACTCCGTCAAATCCTCTGGCCTGCCATCTTGTCTCAAATTGAGCTATGTGGCAATCAGGGTCTTCTTTATACTTTCCAAAAAGGTCTCGAACTTGACGCGTAAATCTGCTCTAGCCACTCCGCAATGTTTGAAGCGTATTTGGGGATAACTGCCTTGCTTGTATCGATGCTGATGATGATGTTGACCCCGGTGATGGTGGTCGAGGTGCTTCCAACACTGCTCTTCTCCCTATTGTTAAATCAAGGTCCCACCAAAGCCAGCACCATCACCTTTCAAAAGGTTTTTATTTCCAGAAGGTGATTCCAACCTTCCACCGCCTAAGAGATATCAGGGTCAAGCCGAGGATATGGGAAGTTCCAGGAATGGAAGAAATGTCCTTTTCCCAAAACTCAATTCCCTTGAATTCAATTACAGAAGTTCCACCCTTGAACAAGGGAGTGAAATGCTATAACTGTCAAGGATTTGGACATCGCAATATGGATTGTCCGACTCCTTTTGGATCAAGTTTTTTAGGGCAGGAAAATCAGGGATCAAGATTCTAGTCTCCAGCTCCTTCCTTCTAGAGTAATCGGGTTTCTATCTGCCAAAATCAAGGAAATTCCACAGGTAGACCCTCTAACCAACCCGCAGTTTCAAACCAAAGTAATGCAAGACCTCTACCTCAGAATAGGGGAAGTCAAAGAGAGTTGTTTCCAAATCGACCGTCCACTCCAAGCCACTAACGCTAGAAGTGATTGAAGAAGAAGAAGAAGATGAAAGAGATCATACTCCACCTGCGAGATGAGGACATCTCACGTTTTTTAAGTGGGGTAGGATGTAAGATTCCTCCCGCAGCCCCTGTGAAGATGTCCAGTTTCTCCCCCTGTAATCAATCCCCTTTTCAGAATAATAACAGATCTCGTTTCTATCTATTTTGGCCTAGAGAGAGAAAATATTATAGAGAGAGGTGATTCAGTTTTTTGATATCAGTGGATGGAAAAATATCCCTTCTTATTAAAATGATTTCCCCTGAAAAACAGAAATTCAAAAAGAACTTTCTAGTGTGCAATTGGAATAAATTAAAAATAGGTCAAAAGGACCTTAGCCTGAGGGTCCAGATTTTTTGAAAATTTTGAATTAAGGTTCCTATGGACCAATAAGATTAATCCAAATGTAGGGAGGATATAAATTGAAGAATAAAATAAAAATCCACCAAAAATGAGTAAATACTCACATAAGATGAAAAGTTGACTAAGGACAAGGTTTATTAGTTAAAAAAGAAGAGATATTTAGAGGAAATGATGCATTTTTGACACCTCAGTGTGGGGAGTTCCCCTCATGAAGGAGGCACCTATTTCACGTGTGGATGAGTTTTAAACTCACAAATAATGAGATATTTTCATCTCTCCTCTCTCCTGTTTCAACTAGATCAAAAAGTAAGCTAAACTGACCTAAAAATGGTCAAAAAGTGACCAAACTGATATGGAAAATTCTAGAATCACTTTGCTTGGTTAGAGGCTCACTTTTTTGTATAAATAGAAGCCTCCCCCTTTCTAAAAGGTTAATAGTGTTTATGCACTGTTACTCTACTCCTCCCAGAGTCAAATACATTGAATTCACTTGATAATTCAATTGTTTTTTACTAAATCCTCTCCAAAAGAACTAGTGGCCACTCTTGTTGCAAACAAGAGTAGAACCCTCAATCTCTCAAGCCAAAGGCAAGCTTACAAACTCCATGTAAGCTTAATTCTTACTTATTGTGAATTTTAAATCTATGCTTTTCTTAAATTTTATGCTTTGTAAATGTTTGAATTGAAATTTGATGCTATGCCTTGATGGAAAGGCCACCCCCTTCTCTTCTTTATAATTCAACCCTTCTTAATCCTAGAAAGTTTAATTAAAAGATTGATTAAATTCTTTTTATTGTTTACTCTCTTGAATTTTGGAAAATAGAGTAGATTAGAGATATTAGAATTCAAATTGGGAAAATCTAGACCCTTAGACTAAGGTCCCTTATGTCATTTTTAATTGATTCCTGCTGATGCACATTGGAAAGTTTATTTTGAACTTATATTTCAGGGAAAACCATTTTAGACACAAGGAGGATTTTTATATCCGAAGATATCTCAATTTTGAATTACCTCTCTCTAGACATTTTCTCTCTCTAGGCCAAAAAGGGTAAAACAAGATCTTTCTTCTATTTCAGAGAGGGGAATAATTACAAGAATAGAAGGGGAGGTTCTTACACTTTTACACCTCAAAAGCTAGAGGGAGGAATCTTACATCCTACCCCACTTAAAAAACGCAAGATATTCTCATCTCGCTGGTGGAGTATAATCTCTTTCATCTTCTCCTTCTTCAATCACTTCCAACGTTACTGCCTTGGAAGTGGACGACAGATTTGGGAACATCTCTCTTTGACTTCCCCTATTTTGAGGCGGAGGTCTTGCATTACTTTGGATTGAAAATGAGGGTTGGTTAAAGGGTCTATCTCTGGGATTTCCCTGATTTAAACGGAAAGGAACCTGATTACTCTGGAAGGAGGGAGCTTGAGTCTGGAATCTTGGTCCTTGATTTCCCCGCCCTGAAAACCTTGATCCAAAAGGAGTTGGGAAATCCATACTGCGATGTCCAAATCCTTGACTCTTATAGCATTTCACTTCCTTGTTCAAGGGTGGAACTTCTGAAGTTGAATTCTAGGTGATTGAGTTTTGGGAAAAGGACCATTCTTCCATTCTGGAACTTTCCATATTCTGAGCTTGACCTTGTTGTCTCTTAGGCGGTGGAAGGTTAGAATCACCTTCTGGAGTTGGAAATCTTTTGAAAGATGATGGTGTTGGCTTCGACAGGACCTTGACATCAAAGGCCTTGGCAAAATCCTTCACCATCCACACTGCTTCGGCCATGGAAACTGGCTTGGCATTCTTCACTAGGATATTCACAGGTTCGTTCAGTCCCCGAATGAACGTGGCCATCAGCTGTTCTACATCCAACGGTGGGGAGTACTTGAGGAGAAGAGCGAATGCTTCATGATACACTTCAATAGTTTTGCTCCCCTGGGTTAACTCTAAGAATTCATTCTTCTTGGTTTCCATAAAGCAGGGAGAATAGAATCTCTTTCTTAGGTAAATTTTGAGATCATTCCATGTCTGGGTGTTGCGATCTAGACGGTTTGTCTCGTAGTGGTTTCTCCATGCCACTCTGGCTGTTTCTACTATCTTCAGCCTTGCAAGAGCCATTTTACTTTTCTCGTTGTACCCGGTGACATCGAAGTATTCTTCCATTGCTTTGATCCACTTCTCCACAGCCTCGCCCAAGTTTTCCCCTTCACCTTTGAAAGGTCCATGCTGCGATCTATGAAGAGTTTTAAGAACATTCAAGTCGAGCTCTTCCTCATCAAGTTGGGGGTTAACAATCCTACCATGACGACCTCGATCCATGATCATATCAACAGGAAAACTCTTGTTAAGTTCCTTTATATATAATTCAAATCTGACTTTAGATCCAACTGATCAGAAGAACATACATAATAACTCATTCATATTATTAACATAGTAATGGTCCATCAGACCAAAAATTCCATGTGATCATTCCTTCACGGGAATTTCAGTTATGCAGGTTTTCAATTTGTCATCCCTTAATTAGATCCATTGCGTCAAGGGTTAACAACAGCAATCTATAGCACAATCCACTAATCTCATAGTGATTTGCTGATTCATAATCGTCATTCCAGTTACCAATATCATCACTAGGATTTGTCCCATTCATTCTCATTGTGGCTTTGTTCAACTTATCTTCTTTCAACCAAAATTCAGGAATCATTATCTTTCAATCAGAATCAACTAATCAATTTTCAACCAGAATTCTAAAATCATATCACAACCAGCATTCGAATTCATCATCTGAATAGCATTTTTGCTTATAATTTCAAGGTCTTAGATTTACTCGTATAATATATTGTCAGTTGAAGAGCTCCAGATATACCCACAATATATACGGGTAGTCACGGTTCTTGGAGTTATAAGGTAAATACCATTATATCTAGGCCTCAAGCAAGTCAAGGATTCCATAAAATTGCAGTACTTCCATCTGAAGACTCAATTACCAATTTATGAATTTTTATTTTGAATATCAATTTGTATGAATTTCATCACACAATTATAATCTTTTACTGGTACTTCATAAATTCTTGACATTTCTTACTTCTCGGTTGATCCACTTTAGCCAATTTGCTCTGATACCAGCTAAGATCCCTGTCCCTTCTGCGCAAAGAATTTGGGGGTGCTAGCAGTGGAAGTAGCACTTCTTGCATAGGGCAGAGCCTCTCACTCGAGGCCTCGCCCAATGGATATCCGGACAAGAGACTTAACCCTCGGTTCTTCCAAAACCGAGGGTCCCGAAAAATCTTCCCTCACCTAGAAAGCACCGGCGATTCCTCCAGGATATTTTTATTCTAACGTAGTCAAGATCCTTAACTAACCAAATTGATTTGACCGAGCTAGTAAGTCACATGATCAAATCAAGGAAAAGACTTGCACTTCGATCATAGTAGAGACCAATGCTTTTTTCCTCATCAAGAGTCATAGTCGTTGATTCTTTTCCATAGAACAAGACTATCCGGGATTTATATCATCTATGGCACCATAACAGAATTGAGTCTCATTTTAGGGGTCCATTAGTCCAGCCTAACCCCATCCAATCCCATGGGTTAGCCAACCGACCAACCACTGTAGCGATAGGATCCATTTAGGAATTTGGTTATGTTTTATCCTGGGTACCAGGGAAAAGAGTTCCCAGGTCCCCTAGTTGGCGCTTTAAGCAAAGTTCAAGAGAGTCACAACACTTACACACCCAATATGAAATTGCCTTTTTCACAAATTCACCTGTCTTTAAAACAATCTTTTAATGAAACCATAGTATCACTCATCATAATCTCCCAAAATATCCGGTTGAATTCTAATTTCCAATCATTCTTTCATGGATGTACCTATGGCATCATTGGCCAACTAGAACGCTCACCACTTGTTCACTCATGGGCCTTTTCAATAGTTCCTAGCTCATAGTACCCGAAAATATATTCACTTATAAAATCCCAAATGGACTCTCTATTGAAGATCAGCAAACCAACAAATCCGTATAAAAGAGCCATGGACTCATCTGTTGGAGGACCAGCAAGTTCAATCATCTAGATCCATGCCCGAGTTCAGAAAACAACTCTAACACCTTGTTCCATTTTCTTCCTCAATGCACGTGTGGGTATCTTCGGCGACCCAGAGCCCGAGCACCGTATGGTCAGCACCCTCTAGGATCCTTCGCAGGTCACCTAGTGCTTCACTCATAGGCCACTTCCTTGTCCCTCATTCACCGTACCAGAAGCTCACCATTTAAATCGAACCAAGGCTGGTCAAGACCTCGGGCTGACCTTGCTACGCGAGACGTCCTCCGTTGACTCTCTGTCAACTGTTGCAACTTTATCAATTTGGTCTCCACGACCTCATTCACAAGATGTTCAAAATGTTTTCCCAGCTTCTTGACATAAAATAGTCATTTAAAAACAGGTCATAAATACAATTTCTAATGAACTCTCATCTTTCCACATCATTTCTCGTTATTCCACAGTCTTTTACATCAATTCACATTGCTTAATCTACATTCAATCATATGTATTCCCATCATCCTTCATCCATTCTCATCTAGCCACATCATATTACATCTCATCACATCTATCCTCATCACATCTCATCCATTCACATCTACCCATATCCATATCACATCACATCAGATCCATCCACATTGCATCTCATCCATTCACATCCATCCCGATTTACATCACATCACATCAAATCCATTTCACATCACATCTCATCCATTCACATGTATCTTGATTCACATCACATTACATCAAACCACATCACATCTCATTCATTCACATCTATCCCAATTCACATCACATCCATTTCACATCACATAACATCCATTCACATCATCATTCATTCACATCTATCCATATCCATATCACATTACATCACATCCATTCACATTGCATCTCATCCATTCACATCTATCCCGATTCACATCACATCCACATTTCACATCACATCTCATCCATTCACATCTATTTACATCACATCACATTTACATCCATTCACATCTATTTACATCACATCACATGTCATCTATTCACATCTTATCGCATCCATTCACATCCATCTCATTCATTACATCCATATCACATCACATACATCCCATCCACACTACATCACATCCACATCTCATTCTCATCCATTTACATCACATCACTTCCTTTCACATATCATCACACCTCAATCTCATCTCTTCACATTCACATCCACATCCATTTACATCACATCACATCACATCCCATCCACATCTCTTCACATCCACATCCACATCCATTTACATCACTTCACATCCCATCCACATCTCATCACATCCACATCCATTTACATCACATCACATCTTATCCACATCTCATCACATCCACATCCATTTACATCACATCACATCCCATCCACATATCTTCACATCCACATCCATTTACATCACATTCACATCTTATCACATCCACTCACATCCTATCACATTACATTCACATCTTATCACATTGCATTCACATCTTATCACATCGTATTCTCATCTTATTCACATCGTATTTGGCCATTATTTCTTCTTATTAATAATGATTAATTCCTCTTAATCTCTTATGAAAAGCAAATCCCATGTATCTTATCCTCTTGTAAGTGATTGCTATATTCTTTTACTTTAAGATGTTCCATCCAAATCTCTCAATTCAAACGGATGAACCTTACCAACATTCCCCGTATGTTTCCGTTCACATAATCCTGAGTCGGAAGATTTTCTTCCAAAAAAGAATTGCCCTCTTGTTTGGAGTTGCAAGACTGGCAGAAATTCTTGCTTCTCCTGAGCCTTTCATCTTTCCTTCCATGAATTATGATCTCACCTTTGATGTGTTTATCTTTATCTTAACCTAGGGAGAGAAAGAGAGGTGAGGAGGCTGTGAGGTTTCATACAAGTATGTTTTGATTCTAAGAAGTGACCGAAGTCAAACCCCAATTTTGTGTCACATCTTTTTTGACGGGCAGGTTTTACTTAGAATTATGCTATTTTAACCTCAAGGTCCTGCATGATTAAAAAAAGGTTATTTTAAAATAAGTAAATTTTCCTTGTTGCTACTCATCTTTTGGTGCAAGATGTTCAACATTCCGGTGTTCCAAGGATCGGAAAGAGAAGACCCGGTGAGTTATCTTCAAGAGTTTAACCAAGCATGCTGCTTGACGGGTTGGTCTATGTCTAGATTTCTTAGAGGGTGTGGCCTTAGCTTGGCATGAGGCTTTGCCAGAGGAGTCCAAGAATAATTGGTGTGAGGTGAAAAAAAAGAAGAAAGACCACTGCCTCTATAGCCCTTCCACCTCGCAAACTTGGAAACACACACACGAACGGGGGCAGGAACGTTCCTCACACTTCACCACCCAACCCACGGCAGACAGACAGCATAAAACAGGGGCACCGTACTCAAAGTAAACACCCAGCAATTATATTCCCAGTCAAAACATTATACAAGCTTCTTCCAACATGTAAGATTCCTCCCCAGCCTCTCAAGATGTCCAGCATCTTCCCGTGTAATCAAATCCATCTTCAGAAATATAAAAGATCTTATTTCTAAGTGTTTTAGCCTAGAGAGAGAAAATTATTCTAAACTATGAGCAATATTAAAAATATGAGATATTTTGGGTATAAGGATTCCATTTTGACACATATGTAAGGAAGGGGAGTTCTTTAAAGGAGGTGCATATTTCACATAAGATAAAGAGTTGAAAATGTACAAGGTTTATTAGTAAAAAACTATGAGCAATATTAAAAATATGAGATATTTTGGGTATAATGATTCCATTTTGACACATATGTAAGGAAGGGGAATTCTTTAAAGAAGGTGCATATTAAACATGATTGAATGAGTTTTAAACTCATAAAAATTGAGATATTTCATCTCTCCTCTCTCCTCATTCAAGTCTAGTTCCAAAAAGTTAGCTTAACTGACCTAAAAATGGTCAAAAATTGACCAAACTGATTTAGAAAATTCTAGAATCAGTTTGTTTGGTTAGGAGCTCAATTTTTCCTATAAATAGAAGCCTCCCCCTTGTTGAAAAAATATATAGTGTCTTATGCATTATTACTCTACTCCACCTAAGCCAAGAACTGTGAATTCTTTAATAATTCACTAGTTTTTGACACTTTCCTCTTTCTTCAATCCCCATTGGTGGCTCCATCAACATACTAAACCAATTGATTGGTTGGGGGCCTCTACCGTGAACAAAGAATCAAGTAATTTGTAAGGTAAATGGTGAATTTTGATTCTTTTCTATAATTTCTCAATGTTTCTCTCTTCTCAACCCCTCTCAAGCTTGAGAAGCTTAATTGGAATGGGTTTTTTGAATGCTATTGAAGTTAATTGATGAATGGTAGTGAAGAGTTACATAATTTGATGAATGCTATTGAAGAAAATTGATTAATAATAGTTAAGAATTACATAAATTTTCATTTATGCTTAATTCTAATGGTTTTTATGTAATTTCTCTCTCTCACTCAAGAAATGGTCATACTCATGAACCATTCTTAATCCAAATGAAGCTTTTCATAAAGCTTTTTCTTAATCCAAGATTAATCTATACTTGAGGCCAAATTAATGGCTTTTTTCTATGCTTTTAGTTTATGTATTTCATGAATATTGATGATTCAATACATTATGGATTAATGATCCAATTAGGAATCATTCTATTTATTTCCTTAATGATAAGCTTTATCCCTTGGAAAATTTGAGCTTTATCAGTCATCATAGCAGCGGAGCTATGGTAAAATTTTTATAAAAATTATGCATAAAATAATTTCATTCAAAGCATGAAAAGAGGACTTCCTACCATATTCTAGGAATTATCATCCTAGATTAATTGAAAGATATTCATTGTAATCATAGAGAAATTGATTTTTATATTATGCATATTTGGATTTCATGCATAGAGGTATGCATAAAAGATTATTATTTTAACCTAAAAGTGTTACTTTTATCATTTTTAATTTGCATGCATAGAAGTATGCATAAAGGAAAATTTTTTATATCAAAAGTGTTACTTTTATCATTTTTAATTTGCATGCATAAAGGAAAAAAATTTTATATCAAAAGTGTTACTTTTATCATTTTTAATTTTCATGCATAGAAGTATGCATAAAGGATAATTTTTTTATATCAAAAGTGTTACTTTTATCATTTTTAATTTTCATGCATAGAAGTATGCATAAAGGATAATTTTTTATATCAAAAGTGTTACTTTTATCATTTTGAATTTGCATGCATAGAAGTATGCATAAAGGAAAATTTTTTATATCAAAAGTGTTACTTTTATCATTTTTAATTTTCATGCATAGAAGTATGCATAAAGGATAATTTTTTTATATCAAAAGTGTTACTTTTATCATTTTTAATTTTCATGCATAGAAGTATGCATAAAGGATAATTTTTTATATCAAAAGTGTTACTTTTATCATTTTTAATTTTCATGCATAGAAGTATGCATAAAGGATAATTTTTTTATATTAAAAGTGTTACTTTTATCATTTTTCATTTTCATGCATAGAAGTATGCATAAAGGATAATTTTTTTATATTAAAAGTGTTACTTTTATTATTTTTAATTTTCATGCATAGAAGTATGCATAAAGGATAATTTTTATTATAAAAGTGTTACTTTTATCATAATTGATTTTAATGCATAGAAGTATGCATAAAAGATAAATTTTTATTATAAGAGTGTTACTTTTATCATATTTGATTTTAATGCATAGAAGTATGCATAAAAGATAAATTTTTATTATAAGAGTGTTACTTTTATCATATTTGATTTTAATGCATAGAAGTATGCATAAAAGATAAATGTTTATTATAAAAGTGTTACTTTTATCATATTTGATTTTAATGCATAGAAGTATGCATAAAGATAAATTTTAATCGGAGATCGATGTAAATGAATATTCCTCAAGAAATCCATGTTTTTGAAATCAGTAAACAAATATTCATTGAAAGAAATTTTAGAAAAGAAAAAGAGAAATTGAGATAGTACCTTCGAGAAAGATAATTTTAGGACCTAAACTCAGACTCAGACTATTGACCAAGACCTAATTCCTTCGTCAGTTTCAATCAATGACTGTTGAAATGTAGAGAGAAAGAGACGAGACAAGAGACACATCATGTACGCTCCCAAAGACTGATTCGTAGTAAGGACAAGATACATATATATAGGTGAGACCAAGTTAGGTAGAGTGAGCCATATATAGAGCTCCAACACCCCCACTCAAACAAGGGTCTCTAGCTATGGATGAAAAAACCCTTGGGGAGTACAAGGGAAAAACCCAAGCCCCTATACAAATGTGAAAATATGAACCAGAAGTAATGTTGTGAAAGTGCATTGTGCATCTATGTACAAATATACAAAAGGACCAAGAGGTCATAGTGAGCAATTGTGGAATGTGCAAAGTGCATGGTGTCTAGAAGATTACAACGATATATGTACAAAGCTACCATAAGAGTAATAAGCCTAATCTAGAAAGAGTGAGCCCGAGGCAACTCCAAGCTCTGAGCGCAAGAGAATGAAGCGTGACTCATTGAGACCTTTGGTAAGAATATCTGCAATCATCTGGTCACTTGGACAATGTTCAATCATGATAGTGCCTTTGCGTACTTCGTATCGAACATAATGGTAATGCACAGCAATATGTTTTGACTTGTTATGTTGGACATAGTCTTTTGCAAGACTAATAGCACTCTGATTATCACACCGCAAGGGTGTACTAGAAAGAGGAGAATGGCCGATATCTGTCAACACTTGTCGAAGCCAAATGAGTTCACGAGCTGCAAGTGATGCCGCAACATATTCAGATTCGGTTGTAGAAACTGCAACACAACGTTGTTTCTTGCTGGTCCAAGAAATAAGACAACCATTAATGAAGAAACAATTGCCACTAGTAGATCGCATAGATAAATGTGAGCTGGCCCAATCTGCATCTGTGTAACCCAAAAGAGAAAGAGATGGAATGGAGTCGGATGTGAATTGTCGTTGATAAACCAAACCATAATCTATAGTGCCTTTCAAGTATTTCAACACGCGCTTTGCTAAAGACCAATGCTTAAGAGAAGGACATGCAAGGTGTTGCCCGAGATAGTTAGCAATAAACAAAATGTCAGGACGAGTGTTCAAACCAACAACTTGAAGACATCCACCCAAATTAGCATATGGTTGATTTGTAACAAGCTGGCCACCACCATCAGAAGTGTTTTTCATGGAACTCGCAAGACAAGGAGTAGTTGCTGAATGTGCAGATTCCAAACCAAACTTCTTAATAGTATCTTCAATAAACTTTGACTGTCGAAGTAATAAAATACCTTTACTGCGATCCCTTTGAATCTGAATGCCAAGACACGAGTGAAGCTCTCCAAGATCCACCATATCAAATGCCGAAGATAACAACTGCTTACTTTGGTGTAGAAATCCCAAATCATTGGAAACAAGGATTGTATCATCCACATAAAGGGCAAGGATTACAAAACTACCATTTTGGTGTTTGGTAAATAAGTTGGGATCAGAAGAGCAAGAGAGAAAACCATGGGAGGTAAGAAAAAGATCAAACTTGATGTACCAGGCCCGTGAAGCTTGTTTAAGACCATATAAAGCCCTATGAAGACGAGCAACAAGATCTTCCTTCCCTGCAATAACAAATCCTTCTGGCTGCTCCATGTAAATTTCTTCATTCAAATCTCCATTCAAGAAAGCTGTGCGCACGTCCATCTGATGAATTTCTAAGTCAAATTGAACAGCAAATGCCAATAAAACCCGAATACTAGTAATGCGAACAACTGGTGAAAAGGTTTCGTGATAATCAACGCCAGCAACTTGAGAATAACCTTTGGCAACTAAACGTGCCTTGAATTTGTCAAAGGATCCATCTGCTTTAAATTTTGTCTTATATACCCACTTACACTTAATTGCAGTACGGCTAGGAGGTAGCTCAGTGAGTATCCATGTACCTTTAGAGATAAGAGAATCATACTCTGCTTCCATAGCCTCTTGCCATTGATCCTTTTGTGGAGAACATATAGCATCACTGTACGTGGCTGGATCTTCAGAAGTAGAGAAAACATTAGCCTCAAAATCTTCATCATAAACATGACAAGAACCATGCTCAAAATCAATAGGCAGATCAATAAAAATGTCAACATCATCAATGACAGCATTCGAAATCAATGGTTGTGAAGAGGAAAGTTGCTCTTTAGATGGTTGTGAAGAGGAAATTTGCTCTATAGAAGAAGATTCATCATCACACAAGAATGGAAAAGCTTGAAGCAAAGATTTAGTATCATCAGAATCATCCATGGACCATGTACCACCCATAAGCTGTTCATTGAAAATAGCATCACGATTCACAAGCACTTTCTTGGAGGACGGGTCATAGAATTTGTAGCCTTTGGAAGTGTCAGAATACCCAATAAAAATAACTTTAAGGCCAGGAGCATCAAGCTTTGCTCGTGTTTCTTTAGGAACATGAATGTAAGCAATACATCCAAAGGTTCGAAAATGAGATACAGAAGGAATTTCACCTGTCCATGCTGTGATGGGTATCTTACCAGAAGGAGCAGTAGTAGGAAGATGATTCTGAACAAAGACTACTGTCAAGAGAGCTTCACTCCAGAAGACACGAGATAACCTAGAATGAATCAGCATACATCGTATAGCATTGATAATAGTGCGATTCTTACGTTCAGCAACACCGTTCTGTTGAGGTGAATATGGAATTGTATGTTCATGATGAATACCATGGTCCGTACAATAACTCTCAAACTCACGAGACACATATTCTCCACCATTATCGCTGCGAAGTTTCTTGAGGCGACGTCCAGTTTGAAGTTCGACAGCCTTGTGAAATTGCTTAAAAACAGATAACGCCTTAGATTTTTGTTGAAGCAAGAAAACAACTGTATACCGTGAGTAATCATCAATAAACGTAATGAAATAACGATGTTGTGTTCTCGATGGAGGCAAAGGTCCACAAATGTCGGTATGAACAAGATCCAACAAATCATGAGAATGAACTGAATTCGAGAGAGGAAAGGGTTTACGATTGTGTTTGCCAAGAGCACAAAACTCACAGATTCCCATATGAGGATGAGCTTTAAGATCCATTCCACGTACAAGACCTTGACGATGAAGATTAAGAAGCTTTGAGAAATCAGCATGAACAAAGCGATGATGCCATATCTTGCAATCATGATCCCCTGGAGCAGTGACAACATTTGCTACAACATCATTAAGAGAGATCTCAAACAAATTGCCATTACGAGAAGCAGTTGCAATAATCTGTCCATCTTTCTCAATGCGGCATTTGGTGTGGTCGAATCCAACAAACAAACCAAGATCAACAAGTCTTGCAACTGAAAGAAGATTACGTTGAAGTTTTGGGACATGTAAAACCCCTCGTAAAACTCGATTTGAAGAAGATAAGGTGCCAAGATATAAATCTCCAATGCCCTTGACTTGACAAGTTGTATCATCAGCAAGATAAACAACACGCTTAACAGGTAAAGAATGATAGTTATGTAGCCACTTAGATTCATATGTCATATTTCCTGTAGCACCAGAATCAATAATGAAAAGTGAACCATCATGTACATGAAGTATTCTGTCTGGGGGAACTGAACATAAAACACAACTTGTTTCAGGCATAACATTATCATGATGCTCGGCTGCATATGCTCGATTTCGATCTACATCAAATCGACGCTTAAAGCACATGGAAGAGGGATGATCAGATTTTCCACAATAATCACAAGAAGAAGAATCTCTAGATAAACGTGGTTGTTTTGTGGTAATGTTGTGTTCTTCATCATATTGACGTGCCCAACAGTCATCTTCAGTATGACCATTCCTATTGCAGTAAGAGCAATGCTTGTTAGGAAATTTGAGACGAGAGAAACTACCACCACGACGACCACCTCTACAGTTGCCTCGTTGAAAAGAACGCCTTCGCACATTAAAGGCCTGTTCCAACTGTTGTGACTCAGGCTCCTCTTGTTGTGAAAACATAACTGCATCATGACCAACACTACGTCGTTGTTGACGTTGAGAATACTCAATCAAAGATATGCAAGTTTGGTCAAAATCAAGACCGTCCTTGTTAGAAAGAATGGTAACAATGTTGTCATAAGACGGATCCTTTATTGTATCAAGAAGAATTGTAATAAGTTGCTTTCGTGGAATAGGATCACCCGCAGCAGCAAGTTGATTAATAATAGATTTGAAAGAATCAATATGTCCCGTCATAGCAGTACCAACTTCATACTGTAACTTTGAAAGCAAACCTCTCAAATAAAGTGTTTCTGTAACAGACTTTTTCTGAAAATTTGCTATAAGCTACTCCCATAGTCATGGGAAGTAGGAAAGTCATACACATCAAGCATGAGAGAATCACTAAGAGCAGAAAGAATATACCGACGAGTTGCTTTATCACGCCTCTGCCAATCCATATAAGCAAGATGCCATGCATCAAAAACAGGGCCTTCCGTGATAAGAACGTTGTCAGAATTCGGAATAATAGGCTGAGACGGACATAAAGAATTGCCAATAACAACATCTGAGAGCTCATCGCCTTCAAGAATTAACAGCATCTTTGCTTTCCAACCGGGAAACCCTTGGCCTTGAAAAGAAGGAATAGAACGTTGGCCAGAAGGAAAACCATTGACGAGAACAGTCATAGCCATATCTATCTATGAGAAGACGTATAAGATAAAATCACAAAATCTGCACACCATAGACAAGGACGACTACAAGAGATAAGAGACGTCAATAAGAAAAGAGTCCTCAAAATAGCGAGACATGGGATGCAAGATTCATTGGTAGACGCTGGATGAAAAAGCTAGATTGGTCGCTTTGCTAAAAATAGCAAAATCCGAGACGTGGGACGCAAGATTCATTGGTAGACGCTTTACGAAAAAGCTAGATTTGGGCGGGTTGCTAAAAACGCTTGACGAAGACGAAACCTGTGTGCTCACAAAGACACTTGATGAAGACGAAACCTGTGTGCTCACACAAAGAACCTGTTTTGCTGTTTTACAGATGCAGTTTGCCTGAACTGTCATAACTTTTGACTCACAACTCCGTTTGACAAACTTTTTTGATAGGATTCACCAGCACAATACTTTTTTTGGTTTTGGTTTTAAGGACGCGATTAAGAAACAACTCTAATTACAACAAGTTAAGCTATAAAATCATGTAGACAACACATAATCAAAGAACAATCTTGTAAGACATGAAATTATAATCATGAATTTAACAAGAAGACATAGATGCTTCCCTCATAGATGCTCTGATACCATGTTGAAATGTAGAGAGAAAGAGACGAGACAAGAGACACATCATGTACGCTCCCAAAGACTGATTCGTATTAAGGACAAGATACATATATATAGGTGAGACCAAGTTAGGTAGAGTGAGCCATATATAGAGCTCCAACAATGACGATGTACTAGTTCAGGAAAAATGTACCCAAATCACCCACCGAATCTGAAACTAAGTTAAGATTTATGATTTTGATCTAAGGATCAAGTTAACAGAATTCGAGGAATTCTGTTTAGAATTGAGAACTGGATCTAGAAGTAATGAGATACGGATTTAAGATATACTCATGGTATTCAAACAAAATCAAAACTGTAAACTTGCATAGAAACCCTGCCTTCTTAAAAGACTCTCTTACATCAGAATGCTGGAGGGAGCATTTGGTATATATGTTTATCTAAGGGAAGTTCGGTTGCAACAGCTGGCGGGGAGTGTTTGAGGGACAGCTCACGCGGCAAGGCTTGCCGAGGTCTTGACCAGCCTTGGTATGGTTAAAATGGTGCGCTTCCGGTACGATGGACGAGGGCCGATGAAGTGGTCCCTGAGTGAAGTGCCAGGACACCTAAGGAGGATCCTGGAGGGTTCTGACCAGGCGATGCAAGGGCTCGCGGTGCCGAGGACATCCATGCGTATGTTGAGGAAGATATTATATGATGGACTTATGTTTTTTGTAATCTATCACTGGATCTCGTTGTTGACTCGCTGGTCTCAACGGAGAGTCTAGAGTGATACTGTTTTGTTGAGAAACAAAGACTCAATGAGAAATTTTGAAGTATGACATGTATAACCCGTAAATTGTTTATCAAGGATTGTTTTTATTAAAGTTTAATAAAGAGGAGTGTGTGCGTATCTGTTTTCTAAAGCTAAAGTTAAGAAAGGCATTTCAATTATGGGTGGGTGAGTACTTGTTTGGTTCCACCAATTCCATTGGTAGGGTGGTGGCTAACCCATGGGCCGGATGGGGTTAGACTGGAATCAGTGGAGTTTTAATAATCAAACTGAAAAATATTAGAATTACGCTAAGATTCAAATAGTTAGACAATTCCCTAATAAATTTTTCAAATAAGTGGATCAACGGCTGTGCTGCCTGACCTTGATCAGGAAAAAAGCGTTGAATTTACTAAAATGATCAAATTATATTAGTGACATTTATTTTTTTTTTAAAAAAAATCATAAAGGTGGAATTGTCCCTGCTTTCCGGGCATGGGAATTTTTCCCGGTTTCGTTTTTTTTGGAGTGACCACCAGCTTAGTCTTGTGCCCGGACATTCAAGGGCGAGGACCCGAGTGAGAAACCCTGCCTCGCACGGAGGGGGCAGAGGAATCTCACAGTTGGTATCAGAGCAAAATTGAAAGCTAATAAGGATAAATAAATTCTTATCTGAAATTGATAAAATAAGAACTCAGAAAAAGCATTTTCATAATGTATTTTCATTCCGTAAGCTTCTTTAATCAAGAAATTTTAATCAAAGAAATTGTTTTTATAGATGGAAGTCCCCTATTTATCTGGTATTCCCGACCTCACCCAGTCTCAAGATATGATTGCGTTTGCCTTCGAGCATCTCATCTCTTCCGCTTCAACTCGAATAAGCCGAACAAGACTCGCATGCCATTTCGAGGATTTATATTTTCCTAACCCAGCGGAGAGAATTCAGCATAAGTGGTTTGCAAGGCAATATGTCCACGCCTCTTGCGACCGCCGTGCAATGCTGTGGAGAACCTCTCATTGGCTATGATCTTGTTAAAGCTGAAAATCGTACGTGGCGTCATTTTATATCATTCAACGCCTCGGAATTTCAGGCTTACATGCCAAGTCTACAGACTTCTTAGTTGTTTTATTCCTAAATGGAATATAATAGCTCCCTTGTCAGTAAGTGGACATTTGTATCAGGGCATGGCTATGGCCCAATACCGTCGTCATATGCGTTTCTCGAGGAGATTTTGAATTCTGGAGCCAAGCTGCTCTATGTACATAATGCAACTTTTATTTAAATAAAAGAATGTTTTCCGGAGAAAAAAATTCCTATTGTATAAATGATTGTTTACGGGCGGACGATTTGCTGATAAAGAAAAATCTGTTATCGAACATATGTCATAGATCTCCAATTAGATCTTGTCTTGTTTAAGAAATTGTTTTTCGAACTCTTAAGTCTTAGGATCTCATGAATAATATCAAAATAAAAATTTATTAATAAATAAATTTTGGCAGAATCATGAGACGAGGAAACTGTGGTCGTCAGCCAGACCCTGTCTCTGAAGATGACGAACTTGACCTTGATGTTCGCAAGGCTCTTCATAGGACTCAGCCACAGGACCCTTCAAAGGAGAAGGGGAGAACCTGGGCGAGGCTGTGGAGAAATGGGTGGAAGCCATGGAAGAGTATTTTGATGTCACAGGATACAATCAGCAGAGCAAAATGGCTCTTGGCCGGCTGAAAATAGTGAAAACAGCCAGGGTAGCATGGAGGAACCACTGTGACACCAATCGTCTGGACAAAAATACTCAATCCTGGAATGATCTAAAAACCTATCTAAGAGAGAGATTTTGCCCTCCTGGATTTTTAGAAACCAAAATGAACGAATTCTTAGAACTAAAGCAGGAGAGCAAAACCATCGAGGAATATCACCAGGCCTTTGCCCTTCTACTCAAATATTCACCACCTCTTGATGAAGAGCAACTCATGGCCAGGTTCATTCGAGGAATGAACGAACCCTTGGACACACTAGTCAAAAATGCCAAGCCAGTGTCCATGGCTGAAGCAGTAAGAATGGCAAAAGATTTTGCCAAAGCTTTTGTAGTAAAGGTCCCACCAAAACCTGCACCCTCTAACTTTAAGAGATTCCAAGCCCAGGGAAATACTTCCAACTTTCCACCCCCAAAGAGGCAGCAAGGCCTGAATCAGAATCAGGATGTAGGAAGATTCAGAAGTGAAGGAAGACCCTTCCCCCAGAGTACTTTCTCAGGAACCTCACCACTTTCAAAAAATCAAAAGGATGAGCTCAGAACTGAAAACCGATGTTTTGGATGCCAGGGTTTTGGTCACCAGTTAAAAGACTGCCTGACTCCTGCCATGTCAAGGGGACAGGGAAGCCAAGAACCCTGAATTCAGAGACCAACCCCTTCATTCCAGTCTAATCAGGGTCCGTCTCGCCCTAAGAAAACCCCAAAAGAACTCTAGCCCAGCCATCTGTGTAAGATTCCTCCCCCAACCCCTTTTTGATGTCTAGTATCTTTCCCTGTAATCAATCCCTCTTCAGAAATATAAAGACCTTGTTTCTATCTGTTTTAGCCTAGAGAGAGAAAAATATTCTAGAGAGAGAATATTCAGATTTTGAATATTTTTGGATAGAAAAATATCTCTTCTAATTCAGATGAGTTCCCCTGAAACAGAAATTCAAAAAGAATTTTCCAATGTGCAATTGGAATTAATTGAAAATAGGTATAAAGAACCTTAGCCTAAGGGTCTAGATTTTCAGAAATCTTTAGACTATGGTCCAATTAAGGTTCCTATGGACCAATAGCATCAATCCATGTGTAGGGAGGAGATAAATCCAACTTGTAAAAAGAAAATACCCAAAAATGAGTAAATGCTCACATGAGGTGAAGAGTTGAAAATGTACAAGGTTTATTAGTAAAAAACTATGTGCAATATTAAAAATATGAGATATTTTGGGTATAATGATTTTATTATGACACATATGTAAGGAAGGGGAGTCCCTTAAATGCTCACATAAGATGAAGAGTTGAAAATGTACAAGGTTTATTAATAAAAAACTATGAGCAATATTAAAATGATTCCATTATGACACATATGTAAGGAAGGGGAGTTCTTTAAAGGAGGTGCATATTTCACATAAGATGAAGAGTTGAAAATGTACAAGGTTTATTAGTAAAAAAAAACTATGAGCAATATTAAAATGATTCCATTATGACACATATGTAAGGAAGGGGAGTTCTTTAAAGGAGGTGCATATTTCACATGCTTGAATGAGTTTTAAACTCATAAAAATTGAGATATTTCATCTCTCCTCTCTCCTCATTCAAGTCTAGTTCCAAAAAGTTAGCTTAACTGACCTAAAAATGGTCAAATATTGACCAAACTGATTTAGAAAATTCTAGAATCAGTTTGTTTGGTTAGGAGCTCAATTTTTCCTATAAATAGAAGCCTCCCCCTTGTTGAAAAATAGTTAGTGTTTATGCATCGTTACTCTACTCCACCTAAGCCAAGAACTGTGAATTCATTTAATAATTCACTAGTTTTTGGAGCTTCCCTCTTTCTTCAATCCCCATTAGTGGCTCCATCAACATACTTAACCAATTGATTGGTTGGGGGCCTCTACCGTGAACAAAGAATCAAGCAAGTTGGAAGGTAATTAGTGAATATTGATCTTTTCTATAATTTCTCAATGTTTCTCTCTTCTCAACCCCTCTCAAGCTTGAGAAGCTTAATTGGTATGGTTTTTTTAAATGTTATTAAAGTTAATTGGTGAATAGTAGTGTAGAGTTACATAATTTAATAAATGCTATTGAAGTTAATTTTCATTTATGTTTAAATTTTAATGGTTTTTATGTAATTTCTCTCTCTCACTCAAGAAATGGTCATACTCATGACCCATTCTCAATCCAAATCAAGCTTTTCATAAAGCTTTTCCTTAACCCAAGATTAAGCTATGCTTGAGGCCAAATTAATGGCTTTTTTCTATACTTTTAGTTTATGCATATTGATGATTCAATCCATTATAGTTTAATGATCCAATTAGAGATCATTTTAATTATTTTCCTTAATCATAAGCTTTATCCCTTAGAAAAATTGAGATTTATCAGTCATAGCAGCGGAGCTATGGCAAAATTTTTATAAAAATTATGCATAAAATAATTTCATTCGAAGCATAAAAAGAGGACTTCCTACCATATTCTAGGAATTATCATCCTAGATTAATTGAAAGAATTTCATTATAATCGTGGAGAAATTGAATTTTAATATCATGCATAAAGGATAATTTTTTTATATCAAAAGTGTTACTTTTATCATTTTTTTTTCATGCATAGAAGTATGCATAAAGGAAAATTTTTTATATCAAAAGTGTTACTTTTATCATTTTTAATTTTCATGCATAGAAGGATGCATAAAGGAAAATTTTTTATATCAAAAGTGTTACTTTTATCATTTTTAATTTTCATGCATAGAAGTATGCATAAAGGATAATTTTTTTTATATCAAAAGTGTTACTTTTATCATATTGGATTTCATGCATAGAGGTATGCATAAAAGTTGAATATTTTATTATAAAAGTGTTACTTTTAGCATAATTGAATTTCATGCAGAGGTATGCATAAAAGATATGGGAAGTGATAAGATATGATAAGATGCATGTGGATGTGGATGTGGATGTATGAATGTGGATGTATGGATGTGAATGTGGATGTGGATGTGGATGTATGAATGTGGATGTATGGATGTGGATGTGGATGTATGAATGTGGATGTACGGATGAGAATGTGGATGTGGATGTGGATGTATGAATGTGGATGTATGGATGTATGAATGTGGATGTATGGATGTGAATGAGGATGTAGATGTGGATGCATGGATGTAAATGTGGATGTGGATGTATGGATGTATGCATGTAGATGTGGATGCATGAATGTGGATGTATGGATGTGAATGAGGATATAGATGTGGATGTATGGATGTGAACGTACATGTAGATAAAGATGTATATATGTGAATGGGAATGTGGATGTGGATGTATGTATGCATGTGGATGTGGATATGGATGTGTATGTATGAATGTGGATATGGGATGTGGATGTATAAATGAGGATGTGAAAATGGAGATAAGCATGTAGATGTGGATGCATGAATGTGGATGTATGGATGTGAATGAGGATATAGATGTGGATGTATGGATGTGAATGTACATGTAGATATGGATGTATATATGTGAATGGGAATGTGGATGTGGATGTATGTATGCATGTGGATGTGGATATGGATGTGTATGTATGAATGTGGATATGGGATGTGGATGTGAAAATGGAGATAAGCATGTAGATGTGGATGCATGAATGTGGATGTATGGATGTGAATGAGGATATAGATGTGGATGTATGGATGTGAATGTGCATGTAGATATGGATGTATATATGTGAATGGGAATGTGGATGTGGATGTATGTATGCATGTGGATGTGGATATGGATGTGTATGTATGAATGTGGATATGGGATGTGGATGTATAAAAGAGGATGTGAAAATGGAGATAAGCATGTAGATGTGGATGTATGGATGTGAATGTGGATGTGGATGTGGATGTATGAATGTGGATGTATGGATGTGAATGAGGATGTGGATGTGGATGCATGTATGTAAATGTGGATGTGTATGTATGGATGTAGGCATGTAGATGTGGATGCATGAATGTGGATGTATGGATGTGAATGAGGATATAGATGTGGATGTATGGATGTGAATGTGCATGTAGATATGGATGTATAGATGTGAATGAGAATGTGGATGTGGATGTGGATGTATGTATGTATGTATGTGGATGTGGATGTATGAATGAGGACGTGATAATGAATGTATGCATGTGGATGTGGATATGGATGTGTATGTATGAATGCGGATATGGATGTGGATGTATGAATGAGGACGTGATAATGAATGTATGCATGTGGATGTGGATATGGATGTGTATGTATGAATGCGGATATGGATGTGGATATGGATGTGTATGTATGAATGTGGATATGGGATGTGGATGTATAAATGAGGATGTGAAAATGGAGATAAGCATGTAGATGTGGATGTATGGATGTGAATGTGGATGTGGATGTGGATGTATGGATGTGGATATGGATGTGAATATATGATATGTGATGTGAAGGAATCTGAAGTGAAGAGATGGAAAATGATATGATTGGATGAGTACACATATAAATGAAATGTGGAATAAGTAATGTGGATTGCATGAGGGATAATGTGGAAAAATGAGAGTTAATATAGAAATTGTATTTGTAAACTGTTTGTAAATGCTGTTTGTAAATGGCTGTTTTATGTCAAGAATGCTGGGAAAGCATTTTGACCGTCTTGTGATTAAGGTCGTGGAGACCTAACTGATAAAGTTGCAACTGCTGACGGAGAGTCAATGAAGGACGTCTCGCGTAGCAAGGTCGGCCGAGGTCTTGACCAGCCTCGGTTCGATTAAAATGGTGAGCTTCCGGTACGGTGGATGAGGGACCAAGGAAGCGGCCTATGAGTGAAGCGCTAGGTCACCTGCGAAGGATCCTAGAGGGTGCTGACCATACGGTGCTCGGGCTCTGGGTCGCCCAGGATACCCACGCGTGCGTCGAGGAAGATATTGGAACAAGGAGTAAGAGTTGTTTTCTGGAACCGGGCATGGATCTGGTTGACTGACCTTGCTGGTCCTCAACGGATGAGTCCATGGCTCTTTTATATGGATCTGTTGGTTGATCTTGCTGATCTTCAACGAGAGTCCATCTTGATAAGTGATTATATTGTTGAGTATTATGGGCTAGGAACTATTGAAACGACCCCTGTGTGGACAGGTGGTGAGCGTTCTAGTTGCCAATGATGCCATAGATACTCTGATGAAGGAATGATGGGAAATTATGAATCAACTGGATAATTTGGGAGATTGTGATCAGTGGTACTATGGTTTCATTAAAGGATTGTTTTAAAGTTAGCTGATACTAAGAAAAAGGCAATTTTCATATTGGGTGTGTAAGTGGTGTGGCTAGTTTTATGTTTGCATGAAATTCCGGCTAGGGGGCCTTGGAACTCTTTTCCTTGGTACCCGGGACAAAACCTAACCAAATTTCAAATTGGATCCCATCACTACAGTGGTTGGGCGGTTGGCTAACCCATGGGATCGGATGGGGTTAGGCTGGACTGATGGATCCGTAAATCGAGACTCAAACTTTTGTTTTTACGATAGAAAAAAAAATCAAAAAATCCCGGATAGTAACTGTTCTATGGATAGGAATCAACGGCTGTGCCTCTTGAATGGGGAAAAAAGCGTTGATCCCAATGATCCAAGTGCAAGTTTCTTCCTTGAACTGACTAAGTATCTTATAGATGTAATTGGATCATCTCGATCAGAAATGATCTTGACTACGTTAGAGTAAAAAGTTATCCTGGTGGAATCGCCCGTGCTTCCGGTTAAGAAAGTTTTTCCGGGTTCGGTTTTGGAACAACCGACGGATTAGTCTCTTATCCGGATATCCATGGGCGAGGCCCCGAGTGTGGGACCCCTGTCCCGCGGGAGAAGCACTACTTCCGCTGCTAGTACCCCGAATCCGTTGCGCGGTGGGAACAGGGATCTCACAGTTGGTATCAGAGCATTTGGTTAATAAAGATCAACTGAGAAGACAAATATGTCAAAAATTTATCAAGAAACACAAAAAGGTTATAATTGTGTGATATAATTCATACAATTTGATATTCAAACTGAAACTCGTAATTTTGGTAATTGGGTCTTCAGATGGAAGTACCGCAATTATATAGAAACCCTGACTTGCTTGAGGCCTAGACATGATAGTATTTACCTTATAATTCCAAGGGCCGTGACTACCCGTATATACCGAGGGTATACTGCAGCTCTTTACTGACAGTATATACGAGTAAATCTAAGACTTGAAATTATAAGCGTTAATGCTATCTAGATGATGATTTCGAATGTGGTTGATATGATTTTTAATTATGTTTGAGAATTGATGAATTGATTTGGATTCTGATTGAAAAATGATGATCCTTGAAATTTGGTTGAAATGTAATAAGCTGAGCGAAACCTCAATGAGGATGAATGGGACGAGTCCCTGTGATGATATTCATAACTGGAATGATGATAATGAATTCAGCAAATCACTATGAGATTAGTGGGTTGTGCTGTCAAATTGTTACTGTTAACACTTGATCAGTAGATCAAGTTAAGGGATGACAAATTGAGAACTTGCTTGACTGAAATTCCCGTGGAGGAATGTTCAAAAGGAAATTTTTCTGTCTAATGGACCATTATCATGTTAAAGATATGAATGTTATGATCTGAATATTAATGATGAGTTCTATATAAGGGATATTTATCCCAGTGTTCTGTTGGGTTGACCAGAATATAAGGAACCCCAAAATAAAATTGGATGCTAAGAAAAAGTGTTGTCCTCTACCTTGCGAGATGAGGACATCTCGCACTTTTTAAGTGGGGTAGAATGTAAGATTACTCCCCAGCCTTCGAGGTATACAGGAGTAAGAATCTCCCTTTTTGATCTTATAATTATTCCCTCTCTAAAATAAAAGAAAGATTCTGTTTAAAAAAGGAAGACCCTTTCCCTAGAATACTTCTCAGGAGTTCCACCTGTTTTAAGGATTCAGAACAATGAGTTCAGAAGTAAAAATCGGTGTTTTGGATACCAAGGTTTTGGTCTTCATTCGAGTACGGCCCAAAAGAAGTTCTTTATCTCTTGGGGAGTATATGAAGTTATCCCCCAAATATTGTGAGCCTTATATCTGAATTCAATGAAAGTAGGTGACTTAGCCTACAAGCTTCTTTTATCTCTTCATCTCAAAATTCTTAATGCCTTCTATAGAAAAATGTGTCAAACCCAAATCATGGAAAGACGGTAAAACTTCAGTGGCAAGTTACCGTTGGCTTCTAAGTTACGCTAGCTCCTTCCTTTATATAAGTCGTAACTTTTACTTGTCGCTCACAGTAATCTTACTTCCATCGATCTCCTTTCTTTCTTAATCTCCTTCATGGCTTAGCAACAAGAACTAGTTTTATCCCTAATGAATTCTCACCTTCAAGACGCAAGGGAGTCTGTGAAGAAAGATTTTATAGAGCAGTATGAGCGCTCACTTTTCCCTCACTTGGGAACTTCTGTAGCGCAGACAAAATGGCGGACCTATCAAGACATAACTAGGGTAACACCCTGGGGTCAGCAGCACTTTCGTAACAATGTCCGCTTGGCCATGGTTATTGAAGCTTTGGGTTTGGGTCCCCGATATTACTGTGTCATGAGATCAAGGCATCTTGGGTTTTCTGAGCGGGTCTTCTTACTGGCGTGTTTTCTTCCTCATGAGAAGATATGCCTTTACCCCGTTTTTGGCTTGCCTCTCAGAGGTCCTTTTGTTAGAACACCTCATACCACTGAGATAGGCGCAGCAATAACCCACAGAATTATTCCCATAGATGAGTTACCTTATACTTGTGCAGCTTGTGAGGACTGCTTTTGTGATCATATGATGGACGGGCTTATGGAAGTGTACAGAGTTCTTTTATCTTTCCTGTATAAGTTCCGAGAATGAATAAAGTTTAAATCTTGTTCTTATTTTGAATCTTGCTCTCTTTAAGAAGTTTCTTGGTGGTTAATCTTGATTAAAATTTTTCTCTAAGTCTCATATTCGTGAATCTTGCGAAATTATCACAAGTTGCGAGATGAGGACATCTCGCGTTTTTTAAGTGGGGTAGAATGTAAGATTCCTCCCCCAACCCCTTTTTGATGTCTAGTATCTTTCCCTGTAATCAATCCCTCTTCAGAAATATAAAGACCTTGTTTCTATCTGTTTTAGCCTAGAGAGAGAAAAATATTCTAGAGAGAGAATATTCAGATTTTGAATATTTTTGGATAGAAAAATATCTCTTCTAATTCAGATGAGTTCCCCTGAAACAGAAATTCAAAAAGAATTTTCCAATGTGCAATTGGAATTAATTGAAAATAGGTATAAAGAACCTTAGCCTAAGGGTCTAGATTTTCAGAAATCTTTAGACTATGGTCCAATTAAGGTTCCTATGGACCAATAGCATCAATCCATGTGTAGGGAGGAGATAAATCCAACTTGTAAAAAGAAAATACCCAAAAATGAGTAAATGCTCACATGAGGTGAAGAGTTGAAAATGTACAAGGTTTATTAGTAAAAAACTATGTGCAATATTAAAAATATGAGATATTTTGGGTATAATGATTTTATTATGACACATATGTAAGGAAGGGGAGTCCCTTAAATGCTCACATAAGATGAAGAGTTGAAAATGTACAAGGTTTATTAATAAAAAACTATGAGCAATATTAAAATGATTCCATTATGACACATATGTAAGGAAGGGGAGTTCTTTAAAGGAGGTGCATATTTCACATAAGATGAAGAGTTGAAAATGTACAAGGTTTATTAGTAAAAAAAAACTATGAGCAATATTAAAATGATTCCATTATGACACATATGTAAGGAAGGGGAGTTCTTTAAAGGAGGTGCATATTTCACATGCTTGAATGAGTTTTAAACTCATAAAAATTGAGATATTTCATCTCTCCTCTCTCCTCATTCAAGTCTAGTTCCAAAAAGTTAGCTTAACTGACCTAAAAATGGTCAAATATTGACCAAACTGATTTAGAAAATTCTAGAATCAGTTTGTTTGGTTAGGAGCTCAATTTTTCCTATAAATAGAAGCCTCCCCCTTGTTGAAAAATAGTTAGTGTTTATGCATCGTTACTCTACTCCACCTAAGCCAAGAACTGTGAATTCATTTAATAATTCACTAGTTTTTGGAGCTTCCCTCTTTCTTCAATCCCCATTAGTGGCTCCATCAACATACTTAACCAATTGATTGGTTGGGGGCCTCTACCGTGAACAAAGAATCAAGCAAGTTGGAAGGTAATTAGTGAATATTGATCTTTTCTATAATTTCTCAATGTTTCTCTCTTCTCAACCCCTCTCAAGCTTGAGAAGCTTAATTGGTATGGTTTTTTTAAATGTTATTAAAGTTAATTGGTGAATAGTAGTGTAGAGTTACATAATTTAATAAATGCTATTGAAGTTAATTTTCATTTATGTTTAAATTTTAATGGTTTTTATGTAATTTCTCTCTCTCACTCAAGAAATGGTCATACTCATGACCCATTCTCAATCCAAATCAAGCTTTTCATAAAGCTTTTCCTTAACCCAAGATTAAGCTATGCTTGAGGCCAAATTAATGGCTTTTTTCTATACTTTTAGTTTATGCATATTGATGATTCAATCCATTATAGTTTAATGATCCAATTAGAGATCATTTTAATTATTTTCCTTAATCATAAGCTTTATCCCTTAGAAAAATTGAGATTTATCAGTCATAGCAGCGGAGCTATGGCAAAATTTTTATAAAAATTATGCATAAAATAATTTCATTCGAAGCATAAAAAGAGGACTTCCTACCATATTCTAGGAATTATCATCCTAGATTAATTGAAAGAATTTCATTATAATCGTGGAGAAATTGAATTTTAATATCATGCATAAAGGATAATTTTTTTATATCAAAAGTGTTACTTTTATCATTTTTTTTTCATGCATAGAAGTATGCATAAAGGAAAATTTTTTATATCAAAAGTGTTACTTTTATCATTTTTAATTTTCATGCATAGAAGGATGCATAAAGGAAAATTTTTTATATCAAAAGTGTTACTTTTATCATTTTTAATTTTCATGCATAGAAGTATGCATAAAGGATAATTTTTTTTATATCAAAAGTGTTACTTTTATCATATTGGATTTCATGCATAGAGGTATGCATAAAAGTTGAATATTTTATTATAAAAGTGTTACTTTTAGCATAATTGAATTTCATGCAGAGGTATGCATAAAAGATATGGGAAGTGATAAGATATGATAAGATGCATGTGGATGTGGATGTGGATGTATGAATGTGGATGTATGGATGTGAATGTGGATGTGGATGTGGATGTATGAATGTGGATGTATGGATGTGGATGTGGATGTATGAATGTGGATGTACGGATGAGAATGTGGATGTGGATGTGGATGTATGAATGTGGATGTATGGATGTATGAATGTGGATGTATGGATGTGAATGAGGATGTAGATGTGGATGCATGGATGTAAATGTGGATGTGGATGTATGGATGTATGCATGTAGATGTGGATGCATGAATGTGGATGTATGGATGTGAATGAGGATATAGATGTGGATGTATGGATGTGAACGTACATGTAGATAAAGATGTATATATGTGAATGGGAATGTGGATGTGGATGTATGTATGCATGTGGATGTGGATATGGATGTGTATGTATGAATGTGGATATGGGATGTGGATGTATAAATGAGGATGTGAAAATGGAGATAAGCATGTAGATGTGGATGCATGAATGTGGATGTATGGATGTGAATGAGGATATAGATGTGGATGTATGGATGTGAATGTACATGTAGATATGGATGTATATATGTGAATGGGAATGTGGATGTGGATGTATGTATGCATGTGGATGTGGATATGGATGTGTATGTATGAATGTGGATATGGGATGTGGATGTGAAAATGGAGATAAGCATGTAGATGTGGATGCATGAATGTGGATGTATGGATGTGAATGAGGATATAGATGTGGATGTATGGATGTGAATGTGCATGTAGATATGGATGTATATATGTGAATGGGAATGTGGATGTGGATGTATGTATGCATGTGGATGTGGATATGGATGTGTATGTATGAATGTGGATATGGGATGTGGATGTATAAAAGAGGATGTGAAAATGGAGATAAGCATGTAGATGTGGATGTATGGATGTGAATGTGGATGTGGATGTGGATGTATGAATGTGGATGTATGGATGTGAATGAGGATGTGGATGTGGATGCATGTATGTAAATGTGGATGTGTATGTATGGATGTAGGCATGTAGATGTGGATGCATGAATGTGGATGTATGGATGTGAATGAGGATATAGATGTGGATGTATGGATGTGAATGTGCATGTAGATATGGATGTATAGATGTGAATGAGAATGTGGATGTGGATGTGGATGTATGTATGTATGTATGTGGATGTGGATGTATGAATGAGGACGTGATAATGAATGTATGCATGTGGATGTGGATATGGATGTGTATGTATGAATGCGGATATGGATGTGGATGTATGAATGAGGACGTGATAATGAATGTATGCATGTGGATGTGGATATGGATGTGTATGTATGAATGCGGATATGGATGTGGATATGGATGTGTATGTATGAATGTGGATATGGGATGTGGATGTATAAATGAGGATGTGAAAATGGAGATAAGCATGTAGATGTGGATGTATGGATGTGAATGTGGATGTGGATGTGGATGTATGGATGTGGATATGGATGTGAATATATGATATGTGATGTGAAGGAATCTGAAGTGAAGAGATGGAAAATGATATGATTGGATGAGTACACATATAAATGAAATGTGGAATAAGTAATGTGGATTGCATGAGGGATAATGTGGAAAAATGAGAGTTAATATAGAAATTGTATTTGTAAACTGTTTGTAAATGCTGTTTGTAAATGGCTGTTTTATGTCAAGAATGCTGGGAAAGCATTTTGACCGTCTTGTGATTAAGGTCGTGGAGACCTAACTGATAAAGTTGCAACTGCTGACGGAGAGTCAATGAAGGACGTCTCGCGTAGCAAGGTCGGCCGAGGTCTTGACCAGCCTCGGTTCGATTAAAATGGTGAGCTTCCGGTACGGTGGATGAGGGACCAAGGAAGCGGCCTATGAGTGAAGCGCTAGGTCACCTGCGAAGGATCCTAGAGGGTGCTGACCATACGGTGCTCGGGCTCTGGGTCGCCCAGGATACCCACGCGTGCGTCGAGGAAGATATTGGAACAAGGAGTAAGAGTTGTTTTCTGGAACCGGGCATGGATCTGGTTGACTGACCTTGCTGGTCCTCAACGGATGAGTCCATGGCTCTTTTATATGGATCTGTTGGTTGATCTTGCTGATCTTCAACGAGAGTCCATCTTGATAAGTGATTATATTGTTGAGTATTATGGGCTAGGAACTATTGAAACGACCCCTGTGTGGACAGGTGGTGAGCGTTCTAGTTGCCAATGATGCCATAGATACTCTGATGAAGGAATGATGGGAAATTATGAATCAACTGGATAATTTGGGAGATTGTGATCAGTGGTACTATGGTTTCATTAAAGGATTGTTTTAAAGTTAGCTGATACTAAGAAAAAGGCAATTTTCATATTGGGTGTGTAAGTGGTGTGGCTAGTTTTATGTTTGCATGAAATTCCGGCTAGGGGGCCTTGGAACTCTTTTCCTTGGTACCCGGGACAAAACCTAACCAAATTCCAAATTGGATCCCATCACTACAGTGGTTGGGCGGTTGGCTAACCCATGGGATCGGATGGGGTTAGGCTGGACTGATGGATCCGTAAATCGAGACTCAAACTTTTGTTTTTACGATAGAAAAAAAAATCAAAAAATCCCGGATAGTAACTGTTCTATGGATAGGAATCAACGGCTGTGCCTCTTGAATGGGGAAAAAAGCGTTGATCCCAATGATCCAAGTGCAAGTTTCTTCCTTGAACTGACTAAGTATCTTATAGATGTAATTGGATCATCTCGATCAGAAATGATCTTGACTACGTTAGAGTAAAAAGTTATCCTGGTGGAATCGCCCGTGCTTCCGGTTAAGAAAGTTTTTCCGGGTTCGGTTTTGGAACAACCGACGGATTAGTCTCTTATCCGGATATCCATGGGCGAGGCCCCGAGTGTGGGACCCCTGTCCCGCGGGAGAAGCACTACTTCCGCTGCTAGTACCCCGAATCCGTTGCGCGGTGGGAACAGGGATCTCACAATCTGCCTCTATCCAGAGTAATCTCAGAACTCCTTCCCAGAATTGGAATAACAAAAGAGAAAGAGTTCTACCTCAGACTGCAATAGCCAGAGCAGTCACAATTTCAGATGTAGTAGAAGAGGAAAAAGGGCAGATCTATGCTGCAATTGAAAATCAAGGGCCTAACCAGCAGTTCTCCGTCATCCATACTCCAGCAGAGTATCAGGGTAAGCCTTTTAAGCTGTTGATTGATTCAGGCAGTTCTCATTCATTCATTTCCCCTGGATGCTTGCGTAAGCTAGTCTCAGAACAGAAATCATGGAAACCTATGCAAGTTGAATTGGCCAGTGGGAAGACTCTTTTCACTCACCATGAGACAGATCTTATCCAGTTCAATCTAGATGGTAATGTAACCGACTGTCAGTTCAAAGTCTTACCTCTAGGAGTTTTTGACGGAATCCTTGGAATGGATTGGCTCCACAAATATCAAGCTGACATATACTGTCGCAATGGAACCATTTCCTTCCATGACCTTCACGAGAACAAAGTCCATGGAACTGGAGTTTCCGGATCCCCAGACCTTCAGTTAGTAAAAGCTTCCAAGTTACTGAAAGGACTTAGGAAGAAGCAGCAAATTTATGTTGTCAAAATGAACCCAGTAGACTCAAAGCTTAAAGCTAAAGAACCAGAATGGTTAAGTGAATTTGATGATCTATTCCTAGCAGAGCTAATTGAAATGTTTCCAATTCGAGAAATAGATCATGTGATTGAATTGACCCCCGGAGCTCAACCACCACTAGCCCTACGCTCTTACAAAATGCTAGTTCTTGAAGCCATCAAACTCAAGGAACAGCTTAGGTAGCTGTTAGAACAAGGGTTTGTAAGACCCAAAGTTTCACCTTGGGGTGCGCCAGTTCTCTTTCAGAAAAAGAAAGATGGAACGCTTAGACTCTGTGTGGACTACAGAGGTCTAAATCAACTGACAGTTAAGAATAAATATCCTATCCCAAGGATTGATGAGCTTTTGGACAGGCTAAATGGAGCCCAGATCTTCACAAAAATAGATCTCAAATCTGGGTATTACCAGATCAAGATCAATGATCCAGATATACCAAAAACAGCCATCAATACTCGCTATGGGCATTATGAATTTACTGTCATGCCGTTCGGATTAACTAATGCGCCAGCTACATTCAATCGCCTAATGCAGGACATCCTCAGAGAATACTTGGATGACTTTGTTCTAGTTTTCTTTCATGACATTCTGATTTACTCAAGAAATGCAACCGACCATGAGACTCATGTCCGAAAAGTTCTTGAGATTCTAAGGAAGCATCAACTCTTTGCCAAAAAGAGCAAATGCACTTTCTCTGCCGACCATGTTGAATACTTGGGCTTTCTGGTATCCAAAGATGGGATTTCTCCAGATTCTGCAAAAATCCAAGCTGTCATAGATTGGCCCGAACCAAAGACAGTGAAAGAAGTCAGAGGATTCTTGGGATTGACTGGTTGGTATAGAATTTTTATACCAAAATATGCTCTCATAGCGTCCCCCTTGACTAACCTTCTCAAAAAGAATATCCCATTTCAATGGTCTGCCAAGTGCCAAAGTGCTTTTGATAAGCTGAAGACCGCCTTGGTAACCAGTCCCGTTCTGAAACTGCCAGATTTCTCAGGTAGTAACTGATGCAAGTGGTTTTGCCCTGAGGTGCACTCATGCAGGAAGGTCATGCAGTGGCCTATGAATCCCGAAAGCTCAGAACACATGAGAGGAATTATGCTGTCCACGACTTGGAATTACTTTCAGTAGTCTATGCCTTAAAGTTGTGGAGACATTACCTACTGGGTAAAAGATTTACTTTGATGACAGATCATCAGAGTTTAAAGTGGATCTTTACTCAGAAGGACCTCAACATGCGCCAAAGAAGGTGGATACATACCTTGCAGGAATTTGATTTTGAAATCAAGTACCGCCCAGGCAAAGAGAATGTGGTAGTAGATGCTCTCAGCAGAAAAGCCTCCTTGCTTACAATTACTGTAATATCAAATCCTTTGATTACTCAAGCAAGTGAGAAGATCATGCAAGATAGATTCTTTGGCCCTATTGCTACCCTACTTATGCAGGAAAGCAAAACTCCACAGGAGTTGAACAGAGTTCAAGGGTACAGCCTGGATGATGGCATTATGTATTGTAACCGCAGGTTACAATGATGAGGGAACCAAGGACCAAATTCTGAATGAAGCCCATGACAGCCTTATTGCAGGACATCCAGGTTTCATCAAGACCTACATGTCCGTAAAGAAAAGTTTCTTTTGGCCTGGTTTGAAAAAGGATGTGCTGAATCATGTACGTCAATGACATGCCAAAAAGTCAAAGCTGAGAGAGTAAAAATGCCTGGGAAGTTACATCCTTTGGACATCCCCCAGATGAAGTGGGAATGTATCAGTATGGACTTCATTACTGGATTACCTTCATAGCAATCAGGTTACAACTCCATCTTCGTGGTAGTCGACAGACTAACCAAAGTTGCCCATCTGATTCCAGTAAAAGAAACCTACACTGCAGTGGATGTGGCCAGAGTGTTCCTCAAAGAAATCTTCAGATTGCATGGCCTACCGAGGAGAATAGTAAGTGACGGAGATCCCAAATTTACTTCAAGGTTTTGGACTGCATTTTTTGAAGCAGTGGGAACTTTCTTGGATATGGTCTTCATTCGAGTACGACCCAAAAGAAGTTCCTTATCTCTTGGGAAGTACAAAAAGTTATCACCCAGATATTGTGGGCCATATCTGATTACAAAGAAAGCAGGTGACTTAGCCTACGAGCTTCTTCTGCCTCCTCATCTCAAAATTCATAATGTATTTCATGTAAGCCTTCTAAAGGAATATGTGCCAAACCCAAATCATATGCTTGATGATGAAATCCTAACCTCTTCAACCCAAGGACAGATGGAACTCCAACCTGAAGAAATTCTCGATGTTCGAGAAAAGCTTCTCAAGAACAGAATTCTCAGAGAATTATTAGTAAAATGGAAGTTCTATCCTTTTGAAGATGCCTCCTGGGAGAATGAAGCCGATCTGTTGTGCGGGATTATCCCCAGTTTGCGAGATGAGGACATCTCGCATTTTTCAAGTGGGAGAGAATGTAAGATTCCTCCCCAGCCTCTCAAGAGGTCCAGCATCTTCCCGTGTAATCAAATCCCTCTTCAGAAATATAAAAGATCTTATTTCTAAGTGTTTTAGCCTAGAGAGAGAAAATTATTCTAGAGAGAGAATATTCAGATTATGAATATTTTTGGATAAAAAAATAACTCATCTTATTAAAATAAGTTCCCCTGAAACAGAAATTCAAAAAGAATTTTCCAATGTGCAATTGGAATTAATTGGAAATGGGTATAAAGGACCTTAATCTAAGGTTCTAGATTTTCAGAAATTTTTGGATTATGGTCCAATTAAGGTTCCTATGGGCCAATAGCATCAATCCATGTGTAGGGAGGAGATAAATCCAATTTGTAAAAGAAGATACCCAAAAATGAGTAAATGCTCACATAAGATGAAGAGTTGAAAATGTACACGGTTTATTAGTAAAAAACTATGAGCAATATTAAAAATATGAGATATTTTGGATATCCAAAAATGAGTAAATGCTCACATAAGATGAAGAGTTGAAAATGTACAAGGTTTATTAGTAAAAAACTATGAGTAATATTAAAAATATGAGATATTTTGGGTATAAGGATTCCATTTTGACACATATGTAAGGAAGGGGAGTTCTTTAAAGGAGGTGCATATTTCACATAAGATGAAGAGTTGAAAATGTACAAGGTTTATTAGTAAAAAACTATGAGCAATATTAAAAATATGAGATATTTTGGGTATAATGATTCCATTTTGACACATATGTAAGGAAGGGAAATTCTTTAAAGGAGGTGCATATTTCACATGCTTGAATGAGTTTTAAACTCATAAAAATTGAGATATTTCATCTCTCCTCTCTCCTCATTCAAGTCTAGTTCCAAAAAGTTAGCTTAACTGACCTAAAAATGGTTAAAAATTGACCAAACTGATTTAGAAAATTCTAGAATCAGTTTGTTTGGTTAGGCTCTCAATTTTTCCTATAAATAGAAGCCTCCGCCTTGTTGAAAAAATATATAGTGTCTTATGCATTGTTACTCTACTCCACCTAAGCCAAGAACTGTGAATTCTTTAATAATTCACTAGTTTTTGACACTTCCCTCTTTCTTCAATCCCCATTGGTGGCTCCATCAACATACTAAACCAATTGATTGGTTGGGGGCCTCTACCGTGAACAAAGAATCAAGTAATTTGTAAGGTAAATGGTGAATTCTGATTCTTTTCTATAATTTCTCAATGTTTCTCTCTTCTCATCCCCTCTCAAGCTTGAGAAGCTTAATTGGAATGGTTTTTTTGAATGCTATTGAAGTTAATTGATGAATGGTAGTGAAGAGTTACATAATTTGATGAATGCTATTGAAGAAAATTGATTAATAATAGTTAAGAATTACATAAATTTCCATTTATGCTTAATTCTAATGGTTTTTATGTAATTTCTCTCTCTCACTCAAGAAATGGTCATACTCATGACCCATTCTTAATCCAAATGAAGCTTTTCATAAAGCTTTTCCTTAATCCAAGATTAATCTATGCTTGAGGCCAAATTAATGGCTTTTTTCTATGCTTTTAGTTTATGTATTTCATGAATATTGATGATTCAATACATTATGGATTAATGATCCAATTAGGGATCATTCTATTTATTTCCTTAATGATAAGCTTTATGCCTTAGAAAATTTGAGATTTATCATAGCAGCGGAGCTATGGCAAAAATTTTATAAAAATTATGCATAAAATAATTTCATTCAAAGCATGAAAAGAGGACTTCCTACCATATTCTAGGAATTATCATCCTAGATTAATGGAAAGATATTCATTGTAATCATAGAGAAATTGATTTTTATATTATGCATAATTGATTTTTATGCATAGAGGTATGCATAAAAGACTATTATTTTAACATGTAAGTGTTACTTTTATAATATTTGGATTTCATGCATAGAGGTATGCATAAAAGATTATTATTTTAACATAAAAGTGTTACTTTTATCAATTTTTAAATTTTATGTATAGAAGTATGCATAAAGGAAAATTTTTTATATCAAAAGTGTTACTTTTATCATTTTTAATTTGCATGCATAGAAGTATGTATAAAGAAAAATTTTTTTATATCAAAAGTGTTACTTTTATCATTTTTAATTTTCATGCATAGAAGTATGCATAAAGGATAATTTTTTTATATCAAAAGTGTTACTTTTATCATTTTTAATTTTCATGCATGAAGGTATGCATAAAGGATAATTTTTTTATATTAAAAGTGTTACTTTTATCATTTTTAATTTTCATGCATAGAAGTATGCATAAAGGATAATTTTTTATATTAAAAGTGTTACTTTTATCATTTTTAATTTTCATGCATAGAAGTATGCATAAAGGATAATTTTTATTATAAAAGTGTTACTTTTATCATAATTGATTTTAATGCATAGAAGTATGCATAAAAGATAAATTTTTATTATAAAAGTGTTACCTTTATCATAATTGATTTTAATGCATAGAAGTATGCATAAAAGATAAATTTTTATTATAAAAGTGTTACTTTTATCATATTTGATTTTAATGCATAGAAGTATGCATAAAAGATAAATTTTTATTATAAAAGTGTTACTTTTATCATATTTGATTTTAATGCATAGAAGTATGCATAAAGATAAATTTTAATCGGAGATCAACGTAAATGAATATTCCTTAAGAAATCCATGTTTTTGAAATCAGTAAACAAATAATCATTGAAAGAAATTTTAGAAAAGAAAAAGAGAAATTGAGATAGTACCTTCGAGAAAGATAATTTTAGGACCTAAACTCTGACGCAGACTATTGACCAAGACCTAATTCCTTCGTCAGTTTCAATCAATGACGATGTGCCAGTTCAGGAAAAATGTACCCAAATCACCCACCGAATCTGAAACTAAGTTAAGATTTATGATTTTGATCTAAGGATCAAGTTAACAGAATTCGAGGAATTCTGTTTAGAATTGAGAACTGGATCTAGAAGTAATGAGATGCGGATTTAAGATATACTCATGGTATTCAAACAAAATCAAAGCTGTAAACTTGCATAGAAACCCTGCCTTCTTAAAAGACTGTCTTACGTCAGAATGCTGGAGGGAGCATTTGGCATATATGTTTATCTAAGGGAAGTTTGGTTGCAACAGCTGGCGGGGAGTGTTCGAGGGACAGCTCACGCGGCAAGGCTTGTCGAGGTCTTGACCAGCCTCGGTATGGTTAAAATGGTGCGCTTCCAGTACGATGGACGAGGGCCGACGAAGCGGTCCCTGAGTGAAGTGCCATGACACCTAAGGAGGATCCTGGAGGGTTCTGACCAGGCGATGCACGGGTTCGCGGTGCCGAGGACATCCATGCGTATGTTGAGGAAGATATTATATGATGGACTTATGTTTTTTGTAATATATCACTAGATCTCGTTGTTGACTCGCTGGTCTCAAACGGAGAGTCTAGAGTTATACTGTTTTGTTGAGAAACAAAGACTCAATGAGAAATTTTGAAGTATGACATGTATAACCCGTAAATTGTTTATCAAGGATTGTTTTTATTAAAGTTTAATAAAGAGGAGTGTGCGCGTATCTGTTTTCTAAAGCTAAAGTTAAGAAAGGCATTTCAATTATGGGTGGGTGAGTACTTGTTTGGTTCCACTGATTCCAGTGGTAGGGTGGTGGCTAACCCATGGGCCTAACCCATGGGCCGGATGGGGTTAGGCTGGAATCAGTGGAGTATTAGTAATCAAATTGAAAAATATTAGAATTATGCTAAGATTCGAATAGTTAGACAATTCCCTGATAAATTTTTCAAACAAGTGGATCAACGACTGTGCCTGACCTTGATCAGGAAAAAAGCGTTGAATTTACTAAAATGATCAAATTATATTAGTGATAGTTTCCTTCTATCTGATTTATTCAGTTGAAGGATAGCATAGAATTGTTCACGTTAGAAAAAAAATTTATTTTATTTTTAAAAAAAATCATAAAGGTGGAATCGTCCCTGCTTTCCGAGCATGGGAATTTTTCCCGATTTTGTTTTTTTTGGAGTGACCACCAACTTAGTCTCGTGCGCGGACATTCAAGGGCGAGGCCCCGAGTGAGAAACCCTGCCTCGTGCGGAGGGGGCAGAGGAATCTCACACGACACAGAAGCCTTACTCACACAACTTACAGACACTGACTCAGGCCTGGACTGCCGAGGATACACCACATCCCCAATCACCCCATGATCCACTTGCCTACCTGTTGTGCCAATCACACCACAATGAACCCGGCCACTCTCACTTCAGAAGGCACCCCACCAGCTAACCCTCAACTCCTCTGCGACCCATCACTTCTGCATGTGTCACCAGTAGTAGCAGGAGCAGCTACCCAATCATCTCTCTCTCACTCTCTGTGCTGATCCTCTGTCAGCCTCGCAACAAACCCAAGCAGCTTATCTGCCCTGCTACCGGCCCACCACCAAGCAGCAACACCTGTCCTATCTCTTCTTTGACGTGCTATCAGCCCCACCAGCTTCTGCACGATCCTCTTTACGGCCACACGTGCCCTCTAGACTGCCCTGTCTTCATCAGCATCTGGTCGCGAGCATCTCGTTGGCTTCCACATCCAGCTTCACCTAGCGGCCCTCTCTGCCTCTGCACTTTCGCAGCTCCTTGCTAGCTGCTCTGCTTCTCTTCTTATGCGTGCCCTCCACGCTCACCTTGCACCTTGACGCCCTGTCTCTCTCTTCTTATGCTGTCCGCTCGTTAGCCCTTCGACCAGCTGCGCTCACCAACTGCGCTCCATTGTATCGTCACCTGCAGCTACCTCTTTGCTGTGCATCACCAGCGTGTGCAGCTACGCCCACCACGTCTTCGCCTACACGTCGGCGTCTCCACCAGCAGCACTTCACAACTGCGCTTTTGCGCCCACTTCATCCCTTTCTGCAAGCTGCCAGCCCGTCAGCTGCACACGCCCGAGGACCCCCGGCCTCTCCCAGCCGCCGCTGCAGCTTTTACCCTTGAGCCTGCGTACTCCACACTCCCTTCACACGGGAGCCTTCTCTGCACGCACCCAGCAGCTACCCGCTCCAGCTCGTCACCACTTCAGCTTCCTGGGCAACCACCCTTCGCCTCAGTGCTTGCGTGCTGCGCCCACCTGCTCTCACGCCTGCAGCCAGCCTCCACACTTCCAGCGCCTCTGCTCTGCCTCAATCACCCTTGACAGTTACCTTGCGCCAACCACAGCTACGCCGACTTCATCCATCTCTAGCGCGTTGCTAAGGCTTAAGTGCTTCCACTAGCTCCCACACGACCCACACCTTGACCTGTCGGCTTTTCACCAGTAGCCTGTCCACACCACAAAGGCGGCCTCCCTCTCTGTGCCAACCTGTTCCCTTTAACACCAGCCACTCGCCATGCATACCCAAAACCAAGGCGATTCTGGTCCGCTCCAGCTGCTCTGTCACCTTTGACGCTAGTCACACAGGCTCCTTGACAACTGTCGCCAACCTGCCTCAACTGCTGGAGTCAGAGTCATCCACGATGAAGAGGAGACAATTGGTAGCTCCGAAGATTCCATCTTAGAAGGGGAGGTGGAGGGAGTTGCATTTGGTCTTTCCCAAGGGATCGAGGGGATGCTGAAGACAATGGAGCCTTGGAAGGGGAAGCTTCTTCAACCATGTTCAAGAAAGGAGATGTGGACCTCACTAGTCTTCACCAACAGAATGAACTTCTTCTTGATGAGTCCATATAGCAAGTACTGAAAGGAAGAATTACTTAAAAATGTTGGATGGATTTCCTAACCTTTTTGTAAACAGCTACTCACAAGTATGCCAAGTTATCCTAGTAGAGCACAAGATTGATCTCAAGCCCCAAAGTAAGCCAGTGGTATAGCGGCTAAGCTGTTTGGGAGTAGTGCAAGCGGAGGTGCTTAAGAATGAGGTAACTAATTTTCTTGAAGATGGGTTTATTTTTCAAGTAGAGAATTCAGAGTGGATTTCCCCACTTGTAGTCACTCCCAAAAAGGGTGGAAAATGGCGTGTGTGTGCGGACTTTTGCCCTATGAATACATGCACAAAGAGGGATTATTATCCTCTACTCTTTCAGGATAAGATTTTGGATCAAGTTGCAGGTCATGAGTTGTATTCAGTATTCAGTTTGCGTGATGGATACTCTGGATACTTTCAAATCCGGATTTGTGAAGAAGATCAAAGGAAAACCTCATTTATCGCCCCTTGGGGAGTGTATGCCTATAGGGTGATGCCATTTGGCTTGACCAATGCACCAGCAACTTTTCAACGCTTCATGAGTCAGGTATTTGCACCTTACTCGTTGGGAAAGATTATAAAGTTTATAAGGGTCTTTTTGGATGATTTTTGCATTTATTCAAGCCACATAGATCACTTGGAAAAGTTGAGGTTGGCCTTGCAAAGTATTGATGATGCAAAAGGGTGTCTTAATCCTGGAAAATGCTGCTTGGCACGAAGGAAGGTGGTTCTCTTGGGACATGTTATCTCAGAAGAAGGCATAGAGATGGATCCTGAGAAGGTGTAGGCAATTGTGGCCCTCCCACCACCTACCAATGTAAGGATGATTTTGGGAAAAACAAAGTTGTAGTCACTCCCAAAAAGGGTGGAAAATGGCATGTGTGTGTAGACTTTCTCCCTCTAAATGCATGCACAAAGAGGGATTATTATCCTCTACCCTTTCAGGATGAGATTTTGGATCAAGTTGTTGGAGGTCATGAGTTGTATTCAGTGTGTGATGGATACTCTAGATACTTTCAAATCCGGATTTGTGAAGAAGATCAAAGGAAAACCTTATTTATCACCCCTTGGGGAGTGTATGCCTATAGGGTGATTCCATTTGTGGCTTGACCAATGCACCAGCAACTTTTCAACGCTTCATGAGTCAGGTATTTTCATCTTACTTGGGAAAGTTTATAAGGGTCTTTTTGGATGATTTTTGCATTTATGCAAGCCACATGGATCACTTGGAAAAGTTGAAGTTGGCCTTGCAAAGTATTGATGATGCAAAAGGGTGTCTTAATCTTGGAAAATGCCGCACGACGGAAGGTGGTTCTCTTGGGACATGTTATCTCAGAAGAAGGCATAGAGATGGATCCTGAGAAGGTGCAGGCAATTGTGGCCCTCCCACCACCTACCAATGTAAGGAAGGTAAGGAGGATTTTGGGAAAAACAAAGTATTACCAACGCTTTTTTGACATGTTCTCTGAGAAGATGTATCCTATAAATCTATTGACAAGAAGAATGTTTCTTTCCAATGGAGGCCTGATCAAATTCACTCTTTTTGTTTGCTCACGAAATGCATGAGTCAAAGTCCAATTGTGCAGCCTCCTAGGTGGGGGGAGGACTTTTATGTGAGCCCAAGTGTCTCATCACATTCAGTGGGTGCTATACTCTTGCAAAAGGTAGAGTAAGGGCATATGCAACCAGTGTATTATGCAAGCCGCCAACTCATTGATGCCGAGGAGAGGTATGGTGAAATGGAGAAAGGTGGTTTGTCTCTTATTTTTGCAATAAAGAAGTTGAGGTCATACTTGTTACCTCGCCCTTTTTTCTTCCTCACATCTTAACCTTCTTTACAATTCTTGGTCCGCAAACCCAATCATGTAGGAGGGAAGTTTGCAAAGTGGATTCGTGAGCTTCAAGAATTCTCTTTCACTTTTACAGAAAACGCCACTAGGGCCTTTCTTGCAGATTTGCTTATAAGGAAGGAAGAGGAAGAAGGAACACGAACAAAGGAAGAAGTATATGAAGATCTGGAGACACCACCATTTGCTTTTACTATGCATTTTGATGGAGCCTTTAGCCCTTCCAGGCAATGTGGGGCTGGGGGGATAGTTTTATTTAATCCAGAAAGAAAAGAGGTATGGGCCAAGGGTAGGGAATCTCCAAAGATTATATCAAATAATGTGGCTAAGTACAATGCATTAATTTGGGGATTAGAAGATTGCATAAAAGATGGAATTAAAGAGGTAGAGGTTAAAGGGGATTCGCAATTGGTCATCCGACACAAATGAAAGAAGAATATAAGGCAAGGAGTCCTAATCTCCAAGAATTGTATAAAAGGGCAATGGAGTTAAAAGAAGCTTTTGAGTTTTGTAAATTTGAGCATGTTAACAGCAAGGATAATCAAAAGGCTGATGAATTGGCCACTAAAACTTTGGCTTCTTTCAAAGTAGCTATTCTTGCATTACTGGATATAGGTTTTGGCTTGAGCTCTAAGATGTTCAACACTATTTAGATACAGGAGGATACTTCCCTCTTGGATTGAGTCCTCAACAGAAGCAAAGGCTTACAAGGAAAGCTCATCCGTACACAATTCTAGGGGGATGTTCTTTATAAGCAAGGTAAGGATAAGATTCTTAGGAGGGTAGTGAGCCTCGAAGAATCTAAAAGGATTATGGAATTATGTCATGAATGTTCAAGTCAGTTTGCCTCAGCCAGCACAACTCGAAGGATCCTTAACACAGGTTATTATTGGCCTCGACTCAGCAAAGATGTCTATGAGTGGTGCAGAAGCTGTGAAGTATGCCAGACATATGGGCATAAGAAATTGGTTCCCGGACCCTTAAACCCTATCCCAACATATGGTCCATTTGAAAGGTTGGGATTAGATTTTGAGGGCCCACTTCCTCGTTCCTCACATGGGAAGTATCACATATTGGTAGCCACCACAGATTATGCAACAAGGTGGGCAGAAGCAAAGGCCATGGTCAATAATAAGGCAGTGGCTGTGGCATCCTTTCTTAGGGAATACATATGTGCCCGATTTGGGTGTCTAATAGAAATCCTTACGCATGGTGGGAGGTCTTTGAGGAATGACTTGATTGAAGCTTTGGTGTAGAAATTAAAAATAAAGCATGCTATGTCAACTCCCTATTATCCCCAATGTAATGGTTTAGTAGAAAAAACTAATGGACTGCTTTGTGGATCTTTGTCTAAGCTATACTATGAAGAGAAAGTGGGATGTGCATTTGCCAGAGGTCCTATCGGCCTATAGCAAAACTCACAAACTCTCTCTTGGTTTCACACCTTTTCAGTTAGTTTATGGAATGGAGGCTATTTTGCCAATAGAATTGGAAATCACAAGCCTTCACACATCTTTTGCACGCTTGAATAATGAAGAAGAAACACATGCCCAATGCCTAGTACAACTGGAGACCTTGGATGAGAGGCGACTTCAGGCGCTTCGAAATTTGGAGGCTGCACAACAACGGTGCAAGGCAGGGCATGACACTCTTATGAAGAAGAAGAAGAATCCAGAACTCAAGCAAGAAGCTTAGTCATGAGGTATGATGGCCGTGTGGAGAAACGACTAGATAAGAAGCTTCTTCGATGCTGGGAAGGCCCCTTGAGGATAAAGCAAAAGTTCAAAAATAACACCTATCCTCTAGGGGATGCAAGTGGCCAAGAGGTTCTCGGACGTGCCAATCAGTACCGGCTAAAGATATTTTATCCTCGAGCACCATGGCGGCCAGCAAACCCCCAAGACAAGCATGGAGGATCTACTGGGAGGGGAGATGTGACATGAAAATTTGATATCTTTCATTTTCAATTTTGTACATATTTTGATAGATTCTCAATGGTAATAAGGTGGAAGCTTGTCCAAGAAGACTGTGGTGCCCACACAATGGAATAATGGCGTGGTGATGCGGCGGCTTGGCAACTACCCTAATAACAGCATTCTATCTTCAAATATAATGGTTTTACTTGATTTAGGGTGCACACATTGTAAATGCCATAAGTATGCTTGATAAATACTTTGGTATGGTATAGATAGGCTAGTGATGTAGAAAAAAAAAGTGGGCCTTCATGCTCACATGGATTTTAATTGTATTATTAATATAGTATTCACCATAAGGCTACAAGTTGGGGTGTGTGGAAGGCATGTGGAGGAGTGTGTGTAGGTACATAATTGGGAAAGATTCTTCTAGAATGCCTACATGGAAGAGGAGAATTTCTCCATGTGTAAGTGGGATCTCCATCTACATGCCACTTAGACTTGGCTATTATCTCGTCACACTTTCAAAGTCAAAAAGTCTTCAATTTAATAATCAATAGAAGACTTAGCCGAAGAGGACAATTGATGGTGACATCTACCCTTATGTCACTGAAGGGTTGAAGATTTTTCTATTGTAATTTGTAACAATGGAAGAGAGGGTGATTCTCCACCTATAAAATGAGCCCTCCTCTCCCTTTCAAATCAAGGAATGAAGCTTCCTCAATTGAGCATTTTGTGTCATTGCCATTCTCTTATCTTCAAACCCTTATTCAAACACTCTCTTTACATGTAAATGTCTCATTTAGCATTAGATCCTCATGCTTAATACAATTTTGGACCTCTCTAATGATTCATGATAAGTGGGATAAGGAGTTATTATCTTGGTGAGCCTGTGACTTCTCAATGTAGCCCTTGCCTTATTGCCGCCCTCCTTTGGAGGTACCAATGGTTTTAGCGGTAATGAGCATGTGAAAAGACTTTGGGGACCATAGGTAAATCTTTACGATTGTCTGCTCAGCAATGTTAACCCTTACCCTCTAGCTTGAACCATGAAGGAGATGAAAGGCAAGAGGCTATGTGAAAATTAAGGTTTCGTGCAAAGAGAGGGAAGTGCAATTTTTGTGGTCTAATATCCAAATTTCAACATCACTCAGGTATTGGTTTCTAAAATTGATCATATGGCTAGGAAGATCTTTATATGCTTTTTCCACTCATGTAACTAATTTCTTAATCCTTTACTTCATTGATGATCAAAATTTCTCCCAAATTTGCTAACTTTCAGGTGAATTTTGGCAGTTTTATAGTCTTGTAGTAAAATGCTCATAACTTTTCACTCGGTTGCCCGTTTTTGAAAGTTTTTATATAGGCACAAAGATCTCTTCAAGCTCTACGTACCTACATAATCCTCTTTTGTATAGTCTATATGGATTTAAAACTTCAATTCTCTATGTATCTCTGTTTTTATAGACTTTTGGTCATTATTTTTTCTTAATAATGACCAAAAGTCATTATTCAATTCTCTATGTATCTCTGTTTTTATAGACTTTTGCTCTACGTACCTATATAATCCTCTTTTGTATAGTCTATATGGATTTAAAACTTCAATTCTCTATGTATCTCTGTTTTTATAGACTTCTGGTCATTATTTTTTCTTAATTCCTCTTAATCTCTTATCAGAAATCTCATGTATGTTATCCTCTTGTAAGTGATTGCTATATTCTTTTACTTTAAGATGTTCCATTCCAGATTGCCCAATTCGAACGGATGAACCTTACCAACATTCCTCGTATGTTTCCGTTCACATAATCCTGAGTCGGAAGATTTTCTTCCAACAAAGAATTGCCCTCTTATTTGGAGCTGCAAGATTGGCAGAAATTCTTACTTCTCCTCAGCCTTTCATCTTTCCTTCCATGAATTATGATCTCACCTTTGATGTGTTTATCTTTATCTTAACCTAGGGAGAGAAAGGGAGGTGAGGAGGCTGTGAGGTTTCATACAAGTGTGTTTTGATTCTAAGAAGTGACCGAAGTCAAAACCCCAACTTTGTGTCACAGTATAATAGGCTACAATCCTATTTTAGCTTCATGTACAAGGTTTATTAGTAAGAAACTATGAGCAATATTAAAAATATGAGATATTTTGGGTATCCAAATATGAGATATTTTTGGGTATCCAAAAATGAGTAAATGCTCACATAAGATGAAGAGTTGAAAATGTACAAGGTTTATTAGTAAAAAACTATGAGCAATATTAATAATATGAGATATTTTGGGTATCCAAAAATGAGTAAATGCTCACATAAGATGAAGAGTTGAAAATGTACAAGGTTTATTAGTAAAAAACTATGAGCAATATTAAAAATATGAGATATTTTGGGTATCCAAAAAGGAGTAAATGCTCACATAAGATGAAGAGTTGAAAATGTACAAGGTTTATTAGTAAAAAACTATGAGCAATATTAAAAATATGAGATATTTTGGGTATCCAAAAATGAGTAAATGCTCACACAAGATGAAGAGTTGAAAATGTACAAGGTTTATTAGTAAAAAACTATGAGCAATATTAAAAATATGAGATATTTTGGGTATAATGATTCCATTTTGACACATATGTAAGGAAGGGGAGTTCTTTAAAGGAGGTGCATATTTCACATGCTTGAATGAGTTTTAAACTAAAAAATAATGTGATATTTTTATCTCTCCTCTCTCTTAAACCAAACCAAATCAAAATGGAACCAAACCGAATCAAAAAGTAACCAAACTAGGTCCAAATCTAGTCCAAACTAGGTCCAAATCTAGTCCAAATTCAACCAAATTGAAATTGGAAAATTCTAAAATTCAGTTAGCTTTGGTTAGAGCTTCCCTCTCCTATAAATAGAACATGAGTCCTTTGAAAAAAAGGAGAAGAATTTCACGATACTAGAGTTATGCTGAAATAATGCTAATTTCTACTATTCTCTAAAATTCTCTCCAAATTGAAGAAATTGGAGCTTCCCTCTTTCTTCAATCCCCATTGGTGGCTCCATCAACATACTTAACCAATTGATTGGTTGGGGGCCTCTACCATGAACAAAGAATCAAGCAATTTGTAAGGTAAATGGTGAATTTTGATCTTTTCTATAATTTCTCAATGCTTCTCTCTTCTCAAACCCTCTTAAGCTTGAGAAGCTTATTTGGAATGGTTTTTGAATGCTATTGAAGTTAATTGAAGAATGGTAGTGAAGAGTTACATAATTTGATGAATGCTATTGAAGTTAATTGATTAATGATAGTTAAGAATTATATAAATTCCCATTTATGCTTAATTCAAATGGTTTTCATGTAATTTCTCTCTCTCACTCAAGAAATGGTAATACTCATGACCCATTCTCAACCCAAATGAAGCTTTTCATAAAGCTTTTCCTTAATCCAAGATTAATCTATGCTTGAGGCCAAATTAATGGCTTTTTTCTATGCTTTTAGTTTATGTATTTCATGAATATTGATGATTCAATCCATTATGGATTAATGATCCAATTAGGGATCATTCTAATTATTTCCTTAATAATAAGCTTTATCCCTTAGAAAAATTGAGATTTATCAGTCATAGCAGCGGAGCTATGGTGGCAAATTTTTATAAAAATTACGCATAAAATAATTTCATTCAAAGCATAAAAAGAGGACTTCCTACCATATTCTAGGAATTATCATCCTAGATTAATTGAAAGATATTCATTGTAATCCGAGAGAAATTGATTTTTATATTATGCATAATTGATTTTCATGCATAGAGGTATGCATAAAAGATTATTATTTTAACATAAAAGTGTTACTTTTATCATAATTAGATTTCATGCATAAAGGTATGCATAAAAGATTATTATTTTAATATAAAAGTGTTACTTTTATCATAATTGAATTTCATGCATAGAGGTATACATAAAAGTTGATTATTTTATTGTAAAAGTGTTACTTTTATCATATTGGATTTCATGCATAGAGGTATGCATAAAAGATATTCTTTTTGTACTAAAAGTGTGATTTTTCATCATAAATGGATTTTATGCATAACTTAGATGCATAAGAGAAATTCTTTTATTCTAAAAGTGTAATTCCTACCAAATTGAATTTATGCATAAGAAGATGCATAAAAGATTGATTTTTAATTCAAAAGTGTCATTCTCATCTAAATTGAATTTATGCATAGGAAAATGCATAAAAGATTGAAATTTAATTCAAAAGTGTCATTTTCATTTAAAATGAATTTATGCATAGGAAGATGCATAAAAGATTGATTTTTACTTCGAAAGTATTAATCTCCTTAAATAGAATTTATGCATAAATAAATGTGTAAAGAAATCTTATATCAAATATAAGAATACAATGATGTTTTGTAAAAGATTCCAAATTGTTTTCGTGATTGTGAATATTGGTTAGTAAAATTATAAGAGTGAATCTTGTTTTCAAGAATTATAATGGAATATTTATTCTTTAAGAAATAAATCTCAAAAATTAAATAGTCATAAATCTGATGACAAAGTTAAGTTGACAAAAAATCTTGTTTTGTCATAATCATGAGGTGTGCGGCTCGTGGTAGACAGACGGATCCTCTTACTGCTGATGGATGAAGAGTTAGATCGAGATGTTCGTAAAGCCCTACACCAATCCCAACCTGGTCCCTTCAAGGGTGAAGGGGAACAGTTAGGAGAAGCAATGGAAAAATGGATCAAGGTAATGAAAGAGTATTTTGATGTAACCGGTTATAATGAGAGGAGCAAGATGGCTCTCGCCAAATTAAAAATTGTGGAAAAGGCCAGGATGGCATGGAGAAACCATTGCAAGACATACCGCCTTGACGGAAATACTCAGACTTGGTTAGATCTTAAAGCTTACCTCAAGAGGTAGAGGTTCTGTCCTCCAGGCTTCCTGGAGACCAAAATGAATGAGTTCTTGGAATTGAAGCAGGATAGCCGGACAGTTGAAGAATACCATCAGGCATTTTCCCTTCTCCTCAAATATTCTCCACTTTTGGATGAAGAGCAGCTGATGGCCAGATTTATTTGAGGGATGGACGAGCCATTGGAAACTTTAGTGAAAAATGCCAAACTAGTCTCAATGGCGGCAGAAGCTATCAGAATGGCAAAGGACTTTGCCAAAGCATTTGTTGTTAAGATACCGCCAAATCCTACACCCTCAAACTTTAAAAGGTTCCAAACCCCGGGAAGTGCTTCAAACTTTCCTCCCCAAAAGAGGCAGCAAGGCCCTAATCAGAATCAAGATGCTGGGAGATTCAGAAGTGAAGGAAGACCCTTCCCTAAAAACACTTTCTCAGGAGCCCCCCACCTTTTTCAAGGATTTAGAGGGATGAGCTTAGAAGTGAGAACAGGTGTTTTGGGTGTCAGGGTTTCGGTCACCAGCATAAAGAGTTCCTGACTCTTGCCATGTCAAGAGGACAGGGAAGTCTCAAGGACCCAAAGTGCAGAGACTAGCCCCTTCGTATCAGTCAAACCGTCTCGGCAAAATCAGGGCAATTCCAGGAGGACTCCAGCTCTCCCATCTGCCTCTCTTCAAAGTAATCTCAAAACTCCCTCCCAAAATTGGGGTAACCAAAGAGAAAGAGTTCCACCCCAATCTGCTCTGCAGCCAGAGCAGATACGATAGCCGAAGTAGTGGAAGAGGAAAGATGTCAGATTTATGCCGCAATTGCAAACCAATGGCCAAATTGTCAATTCTCTGTCATCCATACTCTAGTTGAGTATAAGGGTAAGCCATTTAAGCTTTTGATTGATTCAGGCTGTACTCATTCATTTATTTCCCCAGAATGCTTGCGTAAGCTAGTCTTAGAACAAAAATCAGGGAAACCTATGCAAGTTGAATTGGCCAGTGGGAAGATTCTTTTCACTCACCATGAGACAGATCGTATTCAGTTTAATCTAGATGGGAATGTAACTGACTGTCAGTTCAGAGTCTTACCTTTGGGAGTTTTTGATGGAATCCTTGGAATAGATTGGCTCCACAAATCTGCAATTAGTAAAAGCTTCTAAGTTACTAAAAGGACTTAGAAAGAAGCAACTCATTTATGTTGTCAAAATGAATCCGATAGACATAAAGTGAAAGGCTAAAGAACTTGAATGATTAAGTGAGTAAGATAACTTATTCCCAGCAGAGCTAACTGAGATGCCTCCGATTCAAGAAGTAGATCATGTGATAGAATTGACCCCCGGAGCTCAGCCAATAGCCCAGCGCACGTACAAAATGCCAGTCCCTGAAGCCATTGAACTCATGGAACAACTTAGGTAGTTATTAGAACAAGGGTTTGTAAGACCCAGCGTTTCACTGTGGGGAGTGCCAGTTCTCTTTCAGAAAACGAAGGATGGAACGTTAAGACTCTGTGTGGATTACAGAGGTCTCAATCAGCTGACAGTTAAGAATAAGTATCCTATCCCCAGAATTGATGAGCTTTTGGACAAACTAAATGGAGCCTAGATCTTCACAAAGATAGATCTCAAATCAGGGTATTACCAGATCAGGATTAATAATCAAGATATCCCGACGACAGCCATCAATACTCGCTACTATGGGCACCATGAGTTTAGAGTCATGCCGTTTGGATTAACAAATGCCCCAGCTACATTCAATCGCCTAGTGCAAGACATTCTCAGAGAATACTTGGATGATTTTGTTCTTGTTTTTTTTAATGATATTCTAATTTACTCAAAGAATGCAGCTGACCATGAAGCTCATGTCCATAAAGTTCTTGAGATTCTAAGGAAGCACCAACTCTTTGCAAAAAAGAGCAAATGCACTTTCTCTACCAACCATGTTGAATACTTGGGCTTTCTGGTATATCCAAAGACAGAATTTATCTAGATTCCACAAAAATCCAAGCAGTCATCATAGATTAGCGTGAACCAAAGACAGTAAAAAAAGTCAAGGGATTCTTGGGATTAACTGGTTGGAACACCATATTGGGAAATATGGGAATTTCCCACAAGTTTGGGACACGTGGTCAAAAGTTTGGATTAACCATAACTTGAACACCACTAATGCAAAATGAGTGCTTTATAGCTCTTTAGATTCCATTTTTCAAGCGCTTTCCAACGATAGGTCATATGATAGGGTTTTGAGAAACTTACAAACATGTTATCCATGTCCCCTTTTTTAAGTATTCAAAAATGGGAATTGGAAAATTCCCAAATTCACTAATATGGTGTTTTGGTATAAAATTTTTATACCTAAGTATGCTCTCATAGCTTCCCCCCTCACTAATCTTCTTAAGAAGAATAGCCCGTTTCAATGGTCTGCCAGGTGTCAGAGCGCTTTTGATAAGCTGAAGACCGCCTTAGTAACCAATCTCGTTCTGAACTTGCCAGATTTCTCTCTACCCTTTGAGGTAGTAATATAGCTGATGCCAGTGGTTTTGCCCTGGGGGGTGCGTTCATGTGCAGGAAGGTCATGCACTGGCCTATGAATCTCGAAAACTCATCAGAATGCATGAGAGAAATTATGCTCTCCATGACTTGGAGCTACTTTCAGTAGTCTATGCCCTGAAGTTATTGAGACATTACCTACTGGGTCAAAGATTCACTTTGATGACAAGTCAGAGCGCTTTTGATAAGCTGAAGACCGCCTTAGTAACCAATCTCGTTCTGAACTTGCCAGATTTCTCTCTACCCTTTGAGGTAGTAATATAGCTGATGCCAGTGGTTTTGCCCTGGGGGGTGCGTTCATGTGCAGGAAGGTCATGCACTGGCCTATGAATCTTGAAAACTCAGAATGCATGAGAGAAATTATGCTCTCCATGACTTGGAGCTACTTTCAGTAGTCTATGCCCTGAAGTTATTGAGACATTACCTACTGGGTCAAAGATTCACTTTGATGACAAATCATTAGAGCTTAAAGTGGATCTTCACTCAAAAGGATCTCAACACATGTGCCAAAGAAAGTGGATGCAGACCCTTGCAGGAATTTGATTTTGAAATCAAGTACTGCCCAGGCAAAGAAAATGTGGTAGCAGATGCCCTCAGCAAAAAAGCCTCCTTGCTTGCAATCACAGTGGTGTCAAATCCATTGATTAATGAAGCAAGAGAGAACATGCAGGATAGATTCTTTGGCCCTATTGCTACCCTACTTATGCAGGAAAGCAAAACTCCTCAGGAGTTGAACCGAGTTCAAGGGTACACCCTGGATGAAAGAATTATGTATTCCAATAGCACGCTATGCATTCCCAATGATGAGGGAACTAAGGGTCGAATTTTGAATGAAGCCCATGAAAGCCTTATAGCAGGACATCTAGGTTTCAACAAGACCTACATGTCTGTAAAGAAAAGCTTCTTTTTGCTTGGACTAAAAAAGGATGTACTTAATCATGTACGTCAATGCTTGATATGTCAGAAAGTCAAAGTCAAGAGAGTAAAAATGCCTGGGAGGTTACATCCATTAGACATCCCCTAGATGAAGTGGGAATGTATCAGTATGGATTTTGTTACTGGACTACCTTCAGTGCAATCAAGTTACAACTCCATCTTCGTGGTAGTTGACAGACTAACCAAAGTTGCCCATTTGATTTCAGTAAAAGAAACCTACACTGTAGTGGATGTGGCCAGAGTGTTCCTCAAGGAAATCTTCAGATTACATGGCCTACCCACCAGGAGAACAGTAAGTGATCGAGATCCCAAATTCACGTCAAGATTTTGGACTCCATTCTTTGAAGTAGTAGGAACTTTCTTGGATCTTAGCATAGCTTACCACCCCGAGACCCCGATGGTCAAACACAAAGGTTGAACCAAGTAATCAAAGATATACTTTGGTCATGTTGTGGCAGGGAACCCAAGAAGTGGCTAAGCTATCTGCAACTAGTCAAATTTGCCTACAATGCTTCTTATCACTGAAGTGTCGGGATGAGCCCTTTCAAAGCTCTGTATGGACAAGATTGCCTAATACCATTAACTTGGTCCGACCCATTAATTAGGGTTGAGATGTCAAGATAGATGCTTGATGACATGGAGCAATAGATGCAGTCAATTCCCAAAGATATAAAAGCTACCCAGGATAGATAGAAGCAGTATGCAGATAAGAAGAGGTCAGACAGAAATTCAAAGAAGCAAATATGGTCTTCATTCGAGTACGCCCCAAAAGAAGTTCTCTATCTCTTGGGAAGTACAAGAAGTTATCCCCCAAATACTGTGGGCCATACCTAATTACAAAGAAAGTAGGTGACTTAACCTATGAACTTCTTCTACCTCCTCATCTCAAAAGTACATAATGTATTTCATGTCAGCCTACTTAAGAAATATGTGTACCGAGCCCGAATCATGTGCTTAATGATGAACTATTAACTTTTTCAACCCAAGGGCTGATGGAACTCCAACCTGAAGAAATCTTTGATGTTCGAGAGAAGGTTCTCAGGAACAGAATTCTAAGAGAATTATTAGTCAAATGGAAGTTCTATCCTTTTGAAGATGCCACCTAGGAGAAAGAAGCCGAGCTGATGTGGGATTACTCCCAGTTTGCAAGATGAGTACATCTCGCGTTGTTCAAGTGGGAGGGGATTTAAGATTCCTCCCCAGCCCCTCAAGATGTCCGATATCTTCCCCTGTAATCAATCCCCTTTTTCAGACTAATAAAAGATCTTATTTCTACCTGTTTTGGCCTAGAGAGAGAAAATGCTCTAAAGAGAGGTAATTCAGTTTTTAGATATCTTTAGATAGAAAAATATCCTTTTTTATTAAAATAAATTCTCCCAAAATAAAAGTTTAAAAAGAAATTCCTAAGGTGCATTAGAAATAAATTATAATCTGCACAAAAGACCTTAGCCTAAGGGTCCAGATTTTCTAAAAAATTTGGATCAAGTTTCTGAGGGACCAATAAGATTAATCCAAATCTAGGGAGGAGAATAAATTGATGATGCATAGTGGAAAGTGTTTTATTATAAAAGTGTTATTTTCATTGAATTTAATGTCTATGCATAGAAAGATGCATAATGGAAATTTTTTTAATTTAAAAGTGTTATTCCTAAATTTTATTTTATGCATAAATAGATGCATAAAAGTAATTTTTTATTACAAAAGTGTTATTCCTATTTAAACTAATTTTATGCATAAATAGATGCATGAAGAAATTCTTTTTATTTTAAAAGTGTTATTCCCATTGAAATGGATTTTTATGCATAAATAGATGCATAAAGAATTTTTATATCAAAATTGGATTCTCTTTAATTCTTTTTTTATGATGAAAGAGGAATTCCCATGATAATGGAGATCCATGTATCCCAATGGAGAAAGAGAAAATTTGGAATACTAAAATAATGGATATTTTATTTAAAATTAAAGAAGCATTTTAGATAAATTATTTTATGCATGAATAAATTTAAATGGTAAAAGAGGAATTCCCATCATATTTGGAATTCAGTCATTTAAATAAAAAATGTGGAATTCTTGTCATATTTGGATTAATGAAAAATTTAGTTAAATTTATTTTTATGCATAAGAAAAATTTTAATGATAGAAGAGGAATTCCCATAATATTTGGAATTCAATCATTTAAATGAGAAAAGTGGAACTCTTAGTATAATGGAATCAATGGATATTTTTATTTAATTTTTAAGAGAAATTTTAGTTAAAATTATTTTATGCATATATAAATTTAAATGATGAAAGAGGAATTCCCATCATATTTGGAATTCAATTATTTAAATGGAAAAAGAGGAATTCTTGGTTGTAAGTGGAATATTGAATATTTTTATTTAATTTAAAGAGGAATTTTTTGTAGATTTAATTTATGATAAAAGAGGAATTCCCATGACATTTGGATTGCACTCATTAAATGAGAAAAAGAGGGATTTCAAGCTTATTAAAAAAAAAAGATATTGGTATTTAGTTAAAAGAAAATTTTTATGATATTTAAGTAAAGAAATAATTGAAATTAATTTTTGATGTCAAAAGATGAAATTTCACCATAATTCTACCTAAGGAATTAAGGTTGAGAAATAGAAAGAATATCTTTAGATATTTTATGTGGTTAAATCACTAAACTGATATTTACCCAAAAATAGATGTTTATCTGAAGAAAATCCTTGTTAAAACTAAACCGAATGATTAGACTACAAGAGGGACGGACACTAAACCTACTTGTCCATCTCTCGATCTGAATCAAGCAAAAACTTCGTGACCAATTCCAGTTCCTAAATATAAAGAATAGACTACCGTTGAATTGAACTAGTTTTCTTTTGACCGAAATCACCAAGAATCTAGTCAAATGATGGTGGGTAGATTACCTTGATTGAGAGATCAAAGATTCTCATTATGAAACTGGGAATTATGGAAAACGGGGTTTTGTGGAAGTAAGATGCTGCGCTTCCGGTACGATGGGTGAGAATCGACGAAGTGGTCCCTGAGTGAAGTGCTAGGACACCTAAGGATCCTAGAGGGTTCTGACCAGGTGATGCATGGGCTCGCGGTTGCTAGGACACCCATGCATGCATCGAGGAAGATTTGGATGGACTAAAAAGAAAGATTTTTGTGAATCAAATTTTGATATTGGATCTCGTTGGTTGTCAACGGAGAGTCCAAATGACATATTTTGTAACACAAAGGACTCTGAATATTGGAGGATGATGATCAAAACAATCCTTTAATGAAACCATTATGTCACTGATGACAATCCTCGAAATCTCTAGTTGAATCCATATTTCCAATCATTCATTCATCGGTGCACTTATGGCATCATTGGACGCTCACCACCTGTTCACTCAGGGGCCTTTTCAATAGTTCCTAGCTCATAGTACCCGACAATATTTTCACATATAAAAATCAAGATGGAATCCTTGTTGAAGATCAGCAAGATAAATCAACAGATCCATATAAGAGAGCCATGGACTCATCCGTTGAGGACCAGCAAGGTCAATCAACTAGATCCATGCCCGGTTTCAGAAAACAACTCTTACTCCTTGTTCCAATATCTTCCACGACGCACGTGTGGGTATCTTCGGCGACCCAGAGCCTGAGCACCGTATGGTCAGCACCCTCTAGGATCCTTCGTCTCGCAGGTGACCTAGCGCTTCACTCATAGGCCGCTTCCTTGGTCCCCCATCCACCGTACCGAAAGCTCACCATTTAAATCGAACCGAGGCTGGTCAAGACCTTGGTCGACCTTGCTAACGCGAGACGTCCTCCATTGACTCTCCGTCTCAGCAGTTGCAACTTTATCAGATTGGTCTCCATGATCCACAAGACGGTCAAAATGCTTCCCCAGCATTCTTGACATAAAACAGTCATTTACAAACAGGTCACAAAATATAGTTTCTATATCGAACTCTCGTCTTTCCACATTATCCCTCCTCAATCCACATTACTTATTCCACATTCCATTCATATGTGTACTCATTCTCATCCATTCACTCATATCGACGACACATTATTTCACATACACATTCACATTCATTATTCTACATACACATCCATGTTCGTACATCCACATCATACATCCAATCCCATATCCGCATTCATACATACACATCCATATCCACATCCATACATCCACATCCACATCCACATCCACATCCACATTCACATCCATACATCCACATCTACATGCATACATCCATTTTCACATCCTGATTCATACATCCACATCCATATCTACATCCATACATCCACATCCACATCCACATTCACATTCATACATACACATCTACATGCATACATCCATTTTCACATTCACATCCTCATTCATACATCCACATCCACATACATACATCCACATCCGTATCTACATCCATACATCCATATATCCACATCCACATTCACATTCATACATACACATCTACATGCATACATCCATTTTCACATCCTCATTCATGTTGAGATTCAAGCTCGATGTCAGTGTGAGCCAGCTATGCTATGTGCTGGCAGATTAGGTAGGAACATGTGTGAGACATAAATGACCGTGTGTCCAGCTGGTCATAGTGTGTGGACATTAGCTAGGGTTAGTAGAGTGTGGACACAACTCATTGTGTGTGTGTGGATTATGGATTAGTGCATTATGCTTTGTGTGTGAGAGTGGACATGGCTTCCCTCTATGGTTAGGGTTTGCAATATACATTAGGGTTTGCTCCTGTGTGTGTGTCTCCTCCCCCTCTACCGTTCTTTCAACATGGTATCAGAGCCTTGTGCTGTTTATCAAGGTTTATGAGTGAGTGAGTGAAGAGGGAAGAAGAAGCTGTGAAGAGAAGCTGTGAAGCTTGCCATTGGAGCTGTGAAGCTTGGAACACACCAAATACTATCAGATCTGAGAGCTTGGCCTAACGGGTAAGGTCTTCTAAACATCCTTGAGTGGATTGCAGGTGATACAGGCAAAAACAAAGCAAAATAGAGCAAATCAAAGCAAAGAAAAATTCTGGTTTTTGAAGCTTTCCATTAAAGCTTGGGAATATTGATGTATGGTGAAAATACGTGTGATTTTGGCAAAAGACATATGTATTTGACAAAGAGGGATGTATTGGAAACCCATGTGCAAGCCTTGAACAAATTTTGGAGAAATTTGAATGCATTTCAAAGTGTGAAAAACTTTGGTTTTTGAGCTCTCACAAAACAGAGAAAAGGAAGCCAAAAATTGATGAAATTGGAGCATGTATTTGGTAAAAATCAAAGCATTGATGGGTCACACACTTACCTAGGAGTGTTAGGGACTTGATTACATCATCAAATAGCATTACAACTCTTCCCAAAGCTCTCTACAGTAGGCGGCGCTGAATATACAGAGAAACAGAGCAGATTTTGTCCATTTTGCCTACGAGGAGATCCGATTCTCATTGGTTGGTTGATATATTTCAAGTTTGCTTTAGCAATTGGATGCTTTACACTTTGGAGAAGAGGGCTATGTGATTTGTTTGGTCAATGATGCCTAATTGAGCTGGGAATGAGCTGAGCACTGGTTGCAGAGAAACAGAGCATTTTAATTGAGCAATTAATCCTTGGTGTTTTACAATTGGACAAATTCCTCTTACATGGAGTTGATGGACACTAATGCTAAGCTAATGAATGCCCAATTTGGACAAATATTGAAGGAATTAGAGCAAATTTTCTACTGGTTTTTCTGGTTTTTCCCAAAACAGAGAAAGGGGTTTTCAAAAATCGATATGTACACATGTCAGATGGTGTTGATACTCAACATTGAGGTTCATTAGGTGTCAATGCAAGTTGCCTATACTTGATTGCACCATTACATTGTGATTTGGAGCCTTGGAAGGCGTGTCAATACAGGGTATCCCGGACTACGTGAGTCAGTTCATCTCGGATGATTACAGGTTGATTTTCTACATCAAATTTGGAGTTTGTTGGCTACCTTGGAGTATCTGGAACACTCATTGGAGTGTGGTTGAGCTGAGGAAGGCTCATTTACAGATTTGAAGTGTGCGGAAGGTGTACGCATTGAGCAACATGTCGGATAATCCAGTTCAGATTGTTGGTAAAAAGCTGGATAGGAAGAACTTCCAGGCATGGAAGTACAGGATAAAGAGTTTCTTGAAAGGAAAAGGATTTTGGAATCTCATTACAGGTGCTGAGCCAGAGCCTGAGCTACCTCGACAACCTACACAGCAGCAGCTTATTGCTCATAAGCAATGGTCAGAGAGAGCACGTGCTGCATTATTTGTCTATATGTATTTCTGATGCTATGCTCATACACATTGAGGATGCTGAGAATCCCAAAGATGCATGGGATACTTTGGTTAAGATGTTTGATACAGATACGAGTGCTCGCAAGTCTCAGTTGCGACAGCAGATACACAATGTGAAAAGGAATAAAAGGAGCATACATGATTATGTGCAAGAAATCAAGAAGTTTGCAGATGCATTGGCCACAATAAATGCCCCCATGCCTGATGATGATTTGGTGGATATTACCTTGCGTGGTCTTGGCAAGGAATACAAATCTTTTGATACATCTATCTCAGTGAGGAGTACAGGTTTACCCGACTTCGATGAGTTGGTTTCCCTCTTGTTGGTTGAGGGAATCAAGCTCAGTGATTCATTTCTGGATGCATTTACTAGCCATGATGATGGCAGAAATCAGGCTTTCTACTCGCAGAGAGGCTTTAGAGGCAGGGGGAGATTTGCATCACGTGGACGTGGTGGTAATGGTCCTGGATGGCAGGATAGGCCTCCACAATAGAATTTTCAGCCTTCATATGGTGCTCGAGGTGGTCGTGGATATGCACCTCAGAGAGGTAGAGGTACCCCCCGTGGTCGAGGACATTGGCAAGGCCAACAAAATTCTATGCAAGATGTGGAATGCCATTATTGTGGCAAATATGGTCATATGGCCAGATTATTTCCGCAAACAGAATGATTTGAGAGGGGGAAGAGCACAACGTGGTGGTCATTATGGTGGAAACTATGCACAACATGGTGGTAACTATGCATCAAGTAGCAATGATGGAACTGCAAATCATTTGTTTGCCATGAAGCATGTTGTGGGTTCTATGACAACAAATGCTGAGAATGATCAAAAAGTTTTGAATTTGGATGAGATTTGAAGGAGATAGAGCACTTTTAGTGAGAGGTGGTACCTGACAGATGCAGAAAAAAGCAAACCAGGGAGCTACAAAAATTGGTGGTTCTCATTCATCTTGAAGAATTTGATCAAACCCTTCTAGGATATGTTGGAGAAATGTGTTGGGAAGCCAATGCAAGTTGAATCATTGAATTTGGACAAGATTTGAAGGATTTAGAGCATAATCTTGACTGGTTACTGGCGAGAAATTACTGGCGAGAAAAAAACTAGGAATTTTTTTGTGAAGGAGTATCATTTGGTTTCAACTTTGATCGAGTGTACATTGTTGGTGAATCATTGTGGGATGTTAATGCACACAATTTGCAAGCATTTGATGTGATTTGGAGAGATTTGAAGCTTTACAGGTCCGGCATACAACTTGTCAAAGGGGTACATCTACTATATTTTTGCAACAATGGGAGATGGTCCGATACAGATTGTTGGAGAGAAGCTTGATCGCACTAACTTTCAAGTGTGGAAGTTTCGAATGAAGAGTTTTTTGAAAGGCAAAGGTTTATGGAGTCTCGTCTCGGAGGAAGACCCGGAGCCATACCTACCTCCTCAACCAAATAATGCTCAGTTACTATCTCACAAGCAATGGGTAGAGCGGTCTTCGAAGGTGTTGCATTATTTTTCCATATGTGTAACAGATGCCTTGCTTATTCACATCCAAGATGCAGATACACCGAAAGAAGCATGGGGTATATTGTGCCGAATGTATGAGACAGACACTGGTGCAAGGAAGATTCAACTAAAGCAACAGATTCACAGTGTAACACGAAGGAATCGGAGTATACATGAGTATGTTCAGGAAATCAGTTATGCAGATTCCTTGTCATCAATCCATGCCCCAATGGATGATGATGATTTGGTTGCTCTCACATTGCTTGGTTTAGGCAAAGAATACAAATCTTTTGACACTTCCACCTCAGTAAGGTTGGGAGGAATGCCAGACTTTAATGAGCTTGTGTCATTGCTCATTGTGGAAGAATTGAAGCTTGGCCTTGGTGGTCTGAGTGTTACAGGTGGTGCATCCTCGTCAAGCAATGATGAGCATGCAAGGAATCAGGCATTTTACTCATCTAGAGGCTTTCGAGGCAGGGGGAGATTTACCCCTCGAGGTCGTGGAGGACGTGGTTGGAATGACAGGTCTACTCAACCACAATCAAATCAGAATTTTCAGAATTCACAGTCATCATTTGGATCACGTGGAGGTCGTGGATTTCAATCCCATAAGGGGATATTTGGACCAGGTGCTCGTGGTAGAGGACGATGGCAAGGTCCTCAACAAAATTTGAATGGGATTGAATGTCACTATTGTGGCAAACTTGGACATATGGCAAAAGATTGTTACAAAAAGCAGAATGATGTGAGGAATGGAAGACCACAACATGGAAATTATGCATCTACTAGTAACAATGATGGGAGTTCAAATCATCTTTTTGCAATGAAGCACGTTATGGGGACAATGGATTCTCAGAATGCTGGAGATGAGTCATGGTATATGGATTCAGGTGCCTCAAACCACATGACATGTCATGGTGAGTGGTTTGAGAAGATGCAACCATTGGATACAAATGGTTATGTGGTCACAGGAGATGATACTCAGCATCTTATAACACATGTTGGCAGTGTGTCTTTGAGGATGCATGATGGAAATGTGAAGAATATGTCAGAAGTGTTATATGTACCATCCATCACAAAGAATTTGGCATCAGTAGGCCAAATGGTTGAGCAGGGATTACAAGTAAGATTCAATGAGAATGGCTGTTTTGTGGAAGACTTTAAGCATGGCTGTAGATTGATTGCCAAGGGCAAGAAGGAAGGAAGGTTGTTCAAATTGAATGCAAGCATACCAGAATTGAGCTCAGCCATGTTTTCAAAGAGCAATGGGATTGTGCAGGACATTGACATGTGGCACAAGAGGATTGGACATGTCAATATACAGAGATTAAAGAACATGCAAACAAGAGGCATTGTCAGTGGATTGCCTCGATTCAAATATGATGGACATATGCATGTGTGTGAAGCCTGTCAGTTTGGAAAGCAGGCAAGGTTGAGGTTTCCTAGAGAAGGAAATATGAGTAATAGACCACTTGAGATAGCGCACAGTGATGTATGGGGCCCAGCACAAAACCCATCTATCAAAGGCAGTCTATACTATGTGACGTTTATAGATGATTTCAGCAGGATGACATGGATATACTTTCTGAGAGAGAAGAGTGAAGTGCTGGAAAAATTCATGGATTTCAAGGCTCTTGTAGAAAAACAATATGGCTGTTGGATTAAGTGTCTGAGAACAGATGGAGGTGGTGAATACACCTCAAAAGCTTTTGAGCATTTCTTGCGGAAGCATGGAATAAGGAGACAGTTGACATGCAGGTATACACCTCAGCAGAATGGTGTGGTTGAGAGAAAGAATCGAGTCATATGTGAAGTGGCAAGGGCAATGCTCAATGAAAAGAGCATGCCAGATTACTATTGGGCAGAAGCATGTGCTACTGCAGTGTATATCCTGAACAAAACACCTACAGCAGCCATTCATGGAAGCACGCCAGAGATGCGGCTTACAGGTTACAGGCCAGACATTGGACATCTCAAAGTCTTTGGATGCGTAGCTTATGTCCATGTGCCTGATGAAAGAAGACGGAAGTTGGATCCTAAGGCAGAGAAATGTGTATTTGTTGGATATGCACAGGATCGAAAGGCCTACAAATGTTATAACCCTCAAACTAGACAAGTAGTCATCTCACGAGATGTGGTGTTTGATGAGCTTGCTAGTTGGTACAAAGCAAAAGATGAGGGAGTTATTGACTCACTTGAGGCAGATGTGTCTGTGAACTTGCCATCACAAGCAAGTTCTAGTTCTACTATTATGTCTGGGCCAGCAGCAGAGGCTGAGAGTAGCAGTGTACGTCCATGGTCAGGACGTTTGAGGCATGAGAGTGTGAGCACTCGGAGTAGTGCTATGGATAAAGGCAAGAAGAAAGTCGAAGGAATTGGGATCACAGGTTATGAGTCATCTAGTTCTGAGAGTCTGGATGAGGAGCTCGGCATACCTGTTTTACGCACACCTGGTGCTAGGCAGGACAGATATGTGCCACCACATGCTAGAGTTACAGGTGTGCAGAGTGACCCGCATGCATTGCGGAGATCCCAGAGAGTCAGATATCCAGTTGAAAGATTGACATATAGAGATTTTGCTATGCACTATGCATACATGACATCTATGGTAAAGCATGTGGAACCTACATGCTATACAGAGGCTATTGGAGAGCATGTATGGGAGAAAGCCATGGATGAAGAGATGGATGCTTTGGACAAAAATGATACATGGGAATTGGCTGAGTTACCTCAAGGAAAGAATGCAATTGGTTACAAATGGGTGTATAAGGTAAAGTGCAAGTCAGATGGCAGCCTAGAGAGACATAAGGCAAGGCTGGTCGCTAAAGGATATGCACAAACTTATGGTCTTGATTATGATCAAACTTTCAGCCCAGTGGCTAAGATGGCTACAGTGAGGTCTATCATTGTACTAGCAGCACAAAAAGGTTGGGCTTTACATCAAATGGATGTAAAAAATGCTTTCTTGAATGGTGAACTACAAGAAGAGGTGTACATGGAACAGCCAGAAGGATATGTACATCCAAAATATCCGACTTTTGTTTGCAGGTTAAAGAAAGCAATCTATGGTTTGAAGCAAGCACCTCGTGCTTGGAGTGACAAGATCAGCAGATATCTTGTCAGTATTGGATTTGTGGTTCGCAATGCAGACTCTTCACTTTATGTGAAGAAGACACATGATGGTATCGTGATGATAGTCATTTATGTTGATGATTTGATTATCACAGGTGATTGTGGGAAAGGCATTGATCAGGTTAAAGCCTCTTTATGCAAAGAGTTTGATATGAAAGACCTTGGTGACTTAAGGTTCTTTCTTGGCATTGAGGTGATTAGAACAAGCAAGGGTATATGGTTGGTGCAAAGGCAATATGCACTTGACATGCTGGCAAAGTATGGTATGACAGCATGCAAACCAATGTTGACACCATTAGAGCAAAACATGAAGCTTAGGGCTGATTTGGGTGATGAGCTTGATGATATCACCATGTATAGGAAAATGGTTGGTAGCCTTATCTATATGACCATTACGAGGCCAGATCTCAGTTATGCAGTTGGTTTGGTGAGTCAGTTTATGCAGAGTCCTCGTAAACCTCACTTGGATGCTGTGAGACGGATTCTGAGATATGTCAAAACTACCGTGCATTATGGTCTTTTCTATGAGGCACGAAAAGAAATGCATGTCTATGGATATACAGATGCAGATTGGGCCGGTAGTGCATATGACAGGAGGTCTACCAGTGGCTATGTTTTCAGCCTTGGTAGTGGAGCTGTGAGTTGGTTAAAAAAGTTGCTAGATGATGTCAGGTTACAGAGTGATATGAGAGTTGTCATTCATTGTGACAACATGAGTAGTATTCAGCTTGCTAGCAACCCAGTTTATCATGCCAGGACCAAACATATTGAGGTCCACTATCATTTCATCAGAGAGAAGGTGCTAGATGGGCATGTTGATTTGACATATGTACAGACAGATGAGCAGGTTGCAGTTATCTTTACCAAAGCACTTCGTAAGGATAAGTTCGAGTATTTCCGTACCAGATTGGGAGTCCTAGAGATGGACATGTCGAGCTTGAGGGGGAGTGTTGAAATGTCAAGCTCGTATACAGCTGGAGGATAGCACATGGGTGCTGACAGAGTGACAGTATGGTAGATAGATATCGTGTGGTGTGTTTATGACCGCGTCCAGCTGGTCATGTGTGGTGTGGACATTACATTAGGTTTACTTTGTAGTGTGGACAGAACACTATGTTGTGTTCTCCTTTGTGTGTGTGAGAGAGATGGTGACTATGGCTTCTCTCCTTCTTTATGATTGATGGATATGAATTAGGGTTTGCTTCTCTTGTGTGTGTTTCATCCTGCTTCTGTTTTTATCACATGATTACAATAAAATTCTTTCAATTAATCTAGGATGATAATTCCTAGAATATGGTAGGAAGTCCTCTTTTCATGCTTTGAATGAAATTATTTTGTGTAATTTTTATATAAAAATTTTGCCATAGCTCCGCTACTATGACTGATCAATCTCAATTTATTTTGAAGGATAAAGCTTATCATTAAGAGAATGATTAGAATAATTCCTAATTGGATCATTAACCCAATAATGGATTGAATCATCAATATTCATGAAATACATAAACTAAAAGCATAGAAAAAAGCCATTAATTTAGCCTCAAGCATAGATTAATCTTGGATTAAGGATAAGCTTTATGAAAAGCTTCATTTGGATTGAGAATGGGTCATGAGTGACCATTTCTTGAGTGAGAGAGAGAAATTACATAAAAACCATTAGAATTAAGCATCAATGGAAATTTATGTAATTCTTTACTATCTTTCATCAATTAAACACAATAGCATTCATCAATTTATGTAATTCTGTACTACCATTCATCAATTAACTTCAATAGCATTCAAAAATCAATCCAATTAAGCTTCTCAAGCTTGAGAGGGGTTGAGAAGAGAGAAGCATTGAGAAATTATAGAAAAGATCAAAATTCACCATTTACCTTACAAATTGCTTGATTCTTTATTTACAGTAGAGGCCCCCAACCAATCAATTGGTTTAGTATGTTGATGGAGCCACCAATGGGGATTGAAGAAGGAGGGAAGCTCCAATTTCTCCAATTTGGAGAGAATTTTAAAGAATAGTAAAAATTAGCATTATTTCAGCATAATTCTAATATAGTAAAATTCTCCTATTTTTTTCAAAGGATTAATGTTCTATTTATAGGAGAGGGAAGCTCTAACCAAAGCTAACTGATTTCTAGAATTTTCTAGATTTCAATTTGGTTGAATTTAGACTAGATTTGGACCTAGTTTGGTTCCTTTTTTATTCGGTTTGGTTCCATTTTGATTTGGTTTGGTTCAAGAGAGAGGAGAGATAAAAATATCACAATATTTTTGAGTTTAAAACTCATTCAAGCATGTGAAGTATGCACCTCCTTTAAGGGACTCCCCTTCCTTACATATGTGTCAAAATGGAATCATTATACCCAAAATATCTCATATTTTTTATATTACTCATAGTTTCTTACTAATAAACCTTGTACATAGTCAACTCTTCATCTTATGTGAGCATTTATTCATTTTTGGGTATCTTCCTTTACAATTTGGATTTATCTCCTCCCCACACATGGATTGATCCTATTGGCCCACAGGAACCTTAATTGGACCATAATCCAAAATTTTCTGAAAATCTAGACCCTTAGGCTAAGGTCCTTTATACCCATTTCCAATTAATTCCAATTGCACATTGAAAAGTTCTTTTTGAATTTTTGTTTCAGGGGAATTCATTTTAATATTATGAGAATTTTTTTTATCTAAAAATATTCAGAATCTGAATATTCTCTCTCTATAATATTTTCTCTCTCTATGTCAAAACAGGTAGAGACAAGATCTTTTATATTTATGAAGAGGGGATTGAGAGGGGAAGATGTTGGATATCTTGAGAGGATGGGGAGAAATCTTACAAAGACTCTGTATTGACTACACAGGACTGAATCAATTAACAATTAAAAATAAGTATCCTATTCCTAGGATTGATGAACTTCTCGATCGGTTAAGTGGGACCCAAATGTTCACAAAGATAGATCTCAAATCCGAGTACTACCAGATCAGAATCAAGGAGCAAGACTTCCTAAAAACAGCATTCAATACTTACTATGGGCATTATGAGTTCATAGTCATGCCGTTTGGATTGACTAATGCCCCAACAACATTTAATCATCTTATGCACGATATTCTGAGAGAATACTTGGATGATTATAATCTTGTCTTCTTTGATGATATCTTAGTATACTCAAAGAATGCTACAGATCATGAAGATCATGTGCGCAAGGTCCTGGAAATCCTAAGGAAACACCAACTTTTTGCAAAAAAGAGCAAGTGTTCTTTCTCTGTTGACCAGGTGGAATACTTGGGATTCATAATGTCAAAGGATGGGATTTCTCTTGACCCCGCAAAGATCCAAGAAGTCATAGAATGGCTAGAACCCAAGACAGTAAAGGAAGTCAGAGGACTCCTAAGATTAACTGGATGGTATAGGATCTTTATACCTAGGTATGCTCTAATAGCATCCCCTTTAACTAATCTTCTCAAGAAGAGTACACTTTTTTAATGGACTGCAATGTGTGAGAGTGCCTTTGACAAGCTCAAGACAGCCTTAGTAACCAACCCTATCCTTAAATTGCCATATTTTACCAAACCCTTTGAGGTGGTTTTTTACTGATGCCAGTGGGTTTGCCTTAGGCGGTGCTCTTATGCAGGAAGGTCATGCAATAGCCTACAAATCTAGAAAAACTCATATCACATGAGAAATTATGCGGTCCATGACTTGGAGTTACTCTCAGTAGTGTATGCTCTGAAGTTATGGAGACATTATCTTTTGGGACAAAGGTTCACCTTGATGACAGATCATCAAATTCTAAAGTGGATCTTCACCCAAAGGGATCTCAGCATGCGTCAAAGGAGATAGATGCAGACCCTGCAGGAATTGGATTTTGAAATTAAGTATTGATCGGGGGAAAAAATATGGTGGCGAATGCGCTCAGCAAAAAAGCCTCCTTACTTACAATTATAGTGATGTCAAATCCATTGATCAGTGAAGCAAAGGATAAAATCATACAAGACAAATTCTTTGCCCCCCTATTGCTACCCTTTTGATGCAGGAAAGCAAGACTCCTTAGGAAATGAGTCGAGTTCTTGGGTACAAATTGGATTAAGGATGCATGTATTATAATAATCGACTATATATTCCCAATGATGAGGGAATAAAAGGAAGAATTCTAAGAGAAGTCCATGATAGCCTGATAGCTGGACATCCAGGGTTTATAAAAACCTATATGTCTATGAAGAAAAGCTTCTTCTGGCTAGGACTAAAAAAGGATGTACTTGATCATGTGCGGGAATGCTTAATGTGTCAAAGAGTCAAGGCAGAGAGAGTCAAGATGCCACGGAAACTAAAGCCTCTAGAAATTCCTCAGATGAAGTGGGAATGTATCAGTATGGACTTTGTCACTGGATTACCTTCAGTGCAATCAGGTTACAACTCCATTTTTGTGGTAGTTGATAGGCTAACCAAAGTTGCCCATCTGATTTCAGTGAAAGAAACATACACTACAGTGGATGTTACCAGAGTTTTTCTTAAAGAGATCTTCAAATTGCATGGCTTACCCAGGAGGATAGTAAGTGATAGAGATCCCAAATTCACATCGGAGTTCTGGACTGCATTCTTTGAAGTAGTAGGAACTTTCTTGGATCTCAGCACAGTCTATCACCCCGAAACAGATGGCCAGATTGAAAGAGTGAACCAGGTAATAGAAGATTTCCTTCGGACATGCTATGGGTAGGGAATCCAAGAAGTGGTTAAGCCATTTGCATCTGGTTGATTTTCTTGGTCGGGTGGTTGACTAACCCATGGGTCGCGGTTGGGTTAGGCTAGATCGGGGAATTTTTGCGAAACAAGTAAGATACAATTAGTTGTGTTAGTTAGATTAAGTCGTGAGAAGACTCTTGTTCTGTGGGAAGGAATCAGCTGGGGCTATGCCTCGTTAAAGGAGGAAAAAAGTGATGATTCTATGGACCAAGTGCAAGTCTCTTCCTTGATCTGACCATATGACTTCAGGTTTGGTCGGATCAGTTTAACTAGTTAAGACTTTGACTCATTAGATTAATTCCCCCATAGAAGATTTTCCCATGGCGGAATCGCATGTGCCTTCTGGGCGAGGGAAGTTTTTCCAAGCTCGATTTCGAAGAAACCGCCGGGCTAGTCTCTCGTTCGGACATTCGCGAGCCAGGCTTCGAGTGTGGATCCCTGCTGTACGCGGGAGGTTGATGCTGCTTCGCCGCCAGCGCCCTTGGAGGGGGTCGGGGGTCTCACAAGCAAGGTAAATATGCATCATCTAGTAAACAGGGAGGTGATGACAGAAGTGAGCAGTTGTTTGTGATACAACACATGCTCAGTTCCATAAGAGGAGATGTGTCAAGATCTCAAGATACATGGTATGTGGATTCTGGCACCTCTAATCACATGATGAGTCACGCTGAGTGGTTTACAGACATGTAAAAAATGAAAAAACTAGGTTATGTAGAAACATGTAATGATACTTTTCATCCCATTGTGCATGTTAGTAAAGTTACACTGTCTATGCAAGATGGCAAAATGAAGTACTTAGTAGATGTACTTCATGTTCCAAATATTACAAAGAACCTAGTTTTTGTTGATAGATGGTTGAGCGGGGTCTACAAGTGAGGTTCAATCTTCAAGGTATTTTTGTGGAAGACTTTAAGATTCAGTGTCGCTTGGTTGCAAAGGGTATGAAAAATGGTAGGATGTTTACTTTGGATGTGAGCATGACTGAAGTAAAGACAGCCATGTTTGCGCATGGAACAGGTGTCATTTCAAATATTTACATATGGCACAAGCACATTAGTCATGTAAATGTACAACAAATTGAAGTCTATGTAGGCTCAAAATATTGTTGCAGGTTTGCCAAAGTTTAAGCTTGATGGTATGCACAAAGTATGTGAAGAATGCCAGCTTGGTAAGTAGGCCAAACATGCTTTCCCACATGAAAAGCATGTCAGTGCAAGGCCATTAGATGTCATACATTCAAATGTATGGGGACCAACCAAGACTGCAACAATTGTAGGTTGCAAGTGTTATGTTGCATTCATTGATGCCACACTAGGAAAGTGTGGGTTTACTTCATGAAGGAGAAAAGTGAGGTGTTTGCTCACTTTCAGAGATTTAAATCCTTGATGGAGATGGAAAAAGGCATGCAAATAAAATGCCTAAGATCAAATGGTGGGGGAGAATATTTCTCCAAATGAATTCACCGATTTCCTAAGAAAGGAGGGAATCAAGAGACAGTTTACATGCACGTACACTCTACAAAATAGAATGGTGTTGTAGAAAGAAAAGCAAGCACATTGCAAAAGTGGCACATGCCTTCATGGTGGCTAAAAAGCATATGCCACATTATTTTTGGGCAGAAGCAGTAGCAACTACTGTGTACATTATAAACACAACACCAATTGCAGTTGTTCATGTTATAACGCCTGAATAGAAATTTACAAGCATAAGACCAGATGTGTCTCACTTGAAAGTGTTTGGGTGTATTACATATGTTCATGTTCCTGTGATGAAGTGAGAACAAAGTTGGATCCAAAGGCAGAGAAATGCATCTTTATTGGTTATGCTATGGAGAAGAAAGATTATAGATGTTATAACCCTACCGCTCATGAGATGCGAGTAAGCAGAGATGTTATCTTTCAATCACGAGATGAGTAGCTCATATGCACCAGCAGTGAAGGAAATAGAAGATGTAGATATAAGAACTTGGAAACAAGAAATGGGAAGACATCTCATGAATGAGGAAATGGCAGCATTGGATTCAAATGCAACATGCAAGTTAAGTATTGCCTTTCCCTAAGGAAAAGAAGGCAATTGGATGTAAGTGGGAATATAAAGTCAAGCATAATGCTGATGGTTCAGTGAGAACGTATAAGGCAAGCTTGGTGGCCAAAGGCTATTCAGTTTGGGTGCAAAAATGAAAATCGTGAGATCTGTCATTGCTATGGCTACAACAAAGGGTTGGTCTTTACATCAAATGGGTGTAAAGAATGCCTTCGTGCATGCAAGAAGAAGTTTACATGGTGATTTTCAAGAAGAAGTTTACATGATGCACCCACCAAGTTATGAGAGTGATGCACACCCATATTTTGTGTGCAGATTACGTAAAGCCTTGTATGGATTGAAGCAAGCACCCTGTAAGATTCCTCCCCCAACCCCTTTTTGATGTCTAGTATCTTCCCCTGTAATCAACCCTCTTCAGAAATATAAAGACCCTGTTGCTAACTATTTTAGCCTAGATAGAGGAAAATTATTCTAGAGAGAGAATATTCAGATTTTGAATATTTTTGGATAGAAAAATATCTCTTATAATTCAGATGAGTTCCCCTGAAACAGAAATTCAAAAAGAATTTTCCAATGTGCAATTGGAATTAATTGGAAATAGATATAAAGAACCTTAGTCTAAGCGTCTAGATTTTCAGAAATCTTTAGACTATGGTCCAATTAAGGTTCCTATGGGCCAATAGCATCAATCCATGTGTAGGGAAGAGATAAATCCAAATTTGTAAAAAGAAGATACCCAAAAATGAGTAAATGCTCACATAAGGTGAAGAGTTGAAAATGTACAAGGTTTATTAGTAAAAAACTATGAGCAATATTAAAATGATTCCATTATGACACATATGTAAGGAAGGGGAATTCTTTAAAGGAGGTGCATATTTCACATAAGATGAAGAGTTGAAAATGTACAAGGTTTATTAGTAAAAAAACTATGAGCAATATTAAAATGATTCCATTATGACACATATGTAAGGAAGGGGAATTCTTTAAAGGAGGTGCATATTTCACATAAGATGAAGAGTTGAAAATGTACAAGGTTTATTAGTAAAAAACTATGAGCAATATTAAAATGATTCCATTATGACACATATGTAAGGAAGGGGAATTCTTTAAAGGAGGTGCATATTTCACATAAGATGAAGAGTTGAAAATGTACAAGGTTTATTAGTAAAAAACAACTATGAGCAATATTAAAATGATTCCATTATGACACATATGTAAGGAAGGGGAGTTCTTTAAAGGAGGTGCATATTTCACATGCTTGAATGAGTTTTAAACTCATAAAAATTGAGATATTTCATCTCTCCTCTCTCCTCATTCAAGTCTAGTTCCAAAAAGTTAGCTTAACTGACCAAAAAATGGTCACATATTGACCAAATTGATTTAGAAAATTCTAGAATCAGTTTGTTTGGTTAGGAGCTCAATTTTTCCTCTAAATAGAAGCCTCCCCCTTGTTGAAAAATAGATAGTGTTTATGCATCGTTACTCTACTCCACCTACGCCAAGAACTGTGAATTCATTTAATAATTCACTAGTTTTTGGAGCTTCCCTCTTTCTTCAATCCCCATTAGTGGCTCCATCAACATACTTAACCAATTGATTGGTTGGGGGCCTCTACCGTGAACAAAGAATCAAGCAAGTTGTAAGGTAATTAGTGAATATTGATCTTTCTATAATTTCTCAATGTTTCTCTCTTCTCAACCCCTCTCAAGCTTGAGAAGTTTAATTGGTATGGTTTTTTTAAATGCTATTGAAGTTTGAATAGTAGTGAAGAGTTACATAATTTAATAAATGCTATTGAGGTTAATTTTCATTTATGTTTAAATTCTAATGATTTTTATGTAAATTCTCTCTCTCACTCAAGAAATGGTCATACTCATGACCCGTTCTCAATCCAAATCAAGCTTTTCATAAAGCTTTTCCTTAACCCAAGATTAAGCTATGCTTGAGGTCAAATTAATGGCTTTTTTCTATGCTTTTAGTTTATGTATATTGATGATTCAATCCATTATGGATTAATAATCCAATTAGAGATCATTTTAATTATTTTCTTAATGATAAGCATTATCTCTTAGAAAAATTGAGATTTATCAGTCATAGCAGCGGAGCTATGGCAAAATTTTTATAAAAATTATGCATAAAATAATTTCATTCAAAGCATAAAAAGAGGACTTCCTACCATATTCTAGGAATTATCATCCTAGATTAATTGAAAGAATTTCATTACAATCATGGAGAAATTGAATTTTAATATCATGCATAAAGGATAAGTTTTTATATCAAAAGTGTTATTTTTACCATTTTTAATTCATGCATAGAAGTATGCATAATGGATAAATTTTTATATCAAAAGTGTTATTTTTACCATTTTTATTTCATGCATAGAAGTATGCATAATGGATAAATTTTTATATCAAAAGTGTTATTTTTACCATTTTTATTTCATACATAGAAGTATGCATAGTGGATAAATTTTTATATCAAAAGTGTTATTTTTATCATTTTTAATTTTCATGCATAGAAGTATGCATAAAGGAAAAATTTTTATATCAAAAGTGTTACTTTTATCATTTTTAATTTTCATGCATAGAAGTATGCATAAAGGAAAAATTTTTATATCAAAAGTGTTACTTTTATCATTTTTAATTTTCATGCATAGAAGTATGCATAAAGGAAAAATTTTTATATCAAAAGTGTTACTTTTATCATTTTTAATTTTCATGCATAGAGGTATGCATAAAGGAAAAAATTTTATATCAAAAGTGTTACTTTTATCATATTGGATTTCATGCATATAGGTATGCATAAAAGATATTCTTTTTATACTAAAAGTGTGATTTTCCTCATAAATGGATTTTATGCTTAACTTAGATGCATAAGAGAAATTCTTTTATTCTAAAAGTATTGTAAGATTCCTCCCCCAACCCCTTTCTGATGTCTAGTATCTTCCCCTGTAATCAACCCTCTTCAGAAATATAAAGACCCTGTTGCTAACTATTTTAGCCTAGAGAGAGGAAAATTATTCTAGAGAGAGAATATTCAGATTTTGAATATTTTTGGATAGAAAAATATCTCTTATAATTCAGATGAGTTTCCCTGAAACAGAAATTTAAAAAAGAATTTTCCAATGTGCAATTGGAATTAATTGGAAATAGGTATAAAGAACCTTAGTCTAAGGGTCTAGATTTTCAGAAATCTTTAGACTATGGTCCAATTAAGGTTCCTATGGGCCAATAGCATCAATCCATGTGTAGGGAAGAGATAAATCCAAATTTGTAAAAAGAAGATACCCAAAAATGAGTAAATGCTCACATAAGGTGAAGAGTTAAAAATGTACAAGGTTTATTAGTAAAAAACTTTGAGCAATATTAAAAATATGAGATATTTTGGGTATCCAAAAATGAGTAAATGCTCACATAAGATGAAGAGTTGAAAATGTACAAGGTTTATTAGTAAAAAACTATGAGCAATATTAAAATGATTCCATTATGACACATATGTAAGGAAGGGGAATTCTTTAAAGGAGGTGCATATTTCACATAAGATGAAGAGTTGAAAATGTACAAGGTTTATTAGTAAAAAAACTATGAGCAATATTAAAATGATTCCATTATGACACATATGTAAGGAAGGGGAATTCTTTAAAGGAGGTGCATATTTCACATAAGATGAATAGTTGAAAATGTACAAGGTTTATTAGTAAAAAACTATGAGCAATATTAAAATGATTCCATTATGACACATATGTAAGGAAGGGGAATTCTTTAAAGGAGGTGCATATTTCACATAAGATGAAGAGTTGAAAATGTACAAGGTTTATTAGTAAAAAAAAACTATGAGCAATATTAAAATGATTCCATTATGACACATATGTAAGGAAGGGGAGTTCTTTAAAGGAGGTGCATATTTCACATGCTTGAATGAGTTTTAAACTCATAAAAATTGAGATATTTCATCTCTCCTCTCTCCTCATTCAAGTCTAGTTCCAAAAAGTTAGCTTAACTGACCAAAAAATGGTCAAATATTGACCAAATTGATTTAGAAAATTCTAGAATCAGTTTGTTTGGTTAGGAGCTCAATTTTTCCTATAAATAGAAGCCTCCCCCTTGTTGAAAAATAGATAGTGTTTATGCATCGTTACTCTACTCCACCTAAGCCAAGAACTGTGAATTCATTTAATAATTCACTAGTTTTTGGAGCTTCCCTCTTTCTTCAATCCCCATTAGTGGCTCCATCAACATACTTAACCAATTGATTGGTTGGGGGCCTCTACCGTGAACAAAGAATCAAGCAAGTTGTAAGGTAATTAGTGAATATTGATCTTTCTATAATTTCTCAATGTTTCTCTCTTCTCAACCCCTCTCAAGCTTGAGAAGTTTAATTGGTATGGTTTTTTTAAATGCTATTGAAGTTTGAATAGTAGTGAAGAGTTACATAATTTAATAAATGCTATTGAAGTTAATTTTCATTTATGTTTAAATTCTAATGATTTTTATGTAAATTCTCTCTCTCACTTAAGAAATGGTCATACTCATGACCCGTTCTCAATCCAAATCAAGCTTTTCATAAAGCTTTTCCTTAACCCAAGATTAAGCTATGCTTGAGGTCAAATTAATGGCTTTTTTCTATGCTTTTAGTTTATGTATATTGATGATTCAATCCATTATGGATTAATAATCCAATTAGAGATCATTTTAATTATTTCCTTAATGATAAGCATTATCCCTTAGAAAAATTGAGATTTATCAGTCATAGCAGCGGAGCTATGGCAAAATTTTTATAAAAATTATGCATAAAATAATTTCATTCAAAGCATAAAAAGAGGACTTCCTACCATATTCTAGGAATTATCATCCTAGATTAATTGAAAGAATTTCATTACAATCATGGAGAAATTGAATTTTAATATCATGCATAAAGGATAAGTTTTTATATCAAAAGTGTTATTTTTACCATTTTTATTTCATGCATAGAAGTATGCATAATGGATAAATTTTTATATCAAAAGTGTTATTTTTACCATTTTTATTTCATGCATAGAAGTATGCATAATTGGATAAATTTTTATATCAAAAGTGTTATTTTTGCCATTTTTATTTCATGCATAGAAGTATGCATAGTGGATAAATTTTTATATCAAAAGTGTTATTTTTATCATTTTTAATTTTCATGCATAGAAGTATGCATAAAGGAAAAATTTTTATATCAAAAGTGTTACTTTTATCATTTTTAATTTTCATGCATAGAAGTATGCATAAAGGAAAAATTTTTATATCAAAAGTGTTACTTTTATCATTTTTAATTTTCATGCATAGAAGTATGCATAAAGGAAAATTTTTTATATCAAAAGTGTTACTTTTATCATTTTTAATTTTCATGCATAGAAGTATGCATAAAGGAAAAATTTTTATATCAAAAGTGTTACTTTTATCATTTTTAATTTTCATGCATAGAACTATGCATAAAGGAAAAAATTTTATATCAAAAGTGTTACTTTTATCATATTGGATTTCATGCATATAGGTATGCATAAAAGATATTCTTTTTATACTAAAAGTGTGATTTTTCTCATAAATGGATTTTATGCTTAACTTAGATGCATAAGAGAAATTCTTTTATTCTAAAAGTGTAATTCCCTACCAAATTGAAATTATGCATAAGAAGATGCATAAAAGATTGATTTTAATTTCGAAAGTGTTAGTCTCCTTAAATGGAATTTATGTATAAATAAATGTGTAGAGAAATCTTATATCAAATATAAGAATTCTCTTTTTTTTTTTTAAAGATATGAAATGTGATAAGATGTGATAAGAGGTGTATGAGATGTGATAAGAATTGATAAGATGCGTATGGAAAATGATAGAATGTGATAAGAGGTATATGAGATGTGATAAGAATTGATAAGATGCGTATGGAAAGTGATAGGGTGTGATAAGAGGTGTATGAGATGTGATAAGAATTGATAAGATGCGTATGGAAAGTGATAGGATGTGATAAGAGGTGTATGAGATGTATGAGATGTGATAAGATTTGATAAGATGCGTATGGAAAGTGATAGGATGTGATAAGAGGTGTATGAGATGTAAAAAGATGTGATAAGATGTGTATGAGATGTGATAGAATGTGTTAAGATGAGTTAGGATGTGTTAAGATGTATATGGGATGTGTTAGGACGAGAATGGATGTAATATGGTTGTATGAATGTGATGTGGATGTATACATGTAGATGTATATGTATGAATGTGAATGTTGATGTGGATGTGGATGTATGGATGTAGATACGGATGTGTATGTATGTATGTGGATGTGTATGTATGAATGAGGATGTAAAAATGGACGTATGTATATAGATGTGGATGTATGGATGTATGTATGTAGATATGGATGTATGTATGTAGATGTGGATGTATGGATGTGATTGTGAATGAAGAGGTGGATGTGAATGTATGGATGTAGATACAGATGTGGATGTATGGATGTGATTGTGAATGAAGAGGTGGATGTGAATGTATGGATGTAGATACGGATGTGGATGTATGTATGTGAATGTGGATGTATGAATGAGGATGTGAAAATGGATGTATGCATGTGAATGTGGATGTATGAATATGAATGTGGATGTGTGGATGTGGAAATGGAGGTATGGATGTATGAATGTAGATGTGGATGTATGCATGTAGATGCGTATGTATGAATGTGAAATTGGATGTATGATGTGGACGTACGAACATGGATATGTATGTAGAATAATGAATATGAAGATGTATGTGAGATAATGTAGTCTATATGAGTGAATGGATGAGAACACGAATGGAATGTGGAATAAGTAATGTGGCCCTAGAGTGGATAATATGGAAAGACAAGAGTTCGTTATAGAAACTGTATTTGTGACTGTTTGTAAATGACTATTTTATGTCAAGAATGCTGGAGAAGCATTTTGACCGTCTTGAGGATTAAGGTCATGAAGACTGAACTGATAAAGTTGTAACTGCTGAGACGGAGAGTCAATGGAGGACGTCTCGCGTAGCAAGGTCGATCGAGGTCTTGACCAGCCTCGGCTCGATTTAAATGGTGAGCTTCCGATACGGTGGATGAGGAACCAAGGAAGCGGCCTATGAGTGAAGCGCTAGGTCACCTGCGAAGGATCCTAGAGGGTGCTGACCATACGGTGCTCGGGCTCTAGGTCGCCGAAGATACCCACACGTGCGTCGTGGAAGATATTGGAATAAGGAGTAAGAGTTGTTTTCTGAAACCGGGCATGGATCTGGTTGATTGACCTTGCTGGTCCTCAACAGATGAGTCCATGGCTCTTTTATATGGATCTGTGGGTTGATCTTGCTGATCTTCCACGGAGACTCCATTCTATTATATGAATATATTGCCGGTTACTATGAGCTAGGAACCATGGAAAAGGCCCCTGAGAGAACAGGTGGTGAGCGTTCTGGTTGCCAATGATGCCATAAGTACACCGATGAAAGAATGACTGGAAATAAGGATTCAACCAGAGACTTTGAGGATTGTCATCAGTGACATAATGGTTTTATTAAAGGATTGTTTTAAAGCTAGTTGATGCTAAGAAAAAGGCAATTTCATATTGGGTGTGTAAGTGGTATGACTAGTTTTATGTTTGCATGAACTTCCGGCTAGGGGGCCTTGGAACTCTTTTCCTTGGTACCCGGGACAAAACCTAACCAAATTCCAAATTGGATCCCATCGCTACAGTGGTTGGGCAGTTGGCTAACCCATGGGATCGGATGGGGTTAGGCTGGAGTGATGGATCCGTAAATCGAGATTTAATTTCTGTTATTACGATAGATGAAGTAAATCCCGGATAGAAATTGTTTTATGGATAGGAATCAACGGCTGTGCCTCTTGATGGGGAAAAAAGCGTTGATCCCAATGATCCAAGTGCAAGTTCTTCCTTGATTTGACCAAGTACCGTTAAAGGTGCAGTCAGATCAGTTTGATCAGTAATGATCTTGACTACGTTAGAGTAAAGAGTTATCCTGGTGGAATCGCCCATGCTTTCCGGGTAAAGGAAGTTTTTCCGGTTTCGGTTTTGGACAAACCGACGGATTAGTCTCTTGTCCGGATATCCGTGGGCGAGGCCCCAAGTGTGGGACCCCTGTCCCGCGCGAGAAGTGCTACTTCCGCTGCTAGTACCCCGAATCCGTTGCTCGGTGGGAACAGGGATCTCACAGTTGGTATCAGAGCAGGTTTTGAAAGCTAATAAAGATAATTAAATTCTTATCTGAAATTGGTAATAAGAATTCAGATACTGCATTTTCATAATGTATTTTCATTCCGTAAGCTTCTTTAATGAAGAGATTTTAATCAAAGAAATTGTTTTTATAGATGGAAGTTCCACATTTATCTGGTATTCTCGACCGTACCCAGTCTCAAGATATGATTGCATTTGCCTTCGAGCATCTCATCTCTTCCGCTTCAACTCAAACAAGCCGAGCAAGACTCACACGCCATTTTGCGGATTTATATTTTCCTACCCCAGCGGAGAGAATACAACATAAGTGGTTTGCAGGGCAAAATGTCCACGCCCATTGCAACTGCCGTACAATGCTGTGGCAGAATCTCTCATTGACTATGATCCTGTTAAAGCTGAAAATGGTGCGTGGTGTCATTCTATATCATTCGACACCTCGAATTTTCAGACTTTCATGTCGAATTTATAGACTCCTTAGTCGATTTATCCCTAACGAGAAAATAATAACTCCCTTCGCAGTTAGAGAACTTATGTAACAGGGCATGACTATGGCCCACTACCGTCGTCTTATGCGTCTCTCAAGGAGATTTTGAATTTTGGAGCCGAGCCACTCTATGTAATTATTACAACTTGTATATAAATATACAAATGTTTTTTTTACGGACGATCGGATAAAGAAAAATCTATTTATCAGACTTAAGTCATAGATCTCCAATAAGATCAACTGAGGAGCCAATTATGTCAAAAGTTTATCAAGACGCACAAAAAGGTTGTAATTGTTTGATATAATTCATACAAATTGTTAATTCAAATTGAAATTCGTAAATTAGTAATTGGGTCTTCAATTGGAAGTACCGCAATTGTATGGAATCCTGACTTGCTTGAGACCTAGACATGATGGTATCTACCTTATAGTTTCGAGCATCCTGACAATCCGTATATACCGAGGGTATAACTGCAGCTCTTTACCGACAGTATATACGAGTAAATCTAAGACTTGAAATTATAAGCGTTAACGCTATCCAGATGATGATTTCGAATGTGGTTGATATGATTTTTAATTCTATTTGGGAACTGATGAATTGATTTGGATTCTGATTGAAAAATGATGATCCCTGAAAATGGGTTGAAATGTAATAAGCTGAGCGAAACCACAATATGGATGATTGGGACGAGTCCCTGTAATGATAAATGATGAAAATGATTCAGCAAATCACTATGAGATTAGTTGATTGTGGTCCTCACATCAGTGGAGCAGACCGAGCTAGCCTTGAGACTGGAGGTTGATTCAGCCCGCTGCCCCCTGCGCCTCCCCCTTCGCAGTCGCCGCCGCTTCCTCCCCCTTCTCCTTCACCCGCCTGTCCCCGCAGCCCATCCTCTCCTCCGCCTTCTTCCCGCCTGCCCCCCTCTGCCCCCCGCCAGAGCCAGACCCGTCCGCCCCCGGCCTCCCCCTTCCGCGCCGCCCTCCACCTTCCCCCCCTTGCTCGCCTTCTCTGCGCAGCCCCCCCCCTGCTCACCTTCTCTGCGCAGCCCCCCCCCTCGCCATCTTTCTTCCTCCGCCTCTCTTCCTACCCCCCGCCCCCCTTTTTTCCACCTCCTTTCCCCCCCTCCTTGCGTCGTCGGCTTCTCCGCCCCCCATCCCTGCCTCTCCCTATCTCCCTGCCTCAGCCCCCCCATCCCCCCCCCTTGTTCCCTTTTCGGCGTCTTCAGCGGAGTGGTGTGGTTTTTCTTGGGTTCGTCTCGTCGACTCAGCCCGTACCTGGTCTTTTTTCCCTAGGAGGACTCCATGGCAGCCTCTCCGTCAGCCCCGACCGATACAGGTTTTCGACTAGACTTCTCAGATGCAGAGCAGCAGCTTCTCGCGTCCTCAGTTTCTTCTTTGGAGGCCTCCTCCTTGGTTTGCAAGGTGGTGGGTAGCCGCCCAATGCGGAGAGAGTTACGCGACCTTCTACAGGGTAGCCTCATCGGCGAGACTGCCAGAATCGTCAGCGTGGATTTTTTAGGCCGCGGCTACTACCAGGTGGAGTTCGAGTCCCCACCAGCAGCTCAGAGGGTGCTGGCTCGGAGCCCCATTGCCCTACGCTCCTCTCGGGCGTTCTTGGCGCGATGGACACACGGTTTCGACCCATCGTCTGATCCTCTGGCAGGCGCGACTGGATTCCCCATCACCGTCTGCTTTCCAGGTCTCCGAAGGGAGTACTTGCCCCTCCTGCCGGCCATAGGCAAGGCTTTCGGGCAAGTGGTGGAGGTGCCACAGACCGCGGCTTCAGTGGTTGCTCGGGCAGCAGGACTCCCGGCCATTCGTGTTGTTGTTTCGTCACCGGAGTCCCTCCCGAAGACGATCCTCCTCCCTTGTCTTTCTGGAGGACATCTGATTCAGCGCGTAGAGTATTCGGGCCTCCCCGGTCAGTGCTTCATATGTCGGGAGATGGGCCATCTCGCACGCTCCTGTCCCCGCAAGGGGGTTACTCCTTCACGCTATGCTGCCTCTGGACCCCCTGCGGGAGACCCGAGAGGTGGCCATCCACCTCCGAGACCGGACATCTCTGGCTCGTCACAGCAGGCGCCACCATCGGACGAGCAGGCTCCGGCGGAGGACGCCGCACAGACTCAGGAGGCTGGAGGCTGGCAGGAGGTTCGCCGGCGGAAACGCCCGGCCCGCAGGGACCGTCGCAGACGCCAGCAGGCAGCGCAGGCTGGCGGACAGGATGGCGGACGGGCGACTCCGGCTGGCCCACAGGCACCTACCCGCACTTATGCTCCAGTCAGGGATAGGCGGCCGGTAGGTCCCACCCCGATGGACGAGGATTCAGTCCCAGTGCCCGTTGCTGAGGTCGATGGAGGAGTCTCCCACGTGGAGACCCCACTCCCGCCTCCCCCCGCGGGGGGCCCCGCCCCCTCCTTGGAGCAGTTTCCTGAGGATCCCCGGCCGCACTCTGCGACCCCCGGCTCCCCTCCCCCCCACCCGGAGAGCACTCTTCCCTCCCCCCCCCTCCCCCCCCCGCCCCCCCCCTCCCTCCTCCCCCGGCGGCCCCCCCTGACACCTATCCTCTGGCAGATGCCTTTCCATCCTCCCCTCGCTCTCCCCCCTCCTCGCCGCGCGCCCCCATCCCTCCTTCAGCCTCTCCAGGATACTTCGCCAGACCACCCACTGCCCCGGGGCAGCGCAGCTGGGTAGGCCAGAGTTCAGTCCAGCGGCTGTTTCACCGCCACTCCGGGCCGGTGGAGATGGCGATCCTCGCTTCGCCCGCCACAGAGTTCGCCCCAGCCTCCCCTGGGGGGCCCCCGCGAGTGATGGGGCTACCAGTGGATTACAGTTTTTTCAGGTGCCTCCAGCTGGATGCTGGCCCTTTCGAGACTCTGGTCGCGCCACTGCGAGTTTGCGTGGTGTGCCATCCCTCGCGTTCTCCTTCAGTGGTGAGCAGCATGGTGGCCTTCTCCTTTCCTCTCAGCGTTGCCCCAGACACAGCCTGGGATTGCAGCTCTGTAGAGGAAGTTCTGCGTGACCAGATACTGGAGTTTTCTCACCACTTCAGTGACCTGGGGCTCACGGATCTACTGCAGACCCGACTACACTCAGCCCGCATGAGCCTGTTTGGTATAGGAGATTGGCGGGTGGATCCGGTCCACACATCAGTTGAGGCGGTGCTACTGATTCTCCTCCATGCCGCCCCGAGGGTGCAGCCTTCCTTTAGATACTTATATGCAGAGGATTGGTCTCACGCCTATGCTCTGGATAGGGCGAAGGCGGAGTGGGGCTGGACTCAGACACAGGTCACCCTCTTTCTGGAGAGACTCCGCACCCGGACAGACAGTGATTATTCTCCCTCCAAGCCGGCGCCCAAGACTCCTAGAGTGGAGGGCAGATCTTCCGGGCCGGCTGAGAGGGGTGAGCCAGTGGCGGCTTCTTCACTTGCCACAGCTCATCCATGAGGATCCTCTCATGGAACATCCAGGGTCTCGGTGGACATCGCTGCTACATTGGTCGGGGCAGACTTCGTCAGGAGATCCAGAGGGCTCTCGTTGGAGGACCCATAGATATTCTTTTCATCCAGGAGCACCACCTTTCTGCCGGGCGTACCCGCATCTGCGGGAAGATCTTGCCAGGTAGGAGTCACACTTTTTGGTCCCCGGCATATGGCCCCCAGGGGAACCAGGGCGGAGTATGCATCTCAGTCAGCGAGCAGCTTCTTTCCGAGGTTGTGGACTCTGGCACTCTGGTTCAGGGTCGAGCTCAGTGGGTCATCCTTCGGGTTGGGGAAGATCGCATTGGCTTCCTCAACTTCTACGCCCCTAACGGGGCGTCCGGGAGAGCCGAGTTCTGGAGCACCATCAGGCAGTCCCTCCCCTTGGCAGACCACTGGTGCATAGGAGGGGATTGCAACATGCTGGAGGACGCAGAGGACAGGATGGGGGGCAGCCAGGAGACCATTCATGGGCCAGAGCTAGCTGCCTGGGAGGAGCTAGTGCTACAGGTGAGAGGCCAGGATCCGTGGACTCTCCCGGAGTTTGGCAGGTTGCAGGGGAGCCTATCTTTCTCGCGCTCGGATAGACGAGCCACAGGAGTTAACCTTTCCCGCATTGACAGATTCTACATTGATGAGTGGGCCTGTGATAGAGGCGGCACTGTGGGCATACTTGCTGGCTCCTCCTTTTCAGACCACTTCCCAGTGCTTCTCCAGATTGAGGACCCTACGAGAGGAGAGCGGGGCCAGAGCGTCCGGATTCCTGATTGTCTCATCGAGGAGCCTGAGATCGGGCTCAGAGTTGAGCAGGTCTGGCAGGAGCTTCAGTTCAGGAGAGGCTCGGCAGCCAATGATCTTGCCAGTGGCTTACAGGAGATTAGTCGGATGCTCAGACTGGCTGCCTTGGACCGTCTGGCGGCCTTCAGGGAGCAGGAGAGGAGCCTACGGAGGAGTTTAGCGTCCCTCCAGAGACTTCAGGAGAGAGATCCTCTGAGCCCTTGGATCACAGAGCAGATGGAGACAGCTCGCACTGAGATCAGATCCATCGAGGAGAGGCGGGTGGAGTTTCGATTCCATGCTCGGTCTTCTTTTTGGACTCAGGCTGGAGATAGAGTGACTCGGGATTTCTTTGAGGCGACTGGGCCTCGCTTCAGACGAGAGGGTCTCAGGCGGCTTCGTCAGGCTGATGGCCAGGTAGTGGTGGATCCCCCCAGGGTGCGGGCGATAGCCACAGATTTTTACAGGGTTCTTCTCTCTGCTGAGCCGGCAGACGACAGGGTGAGAGAGGCTAGGGAGGCAGTCTGGAGCTTCACGAGACCGGTTGTGCCGGCCCATTTGCAGCACTCCCTTCTCTCCCCCTTCTCGGATACGGAGCTGGAGGAGGCTCTTCAGGCATTACCGCGGGGCAAATGCCCAGGAGAGGACGGTCTCTCAGTGGCTTTCTTCCAGAGGTACTGGGGCCTCCTTCATAGGGGCTTCAGATTGGCATTCCAGGAGATTATGGAGACGGGAGTCATGCCGGACAGCATTGCAGAGGGGTTGATTCACTTGATCCCCAAAGAGGGCGGAGACAGACTGGAGATTAGACAGTGGAGACCGATCACCTTGCTAGGCACGGCCTACAAGGTCCTAGCTAAGGCGATCAGCAGGCGGCTTCAGCCTCACCTTCCGGACATCATCCACTCCACGCAGACAGGCTTCATCCAGGATAGGAGCATTTTGGATAACATTTTCTCTTTCTGGGAGGCTACGGCCTTGGCTAGATTTCGGCAGGAGGATTTGGCGGTGCTCCTTCTCGACTTCGAGAAGGCATATGATCGGGTGGACTGGGCCTTCCTGGAAGGCACTATGGAGAGGATGGGCTTCCCCCCTCAGTGGATCCGTGGGGTATCTGCACTCTACACTTCGGCTCATAGCCAGGTGCTGATACAGGGTGTGTGCGGAGAGAGGTTCCAGCTTTCGCGCTCGGTGCGGCAGGGGTGCCCCTTGGCGCCCTTTCTTTTTCTTTTTGTGGCGGAGGCCATGAGCACCTTCTTGACGGCACAAGATATAGGTTTGAGGGGTCTCCAGCTTCCCATCCGCACCTCGGAGGAGCTCCTAGACTCGGAGTTTGCGGATGACACTGCTGTCTATCTTCAGGGAGGTGAGGAGAACCTCCGCCGCTTCGCCTCAGCCATGGACAGGTTTTGCCGAGCCTCGGGCGCTTTGATCAACTGGCACAAGTCGTGTGGGCTGTGGGTCAGTTCTATGCCCCCCCCGACTTGGAGGCCAGTTGATGGTTTTCAGTGGCTGCCCCCCGGCACTACAGTGCGTTATTTGGGCTGCTATGTGGGCATTGATATATCTCCGGAGCAGCAGATAGCCCCCCTTCTTCTGAGCATTCGGAAGAAACTTCTGTATTGGAGTACTGCTCGTTTATCTCTGGCTGGCCGCGTAGTGGTGGCCAACCAGGTTCTGCTCGCTACCATGTGGTACATCACCTCCTGCTGGGCCTTCTCTCGGGCGTGCATTGGCCAGGTGCAGAGGCTCATCAGGAACTTTCTTTGGTCCGGAGGCGATGGGCGACCCGCTAGGGCAAAGGTGGCATGGGCTGTGATCACTCAGCCGAGGGAGAGAGGCGGCTTGGGCATTGTAGATCCTATATGCCAAAGCCGAGCTTTGCTTGGCAAGCTGATAGTTCGTGGTCTCCTGCCAGGCGTTGAGCCGTGGAAGGAGCTTCTTGTTTCCAGGATGCTCAGCCGCACTCCGTCTCTTAGCGGCCCCTGGACCCCCAGCATCAGATGGATCTTTACGGAGCAGCGCTCCAGAGGAGTGGGCCTTGGCTTCGAGGAGCGTTTTACAGCCAGCCTTCTGAGGGCCTGGGCGCATCTGAGGCCGGCACTCTTCCAGACTCCCCCGGGCACCGATGAGGAGCGCCTGAGGCAGCCATTGATCTGGAACCCCTTGATTCGTCTCCCCAGTGGCCATATGGTTGGCTCGCGGTCTCACGTGTCGTGGGGCCCGTTGAGCTCCGGCCCAGCCCAGTCCCTAGACGACTGGACATGTTTTCAGCAGCTGCCTCCAGAGGCTCAGGAGAGGAGACTCAGTGGGATGAGGGGCAGAGAGTTGATGAGACAGGATATTGAGGCGGCCATCCCCCGGGAGTGGCGGACCCCAGTACAGGACCCTTCACCTCCACAGTGGATGGGTGTCTTTACTCGGCATGAGATCCTCCTAGCGGTCTGCGGCACAGCGGAGAGAGTCGCCCCACTCACTTTCGAGGTGGGAGAGGGTGGCCAGCTTCAGAGGACACGACTAGATTTGGATGGGTTCCAGGGTTGTATCCTTCAGAGGGTTCGGGTGGTCGGCTTTCATCAGAGACAGTGGTATGTAGACCCCTCACCGGCCTCGATAGGAGAGGATTGTTCTTGGAGACTCTGGGCTTGGGACAGCAAGCCTCTTATTCGTCTTCAGTGGGACCCAGGGGAGTGGTTTTGGCGAGATCCCTACTCGGCCCCTACCAGCCCTGCCATTCCCTTTTTTCAGTACACAGCGAGGCTGGGGCGGCGGATTCAGAGACACAGGATAGCGAGCACCCCGGCAGCGGCCGAGCATTGGCGGCGACAGGGGCTCTCCCCTGCCTTTCTTAGGGACTTCTGGCAGCGCCTTTGGGCCAGCTTCCGACCCCGGAAGGTGACGCTTTTTCTCTGGCTCACAGCGCATAGAGGATTGGCTGTGGGGACTTGGCTTGCTTTTGGCAGACACCCAGCGTCCTGCCCTCGGTGCGACCATGCACAGGAGTCACAGCGGCACTGCTTATGGGATTGCCCACAGGCACAGCAGGTCTGGCAGCGCGCTCTCAGGATGGTTTTTGCAGGTTCTCCAGGGGAGATGTTGGTGACATGGGGTGCGGTGGCTTGGGCCACGGATAGCGGCCCTGCACTTGGATATGAGGACGCTCCTGGCAGTGTGACCATCCAGGTCTCTGACAGGGCGATGGCGGTGGTTCCGACGCCAGACTTCTCCTCGGCAGCCTCTCAGGAGGGGGTCGGGCAGAGATGGGAGTTGATCAGCAGCATGACGGCCTGGCACTTATGGAGAGCCCGATGCAGGGAGGCCATTGACCACCAGACGACTCCACCGGCGGAGGTCATACAGGCCCTCTGGGTGGACATCATCCACACCTTGAGAGGACACTGGGGGAAACTCCAGGGAGACTCGGATCGCATGAGAGGGCGCCGCAAGGCTTTCCTCCGCACTTGGCAGCCTGGCCCTTTCCTCACCGCGAGGGACGAGGATGTCATTTGGCACTATCGGCCGCCAGTTTGGCTTTTTTCACCTCCTTCATGTATTACTAGGTAGCCCCCCCCAGAGAGCGGCCAGCCACGGGGGGGAGCTCAGGTGTTCATTGTGTTTTATCCCTCCTTGCGAGGTGAGCTTTGTAGCCATATGGCGTTTTCTCTTTAACTAAGAGAAGGATCTTTTTTCCAAAAAAAAAAAAGATTGTGCTGTCAAATTGCTACTGTTAATACTTGAGACGGTAGATCAAGTTAAGAGATGACAAATTGAGAACTTGCTTAACTTAAATTCCGTGGAGGAATGTTTAGAAGGAAATTTTTCGGTCTAATGGACCATATCGTGTTAAAGATATGAATGATATGATCTGAATGAATTGTTATTTAATGATGAGTTCTATATAAGGGATATTTATCCCCATATTCTGTTGGGTTGACCGGAATATAAGGAACCCCAGAATAAATTGGATCTTAAGCAAAAGAGTTGTCCTCTACTTGTGAGATGAGGACATCTTGCACCTTTTAAGTGGGGTAGGTATACAGGAGTAAGAATCTCCCTTTCTGATCTTATAATTATTCTCTCTCTAAAATAAAAGAAAGATTCTGTTTAAAAAAGGAAGAACCTTTTCCCTGAATACTTCTCAAGAGTCCCACCTGTTTTAAGGATTCAGAACAATGAGTTCAGAAGTGAGAATCGATGTTGTGGATATCAAGGTTTTGGTCTTCATTCGAGTACGGCCCAAAAGAAGTTTTTTATCTCTTGGGAAGTATAAGAAATTATCTCCCAGATATTGTGGACCAAAGAAAGTAGGCGATTTAGCTTACGAACTTCTTTTATCTCCTCATCTCAAAGTTCTAAATGCCTTCTATAGAAAATTATGCCAAACCCAAATCATGGAAAGACAGTAAAACTTCAGTGGCAAGTTACCGTTGGCTTCTAAGTTACGCTAGCTCCTTCCTTTATATAAGTCGTAACTTTTACTTGTCGTTCACAGTAATCTTACTCCCATCGATCTCCTTTCTTTCTTAATCTCCTTCATGGCTTGGCAACAAGAATTAGTTTTATCCATAATGATTCCTCACCTTCAAGACGCAAGTGAGTCTGTGAAGAAGGATTTTATAGAACAGTATGAGCGCTCACTTTTTCCTCACCTAGGAACTTCTGTAGCGCAGACCAAATGGCGGACCTATCAAGACATAACTAGGGTAACACCCTGGGGTCAGCAGCACTTTCGTAACAATGTCCGCTTGGCCATGGTTATCGAAGCCTTGGGTTTGGGTCCTCGATACTACTGCGTCATGAGATCAAGACATCTTGGGTTTTCTGAGCGGGTCTTCTTACTGGCGTGTTTTCTTCCTCATGAGAAGATATGCCTTTACCCCGTTTTTGGCTTGCCTCTCAGAGGTCCTTTTGTTAGAACACCTCATACCACTGAGATAGGCGCAGCAATAACCCACAGAATCATTCCCATAGATGAAATACCTTATACTTGTGCAGCTTGTGAGGACTGCTTTTGTGACCATATGATGGACGGGCTTATGGAAGTGTAAAGAGTTCCTCTATCTTTACTGTATAAGTTCCGAGAATGAATAAAGTTTAAATCTTGCTCGTATTTTGAATCTTGCTCTCTCTAAGACTTATCTTGGTGGTTAATCTTGATTAAAATTTTTCTCTAAGTCTCATATTCGTGAATCTTGCGAAATTATCACAAGTTGCGAGATGAGGACATCTCGCGTTTTTTAAGTGGGGTAGAATGTAAGATTCCTCCCCCAACCCCTTTTTGATGTCTAGTATCTTCCCCTGTAATCAACCCTCTTCAGAAATAAAAAGACCCTGTTGCTAACTATTTTAGCCTAGAGAGAGGAAAATTATTCTAGAGAGAGAATATTCAGATTTTGAATATTTTTGGATAGAAAAATATCTCTTATAATTCAGATGAGTTCCCCTGAAACAGAAATTCAAAAAAGAATTTTCCAATGTGCAATTGGAATTAATTGGAAATAGGTATAAAGAACCTTAGTCTAAGGGTCTAGATTTTCAGAAATCTTTAGACTATGGTCCAATTAAGGTTCCTATGGGCCAATAGCATCAATCCATGTGTAGGGAAGAGATAAATCCAAATTTGTAAAAAGAAGATACCCAAAAATGAGTAAATGCTCACATAAGGTGAAGAGTTGAAAATGTACAAGGTTTATTAGTAAAAAACTATGAGCAATATTAAAAATATGAGATATTTTGGGTATCCAAAAATGAGTAAATGCTCACATAAGATGAAGAGTTGAAAATGTACAAGGTTTATTAGTAAAAAACTATGAGCAATATTAAAATGATTCCATTATGACACATATGTAAGGAAGGGGAATTCTTTAAAGGAGGTGCATATTTCACATAAGATGAAGAGTTGAAAATGTACAAGGTTTATTAGTAAAAAACTATGAGCAATATTAAAATGATTCCATTATGACACATATGTAAGGAAGGGGAATTCTTTAAAGGAGGTGCATATTTCACATAAGAAGAAGAGTTGAAAATGTATAAGGTTTATTAGTAAAAAACTATGAGCAATATTAAAATGATTCCATTATGACACATATGTAAGGAAGGGGAATTCTTTAAAGGAGGTGCATATTTCACATAAGATGAAGAGTTGAAAATGTACAAGGTTTATTAGTAAAAGAACTATGAGCAATATTAAAATGATTCCATTATGACACATATGTAAGGAAGGGGAGTTCTTTAAAGGAGGTGCATATTTCACATGCTTGAATGAGTTTTAAACTCATAAAAATTGAGATATTTCATCTCTCCTCTCTCCTCATTCAAGTCTAGTTCCAAAAAGTTAGCTTAACTGACCAAAAAATGGTCAAATATTGACCAAACTAATTTAGAAAATTCTAGAATCAATTTGTTTGGTTAGGAGCTCAATTTTTCCTATAAATAGAAGCCTCTCCCTTGTTGAAAAATAGATAGTGTTTATGCATCGTTACTCTACTCCACCTAAGCCAAGAACTGTGAATTCATTTAATAATTCACTAGTTTTTGGAGCTTCCCTCTTTCTTCAATCCCCATTAGTGGCTCCATCAACATACTTAACCAATTGATTGGTTGGGGGCCTCTACCCTGAACAAAGAATCAAGCAAGTTGTAAGGTAATTAGTGAATATTGATCTTTCTATAATTTCTCAATGTTTCTCTCTTCTCAACCCCTCTCAAGCTTGAGAAGTTTAATTGGTATGGTTTTTTTAAATGCTATTGAAGTTTGAATAGTAGTGAAGAGTTACATAATTTAATAAATGCTATTGAAGTTAATTTTCATTTATGTTTAAATTCTAATGATTTTTATGTAAATTCTCTCTCTCACTCAAGAAATGGTCATACTCATGACCCGTTCTCAATCCAAATCAAGCTTTTCATAAAGCTTTTCCTTAACCCAAGATTAAGCTATGCTTGAGGTCAAATTAATGGCTTTTTTCTATGCTTTTAGTTTATGTATATTGATGATTCAATCCATTATGGATTAATAATCCAATTAGAGATCATTTTAATTATTTTCTTAATGATAAGCATTATCCCTTAGAAAAATTGAGATTTATCAGTCATAGCAGCGGAGCTATGGCAAAATTTTTATAAAAATTATGCATAAAATAATTTCATTCAAAGCATAAAAAGAGGACTTCCTACCATATTCTTGGAATTATCATCCTAGATTAATTGAAAGAATTTCATTACAATCATGGAGAAATTGAATTTTAATATCATGCATAAAGGATAAGTTTTTATATCAAAAGTGTTATTTTTACCATTTTTATTTCATGCATAGAAGTATGCATAATGGATAAATTTTTATATCAAAAGTGTTATTTTTACCATTTTTATTTCATGCATAGAAGTATGCATAATTGGATAAATTTTTATATCAAAAGTGTTATTTTTACCATTTTTATTTCATGCATAGAAGTATGCATAGTGGATAAATTTTTATATCAAAAGTGTTATTTTTATCATTTTTAATTTTCATGCATAGAAGTATGCATAAAGGAAAATTTTTTATATCAAAAGTGTTACTTTTATCATTTTTAATTTTCATGCATAGAAGTATGCATAAAGGAAAATTTTTTATATCAAAAGTGTTACTTTTATCATTTTTAATTTTCATGCATAGAAGTATGCATAAAGGAAAAAAATTTATATCAAAAGTGTTACTTTTATCATTTTTAATTTTCACGCATAGAAGTATGCATAAAGGAAAAAATTTTATATCAAAAGTGTTACTTTTATCATATTGGATTTCATGCATATAGGTATGCATAAAAGATATTCTTTTTATACTAAAAGTGTGATTTTCCTCATAAATGGATTTTATGCTTAACTTAGATGCATAAGAGAAATTCTTTTATTCTAAAAGTGTAATTCCCTACCAAATTGAAATTATGCATAAGAAGATGCATAAAAGATTGATTTTAATTTCGAAAGTATTAGTCTCCTTAAATGGAATTTATGTATAAATAAATGTGTAGAGAAATCTTATATCAAATATAAGAATTCTCTTTTAAAATAAAAAGATATGAAATGTGATAAGATGTGATAAGAGGTGTATGAGATGTGATAAGAATTGATAAGATGCGTATGGAAAGTGATAGGATGTGATAAGAGGTGTATGAGATGTGATAAGAATTGATAAGATGCGTATGGAAAGTGATAGGATGTGATAAGAGGTGTATGAGATGTATGAGATGTGATAAGATTTGATAAGATGCGTATGGAAAGTGATAGGATGTGATAAGAGGTGTATGAGATGTAAAAAGATGTGATAAGATGTGTATGAGATGTGATAGAATGTGTTAAGATGAGTTAGGATGTGTTAAGATGTATATGGGATGTGTTAGGACGAGAATGGATGTAATATGGTTGTATGAATGTGATGTGGATGTATACATGTAGATGTATATGTATGAATGTGAATGTTGCTATGGATGTGGATGTATGGATGTAGATACGGATGTGTATGTATGTATGTGGATGTGTATGTATGAATGAGGATGTAAAAATGGACGTATGTATATAGATGTGGATGTATGGATGTATGTATGTAGATGTGGATGTATGTATGTAGATGTGGATGTATGGATGTGATTGTGAATGAAGAGGTGGATGTGAATGTATGGATGTAGATACAGATGTGGATGTATGTATGTAGATGTGGATGTATGGATGTGATTGTGAATGAAGAGGTGGATGTGAATGTATGGATGTAGATACAGATGTGGATGTATGTATGTAGATGTGGATGTATGGATGTGATTGTGAATGAAGAGGTGGATGTGAATGTATGGATGTAGATACGGATGTGGATGTATGTATGTGAATGTGGATGTATGAATGAGGATGTGAAGATGGATGTATGCATGTGAATGTGGATGTATGAATATGAATGTGGATGTGTGGATGTGGAAATGGAGGTATGGATGTATGAATGTAGATGTGGATGTATGCATGTAGATGTGTATGTATGAATGTGAAATTGGATGTATGATGTGGACGTACGAACATGGATATGTATGTAGAATAATGAATATGAAGATGTATGTGAGATAATGTAGTCTATATGAGTGAATGGATGAGAACGAGTACACACTGAATGGAATGTGGAATAAGTAATGTGGTCCGAGAGTGGATAATATGGAAAGACAAGAGTTCGTTATAGAAACTGTATTTGTGACTGTTTGTAAATGAGTGTTTTATGTCAAGAATGCTGGAGAAGCATTTTGACCGTCTTGAGGATTAAGGTCATGAAGACTGAACTGATAAAGTTGTAACTGCTGACGGAGAGTCAATGGAGGACGTCTCCAAGGTCGATCGAGGTCTTGACCAGCCTCGGATCGATTTAAATGGTGAGCTTCCGGTACGGTGGATGAGGGACCAAGGAAGCGGCCTATGAGTGAAGCGCTAGGTCACCTGCGAAGGATCCTAGAGGGTGCTGACCATACGGTGCTCGGGCTTTGGGTCGCCGAAGATACCCACACGTGCGTCGTGGAAGATATTGGAATAAGGAGTAAGAGTTGTTTTCTAAAACCGGGCAAGGATCTGGTTGATTGACCTTGCTGGTCCTCAACAGATGAGTCCATGGCTCTTTTATATGGATCTGTGGGTTGATCTTGCTGATCTTCCACGGAGACTCCATTCTATTATATGAATATATTGCCGGTTACTATGAGCTAGGAACCATGGAAAAGGCCCTTGAGAGAATAGGTGGTGAGCGTTCTGGTTGCCAATGATGCCATAAGTACACCGATGAAAGAATGACTGGAAATAAGGATTCAACCAGAGACTTTGAGGATTGTCATCAGTGACATAATGGTTTTATTAAAGGATTGTTTTAAAGCTAGTTGATGCTAAGAAAAAGGCAATTTCATATTGGGTGTGTAAGTGGTATGACTAGTTTTATGTTTGCATGAACTTCCGGCTAGGGGGCCTTGGAACTCTTTTCCTTGTTACCCGGGACAAAACCTAAACAAATTCCAAATTGGATCCCATCACTACAGTGGTTGGGCGGTTGACTAACCCATGGGATCGGATGGGGTTAGGCTGGACTGATGGATCCGTAAATCGAGATTAAATTTCTTTTATTACGATAGATGAAGTAAATCCCGGATAGAAATTGTTCTATGGATAGGAATCAACGGCTATGCCTCTTGATGGGGAAAAAAGCGTTGATCCCAATGATCCAAGTGCAAGTTCTTCCTTGATTTGACCAAGTATCGTTAAAGGTGCAGTCAGATCAGTTTGATCAGTAATGATCTTGACTACGTTAGAGTAAAGAGTTATCCTGGTGGAATCGCCCGTGCTTTCCGGGTAAAGGAAGTTTTTCCGGTTTCGATTTTGGACAAACCGACGGATTAGTCTCTTGTCCGGATATCCTTGGGCGAGGATCTGAGTGTGGGACCCCTGTCCCGCGCGAGAAGTGCTACTTCCGCTGCTAGTACCCCGAATCCGTTGCTCGGTGGGAACAGGGATCTCACAAGTATAATTCCCTAACAAATTGAAATTATGCATAAGAAGATGCATAAAAGATTGATTTTAATTTCGAAAGTGTTAGTCTCCTTAAATGGAATTTATGTATAAATAAATGTGTAGAGAAATCTTATATCAAATATAAGAGTTCTCTTTTAAAAAAAAGATATGAAATGTGATAAGATGTGATAAGAGGTGTATGAGATGTGATAAGAATTGATAAGATGCGTATGGAAAGTGATAGGATGTGATAAGAGGTGTATGAGATGTGATAAGAATTGAATTGACAAGATGCATATGGAAAGTGATAGGATGTGATAAGAGGTGTATGAGATGTGATAAGAATTGATAAGATGCGTATGGAAAGTGATAGGATGTGATAAGAGGTGTATGAGATGTAAAAAGATGTGATAAGATGTGTATGAGATGTGATAAGATTTGATAAGATGTGTATAGAAAGTGATAGGATGTGATAAGAGGTGTATGAGATGTAAAAAGATGTGTATGAGATGTGATAGAATGTGTTAAGATGAGTTAGGATGTGTTAAGATGTATATGGGATGTGTTAGGACGAGAATGGATGTAATATGGTTGTATGAATGTGATGTGGATGTATACATGTAGATGTATATGTATGAATGTGAATGTTGATGTGGATGTGGATGTATGGATGTAGATACGGATGTGTATGTATGTATGTGGATGTGTATGTATGAATGAGGATGTAAAAATGGACGTATGTATATAGATGTGGATGTATGGATGTATGTATGTAGATGTGGATGTATGGATGTGATTGTGAATGAAGAGGTGGATGTGAATGTATGGATGTAGATACAGATGTGGATGTATGTATGTAGATGTGGATGTATGGATGTGATTGTGAATGAAGAGGTGGATGTGAATGTATGGATGTAGATACGGATGTGGATGTATGTATGTGAATGTGGATGTATGAATGAGGATGTGAAAATGGATGTATGCATGTGAATGTGGATGTATGACTATGAATGTGGATGTGGAAATGGAGGTATGGATGTATGAATGTAGATGTGGATGTATGCATGTAGATGCGTATGTATGAATGTGAAATTGGATGTATGATGTGGACGTACGAACATGGATATGTATGTAGAATAATGAATATGAAGATGTATGTGAGATAATGTAGTCTATATGAGTGAATGGATGAGAACGAGTACACATTGAATGGAATGTGGAATAAGTAATGTGGTCCGAGAGTGGATAATATGGAAAGACAAGAGTTCGTTATAGAAACTGTATTTGTGACTGTTTGTAAATGACTCGTTTATGTCAAGAATGCTGGAGAAGCATTTTGACCGTCTTGAGGATTAAGGTCATGAAGACTGAACTGATAAAGTTGCAACTGCTGACGGAGAGTCAATGGAGGACGTCTCGCGTAGCAAGGTCGATCGAGGTCTTGACCAGCCTCGGCTCGATTTAAATGGTGAGCTTCCGATACGGTGGATGAGGGACCAAGGAAGCGGCCTATGAGTGAAGCGCTAGGTCACCTGCGAAGGATCCTAGAGGGTGCTGACCATACGGTGCTTGGGCTCTGGGTCGCCGAAGATACCCACACGTGCGTCGTGGAAGATATTGGAATAAGGAGTAAGAGTTGTTTTCTGAAACCGGGCATGGATCTGGTTGATTGACCTTGCTGGTCCTCAACAGATGAGTCCATGGCTCTTTTATATGGATCTGTGGGTTGATCTTGCTGATCTTCCACGGAGACTCCATTCTATTATATGAATATATTGCCGGTTACTATGAGCTAGGAACCATGGAAAAGGCCCCTGAGAGAACAGGTGGTGAGCGTTTTGGTTGCCAATGATGCCATAAGTATACCGATGAAAGAATGACTGGAAATAAGGATTCAACCAGAGACTTTGAGGATTGTCATCAGTGACATAATGGTTTTATTAAAGGATTGTTTTAAAGCTAGTTGATGCTAAGAAAAAGGCAATTTCATATTGGGTGTGTAAGTGGTATGACTAGTTTTATGTTTGCATGAACTTCCGGCTAGGGGGCCTTGGAACTCTTTTCCTTGGTACCCGGGACAAAACCTAACCAAATTCCAAATTGGATCCCATCAATACAGTGGTTGGGCGGTTGGCTAACCCATGGGATCGGATGGGGTTAGGCTGGAGTGATGGATCCATAAATCGAGATTTAATTTCTGTTATTACGATAGATGAAGTAAATCCCGGATAGAAATTGTTTTATGGATAGGAATCAACGGCTGTGCCTCTTGATGGGGAAAAAAGCGTTGATCCCAATGATCCAAGTGCAAGTTCTTCCTTGATTTGACCAAGTACCGTTAAAGGTGCAGTCAGATCAGTTTGATCAGTAATGATCTTGACTACGTTAGAGTAAAGAGTTATCCTGGTGGAATCGCCCGTGCTTTCCGGGTAAAGGAAGTTTTTTCGGTTTCGGTTTTGGACAAACCGACGGATTAGTCTCTTGTCCGGATATCCGTGGGCGAGGCCCCGAGTGTGGGACTCCTGTCCCGCGCGAGAAGTGCTACTTCCGCTGCTAGTACCCCGAATCCGTTGCTCGGTGGGAACAGGGATCTCACAGTTGGTATCAGAGCAGGTTTTGAAAGCTAATAAAGATAATTAAATTCTTATCTGAAATTGGTAATAAGAATTCAGAAACAGCATTTTCATAATGTATTTTCATTCCGTAAGCTTCTTTAATGAAAAAATTTTAATCAAAGAAATTGTTTTTATAGATGGAAGTTTCCCATTTATCTGGTATTCCCGACCTCACCCAGTCTCAAGATATGATTGCATTTGCCTTCGAGCATCTCATCTCTTCCGCTTCAACACGAACAAGCCGAGCAAGACTCGCACGCCATTTCGAGGAATTATATTTTCCTAACCCAGTGGAGAGACAACAGCATAAGTGGGTTGCAGGGCTATATATCCACGCCTCTTATAACCGGCGTGCAATGCTGAGGCAGAACCTCTCATTGGCCATGATTTTGATAAAGCTGAAAATGACGCGTGGTGTCATTCTATATCTTTCAACGCCTCAAAATTTCAGACGTGCTTGCCGAGTTTATAGACTCCTTAGTCGATTTATCCCTAAGGAGAAAATAATAGCTCCCTTCGCAGTTAGAGAACTTATGTAACAGGGCATGACTATGGCCCAGTACGGTTCTCTTATATGTCTTTCGAGGAGATTTTGAACTCAGAGCCGAGTTGCTCTATGTATATATTGCAACTTTTATATAAATAAAGAAATGTTTTCCGGTTAAAAAATTCCTGTTGAATAAATGATTGTTTATGGCGAACGATCTACTGCTGATAAAGAAAAAAAAAATCTGTTATCGGACATATGCCATAGATCTCCATTAAGATCTTGTCTTGTATAAGAAATTGTTTTCCGAACTCTTAAGTCTTAGGATCTCGTGAATAATATCAAAATAAAAATTTAATAATATATAAATTTTGGCAAAATCATGAGACGAGGAAACCGTGGTCGTCAGCCAGACCCTGTCTCTGAAGATGACGAGCTTGACCTTAATGTTCGCAAGGCTCTTCATAGGTCTCAGCCAGGACCCTTTAAAGGAGAAGGGGAGAACTTGGGTGAGGCTGTGGAGAAATGGGTGGAAGCCTTGGAAGAGTATTTTGATGTCACAGGATACAATCATCAGAGCAATTGGCTAATAAAGATCAACTGAGAAGCCAAATATGTCAAAAATTTATCAAGAAACACAAAAAGGTTGTAATTGTGTGATATAATTCATACAATTTGATATTCAAACTGAAAAATTTGTAATTTAGTAATTGGGTTTTCAGATGCCGCAATTGTATGGAACCCTGACTTGCTTGAGGCCTAGACATGATGGTATCTATCTTATAGTTCCAAGTGTCATGACTACTCGTATATACCGAGAGTATAACTGCAGCTCTTTACTGACAGTATATACGAGTAAATCTAAGACTTGAAATTATAAGCGTTAATGCTATCCAGATGATGATTTCGAATGTGGTTGATATGATTTTTAATTCTGTTTGAGAATTGATGAATTGAATTGGATTCTGATTGAAAAATGACGATTTCCGAAATTTAGTTAAAATGTAATAAGCTGAGCGAAACCACAATGAGGATGAATGGGACGAGTCCCAGTGATGATATTCATAACTGGAATGATGATAATGATTTCACCAAATCACTATGAGATTAGTGGATTGTGCTGTCAGATTGCTACTGTTAACACTTGAGATGGTAGATTAAGTTAAGGGATGACAAATTGAGAACTTGCTTAACTAAAATTCCTGTGGAGGAATGTTCAGAAGGAAAATTTTCAGACTAATGGACCATTATCGTGTTAAAGATATGAATGATATGATCTGAATGAATTGTTATTTAATGATGAGTTCTATATAAGGGATAATTATCCCCGTATTCTGTTGGGTTGACCAGAATATAAGGAACCCCAGAATAAATTGGATCTTAAGAAAAAGAGTTGTCCTCTACCTTGCGAGATGAGGACATCTCGCACTTTTCAAGTGGGGTAGAATGTAAGATTCTCCCCCAGCCTTCGAGGTATACAGGAGTAAGAATCTCCCTTTCTGATCTTATAATTATTCTCTCTCTAAAATAAAAGAAAGATTCTATTTAAAAAAGGAAGAACCTTTTCCCTGAATACTTCTCAAGAGTCCCACCTGTTTTAAGATTCAGAACAATGAGTTCAGAAGTGAGAATCGATGTTTTGGATATCAAGGTTTTGGTCTTCATTCGAGTACGGCCCAAAAGAAGTTCTTTATCTCTTGGGAAGTATAAGAAGTTATCTCCCAGATATTGTGGACCAAAGAAAGTAGGTGAATTAGCTTACGAACTTCTTTTATCTCCTCATCTCAAAGTTCTAAATGCCTTCTATAGAAAATTATGCCAAACCCAAATCATGGAAAGACGGTAAAACTTCAGTGGCAAGTTACCGTTGGCTTCTAAGTTACGCTAGCTCCTTCCTTTATATAAGTCGTAACTTTTACTTGTCGTTCACAGTAATCTTACTCCCATTGATCTCCTTTCTTTCTTAATCTCCTTCATGGCTTGGCAACAAGAATTAGTTTTATCCATAATGATTCCTCACCTTCAAGACGCAAGTGAGTCTGTGAAGAAGGATTTTATAGAACAGTATGAGCGCTCACTTTTTCCTCACCTAGGAACTTCTGTAGCGCAGACCAAATGGCGGACCTATCAAGACATAACTAGGGTAACACCCTGGGGTCAGCAGCACTTTCGTAACAATGTCTGCTTGGCCATGGTTATCGAAGCCTTGGGTTTGGGTCCTCGATACTACTGCGTCATGAGATCAAGACATCTTGGGTTTTCTGAGCGGGTCTTCTTACTGGCGTGTTTTCTTCCTCATGAGAAGATATGCCTTTACCCCATTTTTGGCTTGCCTTTCAGAGGTCCTTTTGTTAGAACACCTCATACCACTGAGATAGGCGCAGCAATAACCCACAGAATCATTCCCATAGATGAGTTACCTTATACTTGTGCAGCTTGTGAGGACTGCTTTTGTGACCATATGATGGACGGGCTTATGGAAGTGTAATGAGTTCCTCTATCTTTACTGTATAAGTTCCGAGAATGAATAAAGTTTAAATCTTGTTCGTATTTTGAATCTTGCTCTCTTTAAGACTTATCTTGGTGGTTAATCTTGATTAAAATTTTTCTCTAAGTCTCATATTCGTGAATCTTGCGAAATTATCACAAGTTGCGAGATGAGGACATCTCGCGTTTTTTAAGTGGGGTAGAATGTAAGATTCCTCCCCCAACCCCTTTTTGATGGCTAGTATCTTCCCCTGTAATCAACCCTCTTCAGAAATATAAAGACCCTGTTGCTAACTATTTTAGCCTGGAGAGAGGAAAATTATTCTAGAGAGAGAATATTCAGATTTTGAATATTTTTGGATAGAAAAATATCTCTTATAATTCAGATGAGTTCCCCTAAAACAGAAATTCAAAAAGAATTTTCCAATGTGCAATTGGAATTAATTGGAAATAGGTATAAAGAACCTTAGTCTAAGCGTCTAGATTTTCAGAAATCTTTAGACTATGGTCCAATTAAGGTTCCTATGGGCCAATAGCATCAATCCATGTGTAGGGAAGAGATAAATCCAAATTTGTAAAAAGAAGATACCCAAAAATGAGTAAATGCTCACATAAGGTGAAGAGTTGAAAATGTACAAGTTTTATTAGTAAAAAACTATGAGCAATATTAAAATGATTCCATTATGACACATATGTAAGGAACGGGAATTCTTTAAAGGAGGTGCATATTTCACATAAGATGAAGAGTTGAAAATGTACAAGGTTTATTAGTAAAAAACTATGAGCAATATTAAAATGATTCCATTATGACACATATGTAAGGAAGGGGAATTCTTTAAAGGAGGTGCATATTTCACATAAGATGAAGAGTTGAAAATGTACAAGGTTTATTAGTAAAAAACTATGAGCAATATTAAAATGATTCCATTATGACACATATGTAAGGAAGGGGAATTCTTTAAAGGAGGTGCATATTTCACATAAGATGAAGAGTTGAAAATGTACAAGGTTTATTAGTAAAAAAAAACTATGAGCAATATTAAAATGATTCCATTATGACACATATGTAAGGAAGGGGAGTTCTTTAAAGGAGGTGCATATTTCACATGCTTGAATGAGTTTTAAACTCATAAAAATTGAGATATTTCATCTCTCCTCTCTCCTCATTCAAGTCTAGTTCCAAAAAGTTAGCTTAATTGACCAAAAAATGGTCAAATATTGACCAAACTGATTTAGAAAATTCTAGAATCAGTTTGTTTGGTTAGGAGCTCAATTTTTCCTATAAATAGAAGCCTCCTCCTTGTTGAAAAATAGATAGTGTTTATGCATCGTTACTCTACTCCACCTAAGCCAAGAACTGTGAATTCATTTAATAATTCACTAGTTTTTGGAGCTTCCCTCTTTCTTCAATCCCCATTAGTGGCTCCATCAACATACTTAAGCAATTGATTGGTTGGGGGCCTCTACCATGAACAAAGAATCAAGCAAGTTGTAAGGTAATTAGTGAATATTGATCTTTCTATAATTTCTCAATGTTTCTCTCTTCTCAACCCCTCTCAAGCTTGAGAAGTTTAATTGGTATGGTTTTTTAAATGCTATTGAAGTTTGAATAGTAGTGAAGAGTTACATAATTTAACAAATGCTATTGAAGTTAATTTTCATTTATGTTTAAATTCTAATGATTTTATGTAAATTCTCTCTCTCACTCAAGAAATGGTCATACTCATGACCCGTTCTCAATCCAAATCAAGCTTTTCATAAAGCTTTTCCTTAACCCAAGATTAAGCTATGCTTGAGGTCAAATTAATGGCTTTTTTCTATGCTTTTAGTTTATGTATATTGATGATTCAATCCATTATGGATTAATAATCCAATTAGAGATCATTTTAATTATTTCCTTAATGATAAGCATTATCCCTTAGAAAAATTGAGATTTATCAGTCATAGCAGCGGAGCTATGGCAAAATTTTTATAAAAATTATGCATAAAATAATTTCATTCAAAGCATAAAAAGAGGACTTCCTACCATATTCTAGGAATTATCATCCTAGATTAATTGAAAGAATTTCATTACAATCATGGAGAAATCGAATTTTAATATCATGCATAAAGGATAAGTTTTTATATCAAAAGTGTTATTTTTACCATTTTTATTTCATGCATAGAAGTATGCATAATGGATAAATTTTTATATCAAAAGTGTTATTTTTACCATTTTTATTTCATGCATAGAAGTATGCATAATGGATAAATTTTTATATCAAAAGTGTTATTTTTACCATTTTTATTTCATGCATAGAAGTATGCATAGTGGATAAATTTTTATATCAAAAGTGTTATTTTTATCATTTTTAATTTTCATGCATAGAAGTATGCATAAAGGAAAAAATTTTATATCAAAAGTGTTACTTTTATCATTTTTAATTTTCATGCATAGAAGTATGCATAAAGGAAAAATTTTTATATCAAAAGTGTTACTTTTATCATTTTTAATTTTCATGCATAGAAGTATGCATAAAGGAAAAAAATTTATATCAAAAGTGTTACTTTTATCATTTTTAATTTTCATGCATAGAAGTATGCATAAAGGAAAAAATTTTATATCAAAGGTGTTACTTTTATCATATTGGATTTCATGCATATAGGTATGCATAAAAGATATTCTTTTTATACTAAAAGTGTGATTTTCCTCATAAATGGATTTTATGCTTAACTTAGATGCATAAGAGAAATTCTTTTATTCTAAAAGTATAATTCCCTAACAAATTGAAATTATGCATAAGAAGATGCATAAAAGATTGATTTTAATTTCAAAGTGTTAGTCTCCTTAAATGGAATTTATGTATAAATAAATGTGTAGAGAAATCTTATATCAAATATAAGAATTCTCTTTTAAAAAAAAGATATGAAATGTGATAAGATGTGATAAGAGGTGTATGAGATGTGATAAGAATTGATAAGATGCGTATGGAAAGTGATAGGATGTGATAAGAGGTGTATGAGATGTGATAAGAATTAAATTGATAAGATGCGTATGGAAAGTGATAGGATGTGATAAGAGGTGTATGAGATGTGATAAGAATTGATAAGATACGTATGGAAAGTGATAGGATGTGATAAGAGGTGTATGAGATGTAAAAAGATGTGATAAGATGTGTATGAGATGTGATAAGATTTGATAAGATGCGTATGGAAAGTGATAGGATGTGATAAGAGGTGTAAGAGATGTAAAAAGATGTGATAAGATGTGTATGAGATGTGATAGAATGTGTTAAGATGAGTTAGGATGTGTTAAGATGTATATGGGATGTGTTAGGACGAGAATGGATGTAATATGGTTGTATGAATGTGATGTGGATGTATACATGTAGATGTATATGTATGAATGTGAATGTTGATGTGGATGTGGATGTATGGATGTAGATACGGATGTGTATGTATGTATGTGGATGTGTATGTATGAATGAGGATGTAAAAATGGACGTATGTATATAGATGTGGATGTATGGATGTATGTATGTAGATGTGGATGTATGGATGTGATTGTGAATGAAGAGGTGGATGTGAATGTATGGATGTAGATACAGATGTGGATGTATGGATGTATGTATGTAGATGTGGATGTATGTATGTAGATGTGGATGTATGGATGTGATTGTGAATGAAAAGGTGATGTGAATGTATGGATGTAGATACGGATGTGGATGTATGTATGTGAATGTGGATGTATGAATGAGGATGTGAAAATGGATGTATGCATGTGAATGTGGATGTATGAATATGAATGTGGTGTGTGGATGTGGAAATGGAGGTATGGATGTATGAATGTAGATGTGGATGTATGCATGTAGATGCATATGTATGAATGTGAAATTGGATGTATGATGTGGACGTACGAACATGGATATGTATGTAGAATAATGAATATGAAGATGTATGTGAGATAATGTAGTCTATATGAGTGAATGGATGAGAACGAGTACACACTGAATGGAATGTGGAATAAGTAATGTGGTCCGAGAGTGGATAATATGGAAAGACAAGAGTTCGTTATAGAAACTGTATTTGTGACTGTTTGTAAATTACTGTTTTATGTCAAGAATGCTGGAGAAGCATTTTGACCGTCTTGAGGATTAAGGTCATGAAGACTGAACTGATAAAGTTGCAACTGCTGACGGAGAGTCAATGGAGGACGTCTCGCGTAGCAAGGTCGATCGAGGTCTTGACCAGCCTCGGCTCGATTTAAATGGTGAGCTTCCGATACGGTGGATGAGGGACCAAGGAAGCGGCCTATGAGTGAAGCGCTAGGTCACCTGCAAAGGATCCTAGAGGGTGCTGACCATACGGTGCTCGGGCTCTGGGTCGCCGAAGATACCCACACGTGCGTCGTGGAAGATATTGGAATAAGGAGTAAGAGTTGTTTTCTGAAACCGGGCATGGATCTGGTTGATTGACCTTGCTGGTCCTCAACAGATGAGTCCATGGCTCTTTTATATGGATCTGTGGGTTGATCTTGCTGATCTTCCACGGAGACTCCATTCTATTATATGAATATATTGCCGGTTACTATGAGCTAGGAACCATGGAAAAGGCCCCTGAGAGAACAGGTGGTGAGCGTTTTGGTTGCCAATGATGCCATAAGTATACCGATGAAGGAATGACTGGAAATAAGGATTCAACCAGAGACTTTGAGGATTGTCATCAGTGACATAATGGTTTTATTAAAGGATTGTTTTAAAGCTAGTTGATGCTAAGAAAAAGGCAATTTCATATTGGGTGTGTAAGTGGTATGACTAGTTTTATGTTAGCATGAACTTCCGGCTAGGGGGCCTTGGAACTCTTTTCCTTGGTACCCGGGACAAAACCTAAACAAATTCCAAATTGGATCCCATCACTACAGTGGTTGGGCGGTTGGCTAACCCATGGGATCGGATGGGGTTAGGCTGGACTGATGGATCCGTAAATCGAGATTTAATTTCTTTTATTACGATAGATGAAGTAAATCCCGGATAGAAATTGTTCTATGGATAGGAATCAACGGCTGTGCCTCTTGATGGGGAAAAAAGCGTTGATCCCAATGATCCAAGTGCAAGTTCTTCCTTGATTTGACCAAGTACCGTTAAAGGTGCAGTCAGATCAGTTTGATCAGTAATGATCTTGACTACGTTAGAGTAAAGAGTTATCCTGGTGGAATCGCCCGTGCTTTCCGGGTAAAGGAAGTTTTTCCGGTTTCGGTTTTGGACAAACCGACGGATTAGTCTCTTGTCCGGATATCCGTGGGCGAGGCCCCGAGTGTGGAACTCCTGTCCCGCGCGAGAAGTGCTACTTCCGCTGCTAGTACCTCGAATCCGTTGCTCGGTGGGAACAGGGATCTCACACACCCAGAGCATGGTCAAACAAGATCGGGGAGTATCTTATTATAGTTGGATTTTCGATATCCAATACAAATTAGTCACTTTATGTGAGAAATACAGATAGAGGGATCATGCTATTAGTCATCTATGTGGAGGATGACTTGATTATAGTGATGTTGACATACATGATGTCAAGAGGGTTTTGAAGCAAAGGTTTGAGATGAAGGATTTGGGTGAGCTCTGCGATATTTTTTGGGCATAGAAGATTTTTTAATTATTAAAGTGTTATTCTTATTAAATTTTATGGATGTGTATGTGAAGAATGAATATGGATGTGTATGTGAAGAATGAATATGGATGTATATGTGAAGAATGGATGTGAATGTGTATGTGAATGGATGTGAATGTGTATGTGAAAATGGATGTGAATGTGTTTGTGAATATGTATATGAAGAATGGATGTGGATGTGCATGTGAAGAATGGATGTGGATGAGTATGTGAAAGAATGGATGTGGATGTATGTGAAAGAATGGATGTGGATGTATGTGAAAGAATGGATGTGGATGTGTATGTGAAAGAATGTGATATGATGTAAAGAGATGTGATGTGACATGAATATATGTGGATGTGAAGTGATAGATATGAATTTATGGATAGATGTGGGTAGTCGTACATGTGAATGATTGGATGGATGTGGATGAACGAGATGAGATGTGTATGAATGAGATATGATGTGGATAGAAGTGATGTGATATAATGTGGATAGACTATATGAGAATGAATGTGATGGATATGAATGAATGAATGTGATGGATATGAATGAGTGTGATGTGATTGTGATGTAAATGTGGGATAGATGCGAATGGATGATATGTGATGTGAATGAATATGATGTGATGAGATGTGGATATGGGTAGATGTGAGTGAATGAGATCTGATGCGGATAAATGAGGAAAGATGTGATAAGAATGGGAATACATATTAAATAAACAAGGATTGATGTGGAACAATGTGGAAAGACGAGAGTTTGTTATAGAAACTGTATTTATGACACCTGTTTTTTAAATGACTAATTTATGTCAAGAATGTTGGGGAAGCATTTTGACCGTCTTGTGAATGAGGTCGTGGTGGAGACCTAACTGATAAAGTTGCAACAGCTGATGGAGAGTCAACGGAGGCATCTTGCGTAGCAAGGTCGGCCGAGGTCTTGACCACCAGCCTTGGTTCGATTTAAATGGTGAGCTTCTAGTACAGTGGATGAGGGACTAAGGAAGTGGCCTATGAGTGAAGCCCTAGATGACTTGCGAAGGATCCTAGAGGGTGCTGACCATACGATGCTCGGGCTCTGGGTCTCGCCAAAGATATCCATACATGCATCGTGGAAGATATTGGAACAAGAAGTAAGAGTTGTTTTCTGAATTCAGGAATGGATCCTGTTGATTGACCTTGCTGGTCAACAGATGAGTCCATGGCTCTTTTATATGGATCTATTGTTTGATCTTGCTGATCTTCAATGGAGATTCTATTTTGATTTTTATAAGTGAATACATTGTCGGGTACTATGAGCTAGGAACTATCGAAAAGGCCCCTGAGTGGACAGGTGGTGTGCTTTCTAGTTTTCCAATGATGCCATAGGTACACCGATGAAGGAAACATTGGAAATTAGGATTCAACCGGATATTTTGGAGGATTATGATCATTGATACTATAGTTTATTTAAATGATTGTTTTAAAGACAGGTGAATCTGTGAAAAAGGTACACCGATGAAGGAAACATTGGAAATTAGGATTCAACCTGATATTTTGGAGGATTATGATCATTGATACTATAGTTTCATTAAATGATTATTTTAAAGACAGATGAATCTGTGAAAAAGGCAATTTCATATTGGGTGGGTAGGTGGTGTGACTAGTTTTAAGTTTGCATGAATATATCTAGCTAGGAGGCCTAGGAACTCTTTTCCCTGGTACCGGAATAAAACCTAACCAAATTCTTAAATGGATCCCATCACTACAGTGGTTGGGCGGTGTTGAGAAAACGTGGTGCTCATGCTAGATCAAGTGTGTGGAGGGGAGAGACTCACAAAATACAAGAACAATATCTTGCTTATTAAGTTGTTTATGAATACAACTAGGCCTTGCTCAATACAAAATGCCTCCTAGCTCCACCTTTAAATAGATGAGCTAGTGGACCTTAAGTCCCTTCACACTCACACCCTTCTCTTCCCCTTCTACATAACCTTAGTCTCTTAATACCCCCCCTCAATACCAACTATGAAAGAATGGAATAGGTGGTATTGGACATAGGATGCCTTTATAACATTAGGCGTACAAGGTTTGGAATGTAGGTGATTACATTGAGATTTAAAATAATTTCTCAGCAGAGTTAGAAGCTGATACAAAGTTTTCCTCTGACTCTTTGTTAGGACATTTAGAAGTGATATGTCCCATTTGTTTACACTTGTTACATTTCATTTTGTTGGGATATTTAATCCAACAATTATTTGCCAAATGACCCACCTTTTTGCAATGGGCACATCCTACTTTGACCACTTGATGTGACAAGGCTTGTTCTAAAGTGGTTGCATTTGAAGATTCAGCTCCTCCCTTTGGCCTCTTTTCTTCATCAAGACAAGATTGAATGACTCCTTTGAGGGAGGGATTAGGTATGTTCTTCAGGGTGGTGACTAAGGTGGGGTACACCTTCTTGACTGCTTTTAGCAAAATAGCCACTGCATCATCTTCATCCATTCTCGCATTCACTGATGCAAGTTGAGCCATAAGGCCCTTCAAGTGAGAGATGAAGGCTCCAATGCCATCTCCATCTTTGAGTTCCAAGCTGAAAAATTCAATTTTAAGTGAGATCTTGGAATTCTTACCACGAGCTCCATAGAGCTTATCAAGATCATCCCATTTCTCCTTTGCAGTCGGAAGCTGGTTCACATGGTGAATGAGAGCCTCATCAAGATGAAGCATGATGATGGCTTGGGCCCTCTCATCATCTTCAATATCTTAAGGCTTAGTTCGATCAATAACCTTAGTGCCGGAGATGAATGGCCAAAAACCTTTGGACATCATCTTGTACACTTGACAAGGACTTGCCAAGTGTGGAAGCCCTCTCCCAAGAACTTCTTGATTTGGGTGTTTTTCTTTGACATTGGGTATTGAAGGAGGTTATTAGAGAGTAATGGGCTGATTCATGAAGAAGAAAAAACCAAAAATTTATGATATTTAGGCTTCATTAGAAAGAGAAAGGCTTATGAGAGTGCAACAACCCTTAATTAAGCCAAGGATGTTGCATAAATAGGAGATTAAGGTGGTTAAGCTTATGGTTTAGCACTTAGGGTTTGTGCCCAACCATGAATACTGATTTAGAGAGCTTAATTAGTGTTAAGGAACACTTTCTTTGGTGATTAAAATCACCATTAGTGTTTAGCAACACTATTAGTGCTTAAAAGCACATGATTAGTATCTAATGATACTTGTGTTGGTGATTAGATTCACCATTAGTGTTTAATAACACTCTTAGTGTTTAAAAACACTTTGGAATAACTCCCCTTTGTTGGATTAGAAGCTTCATTAGTGTTAATCAACACTATTAGTGCTCATAAGCACACTTTGAAGAGCTTTGAGAACTTGAAGGTGATGAGGAAGCTTGATGACATTTTGAATGAGACTTATGAATGCCTCATGTGGTTGGCCACTGCTTCAAAATCAAGAGTAAGATCAGCAACAAGCTCTCACAACATCACTTGGGTGATTAGAGCAAAGAGGGAAGGATTAGAGCAAGAAAAAAAGAGATTTTGAAGTGGAGAGCTTCCATGGAGTTGAGGAGAGCCGCCTGGTTTTTTCAGTGTAGCAGTCGAATGGATGGACCATTTGATGTGAAACTCAAGCTATAGACTCTTGAGAGGGTGGGCTTCAAAAGCCCTAAGGCAATGTTGCCTATAGTCACCTGTACACGGCACATTTGTGTACGGCAGCTGCTGCGCAGAGAAACAGGAAGGCGACGTGCTCAGTCGGCAATGCCGCAGCACCGCAGCATGGTTTTCAGGGCCTCCACCAGCAGGGGGTTAAGTTCCACACAAGAGAAGATGAGGATTTTGACCTATTCTACACCACAAATGTGACCTACTCAACCTAAGCTCTAGATACCATGTTGAGAAAACGTGGTGCTCATGTTAGATCAAGTGTGTGGAGGGGAGAGACTCACAAAATACAAGAACAATATCTTGCTTATTAAGTTGTTTATGAATACAACTAGGCCTTGCTCAATACAAAATGCCTCCTAGCTCCACCTTTAAATAGATGAGCTAGTGGACCTTAAGTCCCTTCACACTCACACCCTTCTCTTCCCCTTCTACAAAACCTTAGTCTCTTAATAGGCGGTTGGCTGGGCGGTTGGCTAACTCATGGGACTGGATGGGGTTATAGGCTGGACTGATGGATCCCTAAAATGAGACTCAATTCTGTTATGGTACGATAGATGAAGTAACACAATCAAATTTAATAATTATTATGAGTGATATCCATGCACATTCATAGGTGAATATTATTGGAAGAGAGGGAGAGACAGAGAAAGAGTGGAGCAGAACCCAAAGCCTATAGGCTCACCTTCTTCTATCCATTACTTTCACTCTAGCTAATATCTATCTATGTGACCGGCTTATTAACTACGGCACACATGTCCAGCTGTATCTAGCTATAGCTGGTGTCGGTCATGATCTAACACATAAAGAAGGAACACACAGGAACTGAGCTTGACTTCTAACACTCCCCCTCAAGCTCAAAGCATCTGCAACACTCCAAGTAGCTGTCGAAAATAGATGAACTTATCTTTACCAAGTGATTTAGTAAAGATGTCCGCTACGTGGTCTTCAGTCTTCACATACAGCAAGTCAATCTGCTCTGCTAGTACCATTTCTCTGATGAAATGGTAATGAACTTCAATGTGTTTTGATCTTGCATAAAACAGCCCATAATCTGTCGTAGCCTTTACCTATCTCATGATTCTCCTGACAGCATCCAAATGCGGCTTGCAAGGCTTCTGCATGAACTGACTTATCATCCCCACAGCATAACTCAAGTCAGGTCGCGTAATAGTCAGGTAGATCAAGCTGCCCACCATCTGACGATACATGGTAACATTCTCTATTTTATCTCCAATGTGAGATCCCTGTTCCCACCGTGCAATGGATTCGGGATACTAGCAGCGGAAGTAGCACTTCTTGCACGAGGCAGGGTCCCACACTTGGGGCCTCGTCCACCGATATCCGGACAAAAGACTAATCTGTCGGTTTTTCCAAAACCGAACCTGGAAAACTTCCCTTATCCGGAAAGCACGGGCGATTCCTCTAGGATAACTTTTTACTCTTACGTAGTCAAGACCATTAGTGATCAAACTGATCTGACTGCACCTATAAAGATACTCGGTCAGATCAAGGAAGAAACTTGCACTTGGATCATTGGGATCAACGCTTTTTTCCCCATCAAGAGGCACAGCCGTTGATTCCTATCCATAGAACAATTACTATCCGGGACTTACTTCATCTATCGTAATAACAGAAATTGAGTCTCGATTTACGGATCCATCAGTCCAGCCTAACCCCATCCGATCCCATGGGTTAGCCAACCGCCCAACCACTGTAGTGATGGGATCCAATTTGGAATTTGGTTAGGTTTTGTCTCGGGTACCAAGGAAAAGAGTTCCAAGGCCCCCTAGCCAGAAGTTCATGCAAACATAAAACTAGCCACACCACTTACACACCCAATATGAAATTGCCTTTTTCTTAGCATCAGCTAACTTTAAAACAATCCTTTAATGAAACCATAGTACCACTGATCACAATCTTTCAAATTATCCGGTTGATTCTTAATTTCCCATCATTCCTTCATCAGAGTATCTATGGCATCATTGGCAACTAGAACGCTCACCACCTATCCACTCAGGGGCCTTTTCAATAGTTCCTAGCCCATAATACTCGGCAATATAATCACTTATAAAAATCAAGATGGACTCTCGTTGAAGATCAGCAAGATCAACCAACAGATCCATAAAAAGAGCCATGGACTCATCCATTGAAGACCAGCAAGGTCAATCAACCAGATCCATGCCCGGTTTCAGAAAACAACTCTTACTCCTTGTTCCAATATCTTCCTCGACGCACGCGTGGGTATCCTAGGTGACCCAGAGCCCGAGCACCGTATGGTCAGCACCCTCTAGGATCCTTCGCAGGTGACCTAGCGCTTCACTCATAGGCCGCTTCCTTGGTCCCTCATCTACCGTACCGGGAAGCTCACCATTTTAATCGAACCGAGGCTGGTCAAGACCTCGGCCGACTTTGCTACGCGAGACGTCCTCCATTGACTCTCCGTCACAGCAGTTGCAACTTTATCAGTTAGGTCTCCACGACCTTAAGACGGTCAAAATGCTTCCCCAGCATTCTTGACATAAAACAGCCATTTACAAATAGCATTTACAAACAGTTTAGAAATACGGTTTCTATATTAACTCTCATTTTTTCACATTATCCCTCATTAATCCACATTACTTATTCCACATTCCATTTATATGTGTACTCATCCAATCACATCATTTTCCATCTTCACTTCAGATTCCTTCACATCACATATCATATATTCACATCCATACATCCACATCCACATCCACATTCACATCCATACATCCACATCTACATGCTTACCTCCATTTTCACATCCTCATTTATACATCCACATCCCATATCCACATTCATACATACACATCCATATCCACATCCATACATCCACATCCACATGCATACATCCATTATCACATTCTCATTCATACATCCACATCTACATACATACATACATCCACATCCACATTCCCATTCACATCTATACATCCACATCTACATCCACATACATACATACATCCACATCCACATTCCACATTCACATCTATACTACATCCACATTCACATACATCCACATCCACATTCCCATTCACATCTATACATCCACATCTACATCCACATACATACATACATCCACATCCACATTCCACATTCACATCTATACATCCACATCTACATCCACATTCACATACATGTACATCCACATCCCCATTCACATCTATACATCCACATCTACATCCACATTCACATCTATACATATATATCTTCATGCATACATCTATTTTCACATTCATACATCCACACTCCCATCTCCACATCCACACATCCACATACATACATCCATTTCCACATTCCCATTCATATAACCCCATATGCCTTCACATCTAATCTTTTACATCACATCCATTCTCGCCTTACCTCATCCCATACACATCTTATCACATCTTAATTCATCTTATCACCTCCTAACTTATTTCATAAGCATCTTATCACCTCTTATCACATCTTATACACCTCTTATCACATCCTATCACATCTCATATCTATTTATAGAATACAACAGAATTCCTATATTTGATATAAGATTTCTTTACACATTTATTTATGCATAAATTCTATTTAAGGAGATTGATACTTTCGAAGTAAAAATCAATCTTTTATGCATCTTCCTATGCATAAATTCATTTTAAATGAAAATGACACTTTTGAATTAAATTTTAATCTTTTATGCATTTTCCTATGCATAAATTCAATTTAGATGAGAATGACACTTTTGAATTAAAAATCAATCTTTTATGCATCTTCTTATGCATAAATTCAATTTGGTAGGAATTATACTTTTAGAATAAAAGAATTTCTCTTATGCATCTAAGTTATGCATAAAATCCATTTATGATAAAAAATCCCACTTTTAGTACAAAAAGAATATCTTTTATGCATACCTCTATGCATGAAATCCAATATGATAAAAGTAACACTTTTACAATAAAACAATCAACTTTAATGCATACCTCTATGCATGAATTTCAATTATGATAAAAGTAACACTTTTATGTTAACATAATAATCTTTTATGCATACCTTTATGCATGAAATCTAATTATGATAAAAGTAACACTTTTATGTTAAAATAATAATCTTTTATGCATACCTCTATGCATGAAAATCAATTATGCATAATATAAAAATCAATTTCTCTAGGATTACAATGAATATCTTTCAATTAATCTAGGATGATAATTCCTAGAATATGGTAGGAAGTCCTCTTTTCATGCTTTGAATAAAATTATTTTATGTGTAATTTTTATAAAAATTTTGCCATAGCTTCGCTACTATGACTGATAAATCTCAATTTATTTTGAAGGATAAAGCTTATCATTAAGGGAATGATTAGAATGATCCCTAATTGGATCATTAACCCAATAATGGATTGAATCATCAATATTCATGAAATACATAAACTAAAAGCATAGAAAAAAGCCGTTAATTTGGCCTCAAGCATAGATTAATCTTGGATTAAGGAAAAGCTTTATGAAAAGCTTCATTTGGATTGAGAATGGGTCATGAGTATGACCATTTCTTGAGTGAGAGAGAGAAATTACATAAAAACCATTAGAATTAAGCATAAATAGAAATTTATGTAATTCTTTACTATCATTAATCAATTAACTTCAATAGCATTCAAAAACCATTCCAATTAAGCTTCTCAAGCTTGAGAGGGGTTGAGAAGAGAGAAACATTGAGAGATTATAGAAAAGAATCAAAATTCACCATTTACCTTACAAATTGCTTGATTCTCTCTTCACGGTAGAGGCCCCTAACCAATCAATTGGTTAAGTATGTTGATGGAGCCACCAATGGGGATTGAAGAAAGAGGGAAGCTCCAATTTCTTCAATTTTGGAGAGAATTTTAGAGAATAGTAGAAATGAGCATTATTTCAGCATAACTCTAGTATAGTAAAATTCTTCTATGTTTTTTTTCAAAGGACTCATGTTCTATTTATAGGAGAGGGAAGCTCTAACCAAAGCTAACTGAATTCTAGAATTTTCTAAATTCAGGTTGGTTGAATTTGGACTAGATTTGAACCTAGTTTGGTTACTTTTTGATTCGGTTTGGTTCCATTTTGATTTGGTTTGGTTCAAGAGAGAGGAGAGATAAAAATATCACATTATTTTTGAGTTTAAAACTCATTCAAGCATGTGAAATATGCACCTCCTTTAAAGAACTCCCCTTGCTTACATATGTGTCAAAATGGAATCATTATACCCAAAATATCTCATATTTTTAATATTGCTCATAGTTTTTTTACTAATAAACCTTGTACATTTTCAACTCTTCATCTTGTGTGAGCATTTACTCATTTTTGGATACCCAAAATATCTCATATTTTTAATATTGCTCATAGTTTTTTCACTAATAAACCTTGTTCATTTTCAACTCTTCATCTTATGTGAGCATTTACTCATTTTTGGGTATCTCCTTTTACAAATTGGATTTATCTCCTCCCTACACATGGATTGATGCTATTGGCCCATAGGAACCTTAATTGGACCATAATCCAAAAATTTCTAAAAATCTAGATCCTTAGGCTAAGGTCCTTTATACCCATTTCCAATTAATTCCAATTGCACATTGGAAAGTTTTTTTTTGAATTTCTGTTTTAGGGGAACTTATTTTAATAAGATGAGATAATTTTCTATCCAAAAATATTAAAAATCTGAATATTCTCTCTCTAGAATATTTTCTCTCTCTAGGTTAAAACAGTTAGAGACAAGGTCTTTTATATTTTTGAAGAGGGATTGATTACAGGGGAAGATGCTGGACATTTTGAGAGGCTGGGGAGGAATCTTACATCCAACATCAATCTGCAGCTTGACATTTTGCTCTAGGGGTGTATCCATAGCCTTGCATTCAGCCATACCATACTTCTGTAACATGTCATGAGCATACTGCTTCTGTAGCAACCATATGCCTTGAGGTGACGACACTACCTCAATTCCCAGAAAATATTTCAACTCACCAAGATCTTTGACTTTGAATTTAGCCTACAAACACGATTTAATTTCAGCAATCCCGCTTTCATCATCTCCAGTAATGATTAAGTCATCGACATAGACAACCAAAAATACACAGCCATGATCTGTCTTCTTCACAAACAAACTATGATCTGCATCACCCAACTTAAACCCACGTTGCATCACCCCAGCTTAAACTGTGATCTGCATCACCCAACTTAAACCCACGTTGCTGTAAATAGCAGCTAATTCGAGGATTCCATGCTCTGGGTGTTTCAGCCCATATAATGCCTTTTTCAGCCTGCATACATGTGCTGGAAAATGCAGATGCACATAGCCTTCAGGCTGCTCCATATAAACCTCTTCCTGCAACTCACCATTTAGAAAGGCATTTTTCACATCCATCTGCCATAACTTCTAGCCTTTCGCTGCTACCAATGCAATGATAGTTTTGACCGTAGCCATTTTAGCTACAAGGCTGTGAAAGTCTCCTCATAGTCAAGGCCATACTGCTACGCATATCCTTTTGCAACCAGCCTAGCCTTGTAGCGCTCTAATGACCCATCTGATTTGCACTTAACCTTGTACACCCATTTGTAGCCAATGGGTACTTTGCCATCAAGCAACTGCACTAAATCCTATGTTCCATTTTCAGCCAAAGCTGAATACTCCTCATCCATGGCAACACACCACTTCTCATCTGCAACAACTGCCTCATCAAACTTAGTAGTTTCTTTAAAACCTATCACTTTTGTCATGTAAGCAACTTTTGTACATTAACATGGCCAATCCTCTTGTGCCAAATCTCAACATCCCAAATAGCACCCTCATCATGTGCACTGCCTTAAGTTCAGGAATGGATGCATCCAAGGTGAACATCCTGCCATCCCTTCTGCCTCTAGCAATTATTTTGCAACCATTACCGTATTCTTCAATAAAGCATCCATCTTTATTGAATCTCACCTGCAGATTATGTTCAGCCATCTATCCCACAGACAAAAGATTCTTTGTTATTGACGGTACATGCAGTACATCATGCAGGCTCTTCTTCTTGCCATTAGGCATCATCAATGGAACAATTCCTGTGTGTTGTATATCATGCTGGGTGTCAATCCTAGTACACACAAAGTGAGCCTCTAACCAAGCAAACTCATTCTAGAATTTTCCAGATTAGTTTGCTCATTTTTTGACCATTTTGGGTCAGTTTAGCTTACTTTTTGGATCTAGTTTTGAAATAGGAGAGAGGAGAGATGAAAATATCTCATTTTATTGATTAAAAATTGGGGGTAATGATGAGAAAAAGGTGCCTACTTCATGAGGGGAGATCCTCACTTTGAGGTGTCAAAATTCAGTTTTTAAATTCTTTTCTTTAGTCCTTAGTCCACTCTTCATCTTATGTGAGCATTTACTCATTTTTGGGGGGGGGGTTTCTTTTATTGTTCAATTGGCAACGCCCTCCAAAACAAAGCTCTCCACAACTGGCATGCACACGTATGTACACAAGCCCAAAATACCTCTCAGAAAAATGCCTGACAATTGGGAAAGGTTGACCAAAGTAATGAAGGAGAGATTTGGGACAGTGGAGTCACCAAATGCTTTACTATTGCAATTGGATCAGATTTTCCAAAAGGAAGGAGAGTCACTTTGAAAGATCCCTACCCCCTCCACACAACGGATTCGGGGGTGCTAGCAGCCGAAGTAGCACTCCTTGCATGGGGCAGGATCCCTCACTATTCGGGGCCTCGCCCACGGATATCCGAACAAGAGACTAATCCCTCGGTTCTTCAAAAACTGAACTAAGAAAAACTTCCCTTGCCTAGAAAGCACAGTCGAGTCTTCTAGGATATTTGTACTCTAACGTAGTCAGGGTCATTATTTACTAACCAAACTGATTCGATCGAGCCTGTGAGTCACTTGGTCAGATCAAGGAAGATACTTGCACTTGGATCATAGAAACCAACGCTTTTTTCCCTAGAGGATAATAGAAATTATCATTATTTCAGTATAATACTGGCATGGTATAGTTGTCATATTTTTTTACAAAGGGCTAAGGATCTATTTATAGGTGAGGGAGGCCTCTAACCAAGTCCAACTAGTTTCTAGAATTTTCCAAGTACAGTTTGGTTGAGTTTGGACAAGATTTGGACCTAGTTTGGCTCCCTTTTGATTTGGTTTGATCTAGGAGAGAGGAGAGATAAAAATATCACAATATTTTTGAGTTTAAAACTCCACCAAACATGTGAAATAGGCGCCTCCTTGAAGAGCCCCCTTCTCCTTATTACCAACGTGTCAAAATCGAATCATTATATCCAAAATATCTCATTTTTTTAGTAATACTCATAGTCTTTTACTAATAAGCCGTCCTTGGTCATCTCTTCATCTTATGTGAGCATTTACTTATTTTTGGGGATTTTTCTTTTATAAATTAGATTTATCTCCTCCCCACACTGGGATTGGTCCCACCAATGATCCAAATGTTTTTGAAAATCTAGACCCTTAGGCTAAGGTCCTTTATACTCCTTTTCAATTAATTCCAAATGCACATTGCAAAGTTCTTTTTGAATTTATGTTTCAAGGGAAACCTTTTTAGACACTAGGAGGATCTTTATATCCAAAAATATCTCAATTTTGGATTATCTCTCTCTAGATATTTTCTCTCTCTAGACCAAAACAGGGTAAAACAAAATCTTTCTTTTATTTCAAAGAGGGGAATAATTACAAGATCAGAAGGGGAGGTTCTTACACCTGTACACCTCAAAAGCTGGAGGGAGGAATTTTACACAGTTTTTGCCTTTTCTGAGTGAGGTATAAAGCCTTGTTCATCAAATATCAACAAGCTGCTTTACATAATGTTGCTTCTTCTTTTTCACCTTCTATGCGAGACTCAAAGAGTTCTTTAGCAATGGAGCACCTTAAGATGAGCAAGTTTATCATGGCTTTGGATCCCCGCTTGCATGGAAAAGTTATTAGCAAAGATCCCACTAATTTTAAAGAGGCTCTTCGTATTGCTTTGAAGAAGGAGGCCACTCTTCATATTGAGTCCACATTCCTAGTGTGCCGACCCCACCACGAGTAGAGATAGCCTCAACATCTCAGGTACAAGCTCCATCCTTGGATCATAACATTGCACAACTTATGGCAGAATTTGCTGATTTGAAGTTACACTTAGTCAACGCAAGGCCACCTAGGGTTCCACGAGTTGAGGATAAACCTAGGGATAGAAGTAGTGTCACATGCTATGAATGTCAAGAGAAGGGGCACTATCACACTGAGTGTCCAAAATTAAGGAAAAGAGAGGATAAAAGTTTAGCACTTTTAGAGGAAATGTGCTCAAAATAAGAAGAGGAAACATTGATGCCATTAATGGCAAAAAGGAGGTCGTAAAACTAGGAGCCAAGGAGAAGAAGAACAAGAAGATAAATCTAAAGAAGAGGAGGAAAATAAGAAGAAGAAGAAGTCGTCTAGGAGAAAAATTGGATAATGTGACTTTCCTCTTGGACAAAGATCTCTTAGTTATGACCTCTTAACAGATCTTAGGGAGAAAATGGCACAAATCACATTTGGGCAGCTTTTGGCACTCTCTCCAAAGCTCAGAAAGGAATGGGGTAAGCTGGCTAGCACAAGGGAATCTAAGAAAAAGAAGAAGAGGGATAGTGGGACTCCTATGGCTCAAAAGGTGGATATTGATGTAGGAGATGATGTGCCTGTGGATTTCCTAACCTTTTTGCAAAGAGCTACTCACAAGTATGCCAAGTTATCCTAGTAGAGCACAAGATTGATCTCAAACCCCAAAGTAAGCCAGTGGTATAGCGGCTAAGCTGTTTGGGAGTAGTGCAAGCGGAGGTGCTTAAGAATGAGGTAACTAATTTTCTTGAAGATGGGTTTATTTTTCAAGTAGAGAATTCAGAGTGGATTTTCCCACTTGTAGTCACTCCCAAAAAGGGTGGAAAATGGCGTGTGTGTGCGGACTTTTGCCCTATGAATACATGCACAAAGAGGGATTATTATCCTCTACCCTTTCAGGATAAGATTTTGGATCAAGTTGCAGGTCATGAGTTGTATTCAGTATTCAGTTTGCGTGATGGATACTCTGGATACTTTCAAATCCAGATTTGTGAAGAAGATCAAAGGAAAACCTCATTTATCACCCCTTGGGGAGTGTATGCCTATAGGGTGATGCCATTTGGCTTGACCAATGCACCAGCAACTTTTCAACGCTTCATGAGTCAGGTATTTGCACCTTACTTGTTGGGAAAGATTATAAAGTTTATAAGGGTCTTTTTGGATGATTTTTGCATTTATTCAAGCCACATGGATCACTTGGAAAAGTTGAGGTTGGCCTTGCAAAGTATTGATGATGCAAAAGGGTGTCTTAATCCTGGAAAATGCTGCTTGGCACGAAGGAAGGTGGTTCTCTTGGGACATGTTATCTCAAAAGAAGGCATAGAGATGGATCCTGAGAAGGTGTAGGCAATTGTGGCCCTCCCACCACCTACCAATGTAAGGAGGATTTTGGGAAAAACAAAGTTGTAGTCACTCCCAAAAAGGGTGGAAAATGGCATGTGTGTGTAGACTTTCTTCCTCTGAATGCATGCACAAAGAGGGATTATTATCCTCTACCCTTTCATGATGAGATTTTGGATCAAGTTGTTGCAGGTCATGAGTTGTATTCAGTGTGTGATGGATACTCTAGATACTTTCAAATTCGGATTTGTGAAGAAGATCAAAGGAAAACCTTATTTATCACCCCTTGGGGAGTGTATGCCTATAGGGTGATTCCATTTGGCTTGACCAATGCACCAGCAACTTTTCAATGCTTCATGAGTCAGGTATTTTCATCTTACTTGGGAAAGTTTATAAGGGTCTTTTTGGATGATTTTTGCATTTATGCAAGCCACATGGATCACTTGGAAAAGTTGAAGTTGGCCTTGCAAAGTATTGATGATGCAAAAGGGTGTCTTAATCTTGGAAAATGCCACACGAAGGAAGGTGGTTCTCTTGGGACATGTTATCTCAGAAGAAGGCATAGAGATGGATCCTGAGAAGGTGCAGGTAATTGTGGCCCTCCCACCACCTACCAATGTAAGGAAGGTAAGGAGGATTTTGGGAAAAACAAAGTATTACCAACGCTTTTTTGACATGTTCTCTGAGAAGATGTATCCTATAAATCTATTGACAAGAAGAATGTTTCTTTCCAATGGAGGCCTGATCAAATTCACTCTTTTTGCTTGCTCAAGAAATGCATGAGTCAAAGTCCAATTGTGCAGCCTCCTAGGTGGGGGGAGGACTTTTATGTGAGCCCAAGTGTCTCATCACATTCAGTGGGTGCTATACTCTTGCAAAAGGTAGAGTAAGGGCATATGCAGCCAGTGTATTATGCAAGCTGCCAACTCACTGATGCCGAGGAGAGGTATGGTGAAATGGAGAAAGGTGGTTTGTCTCTTATTTTTGCAATAAAGAAGTTGAGGTCATACTTGTTACCTCGCCCTTTTTTCTTCCTCACATCTTAACCTTCTTTACAATTCTTGGTCCGCAAACCCAATCCTGTAGGAGGGAAGTTTGCAAAGTGGATTCGTGAGCTTCAAGAATTCTCTTTCACTTTTACAGAAAACGCCACTAGGGCCTTTCTTGCAGATTTGCTTATAAGGAAGGAAGAGGAAGAAGGAACACGAACAAAGGAAGAAGTATATGAAGATTTGGAGACACCACCATTTGCTTTTACTATGCATTTTGATGGAGCCTTTAGCCCTTCTAGATATACCAAAAACAGCTATCAATACTCGCTATGGGCATTATGAATTTACTGTCATGCCGTTCGGATTAACTAATGCGCCAGCTACATTCAATCGCCTAATGCAGGACATCCTCAGAGAATACTTGGATGACTTTGTTCTAGTTTTCTTTGATGACATTCTGATTTACTCAAGAAATGCAACCGACCATGAGACTCATGTCCGAAAAGTTCTTGAGATTCTAAGGAAGCATCAACTCTTTGCCAAAAAGAGCAAATGCACTTTCTCTGCCGACCACGTTGAATACTTGGGCTTTCTGGTATCCAAAGATGGGATTTCTCCAGATTCTGCAAAAATCCAAGCTGTCTCATAGATTGGCCCGAACCAAAGACAGTGAAAGAAGTCAGAGGATTCTTGGGATTGACTGGTTGGTATAGAATTTTTATACCAAAATATGCTCTCATAGCTTCCCCCTGACTAACCTTCTCAAAAAGAATATCCCATTTCAATGGTCTATCAAGTGCCAAAGTGCTTTTGATAAGCTGAAGACCGCCTTGGTAACCAGTCCCGTTCTGAAACTGCCAGATTTCTCTCTACCCTTTGAGGTAGTAACTGATGCAAGTGGTTTTGCCCTGGGAGGTGCACTCATGCAGGAAGGTCATGCAGTGGCCTATGAATCCCGAAAGCTCAGAACACATGAGAGGAATTATGCTGTCCACGACTTGGAATTGCTTTCAGTAGTCTATGCCTTAAAGTTGTGGAGACATTACCTACTAGGTAAAAGATTTACTTTGATGACAGATCATCACAGTTTAAAGTGGATCTTTACTCAGAAGGACCTCAACATGCGCCAAAGAAGGTGGATACAGACATTGCAGGAATTTGATTTTGAAATCAAGTACCGCCCAGGCAAAGAGAATGTGGTAGCAGATGCTCTCAGCAGAAAAGCCTCCTTGCTTGCAATTACTGTAATATCAAATCCTTTGATTACTCAAGCAAGTGAGAAGATCATGCAAGATAGATTCTTTGGCCCTATTGCTACCCTACTTATGCAGGAAAGCAAAACTCCACAGGAGTTGAACAGAGTTCAAGGGTACATCCTGGATGATGGCATTATGTATTGTAACCGCAGGTTATGCATTCCCAATGATGAGGGAACCAAGGACCAAATTCTGAATGAAGCCCATGACAGTCTTATTGCAGGACATCCAGGTTTCATCAAGACCTACATGTCTGTAAAGACCTACATGTCTGTAAAGACCTATTGCAGGACATCCAGGTTTCATCAAGACCTACATGTCTGTAAAGAAAAGTTTCTTTTGGCCTGGTTTGAAAAACGATGTGCTGAATCATGTACGTCAATATCTGACATGCCAAAAAGTCAAAGTTGAGAGAGTAAAAATGCCTGGGAAGTTACATCCTTTGGGAATGTATCAGTATGGACTTCATTACTGGATTACCTTCAGTGCAATCAGGTTACAACTCCATCTTCGTGGTAGTCGACAGACTAACCAAAGTTGCCCATCTGATTCCAGTAAAAGAAACCTACACTGCAGTGGATGTGGCCAGAGTGTTCCTCAAAGAAATCTTCAGATTGCATGGCCTACCGAGGAGAATAGTAAGTGACCGAGATCCCAAATTTACTTCAAGGTTTTGGACTGCATTTTTTGAAGCAGTGGGAACTTTCTTGGATCTCAGCACAGCTTATCACCCTGAGACCGATGGGCAAACTGAAAGGGTAAACCAAGTAATTGAAGATATACTTCGGACATGCTGTGGTGGCAGGGAACCCAAGAAGTGGCTAAGCTATCTGCATCTAGTCGAGTTCGCCTACAATGCTTCTTATCACCGAAGTATCGGGATGAGCCCTTTTAAAGCTCTGTATGGACAAGATTGCTTAACTCCATTAACTTGGTCTGACCCATTGATTAAGGTCGAGATGTCCAGACAGATGCTTGACGACATGGAGAAACAGATGCAGTCAATTCGTAAAGATATTAAAGCTGCCCAGGATAGACAGAAGCAATATGCGGATAAGAAGAGGACAAATAGAGAATTCAAAGAAGCAGATATGGTCTTCATTCGAGTACGGCCCAAAAGAAGTTCCTTATCTCTTGGGAAGTACAAGAAGTTATCACCCAGATATTGTGGGCCATATCTGATTACAAAGAAAGTAGGTGACTTAGCCTACGAGCTTCTTATGCCTCCTCATCTCAAAATTCATAATGTATTTCATGTAAGCCTTCTAAAGGAATATGTGCCAAACCCAAATCATATGCTTGATGATGAAATCCTAACCTCTTCAACCCAAGGACAGATGGAACTCCAACCTGAAGAAATTCTCGATGTTCGAGAAAAGCTTATCAGGAACAGAATTCTCAGAGAATTATTAGTAAAATGGAAGTTCTATCCTTTTGAAGATGCCACCTGGGAGAATGAAGCCGATCTGTTGTTGCGGGATTATCCCCAGTTTGCGAGATGAGGACATCTCGCGTTTTTCAAGTGGGAGAGAATGTAAGATTCCTCCCCAGTCTCTCAAGATGTCCAGCATCTTTCCGTGTAATCAAATCCCTCTTCAGAAATATAAAAGATCTTATTTCTAAGTGTTTTAGCCTAGAGAGAGAAAATTATTCTAGAGAGAGAATTTTCAGATTATGAATATTTTGGATAAAAAAATAACTCATCTTATTAAAATAAGTTCCCCTGAAACAGAAATTCAAAAAGAATTTTTCAATGTGCAATTGGAATTAATTGGAAATGGGTATAAAGGACCTTAATCTAAGGGTCTAGATTTTCAGAAATTTTTGGATTATGGTCCAATTAAGATTCCTATGGGCCAATAGCATCAATCCATGTGTAGGGAGAAGATAAATCCAATTTGTAAAAGAAGATACCCAGAAATGAGTAAATGCTCACATAAGATGAAGAGTTGAAAATGTATACGGTTTATTAGTAAAAAACTATGAGCAATATTAAAAATATGAGATATTTTGGGTATCCAAAAATGAGTAAATGCTCACATAAGATGAAGAGTTGAAAATGTACAAGGTTTATTAGTAAAAAACTATGAGCAATATTAAAAATATGAGATATTTTGGGTATAAGGATTCCATTTTGACACATATGTAAGGAAGGGGAGTTCTTTAAAGGAGGTGCATATTTCACATAAGATGAAGAGTTGAAAATGTACAAGGTTTATTAGTAAAAAACTATGAGCAATGTTAAAAATATGAGATATTTTGGGTATAATGATTCCATTTTGACACATATGTAAGGAAGGGGAATTCTTTAAAGGAGGTGCATATTTCACATGCTTGAATGAGTTTTAAGCTCATAAAAATTGAGATATTTCATCTCTCCTCTCTCCTCATTCAAGTCTAGTTCCAAAAAGTTAGCTTAACTGACCTAAAATGGTCAAAAATTGACCAAACTGATTTAGAAAATTCTAGAATCAGTCTGTTTGGTTAGGAGCTCAATTTTTCCTATAAATAGAAGCCTCCCCCTTGTTGAAAAAATATATAGTGTCTTATGCATTGTTACTCTACTCCACCTAATCCAAGAACTGTGAATTCTTTAATAATTCACTAGTTTTTGACACTTCCCTCTTTCTTCAATCCCCATTGGTGGCTCCATCAACATACTAAACCAATTGATTGGTTGGGGGCCTCTACCGTGAACAAAGAATCAAGTAATTTGTAAGGTAAATGGTGAATTTTGATTCTTTTCTATAATTTCTCAATGTTTCTCTCTTCTCATCCCCTCTCAAGCTTGAGAAGCTTAATTGGAATGGTTTTTTTGAATGCTATTGAAGTTAATTGATGAATGGTAGTGAAGAGTTACATAATTTGATGAATGCTATTGAAGAAAATTGATTAATAATAGTTAAGAATTACATAAATTTCCATTTATGCTTAATTCTAATGGTTTTTATGTAATTTCTCTCTCTCACTCAAGAAATGGTCATACTCATGACCCATTCTCAATCCAAATGAAGCTTTTCATAAAGCTTTTCCTTAATCCAAGATTAATCTATGCTTGAGGCCAAATTAATGGCTTTTTTCTATGCTTTTAGTTTATGTATTTCATGAATATTGATGATTCAATATATTATGGATTAATGATCCAATTAGGGATCATTCTATTTATTTCCTTAATGATAAGCTTTATCCCTTAGAAAATTTGAGATTTATCAGTCATAGTAGCGGAGCTATGGCAAAATTTTTATAAAAATTATGCATAAAATAATTTCATTCAAAGCATGAAAAGAGGACTTCCTACCATATTCTAGGAATTATCATCCTAGATTAATTGAAAGATATTCATTGTAATCATAGAGAAATTAATTTTTATATTATGCATAATTGATTTTCATGCATAGAGGTATGCATAAAAGATTATTATTTTAACATAAAAGTGTTACTTTTATCATATTTGGATTTCATGCATAGTGGTATGCATAAAAGATTATTATTTTAACATAAAAGTGTTACTTTTATCAATTTTTAAATTTCATGTATAGAAGTATGCATAAAGGAAAATTTTTTATATCAAAAGTGTTACTTTTATCATTTTTAATTTGCATGCATAGAAGTATGCATAAAGGAAAATTTTTTTATATCAAAAGTGTTACTTTTATCATTTTTAATTTTCATGCATAGAAGTATGCATAAAGGATAATTTTTTTATATCAAAAGTATTACTTTTATCATTTTTTATTTTCATGCATAGAAGTATGCATAAAGGATAATTTTTTTATATTAAAAGTGTTACTTTTATCATTTTTTAATTTTCATGCATAGAAGTATGCATAAAGGATAATTTTTTATATTAAAAGTGTTACTTTTATCATTTTTAATTTTCATGCATAGAAGTATGCATAAAGGATAATTTTTATTATAAAAGTGTTACTTTTATCATAATTGATTTTAATGCATAGAAGTATGCATAAAAGATAAATTTTTATTATAAAAGTGTTAACTTTATCATAATTTATTTTAATGCATAGAAGTATGCATAAAAGATAAATTTTTATTATAAAAGTGTTACTTTTATCATATTTGATTTTAATGCATAGAAGTATGCATAAAAGATAAATTTTTATTATAAAAGTGTTACTTTTATCATATTTGATTTTAATGCATAGAAGTATGCATAAAGATAAATTTTAATCGGAGATCGACGTAAATGAATATTCCTCAAGAAATCCATGTTTTTGAAATCAGTAAACAAATATTCATTGAAAGAAATTTTAGAAAAGAAAAAGAGAAATTGAGATAGTACCTTCGAGAAAGATAATTTTAGGACCTAAACTCTGACTCAGACTATTGACCAAGACCTAATTCCTTCGTCAGTTTCAATCAATGACGATGTACCAGTTCAGGAAAAATGTACCCAAATCACCCACCGAATCTGAAACTAAGTTAAGATTTATGATTTTAATTTAAGGATCAAGTTAACAGAATTCGAGGAATTCTGTTTAGAATTGAGAACTGGATCTAGAAGTAATGAGATGCGGATTTAAGATATACTCATGGTATTCAAACAAAATCAAAACTGTAAACTTGCATAGAAACCCTGCCTTCTTAAAAGACTGTCTTACGTCAGAATGCTGGAGGGAGCATTTGGCATATATGTTTATCTAAGAGAAAAGTTTGGTTGCAACAGCTGGCGGGAGTGTTCGAGGGACAGCTCGCGCGGCAAGGCTTGCCGAGGTCTTGACCAGCCTCGGTATGGTTAAAATGGTGCGCTTCCGGTACGATGGACGAGGGCCGACGAAGCGGTCCCTGAGTGAAGTGCCAGGACACCTAAGGAGGATCTTGGAGGGTTCTGACCAGGCAATGCACGGGCTCGCGGTGCCGAGGACATCCATGCGTATGTCGAGGAAGATACTATATGATGGACTTATGTTTTTTGTAATCTATCACTAGATCTCGTTGTTGACTCGCGTCTCAACGGAGAGTCTAGAGTGATACTGTTTTGTTGAGAAACAAAGACTCAATGAGAAATTTTGAAGTATGACATGTATAACTCGTAAATTGTTTATCAAGGATTGTTTTTATTAAAGTTTAATAAAGAGGAGTGTGTGCGTATCTGTTTTCTAAAGCTAAAGTTAAGAAAGGCATTTCAATTATGGGCGGGTGAGTACTTGTTTGGTTCCACCAATTCTAGTGGGGTAGGGTGGTGGCTAACCCATGGGCCGGATGGGGTTAGGCTGGAATCAGTGGAGTTTTAATAATCAAATTGAAAAATATTAGAATTACGCTAAGATTCGAATAGTTAGACAATTCCCTGATAAATTTTTCAAATAAGTGGATCAACGGCGGCTGTGCCTAACCTTGATCAGGAAAAAAGCGTTGAATTTACTAAAATGATCAAATTATATTAGTGATAGTTTCCTTCTATCTGATTTATTCAGTTGAAGGATAGCATAGAATTGTTCACGTTAGAAAAAAAAATTATTTTATTTTTTAAAAAAAATCATAAAGGTGGAATCGTCCCTGCTTTCCGGGCATGGAAATTTTTCCCGGTTTCGTTTTTTTTGGAGTGACCACCAGCTTAGTCTCGTGCCCGGACATTCAAGGGCGAGGCCCCGAGTGAGAAACCCTGCCTCGCACGCGGAGGGGGCAGAGGAATCTCACACGACACAGAAGCCTTACTCACACAACTTACAGACACTGACTCGGGCCTGGACTGCCGAGGATACACCACATCCCCAATCACCCCATGATCCACTCGCCTGCCTGCTGTGCCAATCACACCAGAATGAACCCGGCCACTCTCACTTCAGAAGGCGCCCCACCAGCTAACCCTCAACTCCTCTGCGACCCATCACTTCTGCATGTGTCACCAGCAGGCAGCTACCCAATCATCTCTCTCTCACTCTCTGTGCTGATCCTCTGTCAGCCTCGCAAGCAGCTTATCTGCCCTGCTACTACCGGCCCACCACCAAGTAGCAACACCTGTCCTATCTCTTCTTTGATGTGCTATCAGCCCCACCAGCTTCTGCACGATCCTCTTTACGGCCACACGTGCCCTCTAGACTACCCTGTCTTCAGCATCCGGTCGCCAGCATCTCGTTGGCTTCCACATCCAGCTTCACCTAGCGGCCCTCTCTGCCTCTGCACTTTCGCAGCTCCTTGCTAGCTGCTCTGCTTCTCTTCTTACGCGTGCCCTCCACGCTCACCTTGCACCTTGACGCCCTGTCTCTCTCTTCTTATGCTGTCCGCTCGTCAGCCCTTCGACCAGCTGCTGCGCTCACCAGCTGTGCTCCACTGTATCGTCACCTGCAGCTACCTCTTTGCTGCGCATCACCAGCGTGTGCAGCTACGCCCACCACGCCTTTGCCTACACGTCGGCGTCTCCACCAGCAGCACTTCACAACTGCGCTTCTGCGCCCACTTCATCCCTTTCTGCAAGTCGCCAGCCCGTCAGCTGCACACGCTCGAGGACCCCCGGCCTCTCCCAGCCATCGCTGCAGCTTTTACCCTTGAGCCTGCGTACTCCACACTCCCTTTACACGGGAGCCTTCTCTGCACGCACGCAGCAGCTACCCACTCCAGCTCGTCACCACTTCAGCTTCCTGGGCGACCACCCTTCGCCTCAGTGCTTGCGTGCTGCGCCCACCTGCTCTCACGCCTGCAGCCAGCCTCCACACTTCCAGCGCCTCTGCTCTGCCTCGATCACCCTTGACAGTTACCTTGCGCCAACCACAGCTGCGCCCACTTCATCCATCGCCAGCCCGTTGTGCTAAGGCTTAAGTGCTTCCACTAGCTCCCACACGACCCACACCTTGACCTGTCGGCTTTTCACCAGTAGCCTGTCCACACCTCAAAGGCGGCCTCCCTCTCTGTGCCAGCATGTTCCCTTTAACACCAGCCACTCGCCATGCATACCCAAAACCAAGGCGATTCTGGCCCGCTCCAGCTGCTCTGTCACCTTTGACGCTAGTCACACACGCTCCTTGACAACTGTCGCCAACCTGCCTCAGCTCTGCAGTTCACCACATGTCGGCCTGTCTGCTCCAGGCTCCGCTACTCTTCACGCAGGAGGCCCCCCACAGCTACACGATGGCCACACACCCTTGGTTCTATCTCTGCATATACGCGCAGCTGCGCTCCTCTGCTTACCTGCTGTTGCGCCAGAGAGCCCCCCCAAAAAACAACACGGCGACTTCCTTTTCTCTCCAGCCCACGCCGACTTCGCTTCACGTGCATCAAAAATCCAGAGACCCTCGTTGGCGGCTCCAAAAAATTCCACGTAGTCTGCTCACTTATGGCCAGGTTAATATTATGTTTTTTTTTATTTTCCTCCTCTCCTAGTGGATGGCCACCCTTCCATACCATTTCACACCAATCTAAGGCTACTTTAATTGCCTTTAATTGCCCACCCTCCCATACCTCTTCACGATGCAGCACACGAGTGCCCACTCCATACACCTTCAAAATAAAACTTGCTAGTGCCCATGCCTTCACACCTTCAACACAACCCACGATGCCCGCTCATATTTTTTGGGACGCGTACACATTCAAACGGCCGAACAACTGAAACTATCTCCATGAACCTCCAGTAGACCACTTCCGGACAGGCCGGTAACAAACCCAAAACAAATCCGTCCACCCAGAGCATCTGGCAACGCCCTCCAAAACAAAGCTCTCTACAACTGCCATGCACACGTATGTACACAAGCCCAAAATACCTCTCAGAAAAATGCCTGACAATTGGGAAAGGTTGACCAAAGTAATGAAGGAGAGATTTGGGACAGTGGAGTCACCAAATGCTTTACTATTGCAATTGGATCAGATTTTCCAAAAGGAAGGAGAGTCACTTTGAAAGATCCCTACCCCCTCGGGGGTGCTAGCAGCAGAAGTAGCACTCCTTGCATGGGGCAGGATCCCTCACTATTCGGGGCCTCGCCCACGGATATCCGAACAAGAGACTAATCCCTCGGTTCTTCAAAAACCAAACCAAGAAAAACTTCCCTTGCCTAGAAAGCACAGTCGAGTCTTCTAGGATATTTGTACTCTAACGTAGTCAGGGTCATTATTACTAACCAAACTGATTCGATCGAGCCTGTGAGTCACTTGGTCAGATCAAGGAAGATACTTGCACTTGGATCATAGAAACCAACGCTTTTTTTGCCATCGAGAGGCACAGCCATTGATTCTTTTTCCATAGAACAATTTCTATTCGCGGGATTTACTTCATCTATCATACTATAACAGAATTGAGTCTCATTTCACAGATCCATCAATCCAGCCTAACCCCATCATCCAGTCCCAAGGGTTAGCCAACCATTGTAGTGATGGGATCCAATTAGGAATTTGGTTAGGTTTTGTCTCGGGTACCAAGGGGAAAAGAGTTCTTAGGCCCGCTAGCCGGATATTCATGCAAATTTAACACCAGTCACATCACTTATACACCCAATATGAAAATGCCTTCTTCACAGATTCAGCTATCTTTAAAACAATCATTTAATGAAACCATAGTGTCCATGATCATAGTCCTCCAAAATATCCGGTTGAATCCTAATTTCCAATCATTCCTTCATCGGTGTACCTATATGGCATCATTGGCAACAACTAGAATGCTCACCACCTATTCCTCAGGGGCCTTTTCGATAGTTCCTAGCTCATAGTACCTGACAATATATTCACTTAAAAAAATCAAGATGGAATCTTTGTTGAAGATCAGTAAGATCAACCAACAGCTCCATATAAAAGAGCCAGAGACTCATCCATTGAGGACCAGCAAGGTCAATCAGCCAGATCCATGCCCGGTTTTAGAAAACAACTCTTACTCCTTGTTCCAATATCTTCCTCCATGCACGTGTGGGTATCTTCGGCGACCCAGAGCCCGAGCACCATATGGTCAGCACCCTCTAGGTTCCTTTGCAGGTGACCTAGCGCTTCACTCATAGGCTGCTTCCTTGGTCCCTCATCCATCGTACCGGAAGCTCACCATTTAAATCAAACCGAGGCTGGTCAAGACCTCGACCGACAACCTTGCAACGCGAGATGTCCTCCATTGACTCTTCGTCTCAGCTATTGCAACTTTATCAGTTAGGTCACCACGGACTCATTCACAAGACGGTAAAAAATGCTTCCCCAGTATTTTTGACATCAAACACTGATTTAAAAAGAGGTCATAAATACAATTCCTATAATGAACTCTCGTCTTTCACATTGTTCCACATCCGTCCACATTACTTAATCCATACCCAATTCATATGTATACCCATTCTCATCTAATCACATCAGTTTCCATCTCATCACATCTTTCCTCATTGATTCTCATCCATATGTATACCCATTCTCATCCAATCACATCAGTTTCCATCTCATCACATCTTTCCTCATTTATTCTCATCACATCTCATCCACTCCCATCAACCCATATTCACATCCCATCACACCTCATTCATTTCACATCTATTTCAATTTACATCACATCTCATCTCATTCATTTCACATCTCATCTCATTCATTCTTATCCCAATTCACATCTCATTCATTCACTCACATCGATATCACATCCTTTCACATACACATCCACATCGATATCACATCCTTTCACTTACACATCGATGTCACATCCTTTCACATACACATCCACATCTATTCTTCCACATACACATCCACATCCATTCTTCCACATACACATCCACATCCATTCTTTCACATACACATCCACATTCATTCTTCCACACACATCCACATCCATTCTTCCACATACACATCCACATTCATTCTTCTATACAAACACATCCACATCCATTCTTTCGCATACACATCCACATACATTCTTTCACACACATCCACATATATTCTTCCACATACACATCCACATACATTCTTCCATATACACATCCACATCCATTTTTCCGCAAACACATCCACATTCATTCTTCCACACACATCCACATCCATTGTTCCACATTCACATCCACATCCATTCTCCCACATACACATCCACATCCATTCTTCCACATACACATCCACATCCACATCCATTCTTCCCCATACACATCCACATTCATTCTTCCACATACACATCCACATTCATTCTTCCACATACACATCCACATCCATTCTTCCACATACACATCCACATCCATTCTTCCTCATACACATCCACATCTATTCTTCCACATACACATCCATATTCATTCTTCCACATACGTTCTTCCACATACACATCCACATTCATTCTTTCACATACACATCCACATTCATTCTTCGACATACACATCCACATGCATTCTTCCGCATACACATCCACATACATTCTTCCGCCGCATACACATCCACATACATTCTTTCGCATACACATCCACATCCACATCCACATCCATTCTTCCACATACACATCCACATCCATTCTTCATTCTATCACATCCTGTTTACATCTTATCACATCCTATTTTTACCTTATCTCATCCATTCACATGCTATTTCCATTTAATAGCTTTTTCTAGGTTGATCTCGATAATGGGACTTTTTCTAAATTTCTGCCAATTACTTGGCCTAATTAAAGGTTCTTTTTCTCAACGACTATTTCCATATTCATTCACAATTTCTCAAATGAATTATATTCAATATTCCTATTTTGAATAAAAGAACTCATGGGATTTATAGAAATTAATTCTATTCATATTTTCACTTTTGAGAAATAGTCATAAATTGAATTATACTAAAAATTCCTCTTCTTCTCATTTAATTTCTTGGATCTCAAATACCATGGGAATTCCTCTTTTTGCATTTAATAGATTGCATTCCAATGTCATGGGTACTCCTCTTTTATCATCAAATATTTCTCATAAAGTAATTTCATCTAAAATAAATTACCCATTAATTCAATATGCTAGGAATTTCTCTTTTCCCGTCTAAATGATGGAATTCCAAATGCCATAGGAATTCCTCTTTTAACATTTAAATGTTTCTCATAGATAATTTTTTTAAATCTAAAATTCATCTTTGAATTTAAATACAATACTCATTAATTCCAATATGCTAGGAATTTCTCTTTTCCCATCTAAATGATGGATTTACAAATGTCATAGGAATTCCTCTTTTACCATTTAAACTTATATAAGTTAAAAGAGAAATTTAGGTAAATTTTCTCTTAAAATTTAAATAAAAATCACCATTAATTCCTTTACACTAGGAATTACACTCTCCTCATTTTAATATTTGAATTCCAATATGGTGGGAATTCCTCTTTCATCATTTAAACTTATCTATACACAAAGATAAAGTTAACTAGAATCCTTCTTTAATTTTTTTTAAATAAAATATACATTATTTTAGCATCACAATTTTTCTCGTAGTTCATTGGAATACATGGATTTCCATTGTCATGGGGATTACTCTTTTAACATAAAAATGGATTACTAGAATTTCCTCTTTTTCGTATTTAGCTATTTATGTATAAACCTAAAAATTAAATTTTCCATGATTATAATGAGAATCATTCATTTACTCTAGGATGATTAATCCTAGAATATGGTAGGAAGTCCTCTTTTCATAATATAAATGAAAATGATTTATTTGTTTATTTTTCTTAAATTTTGCCATAGCTCCGCTGCCTTCTATTACTGATAATTCTTAATAAATTTGAAAGAATAAAGTTTAGTATTATTAACGTGATTAGAATAACCACTAATTGGATCATTATCCAATTATGGATTGATTCATAATTTTACCATAAATTAAATAGCATAAAAGTATTAAAAAGCTATTATTATGGCCTCCAATTAGACAAGCATAGAAATTAGTTTTAGATTAGAGAAATTCTTCATGAGAAGCTTCATTCGAATTGAGAATAGGTCATAGGAATGACCATTCTTTGGGGGGGGAGAGAGAAATGCTTAAAACCATTATAAATTAAGCATAAATGGAAATTTATGTGTTTCTTCATTACAATACACTAAATAACTTCAATAGTATTCAAAAGCCACTCAAATTAATGCTTCTCAAGCTTGAGAGGGGTTGAGAAAAACATTTGGAGATTTAAGGAAAAGAAGACAATAATCCACACTTTACCTCCTAAATTACTTGATTCTTTGATCACAGTAGAGGCCCCCAACAAATCAATTGGTTTGGTATGTTGATGAAGTCTCCAAGGAAGATTGAAGAGAGAGAGAAGCTCCAATATCTTCAATTTGTAGAGTATTTTTAGAGGATAATAGAAATTATCATTATTTCAGTATAATACTGGCATGGTATAGTTCTCGTATTTTTTTACAAAGAGCTAAGGGAGGCCTCTAACCAAGTCGAACTAGTTTCTAGAATTTTCTAGGTTCAGTTTGGCTGAATTTGGACAAGATTTGTGGCTCCCTTTTGATTTGGTTTGATATAGGAGAGAGGAGAGATGAAAATATCACAATATGTTTGAGTTTAAAACTCCACCACACATGTGAAATAGGTGCCTCCTTGAAGAGACCCCTTCTCCTTACCAAGGTGTCAAAATTGAATCATTATACCCAAAATATCTCATTTTTTAGTAATACTCATAGTTTTTTACTATTAAACCTTGTCCTTAGTCAACTCTTCATCTTATGTGAGCATTTACTTATTTTTTGGAGTTTTTATTTTATAAATTGGACTTATCTCCTCCCCACACTTGGATTGATCCCAATGGCCCATCCCAATGGCCCAAAGGAACCTTAATTGGACCATAATCCAAAAATTTCTAAGAATCTAGATCCTTAGGCTAAGGTCCTTTATACTCCTTTTCAATTAATTCCAAATGCACATTAGAAAGTTCTTTTTGAATTTCTATTTCAAGGGAAACCATTTTAGACACTAAGAGGATTTTTATATCCAAAAATATCTCAATTTTGGATTACCTCTCTCTAGATATTTTCTCTCTAGGCCAAAACAGGGTAAAACAGAATCTTTCTTTTATTTCAAAGAGGGGAATAATTACAAGATCAGAAGGGGAGGTTCTTACACTTGTACACCTCAAAAGCTGGAGGAAGGAATCCTACATCCTACCCCACTTACAAAACACGAGGTATCCTCATCTCATAGGTGGAGTATGATCTCTTTCATCTTCTTCTTCTTCTTCTTCAATCACTTCCAGCGTTACTACCTTGGAAGTGGATGGCCAATTTGGGAACATCTCTCTTTGACTTCCCCTATTCTGAGACGGAGGCCTTGCATTACTTTGGATTAAAACTGCGGGGTTGTTAGAGGGTCTACCTCTGGGATTTCTCTGATTTTGATAGAAACAAACCTGAATACTCTAGAAGGAAGGAGCTGGAGTCTCAAATCTTGATCCCTGATTTTCCCGCCCTAAAAACCTTGTTCCAAAAGGTGTTGGGAAATCCATACTACGATGTCCAAATCCTTGACAATTATAGCATTTCACTCCCTTGTTCAAGGGTGGAATTTTTGAAGTTGAATTCCAAGGGGTTGAGTTCCGAGAAACTGGAAAGACGGTAAAACTTCAGTGGCAAGTTACCGTTGGCTTCTAGGTTACGCTAGCTCCTTCCTTTATATAAGTCGTAACTTTTACTTGTCGCTCACAGTAATCTTACTCCCATCAATCTCCTTTCCTTCTTAATCTCCTTCATGGCTTGGCAACAGGAATTAGTTTTATCCCTGATGATTTCTCACCTTCAAGACGCAAGAGAGTCTGTGAAGAAAGACTTTATGACATTATCCGAGCAGAGTTTACTGCGCCTCCTATGATGGTAGAGGCCATGTTCCAGACTATATGCCTACTAGACAGATTCAGAGAGATGATTTAGGACAGATTGTCATACAAAGCTTTTGAGACATCTAGACAGCTGGCTAAGGTAGGAGACAAAGGATCATGGTATGCACAGGTCACACATTGGTTCTCACAGCATGGCCTAGACATGGATCATCTACCACCATTCCAGTATGACAGGGATGCACCACATATCCGTCTCTCTCATTGTGAGAGGAACAGAGTATTGAGACACAAGACCTATGGCAGCTCTATACACGAGAGACATGGATATCGCCTACACAGCCTCTTCCACCGAAGATGCTATACTACAGAGACCATGGTAGGAAGTCCTCTTTTTATGCTTTAACTGAAATTATTTTATGAGTAATTTTTATAAAAATTTTACCATAGCTCCGCTGCTATGACTGATAAATCTCAATTTTTCTAAGGAATAAAGCTTATCTTTAAGAAAATAATTAGAATGATCCCTAATTGGATCATTAATCCCTAATGGATTGAGTCATCAATATTCATGAAATACATAAACTAAAAGCATAGAAAAAAGCCATTAATTTGATCTTAAGCATAGATTAATCTTGGATTAAGGAAAAGCTTTATGAAAAGCTTCATTTGGATTGAGAATGGATCATGAGTATGACCATTTCTTAAGTGAGAGAGAGAAAAAACCATTAGAATTAAACATAAATGGAAATTTATGTAATTCTTTACTATCATTAATCAATTACTTCAATAGCATTCAAAAACCATACCAATTAAGCTTCTCAAGCTTGAGAGGTGTTGAGAAGAGAGAAACATTGAGAAATTATAGAAAAGATCAAAATTCACCATAATTACCTTACAATTTGCTTGATTCTTTGTTCACGGTAGAGGCCCCCAACCAATCAATTGGTTAAGTATGTTGATGGAGCCACCAATGGGGATTGAAGAAAGAGGGAAGTTCCAATTTCTTCAATTTGGAGAGAATTTTAGAGAATAGTAGAAACTAGCATTATTTCAGCATAACTCTAGTATAGTAAAATTCTTCTCCTTTTTTCAAAGGACTCGTGTTCTATTTATAGGAGAGGGAAGCTCTAACCAAAGCTAACTGAATTCTAGAATTTTCCAAATTCAGTTTGGTTGAATTTGGACTAGATTTGGACCTAGTTTGGTTACTTTTTGATTCGGTTTGGTTCCATTTTGATTTGGTTTGGTTCAAGAGAGAAGAGAGATAAAAATATCACATTATTTTAGAGTTTAAAACTCATTCAAGCATGTGAAATATGCACCTCCTTTAAAGAATTCCCCTTCCTTACATATGTGTCAAAATGGAATCATTATACCCAAAATATCTCATATTTTTAATATTGCTCATAGTTTTTTACTAATAAACCTTGTACATATTCAACTCTTCGTCTTATGTGAGCATTTACTCATTTTTGGATACTCAATTTATCTCATTTTTTTGATATTACTCATAGTTTTTTACTAATAAACCTTGTACATATTCAACTCTTCATCTTATGTGAGCATTTACTCATTTTTGGATACTCAATTTATCTCATTTTTTTTATATTACTCATAGTTTTTTACTAATAAACCTTGTACATATTCAACTCTTCATCTTGTGTGAGTATTTACTCATTTTTGGGTATCTTCTTTTACAAATAGGATTTATCTCCTCCCTACACATGGATTGATGCTATTGGCCCATAGGAACCTTAATTGGACCATAATCCAAAAATTTCTGAAAATCTAGACCCTTAGGCTAAGGTCCTTCATATCCATTTTCAATTAATTCTAATTACACATTGGAAAGTTCTTTTTGAATTTCTGTTTCAAGGAAACTTATTTTAATAAGATGAGTTATTTTTCTATCCAAAAATATTCATAATAATTCAATATTCTCTCTCTAGAATATTTTCTCTCTCTATGCCAAAACAGGCAGAGACAAGATCTCTTATATTTCAGAAAAGGGAATTGATTACAGGGGAATATGCTGGACATTTTGAGAGGCTGGGGAGGAATCTTACATTCACTCCCACTTGAAAAACGCGAGATGTCCTCATCTCGCAAACTTGGGATAATTTCGCAAGATGCACGAATATGAGACTTAGAGAAAAATTAATTAAGATTAACCACACAAAAAAAAGTCTCAAAGAGAGTAAGATTCAAGATAAGAACAAGATTTAAACTTTATTCGTTCTTGAAACATATACAGTAAAGATAGAAGAACTCTTTACACTTCCATAAGCCCGTCCATCATATGATCACAAAAGTAGCACTCACAAGCTGCGCACGTATAAGGTAACTCATCTATGGGAATAATTCTGTTGGTTATTGCCGCACCTATCTCAATGGTATGAGGTGATCTAACAAAAGGACCTCTAAGAGGCAAGCCAAAAACGGGGTAAAGGCATATCTTCTGATAAGGAAGAAAACACGCCAGTAAGAAAACTCGCTCAGAAAACCCAAGATGCCTTGATCTCATGACGCAGTAGTATCGGGGACCCAAACCCAAGGCTTCAATAACCATGGCCAAGTGGACATTGTTACGAAAGTGCTGCTGACCCCAGGGTGTTACCCTAGTTATGTCTTGATAGGTCCGCCATTTGGTCTGAGCTACAGAAGTTCTCAAGTGAGGAAAAAGTGAGCGCTCATACTGTTCTATAAAATCTTTCTTCACAGACTCGCTTGCGTCTTGAAGGAGAGAAATCATCATGGATAAAACTAGTTCCTGTTGCCAAGCCATGAAGGAGATTAAGAAAAAGGGAGATCGATGGAAGTAAGATTACTGTGAGCGACAGGTAAAAGTTAGGACTTATATAAAGGAAGGAGCTAGCGTAACTTAGAAGCCAACGGTATCTTGCCACTGAAGTTTTTTCGTCTTTCCATGATTTGGGTTTGGCACATATTTCTATGAAATACATTAAGAACTTTGAGATGAGGAGGTAAAAGAAGCTTGTAGGCTAAGTCACCTACTTTCATTGAATTCAGATATAAGGCTCACAATATCTGGGGGATAACTTCTTATACTCCCCAAGAGATAAAGAACTTCTTTTGGGCCGTACTCGAATGAAAACCAAAACCTTGGTATCCAAAACACCGATTTTCACTTCTGAACTCATTGTTCTGAATCCTTAAAATAGGCGTGACTCCTGAGAAGTATTCTAGGGAAAGGGTCTTCCTTTTTTAAACAGAATGTTTCTTTTATTTTAGAGAGGGAATAATTATAAGATCAAAAAGGGAGATTCTTACTCCTGTATACCTCGAAGGCTGGGGAGGAATCTTACATTCTATCCCACTTAAAAAAGTGCGAGATGTCCTCATCTCGCAAGGTAGAGGACAACTCTTTTTCTTAAGATCCAATTTTATTCTGGGGTTCCTTATATTCTGGTCAACCCAACAGAATACTGGGATAAATATCCCTTATATAAAACTCATCATTAAATAACAATTCATTCAGATCATATCATTCATATCTTTAACATGATAATGGTCCATTAGACCGAAAAAAATTTCCTTCTGAACATTCCTCCACGGGAATTTCAGTCAAGCAAGTTCTCAATTTGTCATCCCTTAACTTGATCTACCGGTCAAGTGTTAACAGTAGTAATCTGACAGCACAATCCACTAATCTCATAGTGATTTGCTGAATTCATTATCATCATTCTACTTATGAATATCATCACAGGGACTCGTCCCATTCATCCTCATTGTAGTTTCGTTCAGGTTATTACATTTCAACTAAATTTTAGAAATCAGCATTTTTCAATCAGAATCCAAATCAATTCATCAATTCTCACAAAATTAAAAATCATATCAACCACATTCAAAATCATCATCTGGATAGCATTAACGCTTATAATTTCAAGTCTTAGATTTACTCGTATATACTGTCAGTAAAGAGCTACAGTTATACTCTCGGTATATACGGATAGTCACAGCCCTTGGAATTATAAGGTAAATACCATCATGTCTATGCCTCAAGCAAGTCAGGGATTCTATATAATTGCGGTACTTCCATCTGAAGACCCAATTACCAAATTACGAATTTCAGTTTGAATATCAAATTGTATGAATTATATCACACAATTATAACCTTTTTGTGTTTCTTGATAAATTTTTGACATATTTGTCTTCTCAGTTGATCTTTATTAACCAAATGCTCTGATACCAACTGTGAGATCGCTGTTCCCACCGAGCAACAGATTCAAGGTACTAGCAACGGAAGTAGCACTTCTCGCACGGGACAAGGGTCTCACATTCGGGGCCTCGTCCACCATAGATGTCCGGACAAGAGACTAATCCGTCGATTTTTCCAAAAACTGGACTCGGAAAAACTTCTCTTGCCCGGAAAGCACGGGCGATTCCACCAGGATAACTTTTTTCTCTAACGTAGTCATGTCCATTACTGATCAAGCTGATCCGATTGTACCTATAAAGATACTCGGTCAGATCAAGGAAGAAACTTGCACTTGGATCATTGGGATCAACGCTTTTTTCCCCATCAAAGAGGCACAGCCGTTGATTCCTATCCATAGAACAATTACTATCCGGGATTTACTTTATCTATCGTAATAACAGAAATTGAGTCTCGATTTACGGATCCATCAGTCCAGCCTAACCCCATCCGATCCCATGGGTTAGCCAACCGCCCAACCACTGTAGTGATGGGATCCAATTTGGAATTTGGTTAGGTTTTGTCCCGGGTACCAAGGAAAAGAGTTCCAAGGCCCCCTAGCCGGAAGTTCATGCAAACATAAAATTAGGCACACCACTTACACACCCAATATGAAATTGCCTTTTTCTTAGCATCAGCTAACTTTAAAACAATCCTTTAATGAAACCATAGTACCATTGATCACAGTCTTCCAAATTATCCGGTTGATTCTCAAATTTTCCATCATCAGAGTATCTATAGCATCATTGGCAACTAGAACGCTCACCACCTGTCCACTCAGGGGCCTTTTCAATAGTTCCTAGCCCATAATACTGGGCAATATAATCACTTATAAAAATCAAGATGGACTCTCGTTGAAGATCAGCAAGATCAACCAACAGATCCATAAAAAGAGCCATGGACTCATCCATTGAAGACCAGCAAGGTCAATCAACCAAATCCATGCCCGGTTTCAGAAAAACAACTCTTACTCCTTGTTCCAATATCTTCCTCGACGCACGCGTGGGTATCCTAGGCGACCCAGAGCCCGAGCACCGTATGGTCAGCACCCTCTAGGATCCTTCGTAGGTGACCTAGCCCTTCACTCATAGGCCGCTTCCTTGGTCCCTCATCCACCGTACCGGAAGCTCACCATTTTAATCGAACCGAGGCTGGTCAAGACCTCGACCGACTTTGCTATGCAAGACGTCCTCCATTGACTCTCCGTCAGCAGTTGCAACTTTATCAGTTAGGTCTCCACCCACGACCTTAATCACAAGATGGTCAAAATGCTTTCCTAGCATTCTTGACATAAAATAGCCATTTACAAACAGCATTTACAAACAATTTACAAATACAATTTCTATATTAACTCTCATTTTTCCACATTATCCCTCATTAATCCACATTACTTATTCCACATTCCATTTATATGTACACTCATCCAATCACCTCATTTTCCATCTCTTCACTTCAGATTCCTTCACATCACATATCATATATTCACATCCATATCCACATCCATACATCCACATCCACATCCACATTCACATCCATACATCCACATCTACATACTTATCTCCATTTTCACATCCTCATTTATACATCCACATCCCATATCCACATTCATATATACACATCCATATCCACATCCACATGCATACATCCATTATCACGTCCTCATTCATACATCCACATCCACATACATATATACATCCACATCCACATTCCCATTCACATCTATACATCCATATCTACATGCACATGCACATTCACATCCATACATCCACATCTATATCCTCATTCACATTCATACATCCACATCTACATGCATACATCCATACATACACATCCACATTTACATCCATACATACACATCCACATTTACATCCATGCATCCACATCCACATCCTCATTCACATCCATACATCCACATTCATGCATCCACATCTACATGCATACATCCATACATACCCATCCACATTCACATCCATATTCTCACCCTATCACAACCCATATACAGCTTATCCCATCACATACACTTCTTACCTCATCCCATACACATCCTATCACTTCTTAACTCATCTTATCACATCCTAACTCATCTCATATGCATCTTATCATATCTTTTCACTTCCCATATCTTTTATAATAAAATAATCATCTCTTATGCATACCTCTATGCATGAAATTCAATTATGCTAAAAGTAACACTTTTATAATAAAATATTCATCTCTTATGCATACCTCTATGCATGAAATTCAATTATGCTAACAGTAACACTTTTATAATAAAATATTCATCTCTTATGCATACCTCTATGCATGAAATTCAATTATGCTAACAGTAACACTTTTATAATAAAATATTCATCTCTTATGCATACCTCTATGCATGAAATTCAATTAAGCTAAAAGTAACACTTTTATAATAAAATATTCATCTCTTATGCATACCTCTATGCATGAAATTCAATTATGCTAAAAGTAACACTTTTATAATAAAATATTCATCTCTTATGCATACCTCTATGCATGAAATTCAATTATGCTAAAAGTAACACTTTTATAGTAAAATTTTCATCTCTTATGCATACCTCTATGCATGAATTTCAATTATGCTAAAAGTAACAGTTTTATAATAAAATATTCATCTCTTATGTATACCTCTATGCATGAATTTCAATTATGCTAAAAGTAACACTTTTATAATAAAATATTCATCTCTTATGCATACCTCTATGCATGAATATCAATTATGCTAAAAGTAACACTTTTATAATAAAATATTCATCTATTATGCATACCTCTATGCATGAATTTCAATTAAGCTAAAAGTAACTCTTTTATAATAAAATATTCATCTCTTATGCATACCTCTATGCATGAAATTCAATTATGCATAATATAAAAATCAATTTATCTAGGATTACAATGAATATCTTTCAATTAATCTAGGATGATAATTCCTAGAATATGATAGGAAGTCCTCTTTTTATGCTTTGAATGAAATTATTTTATGAGTAATTTTTAGAAAAATTTTGCCATAGCTCCGCTGCTGCTATGAGATGACTGATAAATCTCAAATTTTCTAAGGGATAAAGCTTATCTTTAAGGAAATAATTAGAATGATCCCTAATTGGATCATTAATCCCTAATGGATTGAGTCATCAATATTCATGAAATACATAAACTAAAAGCATAGAAAAAAGCCATTAATTTGACCTTAGGCATAGATTAATCTTGGATTAAGAAAAAGCTTTATGAAAAGCTTCATTTGGATTGAGAATGGGTCATGAGTATGACCATTTCTTAAGTCAGAGAGAGAAAAAACCATTAGAATTAAACATAAATGGAAATTTATGTAATTCTTTACTATCATTAATCAATTAACTTCAATAGCATTAAAAAACCATACCAACTAAGCTTCTCAAGCTTGAGAGGGGTTGAGAAGAGAGAAACATTGAGAAATTATAGAAAAGATCAAAATTTACCATAATTACCTTACAATTTGCTTGATTCTTTGTTCACGGTACAGGCCCCCAACCAATCAATTGGTTAAGTATGTTGATGGAGCCACCAATGGGGATTGAAGAAAGAGGGAAGTTCCAATTTCTTCAATTTGGAGAGAATTTTAGAGAATAGTAGAAACTAGCATTATTTCAGCATAACTCTAGTATAGTAAAATTCTTCTCTTTTTATCAAAGAACTCATGTTCTATTTATAGGAGAGGGAAGCTCTAACCAAAGCTAACTGAATTCTAGAATTTTCTAAATTCAGTTTGGTTGAATTTGGACTAGATTTGGATCTAGTTTGGTTACTTTTTGATTCGGTTTGGTTCCATTTTGATTTGGTTTGGTTCAAGAGAGAAGAGAGATAAAAATATCACATTATTTTAGAGTTTAAAACTCATTCAAGCATGTGAAATATGCACCTCCTTTAAAGAATTCCCCTTCCTTACATATGTGTCAAAATGGAATCATTATACCCAAAATATCTCATATTTTTAATATTGCTCATAGTTTTTTACTAATAAACCTTGTACATATTCAACTCTTCGTCTTATGTGAGCATTTACTCATTTTTGGATACTCAATTTATCTCATTTTTTTGATATTACTCATAGTTTTTTACTAATAAACCTTGTACATATTCAACTCTTCATCTTATGTGAGCATTTACTCATTTTTGGATACTCAATTTATCTCATTTTTTTTATATTACTCATAGTTTTTTACTAATAAACCTTGTACATATTCAACTCTTCATCTTATGTGAGTATTTACTCATTTTTGGGTATCTTCTTTTACAAATAGGATTTATCTCCTCCCTACACATGGATTGATGCTATTGGCCCATAGGAACCTTAATTGGACCATAATCCAAAAATTTCTGAAAATCTAGACCCTTAGGCTAAGGTCCTTCATATCCATTTTCAATTAATTCTAATTGCACATTGGAAAGTTCTTTTTGAATTTCTGTTTCAGGGAAACTTATTTTAATAAGATGAGTTATTTTTCTATCCAAAAATATTCATAATCTAAATATTCTCTCTCTAGAATATTTTCTCTCTCTATGCCAAAAAACAGGCAGAGACAAGATTTCCTATATTTCAGAAAAGGGAATTGATTATAGGGGAATATGCTGGACATTTTGAGAGGCTGGGGAGGAATCTTACAGGTACCCGAGACAAAACCTAACCAAATTCCTAATTGGATCCCATCACTACAGTGGTTGGCTAACTGATGGGACTGGATGGGGTTAGGCTGGACTAATGGATCCGTAAAATGAGACTCAATTCTGTTATAGTACGATAGATGAAGTAAAACCCAGATAGTAATTGTTCTATGGAAAAAGAATCAACGGCTATGCCTCTCGATGGGGTAAAAAGCGTTGGTTTCTATGATCCAAGTGCAAGTATCTTCCTTGATCTGACCAAGTGACTCACAGGTTCGGTCAGATCAGTTCGGTCACTAATGACCCTGACTACGTTAGAGTACAAATATCCTCGAGGAATTTTTCGTGCTTTTTGGGCAAGTGAAGTTTTTTCGTGTTTGGTTTTTGAAGAACCGAGGGATTAGTCTCTTGTCCAGATATCTGTGGTGGGGGCCTCGAGTGAGGGATCCTACCCCGCACAAGGAGTGCTACTTTTGCTGCTAGCACCCCCGAATCCATTGCGCGGAGGGGGTAGGAATCTTTTAGAAGGGGGGGAAAATGTTATAAGACTGACATGAAACATTAAAAGGTAAGACTAGGAAAGATTATTTATATGTAAAAGGTCCCATATAAATCAGGTTCAGGAGAATTCAAATAGGAAATACCTAAGCATTGGTTGATAAGCATTAAAGTTAAAATAAAAAGGGAAGTAGATAGTGCACAATGTAATCCCAAGGGACACAAAAGTAGGCACCCCCTTTTAGGGGTAGTTGAAGAGGAATTAGACAAGGAAAAGGCAATGTATAGCCATTGAAAGGTCAAGTGGCTGAAGTTGGAAGGTCATGCACCACTAAGGCCTATATAACCATGAGTTTAGGGACTACTTCAATATGCTTGGGTGGAGAATAAAATTACTATTCTTACAAGTCTTAAAGCTTATAATGCAAGGAGAATTACACATGTAGTGTATATGGACTTACATTTCAGTGCTTTCTACTGTTGAGAAAACGTGGTGCTCATGCTAGATCAAGTGTGTGGAGGAGAGAGACTCACAAAATACAAGAATAATATCTTGCTTATTAAGTTGTTTATGAATACAACTAGGCCTTGCTCAATACAAAATGCCTCCTAGCTCCACCTTTAAATAGATGAGCTAGTGGACCTTAAGTCCCGTCACACTCACACCCTTCTCTTCCCCTTCTACATAACCTTAGTCTCTTAATAACCCCCCTCAATACCAACTATGAAAGAATGGAATAGGTGGTATTGGACATAATAGGATGCCTTTATAACATTAGACGTACAAGGTTTGGAATATAGGTGGTGTGGTTATCTAGGACTTACAACCATGTTCCTAGAGCCTTAGAGGCTAATACAATGATGCCATCTAAGTCTTTATTTGTTGTCGATGAAGATGTACACCTTGATGATGGTTCACCCCACTCTTTGTGCTTGCTTGACCTCTTGTAGTTGACATGCTTTAGACATACATGCCATTGCTTCCACATGCTTTCCACCTTGACCATTCTCACACAATGATCAAAACAAGGCTGCCACCCTTGCTTAAGTGGTTTGCTTATAGATGTTCCTTCAACATGCTTGATGCTTCCTTGAATACCATACCTCCTCCATGGGCAATGAGGGCCTTCCTTCTTAGATTAATGGTTATGAGGTAGATTTATATGCGAAAGGGAAAGGGAGGGTCTTACCACTTGCCTTATGGATTAGTCAAGGGCAGTGTCTACTCCACAATTACAACAAAATCTTTTATGCGTGTTGGTTACATGATACCCATTAGGGTTTGAAGGTACAAGCTTAATGAAAGTGAGTAAGTGGTTGAGGTAAATGCTCAAACCAATAAGGTACATCATTCTTGGCTCAAGAAGGAGAGGGCATGGCTCATAATGTTGCCTATGCCTCTTACAAAGACAATGCCAAGAGATGTTTAAAATCATGACAAACAACAAGGTAGAGCACTTAGTGATGCTATGCTGAACCTTACAACTCATCTTAGAAGATGAAAATGTTGAATATGCAGCGGAATAACATGCCTTGGGCTTGGGAAATGAGAGCATATGGCTTATGACATGCCTATGTCTCTTACAAACAAGAGCCTCAAGGATGATACACAAAACCATTAAAAATGAGCACTTAATGTACATGTGCCCAACTTTAAACCACTCAAAAATCTGAGTTTGTTGATGAAAAACCAGAAATGTTCAACCTCTTTGGCTTATGAGATGAAGACAATGGTTCATGGTTGCACCATTTCTCCTTGGAAGCTTGCCAAGGTAAGCATAGAAGCGGGTTGACGATGAAGATTTATAGTGTGACACTTATGGTGTGTGCTCGGCCTCCAATGTTGATGAAGAAGAGCCTCCTTAGTGTAAAATACCTCCTCATTTGATGGTTAAGACCACATTAGTGTTAAGAAACACTTTGTTTGGTGATTAAGATCACCATTAGTGTTTAAAAAACATGATTAGTGCTTAAGAGCATATTTTTAACGTCTAATGACACTTGTATTGGTGATTAGATTCACCATTAGTGTTTAATAACACTCTTAGTATTTAAAAACACTTTGAAATAACTCCCCTTTGCTAGATTAGAAGCTTCATTAGTGTTAATCAACACTATTAGTGCTCATAAGCACACTTCGAAAAGCTTTGAGAACTTGAAGATGATGAGGAAGCTTGATGACGTTTTGAATGAGACTTATGAATGCCTCATGTGGTTGGCCACCACTTCAAAATCAAGAGTAAGATCAGAAACAAGCCCTCATAATATCACTTGGATGATTAGAGCAAAGAGGGAAGGATTAGAGCAAGAAAAAATATAAATTTGAAGCTTTAATGGATAGCTTCCATGGAGAAAACTGCAGTCGACTGGTTTTTTCATTCCCACGGCCGATTCATGCCTCCATTGCAGCTGTAGTAGGGGAGAGAGAGGGCTTCAAAAGCCCTAAGGCTATGGAGCTTATGATCAACTGTAGGCGGCATATTTCTGTACGACCACGCCTACAGCGAGAATATGCGTCGGCCTACAAAATAGCGCAATGCCACGGCGAGGAGCAGATGAATCCAGCAACCGGCCGTACGAATGTGTGCACCTACGAGTCTACTTCACTTCCCTAGTTGAAAATTCCTCAAGATATCGCCTCTACGAATGGCTAGAAGTCCTCCACCAGCAGGAGGTTGAGCTCCACACAAGAGAAGATGAGGATTTTGACCTATTCTACACCACAAATGTGACCTACTCAACCAAAGCTCTAGATACCATGTTGAGAAAACGTGGTGCTCATGCTAGATTAAGTGTGTGGAGGAGAGAGACTCACAAAATACAAGAACAATATCTTGCTTATTAAGTTGTTTATGAATACAACTAGGCCTTGCTCAATACAAAATGCCTCCTAGCTCCACCTTTAAATAGATGAGCTAGTGGACCTTAAGTCCCTTCACAGTCACACCCTTCTCTTCCCCTTCTACATAACCTTAGTCTCTTAATATCTACATGACCGATATAGTGATACATTGGATAAATTCCATAACAAATAGAGATGGATTGATTGACACTAATATATATATATATATATATGTTTCTAGTTTCAAATTACACGTCACCGAGGTTTTTTAAGATGTTTCTATAAGACAAGAAGGGGTTTCATGCATTTTTCATAGCCCATGTAGTGCATAAGTACTTACACCAATTCTACCCACATGGCCTATGCCATGCATGCATTGCATAAACCATGCATGTAATAGAGCTAAATTTATGGACACCAATATGTAGATATATATCTATCTATGTGTCTGTGTGTGTGCGTGTGTGTGTGTGTGTGTGTTTGTTTGTGTATATATATACATGTTTCTAGTTTTGAAGAACATGTCATATAGGGGGGTTTAAAATGTATCTATGAGAGATGAAGCGGTTGCATGCATTTTCATGACCCATGTTGCTCGTAAACAACATAAAAACTTTCACTTAAATGTTTTCTACATGCCCTATGTAGTGCATACATTGCACTACATTCATTACATTACATCAATCATGCATGTAATAGATCTAGATTGATTGACGCCAGTATGTAGATATATCTATCTATGTGTATGAGTGTGTATTTATATATATACATGTTTCTAGTTTTGAAGTACATGTCATAAAGGGGGTTTAGGATGTATCTATGAGAGATTAAGGGGTTGCATGCATTTTCATGGCCCACGTAGTGCATATACAACATAAGAACTTGCACTTCATTTTTTTCTACATGTTGTATGTAGTGCATGAATTGCATGCACTACATACATTACATTGAATTGCATGTAGGAGCATAAATATAACAAAGCTAGGGTAATTGATATCATTATATAGATACATATCTATATGTATATGTATACATATACATATACATATAGATATGTATACATGTATGTGTGTGTGTGTATGCATACATGTATATATGTATATATATACATGTATATATGTGTGTATATATATATATACAAGTATATATATATATACATATACATGTATATATATACATATACATGTACATATACATGTATATATATATGTACATGTATATATACATATACATGTACATATATATGTATATATATATACATGTATATATACATATACATGTATATTGTAAGATCCCAATCTCCACCGCGCTACGGATTCGGGGTACTAGCAGCGGAAGTAGCACATCGTGCGCGGGGCAGGAGTCTCACACTCGGGGCCTCGCTCTTGGATATCCGGACAAGAGACTAATCCATCGGTTTATCCAAATCCAAAACCCGAAAAACTTCCTTTACTCGGAAAGCACGGGCGAATCCACCAGGATAACTCTTTACTCCAACGTAGTCAAGATCATTACTGATCAAACTGATCCGACTGCACCTCTAACGGTACTTGGTCTGATCAAGGAAGAAACTTGCACTTGGATCATTGGGATCAATGCTTTTTTCCCCATCAAGAGACACAGCCGTTGATTCCTATCCATAGAACAATTACTATCCGAGATTTACTTCATCTATCGTAATAATAGAAATTAAATCTCGATTTACGGATCCATCAGTCCAGCCTAACCCCATTCAGTCCCATGGGTTAGCCAACTGCCCAACCACTGTAGTGATGGGATCCAATTAAGAATTTGGTTAGGTTTTGTCCCGGGTACCAGGGAAAAGTGTTCCTAGGCCCCCTAGTCGGAAGTTCATGCAAAACATAAAACTAGTCACACCACTTACACATCCAATATGAAATTACCTTTTTCTCAGCATCAACTAACTTTCAAACAATCCTTTAATGAAACCATTATGTCACTGATGACAATCCTCAAAGTATCTGGTTGACTCCTTATTTCTCGTCATTCATTCATCGGTTTACTTATGGCATCGTCGGCAACCAGAACACTCACCACCTGTTCACTCAGGGGCCTTTTCCATAGTTCCTAGCTCATAGTAACCGGCAACACATTCATATAACAGAATGGAATCTCTGTGGAAGATCAGCAAGATCATCCCACACATCCATATAAAAGAGCCATGGAATCATCCGTTGAGGACCAGCAAGGTCAATCAACCAGATCCATGCCCGGTTTCAGAAAACAACTCTTACTCCTTGTTCCAATATCTTCCACGACGCACGTGTGGGTATCTTCGGCGACCCAGAGCTCGAGCACCGTATGGTCAGCACCCTCTAGGATCCTTCGCAGGTGACCTAGCGCTTCACTCATAGGCCGCTTCCTTGGTCCCTAATCCACCGTACCAGAAGCTCACCATGGCTGGTCAAGACCTCGGCCGACCTTGCTACGCGAGACGTCCTCCATTGACTCTCCGTCAGGAGTTGCAACTTTATCAGTTAGGTCTCCATGACCTTAATCCACAAGACGATCAAAATGCTTCCCCAGCATTCTTGACATAAAACAGTCATTTACAAACAGTCATAAAATACAGTTTCTATATCGAACTCTCGTCTTTCTACATTATCCCTCCTCAAACCACTTTACTTAATCCACATTCCATTTAATGTGTATTCATTTTCATCCATTTACTCATATCGAGCGACGACACTTTATTTTCCATACACATTCACGTTCATTATTCTATATACACATCCATGCATACATCCATTTTCACATCCTCATTCATACATCCACATCCACATACATAACCATACATCCACATCTCCATGCATACATCCACATCCATACATCTACATCTACGTGTATACATCCGTTTTTCACATTCTTACATCCACATATATTCATCCCTTTCCACATTTCCATTCATATAGCCTCATACGCCTTCACATCTATTCTTTTACATCACATCCATTCTCGCCCTATCACAACCCATATACATCCTATCTCATCTCATACACTTCTTATCTCATCCCATACACATCTTATCACATCTTAACTCATCTTATCACATCCTAACTCATCTCATATGCATCTTATCACATCTTATCACATCTCATACACCTCTTATCACATCTCATACACCTCTTATCACATCCTAACTCATCTTATCTAATCCTAACTCATCTCATATACATCTTATCTCATCACATACACTTCTTACCTCATCCCATACACATCTTATCACATCTTAACTCATCCTATCACATCCTAACTCATCCCATAGGTCTCTTATCACATCTAACTCATCTTATCACATCCTCACTCATCCCATAGGTCTCTTATCACATCTTAACTCATCTTATCACATCCTAACTCATCTTATCACATCCTAACTCTTCTCCTATACATCTTATCACATCTTATCACATCTCTTATCACATCCTATCCCTTCCCATATCTATTTATAGAATACAAAGGAATTCTTATATTTGATATAAAATTTCATTACGCATCTAATTATGCATAAATTCCGTTTAAGGAGACTAACACTTTCGAAATAAAAATCAATCTTTTATGCATCTTCCTATGCATAAATTCATTTTAAATGAAAATGACACTTTGAATTAAAGTTCAATCTTTTATGCATCTTCCTATGCATAAATTCATTTTAGATGAGAATGCCACTTTTGAATTAAAATCAATCTTTTATGCATCTTCTTATGCATAAATTCAATTTAGTAGGAATTACACTTTTAGAATAAAAGAATTTCTCTTATGCATCTAATTTATGCATAAAATCTATTTATGATGAAAATCACACTTTTAGTATAAAAATATCTTTTATGCATAACTCTATGCATGAAATCCAATTATGATAAAAGTAACATTTTTACAATATAATAAACATCTTTTATGCATACCTCTATGCAAGAACTTCAAATGTGATAAAAGTAACACTTTTACAATAAAATAATCATTTAAAAAAACATTTTTATAATCAAATAATAATTTATTATTATTTTTACCTCTATGCACGAAATTCAATATGATAAAAATAACATTTTTATAATAAAATAATCATTTTTTTCTTTACAGTTTTATAATAAAATAATCATTTTTTTTTCATACCCCTATGCATGAAATTCAATATGCTAAAAGTAACACTTTTGATATAAAAATTTATCCATTATGCATACTTCTATGCATGAAAATAAAAATGATAAAAGTAACACTTTTGATATAAAAATTTATCCATTATGCATACTTCTATGCATGAAAATAAAAATGATAAAAGTAACACTTTTGATATAAAAATTTATCCATTATGCATACTCCTATGCATGAAAATAAAAATGATAAAAGTAACACTTTTGATATAAATATTTATCCTTTATGCATAATATAAAAATTCAATTTCTCCATGATTACAATGAAATTCTTCCAATTAATCTAGGATGATAATTCCTAGAATATGGTAGGAAGTCCTCTTTTTATGCTTTGAATGAAATTATTTTATGCGTACTTTTTATAAAAATTTTACCATAGCTCCGCTGCTATGACTGATAAATCTCAATTTTTCTAAGGGATAAAGCTTATCATTAATGAAATAATTAGAATGAACTCTAATTGGATCGTTAATCCATAATGGATTGAATCATCAATATACATAAACTAAAAGCATAGAAAAAAGCCATTAATTTGGCCTCAAGCATAGCTTAATCTTGGATTAAGGAAAAGCTTTATGAAAAGCTTCATTTGGATTGAGAATGGGTCATGAGTATGACCATTTCTTGAGTGAGAGAGAGCATTTACATAAAAACCATTAGAATTAAGCATAAATGGAAATTTATATAATTCTGAACTATCATTAATCAATTAACTTCAATAGCATTCATCAATTTTATGTTATTCCTAACTATCATTAATCAATTAACCTCAATAGCATTCAAAAACCATTCCAATTAAGCTTCTCAAGCTTGAGAGGGGTTGAGAAGAGGGAAGCATTGAGAAATTATAGAAAAGATCAAAATTCACCATTTACCTTACAATTTGCTTGATTCTTTGTTCACGGTAGAGGCCCCCAACCAATCAATTGGTTTAGTATGTTGATGGAGCCACCAATGGGGATTGAAGAAAGAGGGAAGTGCCAAAAACTAATGAATTCACAGTTCTTGGCTTAGGTGGAGTAGAGTAACAATGCATAAACACTATATATTTTTCAACAAGGGGGAGGCTTCTATTTATAGGAAAAATTTAACTCCTAACCAAACAAACTGATTCTAGAATTTTCTAAATCAGTTTGGTTAATTTTTGACCATTTTTAGGTCAGTTAAGCTAACTTTTTGGAACTAGACTTGAATGAGGAGAGAGGAGAGATGAAATATCTCAATTTTTATGAGTTTAAAACTCATTCAAGCATGTGAAATATGCGCCTCCTTTAAAGAACTCCCCTTCCTTACATATGTGTCAAAATGGAATCATTATACCCAAAATATCTCATATTTTTAATATTGCTCATAGTTTTTTACTAATAAACCTTGTACATTTTCAACTCTTCATCTTGTGTGAGCATTTACTCATTTTTGGATACCCAAAATATCTCATATTTTTAATATTGCTCATAGTTTTTTACTAATAAATCTTGTACATTTTCAACTCTTCATCTTATGTGAAATATGCACCTCCTTTAAAGAACTCCCCTTCCTTACATATGTGTCAAAATGGGATCATTATACCCAAAATATCTCATATTTTTAATATTGCTCATAGTTTCTTACTAATAAACCTTGTACATAGTCAACTCTTCATCTTATGTGAGCATTTACTCATTTTTGGGTATCTTCTTTTACAAAATTGGATTTATCTCCTCCGTACACATGGATTGATCCAATTGGCCCATAGGAACCTTGATTTGACCATAATCTAAATTTTTTTAAAATCTAGACCCTTAGGCTAAGGTCCTTTATACCTATTTCCAATCAATTCCAATTGCACATTAGAAAGTTCTTTTTGAATTTCTGTTTCAAGGGAATTCATCTTAATTATATGAGATATTTTTCTATCCAGAAATATTCAAAATCTGAATATTCTCTCTCTAGAATATTTTCTCTCTCTATGCCAAAACAGTCAGAGACAAGATCTCTTATATTTCTGAAGAGGGAATTGATTACAGGGGAATATGCTGGATATTTTGAGAGGCTGGGGAGGAATCTTACTCCCACTTGAAAAACGCGAGATGTCCTCATCTCGCAAACTTGGGATAATTTCGCAAAATGCACGAACATGAGACTTAGAGAAAAATTTAATTAAGATTAACCACTAATTAAAAAAGTCTCAAAGAGAGTAAGGGTCAAGACAAGAACAAGATTTAAACTTTATTCATTCATGGAACATATACAGTAAAGATAGAAGAACTCTTTACACTTCCATAAGCCCGTCCATCATATGATCACAAAAGCAGCACTCACAAGCTGCGCACGTATAAGGTAACTCATCTATAGGAATAATGCTGCTGGTTATTGCCACACCTATCTCAGTGGTATGAGGTGATCTAACAAAAGGACCTCTAAGAGGCAAACCAAAAACGGGGTAAAGGCATATCTTCTGATGAGGAAGAAAACACGCCAGTAAGAAGACTCGCTCAGAAAACCCAAGATGTCTTGATCTCATGACGCAGTAGTATCGGGGACCCAAACCCAAGGCTTTGATAACCATGGCCAAGCCGACATTGTTACGAAAGTGTTGCTGACCCCAGGGTGTTATCCTAGTTATGTCTTGATAGGTCCGCCATTTGGTCTGAGCTACAGACGTTCCCAAGTGAGAAAAAAGTGAGTGCTCTTACTGTTCTATAAAATCCTTCTTCACAGACTCGCTTGCATCTTGAAGGTGAGAAATCATCTCATGGATAAAACTAATTCCTGTTGCCAAGCCATGAAGGAGATTAAGAAGAAGGGAGATCGATGGAAGTAAGATTACTGTGAGCGATAAGTAAAAGTTACGACTTATATAAAGGAAGGAGTTAGCGTAACCTAGAAGCCAACGGTATCTTGCCACTGAAGTTTTACCGTCTTTCCATGATTTGGGTTTGGCACATATTTCTATAAAAGGCATTAAGAACTTAGAGATGAGGAGATACAAGAAGTTCGTAGGCTAAGTCACTTACTTTCTTTGGTCCCCAATATCTGGGGGATAACTACTTATACTCCCCTAGAGAATAAAGAAATTCTTTTGGTCCGTATTCAATGAAGACTATAATTGCTTCTTTGAATTCTCTGACTGTCCTCTTCTTATCTGTATATTGTCTCTGTCAATCCTGGGTAGCGTTTATATCTTTATGAATTGCTTGCATCTGTTGCTCTAAGTCGCCAAGCATTTGACTGGTCATCTCGACCCTAATCAATGGGTCGGACCTAGTTAATGGAGTTAAGCAATCTTGTCCGAGAGACTGACCCTGATTAGATTGGTATGAAGGAATTGGTCTCTGAATTTGGGTTCTAGACTTCCCTATGCCCTTTTCATGGGAGGAGTCGGGCAGTCTTTTAACTGATGGTCAAAACCTTGGCATCCAAAACACTGGTTCTCACTTCTGAACTCATCGTTCTGAATCTTTAAAACAGGTGGGCTCCTGAGAAGGTATTCTGGGTAAAGTGTCTTCCCTTTTTAAACAGAATCTTTCTTTTATTTAGAGAGAATAATTATAAGATCAGAAAAGGATATTCTTACTCCTGTATACCTCGAAGGTTGGGGGGAGGAATCTTACAAACTTCTACCCCACTTAAAAAGGTGCGAGATATCCTCATCTCGCAAAGTAGAGAACAACTCTTTTTCTTAAGATCCAATTTATTCTGGGTTCCTTATATTCTGGTCAATCCAACAGAATCCTGGGATAGATATTCCTTATATAGAACTCATCATTAAATAATAATTCATTTAGATCATATCATTCATACGATAATGGTCCATTAGACTGAAAAATTTCCTTCTGAACATTCCTCCACCACGGGAATTTCAGTTAAGTAAGTTCTCAATTTATCATCTCTTAACTTGATCTACGGTGTCAAGTATTAACAGTAGCAAATTGACAGCACAATCCACTAATCTCATAGTGATTTGCTGAATTCATTATCAACATTCTAGTTATGAATATCATCACAAGGACTCGTCCGAATCATCCACATTGTGGTTTCGCTCAATTTATTACATTTCAATCCATTTTCAGGGATCATCCTTTTTCAATCAGAATCCAAATCAACTCATCAGTTCTCAAATAGAATTAAAAAATCATATCAACCACATTCGAAATCATCATCTGGATAGCATTAATGCTTATAGTTTCAAGTCTCGGATTTACTCATATATACTGTCAGTAAAGAGCTACAGTTATACCCTCGGTATATACGGATAGTCATGATACTCGAAACTATAAGGTAAATACCATCATGTCTAGGCCTCAAGCAAGTTAGGGTTCCATACAATTGCGGTACTTCCAATTGAAGACCCAATTACTAATTTACGAATTTCAATTTGAATTAACAATTTGTATGAATTATATCACACAATTACAACCTTTTTGTGCGTCTTGATAAACTTTTGACATAATTGGCTCCTCAGTTGATCTTATTGGAGATCTATGACATAAGTCTGATAAACAGATTTTTCTTTATCCGATCGTCCGTAAACAATCACTTAAAAAAAACATTTGTATATTTATATACAAGTTGCAATAAGTACATAGAGTGGCTTGGCTCCAAATTTCAAAATCTCCTCGAGAGATGCATAAGACGACGGTACTAGGCCATAGTCATGCCCTGTTACATAATTTCTCTAATTGCAAAGGGAGCTATTATTTTCTCCCCTAGGGATAAATCGACTAAAGAGTCTATAAACTCGGCAAGCAAGTCTGAAATTTTGAGGCGTTGAATGATATAGAATGACACCACGCATCATTTTCAGCTTTATCAAAATCATGGCCAATGAGAGTTTCTGCCTCAGCATTGCATGCCGGTTGCAAGAGGCGTGGATATATAGCCCTGCAAACCACTTATGCTGTTGTCTCTCCATTAGGTTAGGAAAATATAATTCCTCGAAATGGCGTGCGAGTCTTGTTCGGCTTGTTCGAGTTGAAGCGGAAGAGATGAGATGCTCGAAGGCAAATGCAATCATATCTTGAGACTGGGTGAGGTCGGGAATACCAGATAAATGGGGAACTTCCATCTATAAAAATAATTTCTTTGATTAAAATTTCTTCATTAAAGAAGCTTACGGAATGAAAATACATTATGAAAATGCTGTTTCTGAATTCTTATTACCAATTTCAGATAAGAATTTAATTATCTTTATTAGCTTTCAATTTCGCTCTGATACGAACTGTAAGATCCCAATCTCCACCGCTCTACGGATTCGGGGTACTAGAAGCGGAAGTAGCACATCGTGCGCGGGGCAGGGGTCTCACACTCGGGGCCTCGCCCTCGGATATCCGGACAAGAGACTAATCCGTCGGTTTATCCAAAACCGAAACCCAAAAAACGTTCTTTACCCGGAAAGCACGGGCGAATCCACCAGGATAACTCTTTACTCTAACGTAGTCAAGATCATTACTGATCAAACTGATCCGACTGCACCTCTAACGGTACTTGGTCAGATCAAGGAAGAAACTTGCACTTGGATCATTGGGATCAATGCTTTTTTCCCCATCAAGAGACACAGCCGTTGATTCCTATCCATAGAACAATTACTATCCGAGATTTACTTCATCTATCGTAATAATAGAAATTAAATCTCGATTTACAGATCCATTAGTCCAGCCTAACCCCATCCTGTCCCATGGGTTAGCCAACCGCCCAACCACTGTAGTGATGGGATCCAATTAAGAATTTGGTTAGGTTTTGTCCCGGGTACTAGGGAAAAGAGTTCCTAGGCCCCCTAGCCGGAAGTTCATGCAAAACATAAAACTAGTCACACCACTTACACACCCAATATGAAATTACCTTTTTCTCTGCATCAACTAACTTTCAAACAATCCTTTAATGAAACCATTATGTCACTGATGACAATCCTCAAAGTATCTGGTTGAATCCTTATTTCTCGTCATTCATTCATCGGTTTACTTATGGCATCATCGGCAACCAGAACATTCACCACTTGTTCACGCATGGGCCTTTTCCATAGTTCCTAGCTCATAGTAACCGGCAATACATTCATATAACAGAATGGAATCTCCGTGGAAGATCAGCAAGATCAACCCACAGATCCAGATAAAAGAGCCATGGAATCATCCGTTGTTGAGGACCAGCAACATCAATCAACCAAATCCATGCCCGGTTTGAGAAAACAACTCTTACTCCTTGTTCCAATATCTTCCACGACGCACGTGTAGGTATCTTCGGTGACCCAGAGCCCGAGCACCATATGGCCAGCACCCTCTAGGATCCTTCGCGACCTAGCGCTTCACTCATAGGTCGCTTCCTTGGTCCCTAATCCACCATACCGGAAGCTCACCATTTAAATCGAACCGAGGCTGGTCAAGACCTCGGCCGACCTTGCTACCCGAGACGTCCACCATTGACTCTCGGTCTCAACAGTTGCAACTTTATCAATTAGGTCTCCATGACCTTAATCCACAAGACGGTCAAAATGCTTCCCCAGCATTCTTGACATAAAACAGTCATTTACAAACAGTCATAAAATACAGTTTCTATATCGAACTCTCGTCTTTCTACATTATCCCTCCCCAAACCACTTTACTTAATCCACATTCCATTCAATGTGTATTCATTTTCATCCATTTACTCATATCGACGACACATTATTTTCCATACACATTCACGTTCATTATTCTATATACACATCCATGCATACATCCATTTTCACATCCTCATTCATACATCCACATCCACATACATAACCATACATCCACATCTCCATGCATACATCCACATCCATAATCACATTCACATCCATACATCTACATCTACATGTATACATCCGTTTTTCACATTCTTACATCCACATATATTCATCCCTTTTCACATTTCCATTCATATAGCCTCATACGCCTTTACATCTATTCTTTTACATCACATCCATTCTCGCCCTATCACAACCCATATACATCTTATCTCATCTCATACACTTCTTATCTCATCCCATACACATCTTATCACATCTTAACTCATCTTATCACATCCTAACTCATCTCATATGCATCTTATCACATCTCATACACCTCTTATCACATCTCATACACCTCTTATCACATCCTAACTCATCTTATCTAATCCTAACTCATCTCATATACATCTTATCTCATCACATACACTTCTTACCTCATCCCATACACATCTTATCACATCTTAACTCATCCTATCACATCCTAACTCATCCCATAGGTCTCTTATCACATCTAACTCATCTTATCACATCCTAACTCATCCCATAGGTCTCTTATCACATCTTAACTCATCTTATCACATCCTAACTTATCTTATCACATCCTAACTCTTCTCCTATACATCTTATCATATCTTATCACATCTCATACATCTCTTATCACATCCTATCCCTTCCCATATCTATTTATAGAATATAAAGGAATTCTTATATTTGATATAAAATTTCTTTACGCATCTAATTATGCATAAATTCCATTTAAGGAGACTAACACTTTCGAAATAAAAATCAATCTTTTATGCATCTTCCTATGCATAAATTCATTTGAAATGAAAATGACACTTTGAATTAAAGTTCAATCTTTTATGCATCTTCCTATGCATAAATTCATTTTAAATGAAAATGACACTTTGAATTAAAGTTCAATCTTTTATGCATCTTCCTATGCATAAATTCATTTTAGATGAGAATGACACTTTTCAATTAAAATCAATCTTTTATGCATCTTCTTATGCATAAATTCAATTTAGTAGGAATTACACTTTTAGAATAAAAGAATTTCTCTTATGCATCTAATTTATGCATAAAATCTATTTATGATGAAAATCACACTTTTAGTATAAAAATATCTTTTATGCATAACTCTATGCATGAAATCCAATTATGATAAAAGTAATATTTTTACAATATAATAAACATCTTTTATGCATACCTCTATGCAAGAACTTCAAATGTGATAAAAGTAACACTTTTACAATAAAATATTCATTTTAAAAAAACATTTTTATAATCAAATAATAATTTATTATTTTTTTCATCTTTATGCACGAAATTCAATATGATAAAAATAATATTTTTATAATAAAATAATTATTTTTTTTTCTTTACACTTTTTCAATAAAATAATCAAATTTTTTTTCATACCCCTATGCATGAAATTCAATATGCTAAAAGTAACACTTTTGATATAAAAATTTATCCATTATGTATACTTCTATGCATGAAAATAAAAATGATAAAAGTAACACTTTTGATATAAAAATTTATCCATTATGCATACTTCTATGCATGAAAATAAAAATGATAAAAGTAACACTTTTGATATAAAAATTTATCCATTATGCATACTTCTATGCATGAAAATAAAAATGATAAAAGTAACACTTTTGATATAAAAATTTATCCATTATGCATACTTCTATGCATGAAAATAAAAATGATAAAAGTAACACTTTTGATATAAATATTTATCCTTTATGCATAATATAAAAATTCAATTTCTCCATGATTACAATGAGATTCTTCCAATTAATCTAGGATGATAATTCCTAGAATATGGTAGGAAGTCCTCTTTTTATGCTTTGAATGAAATTATTTTATGCGTAATTTTTATAAAAAATTTACCATAGCTCCGCTGCTATGACTAATAAATCTCAATTTTTCTAAGGGATAAAGCTTATCATTAATGAAATAATTAGAATGAACTCTAATTGGATCATTAATCCATAATGGATTGAATCATCAATATACATAAACTAAAAGCATAGAAAAAAGCCATTAATTTGGCCTCAAGCGTAGCTTAATCTTGGATTAAGAAAAAGCTTTATGAAAAGCTTCATTTGGATTGAGAATGGGTCATGAGTATGACCATTTCTTGAGTGAGAGAGAGCATTTACATAAAAACCATTAGAATTAAGCATAAATGGAAATTTATATAATTCTTAACTATCATTAATCAATTAACTTCAATAGCATTCATCAATTTTATGTAATTCCTAACTATCATTAATCAATTAACCTCAATAGTATTCAAAAACCATTCCAATTAAGCTTCTCAAGCTTGAGAGGGGTCGAGAAGAGAGAAGCATTGAGAAATTATAGAAAAGATCAAAATTCACCATTTACCTTACAATTTGCTTGATTCTTTGTTCACGGTAGAGGCCCCCAACCAATCAATTGGTTTAGTATGTTGATGGAGCCACCAATGGGGATTGAAGAAAGAGGGAAGTGTCAAAAACTAATGAATTCACAGTTCTTGGCTTAGGTGGAGTAGAGTAACAATGCATAAACACTATATATTTTTCAACAAGGGGGAGGCTTCTATTTATAGGAAAAATTGAGCTCCTAACCAAACAAACTAATTCTAGAATTTTCTAAATCAGTTTGGTCAATTTTTGACCATTTTTAGGTCAGTTAAGCTAACTTTTTGGAACTAGACTTGAATGAGGAGAGAGGAGAGCTGAAATATCTCAATTTTTATGACTTTAAAACTCATTCAAGCATGTGAAATATGCACCTCCTTTAAATAACTCCCCTTCCTTACATATGTGTCAAAATGGAATCATTATACCCAAAATATCTCATATTTTTAATATTGCTCATAGTTTTTTACTAATAAACCTTGTACATTTTCAACTCTTCATCTTATGTGAAATATGCACCTCCTTTAAAGAACTCCCCTTCTTACATATGTGTCAAAATGGGATCATTATACCCAAAATATCTCATATTTTTAATATTGCTCATAGTTTCTTACTAATAAACCTTATACATAGTCAACTCTTCATCTTATGTGAGCATTTACTCATTTTCGGGTATCTTCTTTTACAAATTGGATTTATCTCCTCCCTACACATGGATTGATGCTATTGGCCCATAGGAACCTTAATTGGACCATAATCCAAAAAATTTTGAAAATCTAAACTCTTAGGCTAAGGTTCTTTATACCCATTTCCAATAGATTCCAATTGCACATTGGAAAGTTCTTTTTTGAATTTCTGTTTCAAGGGAGTTCATTTTAATAATATGAGAAATTTTTCTATCTAAAAATATTCAAAATCTAAATATTCTCTCTCTAGAATATTTTCTTTCTCTATGCCAAAACAGTCAGAGACAAGATCTCTTATATTTCTGAAGAGAGAATTGATTACAGGGGAATATGCTAGACATTTTGAGAGGTTGGGGAGGAATCTTACACATATATATATATACATATATATATACATGTAGATATATATGTATATATATATACATGTATATGTATATATACATGTATATATATATATACATATATACATACAGGTATGTATGTGTATATATATATATGTATATATATATATATATATATATATATATATATATATATATATATATATATATAATGCCCATATGTAGTGCATGCAATGCATGTAGCATGCATGTAATAGAGCTAGGTTATTTGACACCATTATATAAGTACATATATATATGTAGTGTGTGAGATCCGTGTCCCCACCGCGCAACGGATTCGGGGTGCTAGCAGCGGAAGTAGCACTTCTTGCGCGGGACAAGGTCCCACACTCCGAGCCTCACCCATGGATATCCGGATAAGAAACTAATCCGTCGGTTTTTCCAAAACCGAACCCGAAAAAAACTTCCTTTATCCGGAAAGCACGGGCGATTCCACCAGGATAACTTTTTACTCTAACGTAGTCAAGACCATTACTGATCAAACTGATCCAACTGCACCTATAAAGGTACTCGGTCAGATCAAGGAAGAAACTTGCACTTGGATCATTGAGATCAACGCTTTTTTTCCCATCAAGAGGCACAGCCGTTGATTCCTATCCATAGAACAATTACTATCCGGGATTTACTTCATCTATCGTAATAACAGAAATTGAGTCTCGATTTACGGATCCATCAGTCCAGCCTAACCCCATCCACAGTCCCATGGGTTAGCCAATCGCCCAACCACTGTAGTGATGGGATCCAATTAGGAATTTGGTTAGGTTTTGTCCCGGGAACTAGGGAAAAGAGTTCCCAGGCCCCCTAGCCGAAAGTTCATGCAAACATAAAACTAGTCACACCACTTACACACCCAATATGAAATTGCCTTTTTCTCAGCATCAACTAACTTTAAAACAATCCTTTAATAAAACCATTATGTCACTGATGACAATCCTCGAAATCTCTAGTTGAATCCTTATTTCTAATCATTCATTCATCAGTGTACTTATGGCATCATTGCAAACCAGAATGCTCACCACCTGTTCACTCTCAGGGGCCTTTTCAATAGTTCTTAGCTCATAATAACTGGTAATATATTCACATAACAAAATGAAATCTCTGTGGAAGATCAGCAAGATCAACCAACAGATCCATATAAAAGAGCCATGGACTCATCCGTTGTTGAGGACCAGCAAAGGTCAATCAACCCATTAGGAACTCAATGGAGTCTTCTTGGGCCCTTCAATTTGGACGTTTAGTGAAATGCTTAAAATGCTAATCCATCTTTGACCAAGCCTAGAGGCCTAGTCCTAAAAGCATATATTTGATTTTTCACAAAAACAAAAAAAAATAAAAAAAGGAGATATTCTTAGATCTGGCCACCTAGGTGACTTTAAAGCTTTGTAATGGGCTGTCAGTCAGTTATCATAGCCTTCTCTACCTTTTCGAACTCCAAACATTCCAAAAATTTGTCACTTTCTTCCCCCCTTTTTTGTGTGTGCACCAGATCTCTTTCTCTCTCTAAATCCTCTCTCTAAAATGCCCTGCACTCCTTCTCCATGGAAAAAAGCGTCTTTCTCTACTCCAAAAGCCATAGCTAGCAGATCTATACTCCTAAATGAGCCTTCTCTCTCCAAACCCACAGTAGCAGCCATGGCTTGCAAGGAAGAAGCTTATCATGAGCATTCTCTCTACAATACTTGGTCCTCTCTCCATAGCTAGCAGGTTTGTACTCCTAAATGAGCCTTCTCTCTCCAAACCCACAATAGTAGCCATGGCTTGCAAGGAAGAAGCATTCTCTCTACAATACTTGGTTCTCTCTCCAAACCCACAGTAGTAGCCATGACTTGCACAGAAGAACCTTTTCATGATGTATTCTCTCTCTATATTGCTTAGCAGCCATAGCTTGCACTAAAGAAGCTTCCCATGATGCATTGTCTCCTTTGCATTTTCGTCTCACCATTGCCAACCCTCTCTATGTTTCTTTGGCGCCCTTTCTGGCTTCTTTCTCTATCCACAATGTAGCTCTAGAGAAGCAACCCTCATCTCCATTCTTCCCATTATTTTTTGATACCATATCTTGCTCCTTCCACTCCTATTCAACCCAAGCTTACAAGCCTACTTTCTTGTAGATGGCACTACAAGACATCACCAATAAGCCTTCTAAGATCTACCTTTAGGTTGATTTGGAGACAGAATACACAACCCTACGCAGTAGGCATGTTGCACCCAATATTTCATACGATCAGCTTCGAGCGAATGCAAGAAGCAAAGGCCTTTGATCCTTGGATTGATGGAAATCTTTATCCACCAGATCAAATATCTGGTGCCCCTCCACCATTCAAAAGCATTACAAGTTTTTTTAAGTTTGTTGGTGATGGTTTCTGTGAGATCCCCCTGTTCCCACCGAGCAACGGATTCGGGGTACTAGCAGCGGAAGTAGCACATCATGCGTGGGTAGGGGTCTCACACTCGGGGCCTCGCCCACGGATATCCGGACAAGAGACTAATCCGTCGGTTTGTCCAAAACCGAAACTGGAAAAACTTCCTTTACTCGGAAAGCATAGGCGATTCCACCAGGATAACTCTTTACTCTAACGTAGTCAAGATCATTACGGATCAACTGATCTGACTGCACCTTTAACGGTACTTGGTCAAATCAAGGTAGAAACTTGCACTTGGATCATTGGGATCAACGCTTTTTTTCCCATCAAGAGGCACAGCCGTTGATTCCTATCCATAGAACAATTTCTATCCGGGATTTACTTTATCTATCGTAAAAACAAAGTTGAGTCTCGATTTATGGATCCATCAGTCCAGCCTAACCCCATCCGATCCCATGGGTTAGCCAACCGCCCAACCACTGTAGTGATGGGATCCAATTTGGAATTTGGTTAGGTTTTGTCCCGGGTACCAAGGAAAAGAGTTCCAAGGCCCCCTAGCCGGAATTTCATGCAAACATAAAACTAGCCACACCACTTACACACCCAATATGAAAATTGCCTTTTTCTTAGCATCAGCTAACTTTAAAACAATCCTTTAATGAAACCATAGTACCACTGATCACAATCTCCCAATTTATCCAGTTGATTCATAATTTCCCATCATTCCTCCATCAGAGTATCTATGGCATCATTGGCAACTAGAACGCTCACCACCTGTCCACACAGAGGCCGTTTCCATAGTTCCTAGCCCATAATACTCGGCAATATAATCACTTATCAAGATGGACTCTCGTTGAAGATCAGCAAGATCAACCAACAGATCCATATAAAAGAGCCATGGACTCATCCGTTGAGGACCAGCAAGGTCAGTCAACCAGATCCATGCCCGGTTTCACAAAACAACTCTTACTCCTTGTTCCAATATCTTCCTCGACGCACGCGTGGGTATCCTAGGCGACCCAGAGCCCGAGCACCGTATGGTCAGCACCCTCTAGGATCCTTCGCAGGTGACCTAGCGCTTCACTCATAGGCCGCTTCCTTGGTCCCTCATCCACCGTACCGGAAGCTCACCATTTTAATCGAACCGAGGCTGGTCAAGACCTCGGTCGACCTTGCTACGCGAGACGTCCTCCATTGACTCTCCGTCAGCAGTTGCAACTTTATCAGTTAGGTCTCCACGACCTTAATCACAAGACGGTCAAAATGCTTCCCCAGCATTCTTGACATAAAACAGCCATTTACAAACAGTTTACAAATACAGTTTCTATATTAACTCTCATTTTTCCACATTATCCCTCATTAATCCACATTACTTATTCCACATTCCATGTATATGTGTACTCATCCAATCACCTCCTTTTCCATCTCTTCACTTCAGATTCCTTCACATCACATATCATATATTCACATCCATATCCACATCCATACATCCACATCCACATCCACATTCACATCCATACATCCACATCTACATGCTTATCTCCATTTTCACATCCTCATTTATACATCCACATCCCATATCCACATTCATACATACACATCCATATATCCACATCTACATCCACATACATACATACATCCACATCCACATTCCACATTCACATCTACATTCACATTCACATACATCCACATCTACATTCACATTCACATACATCCACATCCCCATTCCCATTCACATCTATACATCCACATCTACATCCACATACATACATACATCCACATCCACATTCCACATTCACATCTATACATCCACATCTACATCCACATTCACATACACCCACATCCACATTTCCATTCACATCTATACATCCACATCCATTCACATCTATACATCCACATCTACATCCACATCTACATACATCCACATCCACATTCCCATACATCCACATCTATACATCCACATACATACATACATCCACATCCACATTCCACATTCACATCTATACATCCACATCTACATCCACATTCACATACACCCACATCCACATTTCCATTCACATCTATACATCCACATCCATTCACATCTATACATCCACATCTACATCCACATTTACATCTATGCATATACATCTTCATGCATATATCCATTTTCATGTTCATACATCCACACTCCCATCTCCATATCCACACATCCACATACATACATCCATTTTTCACATTCCCATTTATATAACCCCATATACCTTCACCTCTAATCTTTTACATCACATCCATTCTCGCCCTATCACAACCCATATACATCTTATCCTATCACATACACTTCTTACCTCATCCCCCCATACACATCTTAATTCATCTTATCACATCCTAACTTATTTCATAAGCATCTTATCACCTCTTAACACACCTCTTATCACATCCTATCAACTTCCATACGCATCTTATCAATTCTTATCACATCTCATACACCTCTTATCACATCTTATCACATTTCATATCTTTTTTTTTTTTAAAAGAGAATTCTTTTATTTGATATAAGATTTCTCTACACATTTATTTATACATAAATTCCATTTAAGGAGACTAACACTTTCGAAATTAAAATCAATCTTTTATGCATCTTCTTATGCATGATTTCAATTTGGTAGAGAATTATACTTTTAGAATAAAAGAATTTCTCTTATGCATCTAAGTTAAGCATAAAATCCATTTATGAGGAAAATCATACTTTTAGTATAAAAAGAATAACTTTTATGCATACCTATATGCATGAAATCCAATATGATAAAAGTAACACTTTTGATATAAAAATTTTTCCTTTATGCATACTTCTATGCATGAAAATTAAAAATGATAAAAGTAACACTTTTAATATAAAAATTTTCCTTTATGCATACTTCTATGCATGAAAATTAAAAATGATAAAAGTAACACTTTTGATATAAAAATTTTCTTTTATGCATACTTTTATGTATGAAATAAAAATGATAAAAGTAACACTTTTGATATAAAAATTTTCTTTTATGCATACTTTTATGTATGAAATAAAAATGATAAAAGTAACACTTTTGATATAAAAATTTTCTTTTATGCATACTTTTATGTATGAAATAAAAATGATAAAAGTAACACTTTTGATATAAAAATTTATCCATTATGCATACTTCTATGCATGAAAATAAAAATGGTAAAAATAACACTTTTGATATAAAAATTTATCCTTTATGCATAATATTAAAATTCAATTTCTCCATGATTATAATGAAATTCTTTCAATTAATCTAGGATGATGATTCCTAGAATATGGTAGGAAGTCCTCTTTTTATGCTTTGAATGAAAATTTTTTATGCATAATTTTTATAAAAATTTTGCCATAGCTCCGCTGCTATGACTGATAAATCTCAATTTTTCTAAGGGATAAAACTTATCATTAAGGAAATAATTAAAATGATTCTCTAATTGGATCCTTAATCCATAATGGATTGAATCATCAATATATATAAACTAAAAGCATAAGAAAAAGCCATTAATTTGGCCTCAAGCATAGCTTAATCTTGGGTTAAGGAAAAGCTTTATGAAAAGCTTGATTTGGATTGAGAATGGGTCATGAGTATGACCATTTCTTGAGTGAGAGAGAGAATTTACATAAGAATCATTAGAATTTAAACATAAATGAAACTTAACTTCAATAGCATTTATTAAATTATGTAACTCTTCACTACTATTCAAACTTCAATAGCATTTAAAAAAAACCATACCAATTAAACTTCTCAAGCTTGAGAGGGGTTGAGAAGAGAGAAACATTGAGAAATTATAGAAAGATGAATATTCACTAATTACCTTACAACTTGCTTGATTCTTTGTTCACGGTAGAGGCCCCCAACCAATCAATTGGTTAAGTATGTTGATGGAGCCACTAATTGGGATTAAAGAAAGAGGGAAGCTCCAAAAACTAGTGAATTATTAAATGAATTCACAGTTTCTGGCTTAGGTGGAGTAGAGTAACGATGCATAAACACTATATATTTTTCAACAAGGGGGAGGCTTCTATTTATAGGAAAAATTGAGCTCCTAACCAAACAAACTGATTCTAGAATTTTCTAAATCAGTTTGGTCAATATTTGACCATTTTTAGGTCAGTTAAGCTAACTTTTTGGAACTAGACTTGAATGAGGAGAGAGGAGAGATGAAATATCTCAATTTTTATGAGTTTAAAACTCATTCAAGCATGTGAAATATGCACCTCCTTTAAAGAACTCCCCTTCCTTACATATGTCATATTTTTAATATTGCTCATAGTTTTTTACTAATAAACCTTGTACATTTTCAACTCTTCATCTTATGTGAAATATGCACCTCCTTTAAAGAACTCCCCTTCCTTACATATGTCATACTTTTAATATTGCTCATAATTTTTTATTAATAAACCTTGTACATTTTCAACTCTTCATCTTATGTGAAATATGCACCTCCTTTAAAGAACTCCTCTTCCTTACATATGTCATACTTTTAATATTGCTCATAATTTTTTACTAATAAACCTTGTACATTTTCAACTCTTCATCTTATGTGAAATATGCACCTCCTTTAAAGAACTCCTCTTCCTTACATATGTCATACTTTTAATATTGCTCATAGTTTTTTTACTAATAAACCTTGTACATTTAGAATTGTACATCTTGCTTTATTTCAACGAGCGCTTTGGCCACTACATCTTCCAAGGAACTGCTACCAATATCGTATGCTCTTTTGTGAGGTTGTCATCTTCAAAAGAGATTTTCACTTTCCCTTTGTCTTGACCCCCAGCATTCACGGCAATAATAGACAGTGCCTCATCCTCGCGAAACCCGAGTGTCTTGGCAATGTCATCCAAAAACAAAAACTCTTTCCCATCAATAATGATTGGATGCAAAGCCATGATAACAAGGTCTGGGACCTCCTCAAGTACTTCATCCCCCTCTAGAACTAGGTCCGGAACCTCCTCGGGGACATTCTCTTGTAGAGCCACCAATGCCATTGAGGCCTCCCATTGTTCTGTAACATTCTCTTCCTCGGCATGGGCCTCTTGGACCTGCTCCGTTAGCTTTACTTTGCCCTTTTCTTTTTCCTTGCCACTTTCTTTCGCCACACCCTCTTGTAACAGAAGGACCAAAACCATGTCCCAGCTCAGGAAAGAAGTGCCGATGTTGCCCATTTGTAGATCCAAGAGTAAGTCTTCCTCCTCATTCCTGTAGTCCTTTTCTGTGAGGGATTTTAGAAACCTTGTTAGGCAAAATCTAAAATTCTTGTCTTCCCTGAATATGTACTTGATGAGGTCAACTGGAACCCATAGGCCCTCATCACCCTCAAACATGATGGAGTACGTGCTAATGTGTTCATCCATATAGTGAATGACATCTGTAAAAGCATCCGCGTGTAGATGCATTGTTGCACGCACATCAATTGCTCCCTCAAACATAGGGACGATCTCATCAACCCTATGAAGTAACTCAAGCTTTCCTAGCTGTGCAATAAGTGCGTCAAGTAGAGGTACCAAAACTATGAGTGATTGCAAGAAATAGAGAGTGTGTGATACAGAAAGGTGTGCGAAATTGAGAGCAAGTGTTAGGAGAGAACGATAATTGTCAATTGATGAAAATGAGTAAAGTATCGTTTATAAATGGGCGATCTTGTTATAAAAAATTTAAAAACTTTTCAAATTTTTAAGTACCAAAAAATTTTAAAAAAATGGTATGCGAAAGCAAGAACGTATCCTTCCATCACAAGGTCATTTCTAATTTACTAGTGGCTCAAGCCACAGATGCTTGTGTGACCAACCTTACACTATCACAAAAAAATAAAACTTGCACAAGACAATTGAAAAACCTTAATAAGACAATGAGGCAAAAAAATTGAAATTGTATTTACTTCAATTCAAGATTACATATCCAGTGGTTATTTGATAGCTACACAGCCAGGGAAAGTAATTTCTCTACAAAGAAAAGATCGTTCCTGCCCTTTGCGCACTACTCTACCATTGATTATCAAAGCAAAATCACCACTCAGTGAGAATCGAAGAACTAAGTAGTCACGTAAGTTGGCAAGGGACCAGTCATCATTCACAGCAACATCTTCTACATCCCCACCTTGCATGGATATATGTAGCACACCCTGTTCTGTAGAGGTTGTGTCGGAGTCTAACGCCTCCCATTCTCCATTTGTAAGCTTCCATCGCCTGTAAGGAAACGCAATGGACAACTGTTGCTTGGCAATATGGTAGCGCATCACAACCTTCTCAACTATTACTCCGCATCTGATGGTGTCTCCATTGTGTTGAACAACTTTTTTATCCCATGCAGGTGATAAGAAACAAGTCAGAGCTCTCTCCCCCTTTGCAATCCATAAAGCTGGGGTACGATTTGTGTCACTTGTACGGAAGAGGTACACAAAGAGGTGTAGAGGTATGAAGCAGGATATGGTTACTTTGTGAGATCCATATGTGCACTTCATATCATTTCGCACCTTGCTTTCGATCTGCAAACAAGCCATGGCCACTGAAGCATTGTCTAGAATTGGCCATTCAATAGATGTGAGAGTTGGCGTAGGTTTTGGAACTAATTTTCTAGTACCATTTGCTGTCGTGAGAACCACATATGTATCCTCATAGAAGAAGATGTTTCGTGCAAGAAGTTGTGCAGCTAGACACCCTCCAAAGATTAAACTACCAAGCTCCACATGGTATGCTTCAAAGGTTCCTGAAATTGCCTCCATAGGCTCCCACTCACTATAGTTTGAGGGAAAAATATCTACACAGAGGAACCCAAGAACAATCAAAGCAGTGCTCAGTATACCATTATTAGCACACAGTTGATTTAAAAACAAGAATTCTCTGTTTGCAACTTTATCAGTTAGGTCTCCATGACCTTAATCCACAAGACGGTCAAAATGCTTCCCCAGCATTCTTGACATAAAACAGTCATTTACAAACAAGTCACAAAATACAGTTTCTATATCGAACTCCCGTCTTTCCACATTATCCCTCCTTAGTCCACATTACTTATTCCACATTTCATTCATATGTACTCATTCTCATCCATTTCATTCATATGTACTCATTCTCATCCATTCATTCATATCGACGACACATTATTTTCCATACACATTCACATTCATTATTCTACATACACATCCATGTTCGTACATCCACATCATACATCCAATCCCATATCCGCATTCATACATACACATCCATATCCACATCCATACATCCACATCCACATCCACATTCACATCCATACATCCACATCTACATGCATACATCATTTTTCACATCCTCATTCATACATCCACATCCACATACATACGTCCACATCCGTATCTACACCCATACATCCACATCCACTTCCACTTTCACATGCATACATCCACATCTACATGCATACATCCATTTTCACATCCTCATTCATACATCCCATCCACATACATACATCCACATCCGTATCTACATCCATATCCACATTCATTCATACATCCACATCCACATTCACATTCATACATCCATTTCCACATTCCCATTCATATAACCACATATGCCTTCACATCTATTCTTTTACATCACATCCATTCTCGCCCTTTCACAACCCATATACATCTTATCCCATCACATACACTTCTTACCTCATCCCATAAACATCTTATCACATCTTAACTCATCTTATCACATCCTAACTCATCTCATATGCATCTTATTACATCTTATCACAACTCATACACCTCTTATCATATCCTATCACATCTCATACACATCTTATCACTTCCTATCACATCTTATCACATCTTATCACATCTCATACACCTCTTATCACATCCTATCACTTCCTATACACATCTCATACACCTCTTATCACATCCTATCACTTCCCATATCTATTTATAGAATACAAGAGAATTCTTATATTTGATATAAGATTTCTCTACACATTTATTTATGCATAAATTCCATTTAAGGAGACTAACACTTTCGAAATGAAAATCAATCTTTTATGCATCTTCCTATGCATAAATTCATTTTAAATGAAAATGACACTTTTGAATTAAAATTTAATCTTTTATGCATCTTCCTATGCATAAACTCAATTTAATCTTTTATGCATCTTCTTATGCATAAACTCAATTTAGATGAGAATTGACACTTTTGAATTAAAAATCCATCTTTTATGCATCTTCCTATGCATAAATTCAATTTGGATGAGAATAACACTTTTGAATTAAAAATCCATTCTTTTATGCATCTTCCTATACATAAACTCAATTTAGATAAGAATGACACTTTTGAAATAAAAATCAATCTTTTATGCATCTTCCTATGCATAAATTCATTTTATGATAAAAGTAACACTTTTACATTAAAATAATAATCTTTTATGCATACCTCTATGCATGAAAATCAAATATGATAAAAGCAACACTTTTATATTAAAATAATAATCTTTTTGATAAAAGTAACACTTTTGATATAACAATTTATCCATTATGCATACTTCTATACATGAAAATAAAAATGATAAAAGTAACACTTTTGATATAAAAATTTATCCTTTATGCATACTTCTATGCATGAAAATAAAAATGATAAAAGTAACACTTTTGATATAAAAATTTATCCTTTATGCATACTTCTATGCATGAAAATAAAAATGATAAAAGTAACACTTTTGATATAAAAATTTATCCTTTATGCATACTTCTATGCATGAAAATAAAAATTGATAAAAGTAACACTTTTGATATAAAAATTTATCCTTTATGCATACTTCTATGCATGAAAATAAAAATGATAAAAGTAACACTTTTGATATAAAAATTTATCCATTATGCATACTTCTATGCATGAAAATAAAAATGATAAAAGTAACACTTTTGATATAAAAATTTATCCTTTATGCATACTTCTATGCATGAAAATAAAAATTGATAAAAGTAACACTTTTGATATAAAAATTTATCCTTTATGCATACTTCTATATGCATGAAAATAAAAATGATAAAAGTAACACTTTTGATATAAAAATTTATCCTTTATGCATACTTCTATGCATGAAAATAAAAATTGATAAAAGTAACACTTTTGATATAAAAATGTATCCTTTATGCATACTTCTATGCATGAAAATAAAAATGATAAAAGTAACACTTTTGATATAAAAATTTATCCTTTATGCATAATATAAAAATTCAATTCCTCCATGATTACAATGAAATTCTTTTAATTAATCTAGGATGATAATTCCTAGAATATGGTAGGAAGTCCTCTTTTCATGCTTTGAATGAAATTATTTTATGTGTAAATTTTTATAAAATTTTGCCATAGCTCCGCTACTATGACTGATAAATCTCAATTATTTTAAAAGATAAAGCTTATCTTTAAGGGAATGATTAGAATGATCCCTAATTGGATCATTAACCCATAATGGATTGAGTCAAAAATAATCATGAAATACATAAACTAAAAGCATAGAAAAAAAATCATTAATTTGGTCTCAAGCATAGATTAATCTTGGATTAAGGAAAAGCTTTATGAAAAGCTTCATTTGGATTGAGAATGGGTCATGATTATGACCATTTCTTGAGTGAGAGAGAGAAAAATCATAAAAACCATTAGAATTAAGCACAAATGAAAATTTATGTAATTCTTTACTATCATTAATCAATTAACTTCAATAGCATTCATCAAATTATGTAACTCTTCACTACTATTCATCAATTAACTTCAATAGCATTCAAAAACCATTCCAATTAAGCTTCTCAAGCTTGAGAGGGGTTGAGAAGAGAGAAACATTGAGAAATTATAGAAAAGATCAAAATTCACCATTTACCTTACAATTTGCTTGATTCTTTGTTCACGGTAGAGGCCCCCAACCAATCAATTGGTTTAGTATGTTGATGGAGCCACCAATGGGGATTGAAGAAAGAGGGAAGTGTCAAAAACTAGTGAATTATTAATGAATTCACAATTCTTGGCTTAGGTGGAGTAGAGTAACAATGCATTAAACATTGTTGAGTTTCAACAAAGGGGAAGGCCTTTATTTATAGGAAAAAGTGAGCTCCTAACCAAACAGACTGATTCTAGAATTTTCCAACTCAGTTTGGTCAATTTTTGACCATTTCTAGGCCAGTTGAGCTAACTTTTTGCAACTAGACTTGAATTAGGAGCGAGGAGAGATGAAATATCTCAATTTTATGAGTTTAAAACTCATTCAAGCATGTGAAATATGCACCTCCTTTAATGGACTCCCCTTCCTTACATATGTGTCAAAATGGAATCATTATACCCAAAATATCTCATATTTTTAATATTTCTCATAGTTTTTTACTAATAAACCTTGTACATTTTCAACTCTTCATCTTATGTGAGCATTTACTCATTTTTGGATTCCCAAAATATCTCATATTTTTAATATTGCTCATAGTTTTTTACTAATAAACCTTGTACATTTTTAACTCTTCATCTTATGTGAGCATTTACTCATTTTTGGATACCCAAAATATCTCATATTTTTAATATTGCTCATAGTTTCTTACTAATAAACCTTGTACATAGTCAACTCTTCATCTTATGTGAGCATTTACTCATTTTTGGGTATCTTCTTTTACAAATTGGATTTATCTCCTCCCTACACATGGATTGATGCTATTGGCCCATAGGAACCTTAATTGGACCATAATCCAAAAATTTTTGAAAATCTAAACCCTTAGGCTAAGGTTCTTTATACCCATTTCCAATAAATTCCAATTGCACATTGGAAAGTTCTTTTTTGAATTTCTGTTTCAAGGGAATTCATTTTAATAATATGAGAAATTTTTCTATCTAAAAATATTCAAAATCTGAATATTCTCTCTCTAGAATATTTTCTCTCTCTATGTCAAAATAGGCAGAGACAAGATCTTTTATATTTCTGAAGAGGGGATTGATTACAAGGGAAGATGCTGGACATCTTGAGAGGTTGGGGAGGAGGAATCTTACAAATTTGAATTTATGCATAGGAAGATGCATAAAAGATGGATTTTTAATTCAAAAGTGTCAATTCTCATCTAAATTGAGTTTATGCATAGGAAGATGCATAAAAGATTGAATTTTGATTCAAAAGTGTCATTTTTATTTAAAATGAATTTATGCATACGAAGACGCATAAAAGATTGATTTTTATTTCGAAAGTGTTGGTCTCCTTAAATCGAATTTATGCATAAATAAATGTGTAGAGAAATCTTATATCAAATATAAGAATTCTCTTGTATTCTGTAAATAGATATGGGAAGTGATAGGATGTGATAAGAGGTGTATGAGATGTGATAAGATGTGTATGGGAAGTGATAGGATGTGATAAGAGGTGTATGAGATGTGATAAGATGTGATAAGATGTATATGAGATGTGATAGGATGTGATAAGATGTGTATGAGATGTGATAGGATGTGATAAGAGGTGTATGAGTTGTGATAAGATGTGATAAGATGCATATGAGATGAGTTAGGATGTGATAAGATGAGTCAAGATGTGATAAGATGTGTATGGGATGAGGTAAGAAGTGTATGTGATGGGATAAGATGTATATGGGTTGTGATAAGGTGAGAATGGATGTGATGTAAAAGAATAGATGTAAAGGCGTATGTGGTTATATGAATGGGAATGTGGAAATGGATGTATGAATGTGAATGTGGATGTGGATGTATGAATGAATGTGGATATGGATGTAGATACGGATGTGGATGTATGTATGTGGATGTGGATGTATGAATGAGGATGTGAAAATGGATGTATGCATGTAGATGTGGATGTATGCATGTGAAAGTGGAAGTGGATGTGGATGTATGGGTGTAGATACGGATGTGGATGTATGTATGTGGATGTGGATGTATGAATGAGGATGTGAAAAATGATGCATGCATGTAGATGTGGATGTATAGATGTGAATGTGGATGTGGATGTGGATGTATGGATGTGGATATGGATGTGTATGTATGAATGCGGATATGGGATTGGATGTATGATGTGGATGTACGAACATGGATGTGTACGTAGAATAATGAATGTGAATGTGTATGGGAAATAATGTGTCGTCGATATGAATGAATGGATGAGAATGAGTACATATGAATGGAATGTGGAATAAGTGGACTAAGGAGGGATAATGTGGAAAGACGGGAGCTCGATATAGAAACTATATTTTGTGACCTGTTTGTAAATGACTGTTTTATGTCAAGAATGCTGGGGAAGCATTTTGACCGTCTTGTGGATTAAGGTCATGGAGACCTAACTGATAAAGTTGCAGCTGCTGAGAGTCAATGGAGGACGTCCCGCGTAGCAAGGTCGGCCGAGGTCTTGACCAACCTCGGTTCGATTTAAATGGTGAGCTTCCGGTACGGTGGATGAGGGACGAAGGAAGCGGCCTATGAGTGAAGCACTAGGTCACTTGCGAAGGATCCTAGAGGGTGCTGACCATACAGTGCTCGAGCTCTGGGTCACCGAAGATACCCACACGTGCGTCGTGGAAGATATTGGAACAAGGAGTAAGAGTTGTTTTCTGAAACCGGGCATGGATCTGGTTGATTGACCTTGTTGGTCCTCAACAGATAAGTCCATGGCTCTTTTATATGGATCTGTTGGTTGATCTTGCTGATCTTCCACGGAGATTCCATTTTGTTATGTGAATATATTGCCGGTTACTATGAGCTAGGGACTGTTGAAAAGGCCCCTGAGTGAACAGGTGGTGAGCGTTCTGGTTGCCAGTGATGCCATAAGTACACCGATGAATGAATGATTGGAAATAAGGATTCAACAAGAGATTTCGAGGATTGTCATCAGTGACATAATGGTTTTATTAAAGGATTGTTTTAAAGTTAGTTGATGCTGAGAAAAAGGCAATTTCATATTGGGTGTGTAAGTGATGTGACTAGTTTTATGTTTGCATGAACTTCCGGCTAGGGGACCTGGGAACTCTTTTCCCTGGTATCCCGCATAAAACCTAACCAAATTCCTAATTGGATCCCATCACTATAGTGGTTGGGCGGTTGGGTAACCCATGGGACTAGATGGGGTTAGACTGGACTGATGGATCCGTAAATCGAGACTCAATTTCTGTTATTACAATAGATGAAGTAAATCTCGGATAGTAATTGTTCTATGGATAGGAATCAACGACTGTGCCTCTTAATGGGAAAAAAAGCGTTGATCCCAATGATCCAAGTGCAAGTTTCCTCCTTGATCTGACCGAGTACCTTTATAGGTGCAGTCGGATCAGTTTGATGAGTAATGGTCTTGACTACGTTAGAGTAAAAAGTTATCCTAGTGGAATCGCCCGTGCTTTCCGGATAAAGGAAGTTTTTTTCGAGTTCGGTTTTGGAAAAACCGACGGATTAGTTTCTTGTCCGGATATCCGTGGGGGCGAGGCCCTGAGTGTGGGACCCTGCCCCACGCAAGAAGTGCTACTTCCGCTGCTAGCACCCCGAATCCGTTGCGCGGTGGGGACAGGGATCTCAGAGTTGGTATCAAAGCGAATTGGTTAATAAAGATCAACTGAGAAGCCAAATATGTCTCAAGAAGCACAAAAAGGTTGCAATTGTGTGATATAATTCATACAATTTGATATTCAAACTGAAAATTCGTAAATTAGTAATTGGGTCTTCAGATGGAAGTACCGCAATTGTATGGAACCGTGACTTGCTTGAGGCCTAGACATGATGGTATTTACCTTATAGTTCCAAGTATCATGACTACCCGTATATACCGACGAGGGTATAATTGTAGCTCTTTACCGGCAGTATATATGAGTAAATCTAAGACTTGAAATTATAAACATTAATGCTATCCAGATGATGATTTCGAATGTGGTTGATAGGATTTTTAATTCTGTTTGAGAACTGATGAGTTGATTTGGATTTTGATTGAAAAATGATGATCCCTGAAAGTTGGTTGAAATGAAATAAGCTGAGCGAAACCGCAATGAGGATGAATGGGATGAGTCCCTGTGATGATATTCATATCTAGAATGATGATAATGATTTCAACAAATCACTATGAGATTAGTGGATTGTGCTGTCAAATTGCTACTGTTAACACTTGACATGGTAGATCAAGTTAAGGGATGACAAATTGAGAACTTGCTTGATTGAAATTCCCGTGGAGGAATGTTCAGAAAGAAATTTTTCGGTCTAATGGACCATTATCGTGTTAAAGATATGAATGTTATGATCTGAATGAATTGTTATTTAATGATGAGTTCTATATAAGGGATATTTATCCCAGTATTCTGTTGGGTTGACCAGAATATAAGAAACCCAGAATAAATTGGATCTTAAGAAAAAGAGTTGTCCTCTACTTTGGGAGATGAGGACATCTCGTATTTTTTTTAAGTGGGGTAGAATGTAAGATTCTTCCCCCAGCCTTCGAGGTATACAGGAGTAAGAACCTCCCTTTCTGATCTTATAATTATTCTCTCTCTAAGATAAAAGAAAGATTCTATTTAAAAAAGGAAGACCCTTTCCCCAGAATACTTTCTCAGGAGGCCCACCTGTTTTAAGGATTCAGAACGATGAGTTCAGAAGTGAGAACCGGTGTTTTGGGTGCCAAGGTTTTGGTCATCAGTTAAAAGACTGCCCGACTCCTGCCATGTCAAGAGCACAGGGAAGTCAAGAACCCCGACTTCAGAGACCAATTCCTTCATACCAATCTAATGAGGGTCCGTCTCTCGGACAAGATTGCTTAACTCCATTAACTAGGTCCGACCCATTGATTAGGGTCGAGATGTCCAGACAAATACTTGACGACATGGAGCAGCAGATGCAGGCAATTCATAAAGATATAAAAGCTGCCCAGGATTGACAGAAGCAGTATGCAGATAAGAAGAGGACAGTCAGAGAATTCAAAGAAGCAGATATGGTCTTCATTCGAGTACGACCCAAAAGAAGCTCTTTATCTCTTGGGAAGTATAAGAAGTTATCCCCTAGATATTGTGGGCCATATCTGATTTCAAAGAAAGTAGGTGACTTAGCCTACAAGCTTCTTTTACCTCCTCATCTCAAAGTTCATAATGTATTTCATGTAAGCCTTCTATAGAAATATGTGCCAAACCCAAATCATGGAAAGACAGTAAAACTTCAGTGGTGGCAAGATACCCCGTTGGCTTCTAGGTTACGCTAGCTCCTTCTTTTTTATTAAGTCGTAACTCTTACTTGTCGCTCGTAGTAATCTTACTTCCATCGATCTCCTTTCTTTCTTAATCTCTTTTGTGGCTTGGCAGCAGGACTTGGTTTTATCCATGATGATTTCTCACCTTCAAGACGCAAGCGAGTCTGTGATGAAGAGGGATTTTATAGAACTGTATGAGTGCTCACTTTTCCCTCACTTGGGAACTTCTGTAGCTCAGACCAAATGGCGGACCTATCGAGACATAACTAGGGTAACACCGTGGGGTCGGCAGCACTTTCATAACAATGTCCGCTTGGCTATGGTTATTGAAGCTTTGGGTTTGGGTCCCAGATACTATTGCATGATGAGATCAAGGCATGGTGGATTTTCTGAGCGGGTCTTCTTACTTGCGTGTTTTCTTCCTTACCAAAAGATATGCCTTTATCCCATTTTCGGCTTGCCTCTTAGAGGTCCTTTTATTAGGTCACCTCATACCAATGAGGTAGGTGCTGCAATAACCGATCGAATTACTCCCATAGATGAGTTACCTTATACGTGTGCAGCTTGTGAGTGCTGCTTTTGTGACCATATGATGGACGGGCTTATGAAATTGTAAAAAGTTCTTCTATCCTGCTGTATATGTTCCAAGAGTGAATAAAGTTGAAATCTTTGTTCTTGTCTTGAGTCTTACTCTCTTTGAGACTTTTCTTGGTGGTTACTCTTAATTAAATTTTCTCTTAGTCTCATATTCGTGCATCTTACGGAATTAACCCCAATTTGCAAGATGAGGGCATCTCGTGTTTTTCAAGTGGGAGAGAATGTAAGATTCCTCCCCAACCTCTCAAGATATCCAGCATCTTCCCTTGTAATCAATCCCCTCTTCAGAAATATAAAAGATCTTGTCTTTGCCTGTTTTGACATAGAGAGAAAATATTTTTGAGAGAGAATATTCAGATTTTGAATATTTTTAGATAGAAAAATTTCTCATATTATTAAAATGAATTCCCTTGAAACATAAATTCAAAAAGAACTTTCCAATGTGCAATTGGAATTAATTGGAAATGGGTATAAAGGACCTTAGCCTAAGGGTCTAGATTTTCAAAAAAATTTGGATTATGGTCCAATTAAGGTTCCTATGGGCCAATAGGATCAATCCATGTGTGGGGAGGAGATAAATCCAATTTGTAAAAGAAGATACCCAAAAATGAGTAAATGCTCACATAAGATGAAGAGTTGACTATGTACAAGGGTATAATGATTCCATTTTGTCACATATGTAAGGAAGGGGAGTCCCTTTAATGAGGCGCCTACTTCACATGTGCAATTGAGTTTTAAATCTTAAAAAATTGTGATATTTTTATCTCTCCTCTCTCTTGAACCAAACCAAATCAAAATGGAGCCAAACCGAATCAAAAAGAAACCAAACTAGGTCCAAATCTAGTCCAAATTCAACCAAACTGAAATCTAGAAAATTCTAAAAATCACTTAGCTTTGGTTAGAGCTTCCCTCTCCTATAAATAGAACATGAATCCTTTGAAAAAAATAGGAGAATTTTACTATATTAAAATTATGCTGAAATAATGCTAGTTTTTACTATTCTCTAAAATTCTCTCCAAATTGGAGAAATTGGAGCTTCCCTCTTTCTTCAATCCCCATTGGTGGCTCTATCAACATACTAAACCAATTGATTGGTTGGGGGTCTCTACCGTGAACAAAGAATCAAGCAATTTGTAAGGTAAATGGTGAATTTTGATCTTTTCTATAATTTCTCAATGTTTCTCTCTTCTCAACCACTCTCAAGCTTGAGAAGCTTAATTGGAATGGTTTTTGAATGCTATTAAAGTTAATTGATGAATGGTAGTGAAGAATTACATAATTTGATGAATGCTATTGAAGTTAATTGATTAATTATAGTAAAGAATTACATAAATTTCTATTTATGCTTAATTCTAATGGTTTTTATGTAATTTCTCTCTCTCACTCAAGAAATGGTCATACTCATGACCCATTCTCAATCCAAATGAAGCTTTTCATAAAGCTTTTTCTTAATCCAAGATTAATCTATGCTTGAGGCCAAATTAATGGCTTTTTTCTATGCTTTTAGTTTATGTATTTCATGAATATTAATGATTCAATCCATTATTGGGTTAATGATCCAATTAGGGATCATTCTAATCATTCCCTTAATGATAAGCTTTATCCTTCAAAATAAATTGAGATTTATCAGTCAGAGCAACGGAGCTATGGCAAAATTTTTATAAAAACTACACATAAAATAATTTCATTCAAAGCATGAAAAGAGGACTTCCTACCATATTTTAAATTATCATCCTAGATTAATTGAAAGAATTTTATTGTAATCATGGAGAAATTGATTTTAATGTTATGTATAATTGATGAATTAAGAAAAAGAGGATTTCTAGTAATTAAATTTTATGCTAAAAGAGTAATTCCTATCAATTCTATACTCTAAAAGTATCTTTTTTATGCATAGAAGATGCATATTGATTATTATATTTGGATTTCATGCATAGAGGTATGCATAAAAGATTATTATTTTAATATAAAAGTGTTACTTTTAATATTTGGATTTCATGCATAGAGGTATGCATAAAAGATTATTATTTTAATATAAAAGTGTTACTTTTATCATATTTGGATTTCATGCATAGAGGTATGCATAGAGGTATGCATAGAGGTATGCATAAAAGATTATTATTTTAATATAAAAGTGTTACTTTTATCATATTTGGATTTCATGCATAGAGGTATGCATAAAAGATTATTATTTTAATATAAAAGTGTTACTTTGATCATATTTAGATTTCATGCATAGAGGTATGCATAAAAGATTATTATTTTAATATAAAAGTGTTACTTTTATCATATTTGGATTTCATGCATAGAGGTATGCATAAAAGATTATTATTTTAATATAAAAGTGTTACTTTTATCATATTTGGATTTCATGCATAGAGGTATGCATAAAAGATTATTATTTTAATATAAAAGTGTTACTTTTATCATATTTAGATTTCATGCATAGAGGTATGCATAAAAGATTATTATTTTAATGTAAAAGTGTTACTTTTATCATATTTAGATTTCATGCATAGAGGTAATTTCATGCATAAAGGTATGCATAAAAGTTGATTATTTTATTATAAAAGTGTGACTTTTATTATAATTGAATTTCATGCATAAAGGTATGCATAAAAGTTGATTATTTTATTATAAAAGTGTGACTTTTATCATAATTGAATTTCATGCATAAAAGGTATGCATAAAAGTACTTCCATAGAGATAACGGTGCCATTACATGCTTACATGTAAGATGGCAATAATCTCTTGATCATAGACATGAAATTACATCTCCTTATCATCCAACTTGCGGCTTTCGTATGCAATTACCCCATGATCTTAATAAAATACGACCCCAATGCCTCTTCCACATGCATCCATAGTTATTGTGAATGTCTTTGAAAAGTCCAGACAATCTAAAATAGGGGATGATGTAAGCATTCTTTTGTGCTTTTCAAAACTCTTGTTTGCAATAGCATCCCAAAAGAATGTCTCCTTCTTGATCTTGTCATGGTGCAGCTATGTGCACATACTTCTCAATGAATCTCCTATAAAATGAAGAGAATCCCAAGAGTCCCACAAATAGTGTTGTATTCATTGAAATAGGCCACTTTGCACACACTCCACCTTCTTGGTGGATTCACTCCACATAAATTGTGTTGTATTCATTGGAATAGTCCACTTTTGCACACACTCCACCTTCTTAGGATCCACTCTTATGCCATTTTTGCCAACTATATGACCAAGGTATTCCACTTCACTAGCCATGAATGTGCACTTGTTTTCCTTGGCATATAATTGATTGGCACGCAAGGCATTAAAAACCATGTGCACATGATTCAAATGCTCTTCTTCACCCTTGTTATACATCAAAATGTTGTCCAAGAGTACCAATACAAACTTGTATAGAAAGGGTTGAAGAATTTGATTCATCAAGGGTTGAAAAGTATCAGGTGCATTGCATAACCCAAACGACATTACCAAAAGTAATAATAGAGATCCCTCTCCGTCCTAAATGTCATATTATTCTCATCACCATTCTTCATCCTTATTTGGTGGTAGCAAGACCTTGAGTCAATCTTTGTGAAGAAACAGGCACCCTTCAACTCATAGCACCAATCCCAACCTAGTCGAAGGGAAATAGTTAGGAGAAGTAGTGGAAAAATGGATCGAGGCAATGGAAGAGTATTTTGATGTAACCGGTTAACAAGAGGAGCAAGATGGCTCTCGCCATATTGAAAATTATAGAAACGGCCAAGGTCACATGGAGGAACCATTGCAAGACAAACTGTCTCGACCAAAATACCCAGAACTGGTCAGATCTTAAAGCTTACCTCAGGAAGAGGTTCTATCCACTGGGCTTCCTGGAAACCAAAATGAATGAGTTCTTGGAATTGAAGGAAGATAGCCGGACAATTGAAGAATACCATCAGGAATTTTCCCTTCTCCTCAAATATCCTCCACTTTTGGATGTAGAGCAGCTGATGGGCCAGATTCTGCTATTGCTAATATGTATAGGTGTCTATACCAACAAGAGGCAGATAACAAAGCTCAGAAGTTTGCTGAGTGCTCACAATTGGACACATTAGTGAAAAATGCCAAACCAGTCTCAATGGCAAAAGCTATCAGAATGGCAATGGACTTTGCCAAAGCATTTGTTGTTAAGGTCCCGCCAAAGCCTGCACCCTCAAACTTTAAAAGGTTCCAAACTCTGGGAAGTGCTTTAAACTTTTCACCCCCAAAGAGGCAGCAAGGCCCTAATCAAAATCAAGATGCTGGGAGATCCACCTTCCCTCAGAACACTTTCTCAAGAGCCCCACCTTTTTCAAGGACTCACAAGGATGAGCTTAGAAGTGAGAACATGTGTTTTGGATGTCAGGGTTTCGGTCACCAGCTTAAAGACTGCCCAACTCCTGCCATGTCAAGAGGACAGGGAACTCAAGGACCCAGAGTGTAGAGACCAGCCCCTTCGTATCAGTTAGGGTCCGTCTAAAAGCTTCTAGGTTATTGAAAGGACTGACAAAGAAGCAGCTCATTTATGTTGTCAAAATGAATTCGGTAGACACAAAGTTAAAATGAATCCAGTAGACACAAAGTTAAAGGCTAAAGAACCAGAATGGTTAGTGAGTATGATGATTTATTCCCAGCAGAGATAATTGAGATGCCTTCGATTCGGGAAGTAGACCATGAGATAGAATTGACCCTCGAAGCTCATCCAATAGCCCAGTGCACATACAAAATGCGAGTCCCTGAAGCCATTAAGCTCAAGGAATACCTTAGGCAGCTGTTAGAACAAGGGTGTGTAAGACCGAGTGTTTCACCTTGGTGAGCGCCAGTTCTCTTTCAGAAAAAGAAGGATGGAACGTTAAGACTCTGTGTGGATCCTATCCCCAGAATTGATGAGCTTCTGGACAAGCTAAATGGAGCCCAGATCTTCACAAAGGTAGATCTCAAATCAGGGTATTACCAGATCAGGATTAATGAGCAAGATATCCCGAAGATAGCCATCAATACTCGCTTTGGGCACTATGAATTTACTGTCATGCCATTTGGATTGAAAAATTCCCCAACTACATTCAATCGCCATTTGTATTGACAAATGCCCCAACTACATTCAATTGCCTAATGCAGGACATTCTCAGAGAATACTTGGATGATTTTGTTCTTGTTTTCTTTGATGATATTCTGATTTACTCAAAGGATGCAGATGACCATGAAGCTCTCGTCTGTAAAGTTCTTGAGAGTCTGAGGCACCAACTCTTTGAAAAAAAGAGCAAATGCACTTTCTCTGTCGACCATGTTGAATACTTGGGCTTTCTGGTATATCCAAAGACGGAATTTCTCCAGACTCCGCAAAAGTCCAAGCAGTCATAGATTGGCCTGAACCAAAGACAGTGAAAGAAGTCAAGGGATTCTTGGGATTAACTGGTTGGTATAGAATTTTTATACCTAAGTATGCTCTCATAGCTTCCCCCTTGACTAATCTTCTCAAGAATAATACCCCATTTCAATGGTCTGGCGGCCAGGTGTCAGAGTACTTTTGATAAGCTCAAGACCCCCGCCTTGGTAACCAGTCCCATTCTGAAGTTGCCAAATTTCTCTCTACCCTTTGAGGTAGTAACTGATGCGAGTGGTTTTGCCCTAGGAGGTGCGCTCATGCAGGAAGGTCATGCAGTGGCCTATGAATCCCGAAAACTCAAAACGCATGAGAGAAATTATGTTGTCCATGACCTGGAGCTACTTTCAGTAGTCTATGCCCTAAAGTTATGGAGACATTACCTACTGGGTCAAAGATTCACTTTGATAACAGATCATCAGAGCTCAAAGTGGATCTTTGCTTAGAAGGATCTCAACATGTGCCAAAGAAGGTGGATGTAGACCGTGCAGGAATTTGATTTGGAAATCACGTTCAAGGAGGTAAAGAAAATGTGGTAGCAGATGCCCTCAACAGAAAAGCCTCCTTGCTTGCAATCACAGTGGTGTCAAATCCATTGATTAATGAAGAAAAAGAGAAGATCATGCCGGATAGATTCTTTGGCCCTATTGCTACCCTACTTATGCAGGAAAGCAAAACTCCTCAGGAGCTTAACCGAGTTCAAGGGTACAGCCTGGATGAAAGAATTATGTATTACAATAGTAGACTATGCATTCCCAATGATGAGGGGACTAAGGGTCAAATTCTGAATGAAGCCCATGATAGCCTTATAGAAGGACATCCAGGTTTCATCAAGACCCACATGTTTGTAAAGAAAAGCTTCTTTTGGCCTGGACTAAAAAAGGATGTACTTCACCATGTACGTCAATGCGTGATATGTCAGAAAGTCGAAGCCGAGAGAGTAAAAATTCTTGGGAAGTTACATCAGACATCCCCCAGATGAAGTGGGAGTGTATTAGTATGGATTTTATTACTGGACTACCTTCAGTGCAATCACGTTACACCTCCATCTTCGTGGTAGTTGATAGACTAACCAAAGTTTCCCATCTGATTCCAGTAAAAGAAACCTACAGTGTAGTGGATGTGGCTAGAGTGTTCCTCAAGGAAATCTTTAGATTGCATGGCCTACCCAAGAGAATAGTAAGTGATTGAGATCCCAAATTCACATGAAGATTCTAGACTGCATTCGTCGAAGCAATAGGAACTTTCTTAGATCTCAGCACAGCTTACCACCCTGAGACCGATGATCAAACAAAAAGGATGAACCAAGTAATCAAAGATATACTTCCGTCATGCTATGGGTGGCAGGGAACCCAAGAAGTGGCTAAGCTATCTGCAATTAGTCAAGTTTGCCTAAAATGCTTCTTATCACCAAAGTATCGGGATGATTCCTTTCAAATCTATGTATGGACAAGAAGACTGCTTAACACCATTAACTTGGTCCGACCCATTGATTAGGGTCGAGATGTCTAGATAGATGCTTGACGACATGGAGCAGCAGATGTAGTCAACCCGCAAGGATATAAAAGTTGCCCAAGATAGACAGAAGCAGTATGTAGATAAGAAGAGGTCAGACAGAAAATCCAAAGAAGCAGATAAGGTCTTAAATCGACGAGTACGCCCCAAAAGAAGTTCTCTATCTCTTGGGAAGTATAAGAAGTTATCCCCTAGATATTTTGGGCTATATCTGATTACAAAGAAAGTAGGTGACTTAGCCTATGAACTTCTCCTGCCTCCTCATCTCAAAGTACATAATGTTTTTCATGTTAGCCTACTAAGAAGTATGTACCGAGCTCGAATCAGGTGCTTAATGATGATGAACTCTTAACTTCTTCAACCCAAGGGCAGATGGAACTCCAACCTGAAGAAATCCTTGACGTTCGAGAGAAGGTTCAGGAATTGAATCTGAGAGAATTATTAGTCAAATGAGAGTTCTACCCTTTTGAAGACGCCCTCTGGGAGGAGAAAGAAGCCGAACTAATGCGGGATTACCCCCAGTTTGCGAGATGAGGACATCTCGCATTTTTCAAATGGGAGAGGATGTAAGATTCCTCCCCAGTCCCTCAAGATGTCTAGTTTCTTCCCCTCTAATCAATCCCCTTTTCAGAATAATAAAAGATCTTATTTCTATCTATTTTGACCTAGAGAGAGAAAATATTCTAGAGAGAGGTAATTCAATTTTTAGATATCTTTGGATGGAAAAAAATCCCTTCTTATTAAAGTAAATTCTCCCAAAACAAAAGTTTAAAAAGAAATTCCTAAGGTGCATTAGAAATAAATTATAATGTGCACAAAAGACCTTAGCTTAAGGGTCCAGATTTTTTGAAAATTTTGGGTTAAGGTTCTTATGGACCAATAAGATTAATCTAAATGTAGGGAGGAGATAAATTGAAGAATAAAAGAAAAAACCCCCAAAAATGAGTAAATGCTCACATAAGATGAAGAGTGGACTAAGGACCAAAGAAAACAATTAAAAAACTAAATTTTGACACCCTAGAGAGTGGGGATCTCCCCTCATGAAGTAGGTGCCTTTTTCTCATCATTATCTTCAATTTTTAATATAAAATGAGATATTTCATCTCTCCTATTTCAAAACTAGATCCAAAAAGTAAGCTGAACTGACCTAAAAATGGTCAAAAATTGACCAAACTGATTTGGAAAATTCTAGAATCAGCTTGCTTGGTTTGAGGCTCACTTTTTACTATAAATAGAAGCCTCCCCCTTTGTAAAAGCTTAATGGTGTTTATGCACTGTTACTCTACTCATGCCCTGAGCCATCTACATTGAATTTCTTGATAATTCAATTGTTTTTGGCCTCATTGTCTCCAAAGTGATTTGGTGGCCACTCTTGCTTCAAACAAGAGTAGAACCCTCAATCCCTCAACCCAAGGGAAAGCTTACAAGCTCCATGTAAGCTATTTTTTCTAATTTGTTTAATTTTTAAATCTATGGTTTTCTTGATTTTCATGTTTTACTGTTGATTGAATTAAATTCAAATGCTATGCCTTTGAGGAAAAGGCCACCCCCTTTTCTTTACATTCCAACCTTTCTTAATTCTAGAAAGATTAACTAAAAGATTAATTAAACTTTTCTTATTGTTTACTCTCTTGAATTTTGAAAATTGTGTAGATTAGAGTCCTATACATCTAATTTGGGTTAATTTAGGTCAATTAAAGAATGATAAAAATGAGAAATGGTCAGCCACACAAAGGAGGTTATGGCAAAATTTTCTACAATTTTGTGGAAAAGAAAGTTTGTTTTATGTTATTCCAAAAGAGTAATTCCCACCATTTTGCATCTAAAAGAAATATTCTAATTACTCCATGTACATATTCACCTATGAATATGCATGGATATCATTGACAGTAATTATTAAAATTGATTTCAATGCATAGAAAGATGCATAATGGAAATTTTTTTATTATAAAAGTGTTATTCTCATTAAATTTAATTTCTATGCATAGAAAGATGCATAATGGAAAATTTTTTATTATTATAAAAGTGTTATTCATATTAAATTTAATTTCTATGCATAGAAAGATGCATAATGGAATTTTTTATCATTATTAAAGTGTTATTCTCATTAAATTTAATTTCTATGCATAGAAAGATGCATAATGGAATTTTTTTAATTATAAAAGTGTTATTCTCATTAAATTTAATTTCTATGCATAGAAAGATGCATAATGGAAATTGTTTTATTATAAAAGTGTTATTTTCATTAAATTTAATTTCTATGCATAGAAAGATGCATAATGGAAAATTTTTTATTATAAAATTATTATTCTCATTAAATTTAATTTCTATGCTTAGAAAGATGCATAATGGATTTTTTTATATAAAAGTGTTATTCTCATTAAATTTGATTTTTATGCATAGAAAGATTCATAAAGGAAATTTTTATTATAAAAGCATTATTCTTGTAAAAATTGATTTTTATGCATAAATATATGCATAAAGAAATTCTTTTTATTTTAAAAGTGTTATTCCTATTTAAAAAAATCCTTGAAGAATTTCTCAAATGAGTAGATCAATGGCTGTGCCTGATTTTGGTTAGAAAAAAATTGTTGATTTCCTCAGATGATTAGATCAACGGTTGTGCCTCATTTCGGTTAGGAAAAAGCGTTGATTTCTTCAAATTAAGTCAGTGATAGTTTTCCTTCTATCTTGGTTTATTTAGGTGAAGGATAGTTTAATCTCTTGAACCCGTTAGAAAATTCGTTAAGAAAATCAAAGAGGTGGAATCGTCCCTGTTTTTTGGGCAAGGGAAATTTTCTCGGTTTCGGTTTCGGAATGACCACCAGATTAGTCTCGTGTCCAGACATTCGAGGGCGAGGCCCCTGTTGAGATTCAAGCTTGATGTTAGCTTGTGCGAGTTGCACTATGTGCTGGCATGTTAGGTAGTAACATGTGTGAGACATAAATGACCGCGTCCAGTTGGTCATAGAGAGCGGACATTAGCTAGGGTTAGCAGTGTGTGGACACAACACATGCTGTAGATTATGGATTATGGCTTTATGCATTGTGTGAGAAGGGAGATGGCTTCCCTCTATGGTTAGGGTTTGATAATACATTAGGTTTTGCTCTTGTGTGTGTGTCTCCTCTCTCTCTACGTGTTTTTCATCATGGTATCAGAGCCTGGTGCTCTCTATTAGGGTTTATGAGTGAGTGAGAGAAGAGGGAGAAGAAGCTGTGAAGAAAAGCTGTGAAGCTTGCCATTGGAATTCTGAAGCTTAGAGCACACCGATTTTCATCAAATCTGAGAGCTTGGCCTACCGGGTAAGGACTACTAAACATCCTTGAGCAGATTGCAGGTGCAAAAACACAAACAACAGATTTGAGTTGCCCAAAGCAAAGGAAAAATTTCTGTTTTGCAAGCTCTCCATTGAAGCTTGAGTATGGTGAATGTATGAGGCAAATGGTTGCAAATATGACAAAGAATCATGTATTTGGTAAATGGTAATGTATTGGCAATTCATGTGCAAGCCCTACATTGAATTTGGAGCAAAGTTCATGCATATTAGTGAGTGGAAATTCATTGTTTTGAAGCCCTCACAAAAACAGAGAAGAGGGGTCCATTGTTGATGCAATTGAAGATAATTTTTTGCAAAAGTCACCTCGTTGGTGGATTTCCTACATGCCTAGGAGTGTTGGGTACCTATATATGCCTTAAATTACCATTACAAATTCACCAAATCTCTCCTACAGCAGGCGGTGCAGACAATAGTGCAGAAACAGAGCAGTTTTTTCTATATCTTACAAAATGGAGGCCAAATTCTACTTTGGTGATTGATTACACCCAAAATTTGCATAACAACTTTGTGGTACACACACCTGAGAAGGTTGCTATGTAGTTTGTTGGAGCAATTATCCATTATGGAGCTAATTATGAGCTGATTAAACAGGCAATCTACAATGATTAGTGAAACAAAGGGTCATGAATCGACTAATTACTCTCTCGACTTTTACAATTGGTCTAATTCCTTTTACATGGAGTTAGTATACATCATTTCTAAGCTAATGAATGCATGGTCTCTCAATTTGGACAAGAATTGAAGGAATTAGAGCACTTTTACTATGGTTTTTCTCAAAACATAGAAGAGGATTTGATTTTTTTGGTATATACGCACCTTGGTTGGTGTTAATATGCAACATTGAGCTTGTTTAGGTGTCAATGAAAGTTATCCACACTTGATTGAACCACTACATTGCAATTTGAAGCCTTGGAAAGCACGCCAAAACAGGGTACTTTGGACTGTGTATGCCAAATCAATTGGAATGAAATCAGAGTGAATTTGTATATCAACAGTGAAGTTCATTGAGTACTTTGGAGTATGTGGAACACTGATTAGAGTGTGGTTGAGCTGAGGAAGGCTTATTTACAGAATTGAATGTGTGCGGAAGGTGCATTTGCATTGAGAAAATATGTCAGACAACCCAGTACAGATCATGGGTGAGAAGTTGGATAGAAAGAACTTCCAGGCATGGAAGTACAGGATTAAAAGCTTTATGAAGGGAAAAGGTGCGGAGCTAGAGCCGGAACTACCTGACAACCTACACAACAATAGGTTGTAGCTCATAAGCAATGGTCAAAGAGAGGATACAAAGTTTTGCATTACTTGTTGTCTATATGTATCTCGGATGCTATACTCATACATATACATGATGTTGAGAATCCCAAGGATGCATGGGATACGTTGGTAAAGCTGTTTGATACAGATACTAGTGCTCGTAAGTCTCAGTTGAGACAACAGATTCATAATGTTCAAGAGATAAAGAAGTATGCAGATGCATTGGTGGACAATATGCACAACATGGTGGAAATTATGTAAATGGTGAAAGTCTTGCATCAAGCAGTGATGGCAGCGCAAATCACTTGTTTGCCATGAAACATGTCGTGGGTTCTATGATGACAAATGGTGATAGTGATGACACTTGGTATATGGACTCGAGAGCATCAAACCATATGACTTGTCATGGCGAATGGTTTGTTGAACATATGAAGCCTATGGATGTGAGACAAGAGATGATACCCAACATGTTGTCACACATTTTGGAAGTGTACCATTGGTTATGCATAATAATGAAACAAAGTCTGGAAGATGTCTTGTATGTGCCTTCTATTACAAAAAGTTTGGCCTCAGTTGGTCAAATGGTGGAACAGGGCTTACAGGTTTGTTTCAACGAGCATGGTTGCTTCGTTGAGGATTTCAAAAATGGATGTAGAGTCATTGCCAAAGGCAAGAAAGAAGGCAGGTTATTTAAGCTGGATGCTAGAATTCCTGAGTTGAAATCAACCATGTTCTTTAAAAGCCAAAATGTGGTACAAGACATTGACATGTGGCATAAAAGGATTGGACATGTGAACATACAAAGGTTAAAGAACATGCACGGGAGAGGCAATGTTACTGGGTTGCCTAGATTCAAGTATGATGGGAATATGCATGTCTGTGATGCTTGTCAGTTTGGAAAGCAAGCAAGGTTGCCATTTCCAAAAGAAGGCAACATGAGTAGCAGGCCACTTGAGATAGTTCATAGTGATATATGGGGTCCTGCACAAAACCCATCTATTAAAGGCAGCTTGTATTATGTGACATTCATTGATGATTTCAGCAGAATGATTTGGATTTACTTTCTCACAGAGAAAAGTGAAGTGTTAGGAAAGTTTATGGACTTCAAAGCTTTTGCAGAGAAGCAATATGGCTCTTGGATAAAATGTTTGAGGATAGATGGAGGTGGTGAATACACCTCACATGCTTTTGATAATTTCTTGAGAGGAAAAATAGAGTCATTTGTGATGTGGCCAGGGTGATGCTCAATGAAAAGAGCATGCCAGATTATTATTGGGCAGAAGCGTGTGCCACAGCAGTGTATATACTTAATAAGACACCCATAGCAGCCATACATGAAAGTACGCCAGAGATACATCTTATAGGTTTTAGGCCGGACATTGGACACCTCAAAGTGTTTGGTTACATAGCTTATGTGCATGTGCTAGACGAGAGAAGGAAGAAGTTGGATCCTAAGGCAGAAAAGTGCATTTTTGTTGGGTATGCACAGGATCGCAAGGCAAGGATAGATATGTGCCTCCACATGCTAGAGTGACAGGTGTTCAGAGTGATCTGCATGCATTGTGGAGGTCCTAAAGGGTCAGGTATCCAGTTGATAGGTTGACATATCGTGACTTTGCTATGCGTCATGCATATATGACCTCTTTGGTGAAGCATGTGGAACCTACATATGCTATACAGAAGCTATTTGGGAAGCATGTATGGGAGAAGGAAATGGATGTTGAGATGGACGCATTGGTTCAAAATGACACTTGGGATTTGGTTGCCTTACCACAAGGCAAAAATGTCATTGGTTGCAAATGGGTTTATAAGGTGAAATGCAAATCATGGTTCCATTGAGCACCATAAAGCACGGTTTTTGGTAGCTAAGGATTATGCACAAACCCAAGGCTTGGACTATGATGAAACATTTAGTCCAGTTGCAAAGATGCAAATAGTGAGAGCAGTCATTGCAAATAGTGAGAGCAGTCATTGCTATGGCTGCAGCGAATGGTTGGGAAATGCATCAAATGGATGTGAAAAATGCGTTTCTAAATGGTGATTTACAAGAGGAAGTTTATATGGCACAGCCAGAAGGATATGTACACCCGAGGTACCCCACTCATGTATGCAGATTAAGGAAAGCATTATATGGTTTGAAGCAAGCACCTCATGCTTGCAGTGATAAGATAAGCCGATATCTTATCTCCCTTGGATTTCACGTTTCTTCAGCAGATTCTTCACTCTATGTGAAGAAAATAGATCATGGAATTGTCTTACTTGTCATCTATGTGGATAACTTTATTGTCACAGGAGATCATGCTAGAGATGTTATGCATGTCAAGAAGGCATTGAGTGGACAATTTGATATGAAAGACTTAGGTGAATTGAGATATTTTCTTGGGATTAAAGTGATCAAAGACCATGCAGGGACATGGTTAGTGTAACACCAATATGCATTGGATATGTTGGCAAAATATGGGATGACAGGGTGTAAGCCAATGAGTACACCTTTGGAGCAGAATGTGAAGCTGTGGGCTGATTTTGGGTGAAGAGTTGGATGATCCATCTATGTATAGAAAGATGGTTGGCAGTCTTATTTACATGACTATCACATGCTCGATCAGTTATGCTGTGGGGCTAGTAAGCCAATTTATGCAAAGTCCCAGAAAACCTCATTTGGATGCAGTGAGACGCATTATGGCACTATGTAAAGACCACTGCACATTATGGTCTTCTTTATTAACATGGTAAAGGCTTGGATGTACACGGCTACACAGACGCAGATTGGGCAGGTAGCTCATATGATAGGAGGTCCACTAGTGGTTATGCCTTTACATTTGGAAGTGTAGTGATGAGTTGGAGTAGTAAGAAGCAACCTACTGTTGCTTTATCTAGTACAGAGGCTGAATACAGGGATGCAACCATTGCTACATGTGAAGGAGTATGGTTAAAGAGTCTCTTAGCTGATTTGGGTGAGCTTATTGATGGCAAGATTGTCATTCATTGTGACAACATGAGCAGCATACAGTTGGCCAAGAATCCAGCTTTTCCTGCATGGACCAAACACATAGAATTCCACTATCATTTTGTCAGAGACAAAGTGTTAGATGGTACAGTGGATTTGCAGTGCAGTATGTGAAGATTGAAGAGCAGGTGGCCGACATCTTTACAAAGCCACTTAACAGGGAGAAGTTTGAGTACTTCCGTACTATGTTGGGAGTACATGGGATGAGCTTGAGGGGGATTGTTGAGAGCTTTGATAGCCCAAGCTCATCTACATCTTCATCTATGGCAGTACATCATGAGCTTGAGAGGGGCTGTTGAGATTCAAGCTCAATGTCAGCTTGTCCCAGTTGCACTATGTGCTGGCATGTTAGGTAGTAACATGTGTGAGACATAAATGACAATGTCCAGCTGGTCATAGAGAGTGGCCATTAGCTAGGGTTAGCAGTGTGTGAGACATAAATGACCACATCCAACTCCTGGTCATAGAGAGTGGACATTAGCTAGGGTTAGCAGTGTGTGGACACAACACATGTAGTGTGTTGTAGATTATGGATTATGGCTTTATGCATTGTGTGAGAAGGGAGATGGCTTCCCTCTATGGTTAGGGTTTGATAATACATTAGGGTTTCCTCCTGTGTGTGTGTCTTCTCTCCCTTTACCTATTTTTCATCAGCCCCCCGAGTGGGAAACCCTGCCTCACACAAGAGGAAGCTAATTCCACTGCTAGTAACCAGGAATTCGGTGCGCGGAGGGGGCAGAGGAGTCTCACAATTCTAATGCACATTTCTTTGCAAGAATGGTCTTAGGTCCATTCTCCACTTCCTTGTCTCACCTCCCTAGGGTCGATCTTTACATATGCATGCAAGATACATCAATATTGTCCATGAAAGAATGGCCCTAGGGCCATTTTAAGGCAAACCATCCATGGTGTGCTTGAAAGATTTTCCCTAGGTCCATTCTACCATCCACGGTGTGCTTTAGAATGGCCTTAGGGTATAATGGCCTTTTGGTCATTCTAGAGCACATTGTGTTTGCATCAAGAATAATCACAAGGCCATTATCTACTCTCTTATGTCAACTTTTGGTGAAATTTAGAGTTGTCATGGGGCGAAACTCTACATGTGTAAGAACAAAATATCAAAATTGTGCTTTAGAGTGGCTTGAATGATTGGACCTAGGTCAATTCTACCATCCATGATTTTCTTTAGAATTGCCATAGGGCCATTTCTTCAAGCACATTGTGCATGGTGGAATGGACTTAGGGCCATTCAAAAGCACATTGTGCTTATAAGAATGGTCTTAGGGCTATTCTCCACACTCCCTTGTGTCAACTTTCTAGGGCCAATGTCTACATATGCATGCCATATACATCAAGATTTTCCATGGAAGAATGGTCAAGTTAGAGCCATTCTTATAAGCACAATGTGCTTGAAAGAATGTCCCTAGGGCCATTCTAAAGCACACAATCCATGTTGTGCTTGAAATAATGGCCCTAGGCTAGGGCCATTCTTCCATTCATGTTGTGATTTAGATTAGACAATCTCTACACATGCATGCAAAATACATCAAGATTATCCATGGAAGAATGGAACTAGGCCCATTCTTGTAAATAAATGTGCTTAAAAGAATGGCCCTTTTGGCCATTCTAAAGCACACCATTCATAGTGTGTTTTATAATGGCCTTATTACCATTCTCTCAAATCACATTGTGCATGGTAGAATGGCCTTTGGCCATTCTCTCTACATGTGCATTCAAAATACGTCAAGATTGTCCATGGAAGAATGGCCCTAGGGGCATGCTTATGATCACAATGTCCTTCAAATAATGGCCCTTTGGACATTCTAAAGCACACCATCCATGGTGTGCCATAAATAATGGCCCTAGGGCCATTCTCTCAAATTGCATTGTTCATGCTAGAATGGATTTTTTGCCATTCTCTCTACATATGCATGCAAAATACAGCAAGATTAGCCATGGAAGATAGGCCCTAGGGCCATTATTGTAATCAAAATGTGGTTGAAAACAATGGCCCTATGGCCATCTTGTAATCAAAATGTGCTTCAAAAAATGGCCCTATGGGTGGCCATTCTAAAGCAGACCATCCATAGTATTCTTGAAAGAAAGGTCATAGAGCCAATCTACTAGCCATGGTGTGCTTTAGAATGGTAGTGAAGAATGCCAAGCCAGTTTCCATGGCCGACAAACCAGTGCCATGGCGAAGGGTTTCGCCAAGGCCTTTGATGTCAAGGTCCCGCCGAAGCCAGCACCATCATCTTTCAAAAGATTTCTAGCCCCAGAAGGTGATTTCAACTTTCCACCACCTAAGAGACAACAAAGTCAAGCTCGGGATATGGGAAGTTCCAGAATGGAAGAAAGGTCCTTTTCTCGGAACTCAATCCCCTGGAATTCAACTTCAAAAGTTCCACCCTTAAACAAGGAAGTCAAATGCTATAACTGTCAAGGATTTGGACATCACAGTATGGATTGCCCAACTCCTTTTGGATCAAGGTTTTTGGGGCGGGGAAATCAGGGACCAAGATTCCAGGCTCCAACTCCTTCCTTACAGAGTAATCAGGTTCCTTTTTGTCTTGGAAGTCAAAGAGAGATGTTCCCGAATTGGCCGTCCACTTCCAAGGCAGTAATGCTAGAAGTGATTGAAGAAGAAGAAGATGAAAGAGATTATACTCCACCTGCGAGATGAGGACATCTCGCATTTTTTAAGTGGGATCGGATGTAAGATTCCTCCCTCCAGATTTTGAGGTGTAAAGGTGTAAGAACCTCACCTTGTGTTCTTGTAATTATTTCCCTCTTTGAAATAAAAGAAAGATCTTGTTTTACCCTGTTTTGGCATAAAGAGAGAAAATGTCTAGAGAGAGGTAATCCAAAATTGAGATATCTTTGGATATAAAAATCCTCCTAGTGTTTGAAATGGTTTCCTCTGAAATAGAAGTTCAAAGTAAACTCTCCAAAGTGCATTAGGAATCAATTAAAGTTGATTTAAAAGACCTTAGCCTAAGGGTCAAGATTTTCTGAACTTTTTGGATTATGGTCCAATTAAGGTTCCTATGGGCCAATAAGATTAATCCAAGTGTTGGAATGAGATAAATCCAAAGAATAAAATAAAATACCCAAAAATGAGTAAATGCTCGCATAAGATGAAGAGTTGACCAAGTACAAGGTTTATTAGTTAAAAATTATGAGATATTACTAAAAAAATGAGATTTTTTGGAGGAATGATGAAATTTTGACACCTTGGTAAAAGGAAGGGGAGATTCTTTAAGGTAGGCACCTATTTCACACATGTGGATGAGCTTTTAAATTAAAAAAATTATGATATTTTTATCTCTCCTCTCTCCTGGATCAAACTAGATCAAAATGGGAGCTAAACTGGTCCAAATCTTATCCAAATTTAGCCAAACTAAAGCTGGAAAATTCTAGAACTTAGTTGGACTTAGTTAGTGGCCTCCCTCACTTATAAATAGACCCTCATTCTTTTCTATTCTCATTTGTGAACTAGACCATGCTAGTATTACATTAAAATAAGCATATTTTCTATTATCCCTTTAAAATCCTCTACATTTTGGAGAGATTTGAGCTTCTCTATCTCTTCAACCATCCTTGGAGATTTCCTTTAAACACACTAACCAATTGATTGGTAGGGGGCTTCCTTCTAAGAGAAAGAGCAAGCAAAATCAAGAGGTAAGATATAGTTTCATGGTTTTTCTCTAATATTCTCAGTTTTTTCACTTCTCAATCCCTCTCAAGCTTGAGGAGTTTTAAATGGATTGTTTTTCAAAGCAAATTAAGATTTCTAAAGAAGTCTAATAATTAATCACAAAAAGTTTATCTTTATGCTTAATTTAGGATGTTTTTATGTTTATCTCTCTCTCCCCAATAGAATGGTCATTCCTATGACCAATTCTCTATTCAAATGATGCTTCTCATTGATAAATTCTCAATTCAAAAATCAAACTCTATGCTAGTTAAGCTAGAGGTTAAAGAAATGGCTTTTTAATGCTTATATGCTAATAAAATTATGATAAACTTATGATTTAATTCCATCAATTGGATTTAGTTCTAAATCATAATAGTATTACAAAGTCTTATTCTTTCAAAATTTATTAAAAATTATGAGTAATAGCAGCGGAGCTATGGCAAAAGTTTTAGAAATTAATACATAAATCTTTTTTATGCATAATGTGAATTCGCAGGTCACCTAGTGCTTCACTCATAGGCCGCTTCCTTGGTTCCTCATCCACTATACCGAAAGCTCACCGTTTAAATCGAATCGAGGCTGGGCAAGACCTCGGCTGACCTTGCTACGCGAGACGTCCTCAGTTGACTCTCCATCAGCTGTTGCAACTTTATCACTTTGGTATTCACACGACCTCATTCACAAGATGGTCAAAATTCTTTCCCAACATTCTTGACATAAAACAATCATTTAAAAATAGGTCATAAATACAATATCTAATGAACTCTCATCTTTCCACATTGTTCCACATCATTTCTCGTTATTCCACATTCTTCTACATCAATTCACATTGCTTAATCCACATTCAATCATATGTATTCCCATTGTCTTTCATCCATTCTCATCCAATCACATTATATTCTCATCCAATCACATTATATTACATCACATTATATTCTCATAAAAATCACATTATATTCTCATCCAATCACATTATATTACATCCCATCACATCTATCCTCATCACATATCATCCATTCTCATCTACCCATATCCACATCACATCCATTCACATCACATCTCATCCATTCACATCACATCTCATCCATTCACAACTACCCTGCTCCACATCACATCACATCACATCCATTCACATCACATCCCATCAATTCAAATCTAGTTCCATCACATCCATTCATATCACATCTCATCCATTCACATCACATATCATCCATTCACATCTATCCCAATTCACATTTCATCATATCACATCCATTCTCATCACATCTCATCCATTCACATATATCCCGATTCTCATCACATCACATCTCATCCATTCACATCTATCCTGATTCACATCACATCACATATCATTCATTCACATCACATCATTTCATTCATTCACATCTATCCCGATTCACATCACATCTCATCACATCCATCTCACATCAAATCACATCACATCACATCCATTCACATCTATTCCGATTCACATCACATCATATATCATTCATTCACATCTATCCCGATTCACATCACATCTATTTCACATCTTATCACATCCATATCCATATCCATTTACATCACATCACATCTTACATCCACATTCACATTCATTTACATCACACCACATCTTATCACATCCATATCCACATCCATTTACATCACATCACATCCTTTCACATATCCTTGCATCTCATTCTCCTATCTTCATTCATATCCACACCTTTTCACATCACCTCACATCCCATGAATGTGATGAAAATCATTCTTTTAGCATAGGATGACCAATCCTAAAATATGGTAGGAAGTCCTCTTTTCACATTATGCATAAAAATGATTTATGTATTAATTTTTAAAATTTTTTCCATAGCTCCACTGCTATTACTCATAATTTTTAATAAATCTTGAAAGAATAAGACTTTGTAATACTATTATGATTTAGACCTAAATCCATTTTATGGAATTAAATCATAAGTTTATCATAATTTTATTAGCATATAAGCATTAAAAAGCCATTTCTTTAACCTCTAGCTTAACTAGCATAGAGTTTGATTTTTGAATTGAGAATTTATCAATGAGAAGCATCATTTGAATAGAGAATTGGTCATGGAATGACCATTCTTTTGGGGAGAGAGAGATAAACATAAAAACATCCTAAAGTAAGCATAAAGGTAAACTTTTTGTGATCAATCATTAGAATTCTTTAGAAATCTTAATTCGCTTTGAAAAACAATCCATTTGAAACTTCTCAAGCTTGAGAGGGGTTGAGAAGTGAAAACATTGAGAATATTAGAGAAAAACCATGAAATTATATCTTACCACTTGATTTTTCTTGCTTCTTTCTCTTGGAAGGAAGCCCCCAACCAATTAATTGGTTAGTGTGTTGAGAGGAAAGCTCCAAGGATGGTTGGAGAGAGAGAGAAGCTCCAATCTCGCCAAAATGTAGAGGCTTTTTAAGGGATAAGAGAAAATATGGTTATTTTAATGTAATACTAGCATGGTCTAGTTCACAGATGAGACTACATTAGAGTTAGGGTCTATTTATAAGTGAGGGAGGCCACTAACTGAGTCCTATTAAGTTCTAGAATTTTCTAGCTTCAGTTTGGCTGAATTGGGACACGATTTGGACCAGTTTAGCTCCCTGTTTGATCTAGGAGAGAGGAGAGATAAAAATATCACAATTTTTTTGATTTAAGAACTCATCCACATGTGTGAAATAGGTGCCTACCTTAAAGGTCTCCCCTTCCTTATTACCAAGGTGTCAAAAATTCGTCATTCCTCCAAAATATCTCATTTTTTTAGTAATATCTCATAATTTTTAACTAATAAACTTTGTACTCGGTCAACTCTTCATCTTATGTGAGCATTTACTCATTTTTGGGTACTTTCCTTTATTCTTTGGATTTATCTCATTTCAACACTTCGATTAATCTTATTGGCCCATAGGAACCTTGATTGGACCATAATCCAAAAATTTTAGAGAATCTTGACCCTTAGGCTAAGGTCTTTTAAATCATTTTTAATTGATTCCTAATGCACTTTGGAGAATTTATTTTGAACTTATGTTTCAGGGGAAACCATTTCAGACACTAGGAGGATTTTTATATCCAAAGATATCTCAATTTTGGATTATCTCTCTCTAGACATTTTCTCTCTCTAGGCCAAAACAGGGTAAAACAAGGTCTTTCTTTTATTTCAAAGAGGGAAATAATTACAAGAACAGAAGGGGAGGTTCTTACACCTTTACACCTCAAAAGTAAGAGGGAGGAATCTTACATCGTTGATGCTTTCAACAATGGTTTTATGTCAGGATATCTTGGGCGATACACTACTAAGAAACCCTATGTATCACGTGCGTTCAAGGGATGTTAAAAAAAACCCTTGTGAATTTTTTTAATGAAAAAATGGCCCCTTTTTCTATATGGAATTATGGGTTTTTTTTCAAAGTTGATTAAGAAAACCCTTTCTCTAAATGTATTTCTATAAATTTACCTTAAAATTTTGAATTAAAAAACCCCTTCATTTGAACTCACATGGTATACTTACGTATTTTTAAGTGAACCCTCGAGCAGGATATGTAGTCAAAGAAAAATGCTATTTGATAGAGGTGAAATCAAAGCTTCTAATCCTTGCAAAGATGGACAGTGGTATTAGATAGTGGGTGGGGATTCTTGATGAAGAACCACAACCCAATGCCTCTACCTCCATTGCATGTAGTTCCCAACCATTTACACAGTGGGTGGGGATTCATGATGAACAACCATAACCCAATGCCTCTACCTCCTTTGCATGTAGTTCCCAACCAATTGAAACGAATCCTCAACTAACTAAAACAAGCTTTGACCCTACATGTAAAATTGAAAGCCTCTTATGCTCTGAGGATGAAGAGGATTAACCCATGTTTTGTATATTGTTGTAGAACTATTTTTACGAGATGAGAAAAGACATAAGCATGCTCTTTATAGTGATGTAAAATTGATAAGTCTTATGTTTATTTTGGCTGATTATCAAATTTTACGTGTGTATGGTATAGTTAAAAGCCTTGTAAAGTACTAGAGGGTATAAATTTTCAAATGCACATTATTATAACAAGAAATAATAATGTCCATTTTTAGCATACACGAATAGTTGACACAAGGGGTTATAGAATGGCCTTAGGGGAGTTATAACATGCATTACAAGTTATACTAGAATGCTCCTAGGGCCATTCTTCCATGCAAAGTGAGCTTTGAAATGGCCCTAGGGACATTCTAACATGCAACAAGAGTATAGAATGGCCATATGGCTATTCTTCATAATGTATTATGCATAATAGAATCGTTCTAGGACCATGATACATCTTATTGTTCTTGTAATAATGAACCTACCATGCATATAGTCTTGACGTTTGCTGCATGCACGGGTAGAGAATAGCCTTAGGCCCATTCTAATATTCACCATCATTTGACACAAGAAGATAGACAATGCTTCTAAGGCCATTCGCAAGCACAATGTGATTTAGAATGGCCCTAGCGCCATTCTACCATGCATAGTGCGCTTGAAAGAATTTCCCTAACGACCATTCTAAAGCACAACATGAATTGTCCTAGCGGCCATTCTAAAGCACAACATGAATGGTCCTAGGGCCATTCTACAACACATTGTGCTTGTGTGATAACAATCCTAAGGGCCATTCTACCATGAACAATTTTAATATTTTACGAATGCACATTTAGAGAATAGCTCTTCAATTTCTTTAATATTTACGAGGAGTTGGCACAACGGTTATAGAATGGACCTAGGGCCATTCTACCATGCACAACTGTGAGACCCCTTCCCCTTTTGCGCATCGGAATCTGGGGAGCTAGCAGCGAGAGTAGCAACCTCTCGCGCAGGGCAGGGTTTCCCACTCGGGGCCTTGCCCACAAATGTCCAGACAAGAGACTAATCCGGCGGTTTCTCTGAAATCGAGACTGGAAAAACTTCCCTCGCCCCCAGAAAGCATAGGCAATTCCTCTAGGAAAAATATTCTTAAAAAAAATTTATCTAATGAGTCAAGGCCTGAACTATCCTTTCTATTCTGACCAAACCCGTAGGTCACATGGCCAGATCAAGGAAGAGACTTGCACTTGGTTCATAGAAATCATCGCTTTTTTCCCCTTAAGCAAGGCATAGCCACCGTTGATTCTTTCCCATAGTACAAGAATCTTTCTGGGACTTACTCTAACTAGCGTAACTTGAACGTATCTAAATTTATTGTATGAATCCACCGATCCAGCCTACCGGTCCATGGGTTAGCCAACCACCCAACCACTGAATTGGTGGGATCCCTTTTTATAAAAATTTGGTTGTGTTTTGTCTTGGGTACCAGGAAAAAGAGTTCCCAGGCCCGCTAGCCACCAGCACTCAAGCAAAATACAAAATAGACACACCACTTACACACCCAATATGAAATTGCCTTTTTCACAAATTCAGCTATCTTTAAAACAGAATTGGAATGAAACCATAATGTTTCCATCATAATCCTCAAAATTCTAGTCCAATGTTTTATAAATCAAAATGTCATCCGGACTCTTTGTTGAATACCAGCTAGTCAACCAACAAGATCCGGTTTCGAGTTCCAGTTCACATAGATAATTCCTTGCCAATCCAACCATATCTTCCTCGACATACGTATGGGTTTCCTAGCAGCCCGCGAGCCCGTGCATCGCCTGGTCAGAACCCTCTAGGATCCTCCTCAGGTGTCCTAGCACTTCACTCAAGGATCGCTTCGTCGGCCCTCGCCCATCGTACCGGGGAAGCACACCATTTTAACCATATCGAGGCTGGTCACGACCTTGGCAGGCTTTGCACGAGAGACGTCCTTTGATGACTCCTCGCCAACTATTGCAACATAACTCTCCTTAGATTAAACCATAAGCTAAATGCTTCCTCCAGCATTCTGGCATAGGACAGTCCTTTTTCAAAAACAGAGTTTCTATACAAGTAAGAATTTCCCGTTGAGTTTGATTCTACAAGACCCTTTTTCTCATAATCCAAACTTTCTTAATGAAAATCACAATTCTAGTATCTCGGTAATCCACCCATCAATTACAATGAATTTTTGACTTATTTCTCAATGATTTGGAGTCTAAGGAAAACTTCTCTAAATCACCGGTAGTTCATTCTTCATACTGAAGAAATGCGAATGGTCACAAGGTTTTGCTTAATTTCTTATTCAAGAGATGGGTAAGAATCTTACTAGCCCACCTTTCTCACGCGACCGTAGTCTCTAACCCTATATTACTCGAATTTAATCCTAAAGATATTTTCTAACGATAATTCTTTATTTTTTTTAATAAATTAACTGTGATTTCCATTCTTAAGGGAAAATCCAAAATTATGAGAATTCATTCTTTCTTGGACATAATAGAACTTTAAATAATTATATTCGTAAATAATGAAATTTAATAAAGATAATTCTTTTTTCAATGATCCCTATGTGAATATGCATCCATTATTTTAGTGAATTATTCTCATAGAATTATTCTAAATTATCATTTTATCCAATTGAAACCCTGCATCAACATGCCCTAAATTCCTAGTATGTAGAATTATGGTGAAACCTTCTCTTTTAACACCGAAATTACTTTAGACATTTTCCTAATTAAAGTACGATGAAAATTCCTCTTAAAACAATATCCATGTATATGAATATACCTATTTTGAATTATGATAAAAATTCCTCTTTTAATATTTAAAATTTCTGTACATAATATGTTTTGAAAAATCCTCTTTTTGTATCTAAATTTTTATGCATGTACATATGTAAAGATAAATATAAAAACTCATAAGTCAATATTAGGTAATTTGGAAAAAATCTCACATTTTGGGAATCAATTACTCCATATAGTTTTGGACATATCTTAAACATACTAACTCCAAATTTGTCGGAGATCATAGATTTAGATTCTACTCTTCAAGATCTTTCCGATGATATGTCACATGAGGGGGTTTTAACAAACTTTTGGACAAGTTCACCATGCTCCCATTTTTCAAATGGGAATGGGATTTTTCCCAAATTATCTAATATGGTGTTTCATGTTTTCTCTATTTAAACAATTATGCATATAAAAGTATTTTTCATAGATGTAACAAAAGTATTTCTTTTAGCATAAAAATGTTTATGCCTAGAATATGATGAGAATTCCTCTTTTTGAATCTAAATTTTAATGCATGTACATATATAAAGATGATTATAACAAAAATTACTCTTTTCTCTATTTAAACAATTATGCATAAATAATATAAAAGTATTTTTCATAAATGTAACAAAAATCATTATTTTAGCATAAAATTTTTTATGCATAGAATACGATGGGAATTTTTCTTTTTGTATTAACAAAATTATGCATAAAATTAAATTACTTTTTTTAATTTTGCCAGAGTTTTGCTATATTTTTTGAGAATTCTACTTTTACATAAATATTCATAATTATGAAATGTGGTGGAAATTCCTCTTTTAAACTAAAAAAATCATTATGCATACATAGCATAATTATAAACATAATTATAAGCATCATTATAATTAAACCTCTTGATTAATCTTAAAAATATCCATTTATCATTCCTATATGAAAATACTTAGAAAAATGTTAGCATAACTCTTTTTCAATCTTAAAACGAATTATTATGATTTTTCTTAATCATAAACAAGTTTAAAAGAATTAATCATCATTTTTTATCTAGATTAAAATCATAAAAATACTTAATCTTCTTTTCTAGTTTGTCAAGCCTAGAGTTTTGATTAGGATAATGAGATTAGCACTAAGATCCATCCTTCTATCAAGGATCCACCCAAAAAGATGATTAATCTTTCAAAAAGAGAGATTTACTAATCAAAAATATTAAATTTAAGCATAGAAGATTAGCATTAATCCAATTAAACATTATGAATCACTAAAAAGATTGATTCAAGAAAACACCATTGATTAAGAATCTTCCCAAGCATTAGAGAGGTTGGGAAGAAGATAACCATTGAGAAAGATAGAAAAAACACCATAGATTAAGGCTTACCTTTGGTTTTTGGCTTGATTCTTTAAAAAAGAAGTGAACCCCACAAGGAAAGCTTAGCCACCAAGATGGGGGGGGTAATCTCCAAGGGACGATGGAGATTTGTGAAGCTCCAAATCTTCCCAAAGTAGAGGCAAAATAGAGAAATAATAAAATTACACTAATTTGAAGATTATATTGGCATGTAAATACACAAAGATGAAAATACAAAGGAATGAGGGTCTATTTAAAAGTGAGGGAGGCCACCAACCAAGTCCAACTGGGATCTAGAGGCTTCCAGCTTCAATTGGATCCATTTTGGACAAGTGGGGGCATAGTAGAGTTTATTTTTTCGGGATGTCAGGTATTCCATTTGCTGCTCCATGGCGAAATTTCGCTACCCAGCAACATTTCTAGCAACGAAATTTTATTGCTCCACAACGTTTTTAGTAGCAAAATTTTGCTGCTAAGCAACGCCTGTAGTATTGAAATTTTTCTTCTATACTCTAATTTCACTGCTATACAATGAAAATAGCAGTGAAATTTCATAGAGTTGTTGGATGCTGAATTTTAAAAATACATGTCACATACACACATAAAATGATGTATAGTTTAAAAAAACATCCATTAGAACCCTTGGAGCCATGTTTTGAGCAAAAAAAAAGATAGTTGAAAACTTTTAAGAAGCGAAACAATGTCAAGATCATGAATCTATCCCATCTTGTAATAAATCCATATGTGTTGCTTCATCAATGTCTATATCTAATGAAAGCTCAATGAAAAGATGGGGTTCCATATCAATATCAATATCAATATCACTCTATCATGATCCAATGAAGCATTGTCATGATTGATAGGTGAGTCATAATCTTCTTCAGATTGATGTTCCTCATGCTCTTGATCAGCCCCCTTCAAAATGTTTTCTCCATTGCCTTCTTCCAATGAGCCAATTCGAGGTAGTACTTGCACCTCATCCAGAGATTCCGCCTCCACATCTTGATCTTGAAAGATATGTTTTGAATGAGGGAAAACTTGTATTACATATACCACCACTTTGGATCAATTCAATCAGCACGTGAAACATAACCTAATATCACAAAGCAAAGGGATTACACTTTTATTATTCTACATCAAGATTTAATTTGGGATTGGTTGGGTTACTAACCTATTTGATAGTGTTGAGGTAGTACGAAAGTAGCTTTCTCATCATTTCAAAACTTGGTGGAATCAATTTGAAATACCCCATTTGGATGTTTGTTCACGATTGCTTGAGCACCTCGATATATCACCTTGAACCATTTGAAATCAAAGATGAATACACTACATGCTCTAAATGCAACCTCAAGAATATCCTAAATAGTTCCACAATACTCAAGATTGTCCTATATGACATTAGTATCATGTCTACTAGCTTGACTTTCTTGCTCAAAAGTTGCCATCACACTACAATCAAATGTGTTTCTTTTAGAACCCACACTCTCCGTGCAAAAGTGCCTTCCCTCTGATCATATTGCATTATACGGTTTGTACTAACATTAAACAACAGCGTGACATTTAGTATAGTGCATTAACAAGGTATATACGTCAGATAGAGATGAAGAATGTACTTACTTGGTCACATCCTCTTGCATACTCATGCTCTTATCTTGTGATCATCCCTATTACATGCATGTTACATGTAATGCATGCACTGCATATGGGCATACTATATATATATATATATACATCTATACATACATACATACATACATACATATATATATGTATACTGATACACACACACACACACAGATATATGTATATATATATATATATACATATACATATATACATGTATATATATGTGTATATATATAGGTATATATGTATATATATTTATATATATATATATATATATGCATACATGTATGTATACACACACATACATGTATGTATACACACACATACATGTATATATATACATATAGATAGGTATCTATATAATGATGTCAATGAACCTAGCTCTATTATATGTATTCTCCTACATGCAATGTTAAAGTGTTACTTTTATCATATTTGGATTTCATGCATAGAGGTATGCATAAAAGATTATTATTTTAATATAAAAGTGTTACTTTTATCATATTTGGATTTCATGCATAGAGGTATGCATAAAAGATTATTATTTCAATGTAAAAGTGTTACTTTTATCATATTTAGATTTCATGCATAGAGGTATGCATAAAAGATTATTATTTCAATGTAAAAGTGTTACTTTTATCATATTTAGATTTCATGCATAGAGGTATGCATAAAAGATTATTATTTTAATATAAAAGTGTTACTTTTATCATATTTGATTTTCATGCATAGAGGTATGCATAAAAGATTATTATTTTAATGTAAAAGTGTTACTTTTATCATAAAATGAATTTATGCATAGGAAGATGCATAAAAGATTGATTTTTAATTCAAAAGTGTCATTCTCATCTAAATTAAATTTATGCATAGGAAGATGCATAAAAGAATGGATTTTTAATCCAAAAGTGTTATTCTCATCCAAATTTGTGAGATCCCTGTCCCCATCGCGCAATGGATTCGGGGTACTAGCAGCGGAAGTAGCACTTCTTGCTGCATGGGGCAGGGTCCCACACTCGGGGCCTTGCCCACGGATATCCGGACAAGAGACTAATCCGTCGGTTTTTCCAAAACCAAACCCTGGAAAAACTTCCCTTATCCGGAAAGCACGGGCAATTCCACCAAGATAACTTTTTACTCTAACGTAGTCAAGACCATTACTGATCAAGCTGATCCGACCGCAACTATAAGATACTCGGTCAGATCAAGGAAGAAATTTGCACTTGGATCATTGGGATCAACGCTTTTTTCCCCATCAAGAGGCACAATCGTTGATTCGTATCCATAGAATAATTACTATCCGAGATTTACTTTATCTATCGTAATAACAGAAATTGAGTCTCGATTTACGGATCCATCAGTCCAGCCTAACCCCATCGAGTCCCATGGGTTAGCCAACTGCCCAACCACTGTAGTGATGGGATCCAATTAAGAATTTGGCTAGGTTTTGTCCCGGGTACCAAGGAAAAGAGTTCCAAGGCCCCCTAGCCGGAAGTTCATGCAAACATAAAACTAGTCACACCACTTACACACCCAATATGAAATTGCCTTTTTCTTAGCATCAGCTAACTTTAAAACAATCCTATAATGAAACCATTATGTCATTGATGACAATCCTCATAGTCTCTGGTTAAATCCTTATTTCCAGTCATTCATTCATCGGTATACTTATGGCATCATTGGCAACCAGAACGCTCACCACCTGTTCACTGAGGGGCCTTTTCCATAGTTCCTAGCTCATAGTAGTAACTGGCAATATATTCATATAACAGAATGAAATCTCCATGGAAGATCAGCAAGATCAACCCACAGATCCATATAAAAGAGCCATGGACTCATCCGTTTGAGGACCAGCAAGGTCAATCAACCAGATCCATGTCCGGTTTCAGAAAACAACTCTTATTCCTTGTTCCAATATCTTCCACGACGCATGTGTGGGTATCTTCGGCAACCCAGAGCCCGAGCACCGTATGGTCAGCACCCACTAGGATCCTTCACAAGTGACCCAGCGCTTCACTCATAGGCCGCTTCCTTGGTCCATAATCCACCGTACCAGAAGCTCACCATTTAAATCGAACCGAGGCTGGTCAAGACCTCGGCCTACCTTGCTACGCGAGACGTCCTCCATTGACTCTCCGTTCAGCAGTTGCAACTTTATCAGTTAGGTCTCCATGACCTTAATCCACAAGACGGTCAAAATGCTTCCCCAGCATTCTTGACATAAAACAATCATTTACAAACAGTTCACAAAATACAGTTTCTATATCGAACTCTCGTCTTTCCATTTTATCCTCCTTAGTCCACATTACTTATTCCACATTCCATTCATATGTATTCATCATCATCCATTCACTCATATCGATGACACATTATTTTCCATACACATTCACATTCATTATTCTACATGCATATCCATGCATACATCCATTTTCACATCCTCATTCATACATACACATCCACATACATACATCCACATCCGTATCTACATCCATACATCCACATCCACATCCACATCCACATTCATATCCATACATCCACATCAACATCCACATTCACATTCATACATACACATCCACATCCACATTCACATTCATACATACATATCCGTATCTACATCCATACATCCATATTACATCCATTCTTACCCTAACACATTCCATATACATCTTATCATATCCTATCACATCTCATACACATATTATCACATCTTATCACATCTCATACACCTCTTATCACATCTTATCACTTCTCATACGCATCTTATCACATATTATCACATCTCATACACCTCTTATCACGTCTTATCACATTTCATATCTTTTTATAGAATACAAGAGAATTCTTATATTTGATATAAGATTTCTCTACATTTTTATTTATGCATAAATTCCATTTAAGGAGACTAACACTTTCGAATTAAAAATCAATCTTTTATGCATCTTTCTATGCATAATTTCATTTTAAATGAAAATGATATTTTTGAATTAAAATTCAATCTTTTATGCATCTTCCTATGGATAAATTCAATTTGGATGAGAATTGACATTTTTGAATTAAAAATCCATCTTTTATGCATCTTCCTATGCATAAATTCAATTTGGATGAGAATAACGCTTTTGAATTGAAATTTTATTCTTTTATGCATCTTCCTATGCATCAATTCAATTTAGATGAGAATGACACTTTGAATTAAAAATCAAACTTTTATGCATCTTCTTATGCATAAATTCAATTTGGTAGGAATTACACTTTTAGAATAAAAGAATTTCTCTTATGCATCTAAGTTATGCATAAAATCCATTTATGATGAAAATCACACTTTTAGTATAAAAAGAATATCTTTTATGCATACCTCTATGCATGAAATCCAATATGATAAAAGTAACACTTTTACAATAAAATAATCAACTTTTATACATACCTCTATGCATGAAATTCAATTATGATAAAAGACACACTTTTATAATAAAATAATCAACTTTTATGCATACCTCTATGCATGAAATTCAATATAATAAAAGATACACTTTTATAATAAAATAATCAACTTTTATGCATACCTTTATGTATGAAATTCAATTATGATAAAAGTCACACTTTTATAATAAAGTAATCAACTTTTATGCATACCTTTATGCATGAAATTCAATTATAATAAAAGTCACACTTTTATAATAAAATAATCAACTTTTATGCATACCTTTATGCATGAAATTCAAATATGATAAAAGTAACACTTTTGATATAAAAATTTATCCATTATGCATACTTCTATGCATGAAAATAAAAATGATAAAAGTAACACTTTTGATATAAAAATTTATCCTTTATGCATACTTCTATGCATGAAAATAAAAATGATAAAAGTAACACTTTTGATATAAAAATTTATCCTTTATGCATACTTCTATGCATGAAAATAAAAATTGATAAAAGTAACACTTTTGATATAAAAATTTATCCTTTATGCATACTTCTATGCATGAAAATAAAAATGATAAAAGTAACACTTTTGATATAAAAATTTATCCTTTATGCATACTTCTATGCATGAAAATAAAAATGATAAAAGTAACACTTTTGATATAAAAATTTATCCTTTATGCATACTTCTATGCATGAAAATAAAAATTGATAAAAGTAACACTTTTGATATAAAAATTTATCCTTTATGCATACTTCTATGCATGAAAATAAAATTGATAAAAGTAACACTTTTGATATAAAAATTTATCCTTTATGCATACTTCTATGCATGAAAATAAAAATGATAAAAGTAACACTTTTGATATAAAAATCTATCCTTTATGCCTAATATAAAAATTTAATTTCTCTATGATTACAATGAAATTCTTTTAATTAATCTAGGATGATAATTCCTAGTATATGGTAGGAAGTCCTCTTTTCATGCTTTGAATGAAAGTATTTTATGTGTAAATTTTTACAAAATTTTACCATAGCTCCGCTGCTATGACCGATAAATCTCAATTATTTTAAAAGATAAAGCTTATCTTTAAGGAAAAAATTAGAATGATCCCTAATTGGATCATTAACCCATAATGGATTGAATCAAAAATAATCATGAAATACATAAACTAAAAGCATAGAAAAAAAACCATTAATTTGGTCTCAAGCATAGATTAATCTTGGATTAAGGAAAAGCTTTATGAAAAGCTTCATTTGGATTGAGAATGGGTCATGAGTATGACCATTTCTTGAGTGAGAGAGAGAAATTTCATAAAAACCATTAGAATTAAGCATAAATAGAAATTTATGTAATTCTTTACTATCATTAATCAATTAACTTCAATAGCATTCATCAAATTATGTAACTCTTTCACTACTATTCATCAATTAACTTCAATAGCATTCAAAAACGATTCCAATTAAGCTTCTCAAGCTTGAGAGGGGTTGAGAAGAGAGAAACATTGAGAAATTATAGAAAAGATCAAAATTCACCATTTACCTTACAAATTGCTTGATTCTTTGTTCACGGTAGAGGCCCCCAACCAATCAATTGGTTTAGTATGTTGATGGAGCCACCAATGGGGATTGAAGAAAGAGGGAAGTGTCAAAAACTAGTGAATTATTAATGAATTCAGAGTTCTTGGCTTAGGTGGAGTAGAGTAACAATACATTAAACATTATTGAGTTTCAATAAAGGGGAAGGCCTCTATTTATAGGAAAAAGTGAGCTCCTAACCAAACAAACTGATTCTAGAATTTTCCAACTCAGTTTGGTCAATTTTTGACCATTTTTAGGTCAGTTGAGCTAACTTTTTGCAACTAGACTTGAATTAGGAGAGAGGAGAGATGAAATATCTCAATTTTTATGAGTTTAAAACTCATTCAAGCATGTGAAATATGCACCTCCTTTAATGGACTCTCCTTCCTTACATATGTGTCAAAATGGAATCATTATACCCAAAATATCTCATATTTTTAATATTGCTCATAGTTTTTTACTAATAAACCTTGTACATTTTCAACTCTTCATCTTATGTGAGCATTTACTCATTTTTGGATACCCAAAATATCTCATATTTTTAATATTGCTCATAGTTTTTTACTAATAAACCTTGTACATTTTCAACTCTTCATCTTATGTGAGCATTTACTCATTTTTGGATACCCAAAATATCTCATATTTTTAATATTGCTCATAGTTTCTTACTAATAAACCTTGTACATAGTCAACTCTTCATCTTATGTGAGCATTTACTCATTTTTGGGTATCTTCTTTTACAAATTGGATTTATCTCCTCCCTACACATGGATTGATGCTATTGGCCCATAGGAACCTTAATTGGACCATAATTCAAAAATTTCTGAAAATCTAAATCCTTAGGCTAAGGTCCTTTATACCCATTTCCAATAAATTTCAATTGCACATTGGAAAGTTCTTTTTTGAATTTCTGTTTCAGGGGAATTCATTTTAATAATATGAGAAATTTTTCTATCTAAAAATATTCAAAATCTGAATATTTTCTCTCTATGTCAAAATAGGCAGAGACAAGATCTTTTATATTTCTGAAGAGGGGATTGATTACAGGGAAAGATGTTGGATATCTTGAGAGGCTGGGGAGGAATCTTACATTCTCTCCCACTTGAAAAATACGAGATGCCCTCATCTCGCAAACTGGGGGTAATTTCGTAAGATACACGAATATGAGACTGAGAGAAATTTTTTTAATTAAAATTAACCACCAAGAAAAGTCTCAAAGAGAGCAAGACTCAAGACAAGAACAAGATTTCAACTTTATTCATTCTTGGAACATATAAAGTAAGATAGAAGAACTTTTTACACTTCCATAAGCCCGTCCATCATATGGTCACAAAAGCAGCACTCACAAGATGCGCATGTATAAGGTAACTTATCTATGGGAATAATTTGGCTGGTTATTGCCGCACCTACCTCAGTGGCATGAGGTGATCTAACAAAAGGACCTCTGAGAGAGAGGCAAGCCAAAAACGGGGTAAAGGCATATCTTCTGATGAGGAAGAAAACACGCCAGTAAGAAGACCCGCTCAGAAAACCCAATATGCCTTGATCTCATCACGCAATAGTATCGGGGACCCAAACCCAAAGCTTCAATAACCATAGCCAAGCGGACATTGTTGCGAAAGTGCTACTGACCCCACGGTGTTACCCTAGTTATGTCTTGATAGGTCCGCCATTTGGTTTGAGCTACAGAAGTTCCCAAGTGAGGGAAAAGTGAGCGCTCATACAGTTCTATAAAATCCTTCTTCACAGACTCGCTTGTGTCTTAGATGAGGTAAAAGTGTTATTCTTATTAAAATTGATTTCTATGCATAATGAAACTTTTTTATTACAAAAGTATTATTCTTATTAAATTTGATTTCTATGCATAGAAAGATGCATAAAGGATTTTTTTAATTACAAAAGTGTTATTCCTATTAAAATTAATTTCTATGCATAGAAAGATGCATAAAGGATTTTTTTAAATTATAAAAGCGTTATTCTTATAAAAATTGAATTTTATGCATAAATAGATGCATAAACAAGTTATTTTTATTTTGAAAGTGTTATCCCTATGAAAATGGATTTTATGCATAAATAGATACATGAAAGGTTTCTTTTAATAAAAGTGTTATTCCCATTGAAGATGATTTTTTATGCATACATAGATGCATAAAGAATTTTTATATCAAAATTAGAATTCTCTTAAATTATATGTTTAAATTCTATGAGTCTTTGATAAATGAATAATTAAATACTCTAAGAGAGAAATTTTTATCGTTTTATATTTACACGGATTATAAAAAGAAAATTCAAGAAATCTATCGAGATCAAAATATTCAGATAAATGATTAATTTATTCCTCATTGGAATTTGTAACTAATTTAGAAATCAGTTAAGAGAATATTGAAAGAAAAAAATTTAGTAAAATAGTAACTAAATTGCCAAACCTTTTCGAGAAAGATAGTTCAGGAAAAATCTTATCCGACTCGAACCTTGAATCAGACCATGACCAATACCAAACTCTTTTGTCAGTTTCGAGGAAAGAAGGTGTGACAAGTTTAGAAGAAAATACCCTCAAAACTCCCGCCAAATCTGAAACTTAGTTTGAGACCCTTCGAAGTGATCTATGGATCAAGGTTATAGAATTCGAGGAATTCTGGTATGAAATTGAGAATTCCGATCAAGAAGTTTTGGGGATACTAATTCAAGAAATACTCCTTGTATTCAAAAGAAAATAAAACTGAAAATTTGCATAGATGTGATGTGAATAGATGTGATGATATGTGATGTGAATAGGTGTGATGAGATGCGTTGTAAATCAGATATATGTGAATAAATGGATGAGATGTAATGTGATGTGAAACGGGATGTGATGACATGTGAATCAGATAGATGTGAATGAATAGATGAGATGTAATGTGATGTGAAAACGGGATGTGAATGAATGAGATGTGATGTCATGGGAATCGAGATGTAAATGAATGATATGGGATGTGAATGGATGTGAATGTGTATGTGAAGAATGGATGTGAATGTGTACATGAAAATGGATGTGAATGTGTACATGAAAATGGATGTGAATGTGTATGTAAAAATGGATGTGAATGTGTATGTGAAGAATGGATGTGAATGTGTAAGTGAAAATGGATGTGGATGTGTATGTGAAAGAATGTGATGTGATGTAAAAAGAGATGTGATGTGACATGAATATATGTGGATGTGAAGTGATAGATATGAATGTATGGATAGATGTGGGTAGTCGTACATGTGAAAGATTCGATGGATGTGGATGAATGAGATGAGATGTGTATGAATGAGATTTGATGTGGATAGAAGTGATGTGATATAATGTGGATAGAATGTATGTGATGGGATGGTTATGAGAATGAATGTGATGGATATGAATGAGTGAATGTGATGGATATGAATGAATGTGATGTGATGGATGTAAATGGATGTAAATGTGATGGATATGAATGAATGTGATGTGATGGATGTAAATGGATGTGATGTAAATGAATGTGATGGACGTGAATAGATGTGATGTCATGTGAATCAGGATGTGAGTGAATGAGATGTGATGTCATGTGAATCGGGATGTGAGTGAATGAGATGTGATGTAAATTTGGATAGATGTGATATGTGATGTGAATGAATGAGATCTGATGAGATGTGGATATGGGTAGATGCAAGTGGATGAGATCTGATGAGGATAAATGAGGAAAGATGTGATGAGATGAAAATGATGTGATTGGATAAGAATGGGAATACATATGAAATGGATGTGGATTAAATAATGTGGAACAATGTGGAAAGACGAGAGTTCGTTATAGCAACTGTATTTATGACCTGTTTTTAAATGACTCTTTTATGTCAAGAATGTTGGGGAAGCATTTTGACCATCTTGAGAATGAGGTCGTGGAGACCTAACTAATAAAGTTGCAATAGCTGACGGAGATTCAATAAAGGACATCTCGCGTAGAAAGGTCGGCTGAGGTCTTGACTAGCCTCGGTTCGATTAAAATGGTGAGCTTCCAGTATGGTGGATAAGGGACCAAGGAAGCGGCCTATGAGTGAAGCGCTAGGTGACCTGCGAAGGATCCTAGAGGGTGCTGACCATATGGTGCTCGGGCTCTGGGTCGCGGAAGATATTCACACATGCGTTGGGGAAGATATTTTGGATCAAGGAATAAGAGTTGTTTTTTGAATTTGGGCATGGACCTAGTTGATTGACCTTGTTGGTCCTCAACGGATGAGTCCATGGCTCTTTTATATGGATTTGTTGGTTAATCTTGTTGATCTTCAACAGAGATTCCATTTTGATTTTTATAAGTGAATATACTGTTGGGTACTATGAGCTAGGAACTATCGAAAAGGCCCCTGAGTGGACACGTGGTGAGCGTTTTGGTTAAAAATGATGCCATAGGTACACCGATGAAGGAAAAATTAGAAATTAGGATTCAACCGGATGTTTTGGAAGACTATGATGAGTGATAATATAATTTCATTAAATGATTGTTTTAAAGATAGCTGAATCTCTGAAAAAGGAAATTTCATATTGGGTGTGTAAGTGGTGACTAGTTTTAAGTTTGCATGAATATTCAGCTAGGGGCCTGGGAACTCTTTTCCCTAGTACCCAGGACAAAACTTAACCAAATTCTTAAATGGATCCCATCACTATAGTGGTTGAGCAGTTGGCTAACTGATGGATCCCTAAAATGAGACTCAATTCTGTTATGGTCGGATAGATGAAGTAAATCTCGGATAAAAATTGTTTTATGGAAAAGAATCAACGGCTGTGTCTCTCAATGAGGAAAAAAGCGTTGGTCTGTGCAATCTTTTCCTTGATCTGACTATGGGACTTACGGGATCGGTTAGATCAGTTTAGTTAGTTAAGGCTCTTGACTACGTTAGAGTAAAAATATCCTGGAGGAATCGCTCGTGTTTTCCGGGCGAGGGAATTTTTTCCCAGGTTTGGTTTTGGAAGAACCGAGGGATTAGTCTCTTGTCCAAATATACGTGGGCGAGGCCCCGAGTGTGAAGTTAATCTACTATAATATAGTCCACAATTGCATAAACAAGGTGTGTCAATCACCTCGTGAATGCTTGTGCTCAGATTCTTCTAGGAGAAGATGTTGCTACGTAGCCACACTCCAAGCTCCACTCCAACGCTGCCGCCACACTCCAACGGAAGCTCAACCCTCCTCTCACTCAAGCACACACACTCACTCTCTCACATACATGCAAGAAAGCACACAAGATATCAAACAAGTAAGAGCCAAGCAAGAAAATAATAGCATATGAGAGTAGAGAAGAAGAGCACTCTATTGAATTAGCATAAGAGAACGAGTGGTGAGACTTCAAAAAATGACCCTTATCTTAGTCCCCATCCTTTACACCTTTAGTGAGCATACTTACAAAATAGGCCCATGGCTATCCACGGCCACCTAGGCTTGTGCAAACACTTAATCTAAGAATACAGTCTCCATAATTAATCTCGTGACACACCTTTCATAGACAAGAGGTGAACACACGTGCCATCCTCCATAGACAAGAGGTGAACACACGTGCCATCCTCCATAGACAATATGTGACTTTTGTTAAAATTACAGCAATGTGATGAGCTATGGTGGATCAAATGCTAGAATCAACATCATTAACAAAGAGATTAGATGATAATTAAGACATGATTAGTGAGAAATTAACTAATAGCTTAATGTAGGCATGGATAATCAAAAACCAACAAGTTCTCATTAGGCCAATGCCTCAATTTATAGAGTTTACATCCAAGCATCTAATCCCACTAATTTCTCCTTGATTCACTCCACCTCTTTTTCTTGATTCTCTCCACCTCTCCCAGAATATCTCCACACCTCCTAAGTCTCCTCATGCTACCCTTTATTCTCTCCCAGTAGATTCTTCTCACCTTTTTACAGGTTCTCTCACATTTACAGATTCTCTTTTACAACCTCTAGCCAAGGGCTTGTTCCCGCACACACCCTATTTACTTGTATATTTCAACACCTCCCCTCAAGTGAATAATCCTAGCACACCTAGACCCTATACCAAGTTTCCCTCTTACTTGATAGTCCGCGACCAGTGCATCAAGTCCCTAAACTCATAGTCCTTGACACTCTCTCTCTCTTTGTGTCCAAGGCTATTACAAGTGCCCGCAACCTTGACTAAAGTACTCACACATACATCTACCACATGGCCTGCATCATCGGTGGCTCAGAGGTGGTTTTACTCTATTGGGGCAGGTTACATTGGGTTGTGGGGTTTCTCTCTCTCTCTCTCTCTCTCTCTCTCTCTCTCTCTCTCTCTCTCTCTCTCTGAAAAGATGATCCGACTCCTCTTCTTTATAGGAGCCTCCATGAAGTTTGCCGATGTCATTCCTTCTCCACTGGGTTTGCTGTAGCAGTCTCTTGCCATGTGTCCTGGCTTTCCACAGCTGTGGCAAGTGAAGGTCCTTCCTCCTACTCTGCCTCTTCCTCGTCCTCGTCCTCGTCCTCGAGAGAATCCTCCTCAGGTCAAGAATGCTTTTTCTTCTCCTGCTGTTGAGTCGAGCCATTTATTCTCTGTGCCTCTGCTCTCTTGCTCTAGTAGAGCTCCTTCTATCTCGTGTAGATTCAATTCAAGTACATTCTTTAGTGTTGCTATAATATTTTTATATTCACCTTTGTCCACACTCTTTAAAAGCACTGCTAGTGCCTCATCATCTTCTACCTTTTTGCCACCAATAGCTGCCAGTTGTTGCTTAATGCTTTTATATCTGTTGAAGTGTGTGATTAAAGGTTCACTTTCCTTCATATCCAATTTGTAGAATTGCATTAATAGATTTATCTTTGAATTTTTAGCTTGTGTGCCAAATAATTTATTGAGTTTCCCATGCGTCTTTTGCCCATTGTATCCCCGTGATGTGATGAATGATTTCATCATTTAAACTGAGTGCAATAAGTCCCAATGATTTTTCATTCCTTATCTTCCACTCATTTTCCCCTCTCACCTCTGGGCATTCATCTCTTCCCTTAACTAGCCCCCCCCAACAGATTTTTCCTCATGAGCAGATACATGGTTTTTGTCTGCCATGTGTAAAACTGTTCCCCATTAAATTTGGCTATTTCTTGTGCTGTACTCATGATGATGTGAAGGGGGTCTTACCTCTTGATCCAATTTCAAGATTCAAGGGTAGTGTCTACCCTTTCACAACTCAATCTGGTGTTTAAGAGATGATTACAATAGATTTATCAGCATAAAGTCACCAGAAATTACATTAAATCAAGGGTAACCAATTTGTACGGAATGGTTGGAGTATCAAACCATCTCCGAATTGCAATCTAAAGTTATAGGGATCTGTATCAGATACCTAATGGTTAATTTGAACACTCAATTGCACCAAAATATAGTGATTAGCATTGATTAATCATGGATTAGCAAATTAATCCTCTATTTTGTGTGCAAAAAACATAGTATTCGGGGAGCCCAGATCTGAGGCCTTAGAGTTCAAATGAGGTCAAATCCTTTCAAGGCCATCAATAGCAATTAGTCTAGTAGAGGATTAAGCCAAGAAACACAAGATTTGACCAAACATTGAATGCTTAAGCTCTGTTTTACCAAAGTCGCCTGTGCAGATTTGATGAAGAGCTTGGATCTCACTATAGACTTGATCAAATCAAATTCTGACTTCACCAGCTTGTAGAGCATGCTTAAAAACCCCTAGGGCTAAGAGAAATTAGACCCATTGCAACTGGAGAAGACAAGATGTCAATTTTCCTCAAAAAAAAATGGCTCCTACAAATCTGCAAAAATCATGAGCTGTGATTGGCGGTTTGCTAGGCTGACTTGATGGGCTCGAGCACAACTGAGTTATCTATGCTGGGCTAGAGGCATTTGAGCTAATGTTGATCCTACAAGGAGAGGGAGCTCCTCCACTGGCTAGGGGTGTAGAGGTTAGTTAAAAAAGAGGTGAAAATATTAATTTTCTACTAATCCTAATTAGCCAGGTGATTAGCAAGATAATGGGCTCACAAATTGATGGATTCTAGGCTAGGCTCTGATACCATCTTAAAATTACAGCAATGTGATGAGCTATGGTGGATCAAATGTTAGAATCAACATCATTAAAGATTAGATAATAATTAAGATGTGATTAGTGAGCAATTAACTAATAGCTTATGTAGGCATGGATCAAAAACCAGCAAGTTCTCATTAGGCCAATGCCTCAATTTTTAGAGTTTACATCCAAGCATCTAATCCCACTGATTTCTCCTTGATTCACTCCACCTCTTTTGCTTGATTCTCTCCACCTCTCCCAGAATATCTCCACACCTCCTAAATCTCCTCATGCTACCCTTTATTCTCTCCCAGTAGATTCTTCTCACCTTTTTACAGGTTCTCTCACATTTACAGATTCTCTTCTATACAGCCTCTAGCCAAGGGCTTGTTCCCGCACACACCCTATTCACTTGTATATTTCAACAACTTTACCAACATGCAAAATGGGATGCGTAGTACTTAGTTCCCATCCTTAACACCTTGAGTGAGCATACTTACAAAATAGGCCCATGGCTATCCATGGCCACCTAGGCTTTTGCAAACACTTAATCTAAGAATACAATCTCCATAATGAATCTTGTGGCACACCTTCATAGACAAGAGGTCAACACACGTAAAACATACAATGATGCTTGGTGGAGGGGTGTCCAATGAGGGTTAACACCATGCTATTTATAATATTTGGAACATAAAGTACATCTACCAAGTAATTCACTTTGCCATCCTCCATAGACAATGGCAATTTACCAACATGCACAATGGAATGCATCGTATCATCATCTATTTCTACATATTAACTGGGTTTTTCATTTTCTCCATGTCTCTAAACCACTCATTCAAAGAAGGAATAAAGGGAATGACTCATTCCTGTGGAGTCGAGAACACTTGACATCGTTTACATAAAGTCCAAGACATGGGTGAAGGTCACCACATGAGAAAGACTTGAATTGATATTGGAGTAAAGATGATAAAAGTGATTATTTTAAAAATGGCCTTATAATTGTATTATATACCTTGGTCCCTTTTAAAACTTAGTAGTACCTTGGACCCCACATTGGGCCATGCCAAAGACCCTAGTCCTTTATCACTTTATTACAAACCATCCCCACCCATAGGTTTCGTCCTCAAAGCCTTATAACATTTAGGCTTCCAAATGGGTTGGGCATCCATAGAAAATTTCTCAAGTCCATGTCCAGCAAGTATATGGAAAAGAATGACTCATGTGAGAACATTTCTAAATGATCCATGGTTGTAAATCACTTCTAATTCACCCTAGACATGCAAAACAGCCCCAAACATGCTCTCCATGATGGTACCTCCTTTGCCAACATTTCCAAATGCAAGTTCAATGATGTCCAAGTATTATGAAGCACTCTAGCAAAGATTTATAGGAAATTCCCAACAAGAAAAACCACTTTTATACCTCTTCATTTGATCCACCAATAATGCCTTCATAACCTTCCAAGCTTGAGGCCGGTTGCCATGAAGATTCATCCTTGGGTAAACCTGTCCATTTTGACAAGGTACTCCACCAAAGAGTGGTTGGGTAACACCTTCTCTCTAGTGCCCAATACCTTTTCCGGTATATATTCAATCATACCTTCCTCATTCATTAGAGGTAGCTCATCTTGAACTTCCACTATTGGTCCCACATAAGCTTTCAATTGAGAGAAATGAAACACATCATGTATACGTGTGGTTACCAGTAGCAATAGCTTATAAGCTACTTGCCTAACTCTTCTCTCAATCTTGTATGGACCATAGTATCTATGAGCCAATTTGGTGTTTGTATTACCCTTGGGACATGCATATCTAGATTTTGGTATGCCTTAAAGCATCCAATCTCCTACATTGAATTCCACAAATCTCATATGGGCATCGGCATATTGCTTCATAATCCTTTGAGCATTCTTCAAATTATCCTTGCATTGTTGTATGAGGGTTTGCATTCTTTCCACCTCATCCTTTGCATTTTTATTTTAAAATCTCCTCCTTATTGATCACTATTGGCTCATTCACTTTGTACCCATAAGTAGCCTCAAAAGGAGACATGCATGACTTATACTATTGCAACAACCAAACTCTTTGAAAGGTATCCACTCATCCCAAGAATGTTCAGTATCATGGCAAAAGTGCCTCAAATATGTCCCCACCCACTTATTGACCCTCTCCCTTTTCCCATCCGTCTTTGGGTGGTGATAGGCGATGCTAGCAGTCAACTTGATACCCATGAGCTCAAATAACCATTTCCAAAATGAACCCATAAACTTGACATCTCTATCACTCATAATTTGTTGAGGCATTCTATGAAACTTGAATACAAACTCCACAAATTTCCTTGCAGCCATAGATGCCGCATGGGTGACCTTGGTAGGAATAAAGTGTGCCATATTTATTAATCGATCCACCACTACAAGATGTCCCAACGCTTCCTTGTGTGAGGAAGTCCGGTGTGATGAAATCCATGGATATATGCATCCACTTTCCCTCGAGAATAGGTAAGGACTAAACTAAACCTCTTGGATTATATGTTGGATCCTTATTTGATTGACACGGCAAACACCTTGTGACATATGCATGCACATCTCTCCACATTCCTTTCCACAAAAGACAATCTTCCTTATCTTATTGAAGGTTTTGTAGAGACCCAAATGACCCACCATAGGGGTTACATAAATTTCCTCCATCACCTTGCTCTTGTATGATGAACTAAGAACAAGATAAATCTTGTCCTTATAGTACAAGAGACCATTCTTGAGCTCATAATGGGGAAAATCTTCATGGGTGCCTTGCTATAAATTTTACACCACTTGTGACACTTCTTCATCCAAGAGATATTACTCTTGAATATCCATGATCCAATCCTCATGTAGCTCCAATTTTGCATTCAATGAAAAAGCCCACATTCGTGAAAGAGCATCGTCCCACTATGAGTGATATCAAAATCATAGTTTTGCAAAATAGCCAACCATCTTCTTTGACTTAGAGATAGCATTGTTTGTGATAGAAAATATTTAAGCACCGTATGAATTATGCATCTTTCTATGCATAGAAATCAATTTTAATAAGAATAACACTTTTGTAATAAAACAAAATTCCTTTATGCATCTTTCTATGCATGGAAATCAAATTTAATAAGAATAACACTTTTGTAAGTAAAAAAATCCATTATGCATCTTTCTATGCATAAAATCAATTTTAATAATAATAACACTTTTGTAATTAGAAAAAATCCTTTATGCATCTTTCTATGCATAGAAATCAAATTTAATAAGAATAACACTTTTAAAATAAAAAGAATTTATTTATGCATCTATTTATGCATAAAAATCAATTTTTATAAGAATAACACTTTTATAATAAAAAAATTTCTTTATGCATCTTTCTATGCATAAAAATCAATTTTAATAAGAATAACACTTTTGTAATAAAAAAATCCCTTTATGCATCTTTCTATGCATAGAAATCAAATTTAATAAGAATAACACTTTTGTAATAAAAAAATTCCATTATGCATCTTTCTATGCATAGAAATCAATTTTAATAAGAATAACACTTTCGTAATTAAAAAAATTCCTTTATACATCTTTCTAACATAGAAATCAATTTCAATAAGAATAACACTTTTGTAATTAAAAAAATTCCTTTATGCATCTTTCTATGCATAGAAATCAAATTTAATAACAATAACACTTTTGTAATAAAAAAGTTCCATTATGCATCTTTCTATGCATAGAAATCAATTTTAATAAGAATAACACTTTTTTAATAAAAAAGAGATTCCTTTATGCATCTTTCTATGCATAAAATCAAATTTAATAAGAATAACACTTTTGTAATGAAAAAATTTCCTTTATGCATCTTTCTATGCATAGAAATCAAATTTAATAAGAATAACACTTTTGTAATAAAAAAATCCATTATGCATCTTTCTATATGCATAGAAATCAATTTTAATAAGAATAACACTTTTGTAATAAAAAAATTTTCTTTATGCATCTTTCTATGCATAGAAATCAAATTTAATAAAAATAACACTTTTGTAATAAAAAAAACTCCTTTATGCATCTTTCTATGCATAGAAATCAATTTTAATAAGAATAACACTTTTGTAATTAAAAAAAATCCATTTTCCATCTTTCTATGCATAGAAATTAAATTTAATAAGAATATCAGTTATATCCTTGCATATTCATAGGTAAATATGTACATGGAGTAATTAGAATATTTCTTTTAGATGCAAAAATGGTGGGAATAACTCTTTTGGAATAACATAAAAACAAACTTTCTTTTTCATAAATTTTTGGAAACTTTTGCCATAGCCTCCTTTGTATGGCTGACCATTTCTCATTTTTATCATTCTTTATTTAACTTAAATTAACCCAAATTAGATTTATCAAACTCTAATCTACACAATTTTCTAAATTCAAGAGAGTAAACAATAAGAAGAGTTTAATTAATCCCTTAGTTAATCTTTCTAGGATTGAGAAAGGTTGGAATAATGTAAAGAGGAGAAGGGGTGGCCTTTTTACCAAAGGCATAGCATTTGAATTTAATTCAACATTTGAAAAACATAAAAATTAAGAAAACCATAGATTTTTCATTAAACAAGTAAGAAAATTAGCTTACATGGAGCTTGTAAGCTCTCCTTTGGCTTGAGGGATTGAGGATTCTACTCTTGTTTGAAGCAAGAGTGACCACCAATTCACTTTAGAGAGGATTAGGCCAAAAACAATTGAATTATTAAAAAATTCAATGTAGATGGCTCAAGACAGGAGCAAAGTAACAGTGCAAAAACACCATTAAGCTTTTACAAAGAGGGAGGCTTCTATTTATAGGAAAAAGTGAGCCTCTAACCAAGCAAAGTGATTCTAGAATTTTCCAGATCAATTTGGTCAATTTTTGACCATTTTTGGGTCAGTTCAGCTTACTTTTTGGATCTAGTTTTGAAACAGGAGAGAGGAGAGATGAAAATATCTCATTTTATTGATTAATAATTTGGGGTAATGATGAGAAAAAAGACATCTACTTCATGAGGGAAGATCCCCACACTGAGGTGTCAAATTTTAATTTTTTTTGTTCTTTTCTTTGGTCCTTAGTCCACTCTTCATCTTATGTGAGAATTTACTCATTTTTGGAGGGGTTTTCTTTTATTCTTCAATTTATCTCCTCCCTACATTTGGATTAATCTTATTGGTCCAAAGGAACCTTAATTGGACCATAATGTAAAATTTTTTAAAAATCTGGACCCTTAGGCTAAGGTCCTTTATACCTATTTTCAATTAATTCCAATTGCATATTCAAAAGTTCTTTTTGAATTTTTGTTTCGAGGGAAACCATTTTAGACACTAGGAGGATTTTTATATCCAAAAATATCTCAATTTTGAATTACCTCCCTCTAGACATTTTCTCTCTCCAGGTCAAAACAGGGTAAAACAGGATCTTTCTTTTATTTCAAAGAGAGGAATAATTATAAGATCAGAAGGGGAGGTTCTTACACCTGCACATCTCAAAATCTAGAGGGAAGAATCTTACATCCTACCCCACTTAAAAAACGCGAGATGTCCTCATCTCGTAAACTAGAGGACAACTCTTTCCCTTAAGATCCAACTGATTTTGGGGTTCCTTATAGTCTCGTGAACCCAATAGAATCCTGGGATAAAGATCTCTTATATAGAACTCATCATCAGATAACAATTCGTTCAGATCATATCATTCATATCCTTAACACAATAATGGTCCATTAGATCAAAATTTCTATCTGAACATTACTCCATGGGAATTTCAATTATACAGGTTTTTAATTTGTCATCCCTTAACTTGATCCACTAGGTCAAGTGTTAACAGTAGCAATCTATCAGCATAATCCACTAATCTCATAGTGATTTGCTGAAGTCATTTTCATCATTCCAGTTATGAACATCATCACAGGGACTCGTCCCATTCATCCTCATTGTGGTTTTGCTCAGCTTATCACTTTTCAACCAAAATTTAGGAATCATCATTTTTCAATCAGAATCCAATTCAACTCATGGGTTCTCAACCAAAATTTTAAAATCAATTCTCAACGAGAATTTTAAAATCATATCAACAATTCACATTCATCATCTAGATAGCATTTTTGCTTATAATTTCAAGGTCTTAGATTTACTCGTATATACTGCTAGTAAAGAGTTACAGTTATACCCTCGGTATATACGGGTAGTCACGGTCCTTGGAATTTTAAGGTAAATACCATCATGTCTAGGCCTCAAGCAAGTCAGTGATTCCATACAATTGCGGTACTTCCATTTGAAGATCCAATTACCTATTTATGAATCTTCATTCTAAATATCAATTTGTATGAATTTCATCACACAATTACAACCTTTTACTGCTACTTCATAAAGTTTTGACATTTCTGGTTTTCGACTTGATCCACTTTAGCCAATTTGCTCTGATACTAGCTGAAAGATCCCTGTCCCCACCGTGTAACAAATTCTGGGGTGCTAGCACCAGAAGTAGCACTTCTTGTGCGAGGCAGGGTCCCTCACTCGAGGCCTCACCCACGTATATCCAGACAAGAGACTAATCCCTCCGTTCTTCCAAAACCAAACCCTAAAAAACTTCCCTCGCCCAAAAAACACAGGCAATTCCTCTAGGATATTTTTACTCTAACATAGTCAAGAGCCTTCACTAACTGAACTGATCTGACCAAACCCATAAGTCCCATAGTCAAATCAAGGAAAAGATTGCACTTGGATCATAGAGACCAACACTTTTTTCCTTATTGAGAGACACAACCGTTGATTCTTTTCCATAGAACAATCTTTATCCGGGATTTACTTCATCTATTGTACCAAACAGAATTGAGTCTCATTTTAGGGATCCATCAGTCTAGCCTAACCCCATCCAATCCCGTGGGTTAGCCAACCGCCCATTCACATCCCGATTCACATGACATCACATCCATTCACATCCTATATCATTCATTCACATCCCGATTCACATGACATCACATCCATTCACATCCCATTTTATTCATTCACATGACATCATATCCATTCACATACCATTTCATTCATTCATATCCCAATTCACATGACATCATATCCATTCACATACCATTTCATTCATTCACATCCCGATTCACATGACCGCACATCCATTCACATCTCGAATCACATGACATCACATCCATTCACATCTCATATCATTCATTTACATTCTGATTCACATGACATCACATCCATTCACATCCCATATCATTCATTTACATTCTGATTCACATGACATCACATCTCATCCATTCATTCACATTTATCTGATTCACATCACATCTCATCACATCTATTCATCTCATAATCTCATCACTTATATCTGATTCGCATCACATTCATCACATCTATTCATCTCATATTCTCATCACTTCTATTCACATCACATCTATCCAATCATCTATCTGATTCGCATCACATTCATCACATCTATTCATCTCATATTCTCATCACTTCTATTCACATCACATCTATCCAATCATCTATCTGATTCACATCTTATCTCATCACATCTATTCACCTCACATCTCATCACCTCTATTCACAGAATTTAAACATAGAATTTAAGAGGATCCTAATTTTTGATATAAAGATTCTTTACACATCTATTTATGCATAATTCAAATTAAAGAAAAATAACACTTTTGAAATAAAATTAAATCCTTTATGCATCTTTCTATGCATAAATTCAATTTTAATGAGAATAACACTTTTGAAATACAAATAAATTCCTTTATGCATCTTTCTATGCATAAAATCAAAATTAATGAGAATAACTCTTTTGAAATAAAACTAAATTCCTTTATGCATCTTTCTATGCATAAAATCAAAATTAATGAGAATAACTCTTTTGAAATAAAAATAAGCTCCTTTATGCATCTTTCTATGCCAAAATCAAAATTAATGAAAATATAACTCTTTTGAAATAAAAATAAATTCCTTTATGCATCTTTCTACGCATAAGATCAAAATTAATGAGAATAACTCTTTTGAAATAAAAATAAATTCCTTTATGCATCTTTCTATGCATAAGATCAAAATTAATGAGAATAACTCTTTTGAAATAAAAATAAATTCCTTTCTACATCTTTCTATGCATAAGATCAAAATTTGATGAGAATAACACTTTTGAAATTAAAAAAAATTCTTTTAGAATGCTCAAACGAATGGGATTACTCTTTTAGAATAACCCAATAATAAACTTTAGTTCTATAAAATCTAAGAAAATTTTGCCATAACCTCCTTTGTATGGCTGACCATTTGTCAATTTTTACATTCAATTTATGACTTGAATTAATCCAATTTGAATTCTAATATCTCTAATCTACTCCATTTCCCAAAAATCAAGAGAGTAAACAATGAAAAGAGTTTAATAAATCTTTTAATTAATCTTTCTAGGATTAAGAAGGGCTGAATTATAAAGAAGAGAAGGGGGTGGCCTTTCCATCAAGGCATAGCATCGGATTTTAATTCAAACATTTACAAAGCATAAAATTTAAGAAAACCATAGATTTAAAATTCACCAATAAGTAAGAATTAAGCTTACATGGAACTTGTAAGCTTTCCTTTGGCTTGAGGGATTGAGGGTTCTACTCTTATTTGCAACAAGAGTGGCCACCAGTTCTTTTGGAGAGGATTTAGTTAAAAATAATTGAATTATCAAGTGAATTCAATATATTTGACTCTGGGGAGGAGTAGAGTAACATTGCATAAATAGTATTAACCTTTTACAAAGGGGAAGGCTTCTATTTATAGGAAAAAGTGAGCCTCTAACCAAGCAAACTGATTCTAGAATTTTCCAGATTAGTTTCGTCACTTTTTGACCATTTTTAGGTCAGTTTAGCTTACTTTTTGGATCTAGTTGAAACTGGAGAGAGGAGAGATGAAAATATCTCATTATTTGTGAGTTTAAAACTCATCTGCACATATGAAATAGGTGCCTCCTTCATGAGGGGAATTCCCCACACTGAGGTATCAAAAATGCATCATTTCCTCTAAATATCTTTTCTTTTTTAACTAATAAACCTTGTTTTTAGTCAACTCTTCATCTTATGTGAGCATTTACTCATTTTTTGAGGGGATTTTCTTTTATTCCTCAATTTATCTTCTCCCTACATTTGGATTAATCTTATTGGTCCATAGGAACATTAATCCAAAATTTTCAGAAAATCTGGACCCTTAGGCTAAGGTCCTTTTTACCTATTTTTCAATTTATTCCAATTGCACAATGGAAAGTTTTTTTTGAATTTCTATTTTAGTGAAAATCATTTTAATAAGAAGAGATATTTTTCCATCCAAAGATATCTAAAAACTGAATTATCTCTCTCTAGAATATTTTCTCTCTCTAGGCCAAAATAGATAGAAACAAGGTCTATTATTATTCTGTAAAGGGGATTGATTATAGGGGGAGAAACAAGACATCTTGAGGGGTTGGGGGAGGAATCTTACATCCTACCCCACTTAAAAAACGTGAGATGTCCTCATCTCTCGCAGGTGGAGTATGATCTCTTTCATCATCTTCTTCTTCTTCAATCACTTCCAGCGTTACTGCCTTGGAAGTGGACGGCCGATTTGGGAACAACTCTCTTTGACTTCCCCTCTTCTAAGGCAGAGGTCTTGTATTACTTTGGTTTGAAACTGCGGGTTGGTTAGAGGGTCTACCTCTGGGATTTCCCTAATTTTGGCGGATAGAAACCTGATTACTCTGGAAGTCTGGAATCTTGATCCCTAATTTCTCTGTCCTGAAAACCTTGATCCAAAAGGAGTTGGACAATCCATACTGCGATGTCCAAATCCTTGATAGTTATAGCATTTCACTCCCTTGTTCTTCAACGGTGGAACTTCTGTAGTTGAATTCCAGGGGATTGAGTTTCGGGAAAAGGACATTTCTTTCATCTTAGAACTTCCCATATCCTGGGCTTGGCCTTGATATCTCTTAGGCGGTGGAAGGTTGGAATCACCTTCTGGAACTAAAAACCTTTTGAAAGGTGATGGTGCTAGCTTTGGTGGGACCTTGATATCAAAGGCCTTGGAGAAATCCTTCACCATCCGCACTGCTTCGGCCATGGAAACTGGCTTGGCATTCTTCACCAAAATATTCAAAGGTTCGTTCAGTCCCCGAATGAGCGGTGGTGAGTATTTGAGGAGGAGAGAAAACGCTTGGTAATATACTTCAATAGTTCTGCTTCCCTGGGTTAGCTCTAAGAGTTCGTTCATCTTTGTTTCCAAAAAGCCGGGAGAACAGAACCTTGTCCTTAGGTAAATTTTGAGATCATTCCATGTCTGGGTATTCCGAAATAGACGGTTTGTCTTGCATAATCCACTAATCTCATAGTGATTTGCTGAAGTCATTAACGTCATTCTAGTTATGAACATCATCACATAGGGACTCATCCCATTCATCCTCATTGTGGTTTTGCTCAGCTTATTACATTTCAACCAAAATTCAGGAATCATGATTTTTCAATCAGAATCCAAATCAACTCATCAGTTCTCTACCATATTTTAAAAATCATATCAACCACATTCGAATTCATCATTTGGATAGCATTTATGCTTATAATTTCAAGTCTTAGATTTACTCATATATACTGGCAGTAAAGAGCTGCAATTATACCCTTGGTATATATGGGTAGCCATGGTCCTTGGAACTATAAAAGGTAAATACCATCATGTCTAGGCCTCAAGCAAGTCAGGATTCCATACAATTGTAGTACTTCCATCTGAAGATCCAATTGTCAATTTAAGAATTTCATTCTGAATATCAATTTGTATGAATTTTATCACACAATTATAGCCTTTTACTACCTCTTCATAAATTTTTGACATTTTTGGCTTCTCGGTTGATCCTCATTAGCCAATTTGCTCTGATACCAGCTGTGAGATCCCTGTCCCCACCGCGCAATAAATTCAGGGGTGCTAGCAGCGAAAGAAGCACTTTTTGCACGGGCGAGGGTCCCACACTCGAGGCCTCGCCCAACGGATATCCGGACAAGAGACTAATCCATCAGTTCTTCCTAAAGCAAACTCGGAAGAACTTCCCTTGCCTAGAAAGCACGGGCGATTCCTCCAGGATAATTTTTCTCTAGCGTAGTCAAAAGCCTTAACTAACTGGACTGATCTGACCGAACCCGTAAGTCTCATAGTTAGATCAAGGGAAAGATTGCACTTGGATCATAGAGACCAATGCTTTTTTCCTCATTGAGATGCACAGCCGTTGATTCTTTTCCATAGAATAATTTTTATTCGGGATTTACTTCATCTATCATACCAATAAAAATTTAGTCTCATTTTAGGGATCCATCAATCCAGCCTAGCCCCGTGGGTTAGCCAACCGCCCAACCACTGTAGTGAGAGATATGATGTGGATAGAAGTGATGTGATATAATGTGGATAGAATGTATGTGATGGGATATAATGTGGATCGAATGTATGTGATGGGATGGTTATGAGAATGAATGTGGTGGATATGAATAAATGAATGTGATGGATATGAATGAATGTGATGTGATGGATGTAAATGGATGTGATGTAAATGAATGTGATGGACATGAATAGATGTGATGTGATGTGAATCAGGATGTGAATGAATGAGATGTGATGTCATGCGAATCGGGATGTGTGAATGAGATGTGATGCAAATTGGGATAGATGTGATGTAAATTGGGATAGATGTGATATGTGATGTGAATGAATATGATGTGATGAGATGTGGATGAGATCTGATGCAGATAAATGAGGAAAGCTATCATGAGATGGAAAATGATGTGATGAGAATGATAATACATATGAAATAAATGAGGATTGATGTGGAACAATGTGGAAAGACAAGAGTTTGTTATAGAAACTGTATTTATGACGTGTTTTTAAATGACTATTTTATGTAAAAAATGCTGGGAAGCATTTTGACCGTCTTGTGATTGAGGTTGTGGAGACCTAACTGATAAAGTTGCAACAGCTGAAACGGAGAGTGAACGGAGGACATCTCGCATAGCAAGGTTGGCCGAGGTCTTGACCAGCCTCGGTTGGATTTAAATGGTGAGCTTCTGGTACGGTGGATGAGGGACCAAGGAAGCAGCCTATGAGTGAAGCTCTAGGTGACCTGCGAAGGATCCTAGAGGGTGCTGACCATATGGTGCTCGGGCTTTGGGTCACCGAATATACCCACATGTACGTCGTGGAAGATATCAGAACAAGGAGTAAGAGTTGTTTTCTGAATTCGACAATGGATCTGGTTGATTGACCTTGCTGGTCCTCAACAACAACGGATGAGTCCATGGCTCTTTTATATGGATCTGTTGGTTGATCTTGCTGATCTTCAACGGAGATTCTATTTTGATTTTTATAGGTGAATATATTGCCCGGTACTATGAGCTAAGACCTATCCAAAAGGCCCTTGACTGGATAGGTGGTGAGTGTTCTGGTTGTTGCCAATGATGCCATAGGTATACCAATGAAGGAAAAATTGGAAATTAGGATTCAACCGGATATTTTTGAGGATTATGATCAGTGATACTATAGTTTCATTAAAAGATTGTTTTAAAGATAGTTGAATCTGTGAGAAAGGCAATTTCATATTGGGTGTGTAAGTGGTGTAACTAGTTTTAAGTTTACATGAATATCTGGCTAGAGGGCCGGGGAACTCTTTTCCGTGGTACCCGCCGGGACAAAACCTAACCAACTTCTTAAATGGATCCCATCACTACAGTGGTTGGGCGGTTGGCTAACCCACAGGACTGTAAGCTGGACTGATGGATCCCATCACTATGGTGCTCGGGCTCTGGGTCACCAAAGATACCCACACATATATCATGGAAGATATTGGAACAAGGAGTAAGAGTTGTTTTCTAAATTCAGGCATGGATTTGGTTGATTGACCTTGCTGGTCCTCAATGGATGAGTCCATGGCTCTTTTATATGGATCTGCTGGCTGATCTTGCTGAATCTTCAACGGAGATTCCATTTTGATTTTTATAAGTGAATATATTGCCGCGTACCTTAATAGTGTTAATGCACTCTTACTCTACTCCTACCCTGAGCCATCTACATTGAATTTTTTAATAGTTCAATTGTTTTTGGCCTGATCCTCTCCAAAGTGAATTGGTGGCTACTCTTGCTTCAAACAAGAGTAGAACCCTCAATACCTCAAGCCAAAGGAGAGCTTACAAGCTCCATGTAAGCTAATTTTCTTACTTGTTTAATGAAATATCTATGGTTTTCTTAATTTTATGTTTTGTAAATTTTGAATTAAATTCAAATGCTATGCCTTTGATAAAAAGGCCAACCCCTTCTCCTCTTTACATTCCAACCTTTCTCAATCCTAGAAAGATTAACTAAGGGATTAATTAGCTCTTCTTATAGTTTACTCTCTTGAATTTAGAAAATTGTGTAGATTAGAGTTCTATAAATCTAATTTGGGTTAATTTAAGTTAGATAAAGAATGATAAAAATGAGAAATGGTCACCCATACAAAGGAGGTTATGGTAAAATTTTCCAAAATTTTGTGGAAAAGAATGTTTGTTTTTATGTCATTCCAAAAGAGTAATTCCCACCATTTTTGCATCTAAAAGAAATATTCTAATTACTCCATGTACATATTCACCTATGAATATACATGGATATACTAAATTTGATTTTTATGCATAGAAAGATGCATAAAGGAAATTTTTTTATTACAAAAGTGTTATTCTTATTAAATTTGATTTCTATGCATAGAAAGATGCATAATGGATTTTTTTTTAAATTATAAAAGTGTTATTCTTATTAAATTTGATTTCTATACATAGAAAGATGCATAAATGAAATTTTTTTAATTACAAAAGTGTTATTCTTATTAAAATTGATTTCTATGCATAGAAAGATGCATAATGGAAACTTTTTTAATATAAAAGTGTTATTCTTATTAAATTTGATTTCTATGCATATAGAAAGTTGCATAATAAATTTTTTAAATTATAAAAGTGTTAATCTTATTAAATTTGATTTCTATGCATAAAAAGATGCATAAAGGAATTTTTTTAATTACAAAAGTGTTATTCTTATTAAATTTGATTTCTATGCATAGATACAAAAGTGTTATTCTTATTAAATTTGATTTTTATGCATAGAAAGTACATAAAGGATTTTTATTATTATTATAAAAGCGTTATTCTTATAAAAATTGAATTTTATGCATAAATAGATGCATAAAGAAATTCTTTTTTTTAAGTGTTATTCCTATTAAATTTGATTTTTTGCATAAATAGAGGCATAAAAGGATTTTTTTAATAAAAGTGTTATTCCCATTGAAGTTGATTTTTATGCATAAATAGATGCATAAATAATTTTTATATCAAAATTAGAATTCTCTTAAATTCTATGAGTATTTGATAAATAAATAATTAAATACTCTAAGAGAGAAATTTCTATCATTTTATATTCACACGGATTGTAAAAAGAGAATTCAGAAAATCTTTTGAGATCGAACTATTCAGATAAATGATTAATCTATTCCTCATTGGAATTCGTAACTAATTTAAAAATTAGTTAAGTGAGAATGAAATTTAGTAAAATAGTAACTGAATTATCAAACCTTTTCAAGAAAGATAGCTCAGGAAAGATCTTATCCGACTCAAATCTTGAATCAAATTATGACTAGGACCAAACTCTTTCGTCAGTTTCGAGGAAAGAAGGTGCGACCAGTTTAGAAAAATGCACTCAAGACTTCCGCCAAATCTGAAACTATGTTTGAGACCCTTCGAATTGATCTGTGGATCAAGGTTATATAATTCAAGGAATTCTGGTATGAAATTCAGAATTTCGATCAAGAAGTTTTGGGGATACTAATTCAAGAAATACTCCTTGTATTCAAAAGAAAATCAAACTGAAAACGTGCATAGAAATGAGATGTGATGTGAATAGATGTGATGATATGTGATATGTGAATAGATGTGATGAGATGCGATGTGAATCAGATAGATGTGAATGAATGGATGAGATGTGAATCGGAATGTGAATGAATGAGATGTGATGACATGTGAATCAGGATAGATGTGAATGAATGAATGGATGAGATGTAATGTGATGTGAAACGGGATGTGAATGAATGAGATGTGATGTCATGGGAATCGGGATGTAAATGAATGATATGGAATAAGAATGGATGTGAATGTGTATGTGAAGAATGGATATGGATGTGTATGTAAAGAATGGATGTGAATGTGTATGTGAAGAATGGATATGGATGTGTATGTGAAGAATGGATGTGAATATGTGAAAGAATGGATGTGGATATATGTGAAAGAATGGATGTGGATTTGTATGTGAAAGAATGTGATGTGATGTAAAGAGATGTGATGTGACATGAATATATGTGGATGTGAAGTGATAGATATGAATGTATGGATAGATGTGGGTAGTCGTACATGTGAACGATTGGATGGATGTGGATGAATGAGATGAGATGTGTATGAATGAGATATGATGTGGATGAATGAGATGAGATGTGTATGAATGAGATATGATGTGGATAGAAGTGATGTGATATAGTGTAGATAGAATGTATGATGTGACGGGATGGTTATGTGATGAGAATGAATGTAGTGGATATGAATGAATGAATGTGATGGATATGAATGAATGTGATGTGATGGATGTAAATGGATGTGATGTAAATGAATGTGATGGACATGAATAGATGTGATGTGATGTGAATCAGGATGTGAATGAATGAGATGTGATGTCATACGAATCGGGATGTGAGTGAATGAGATGTGATGTAAATTGGGATAGATGTGATATGTGATGTGAATGAATATGATGTGATGAGATGTGATATGTGATGTAAATATGAATCGGGATGTGAGTGAATGAGATGTGATGTAAATTGGGATAGATGTGATATGTGATGTGAATGAATATGATGTGATGAGATGTGGATATGGTAGATGCGAGTGGATGAGATCTAATACGGATAAATGAGGAAAGATGTGATGAGATCTGATGCGGATAAATGAGGAAAGATGTGATGAGATGGAAAATGATGTGATGAGAATGGGAATACATATGAAATAAATGAATTCGGGCATGGATCTGGTTGATTGACCTTGGTGGTCCTCAATGGATGAGTCCATAGCTCTTTTATATGGATCTGTTGGTTGATCTTGCTAAATCTTCAACGGAGATTCCATTTTGATTTTTATAAGTGAATATATTGCCAGGTACTATGAGCTAAGAACTATCCAAAAGGCCCCTGAATGGACAGGTGGTGAGTGTTCTGGTTGCCAATGATACCATAGGTACACTGATGAAGGAAAAATTGGAAATTAGGATTCAACTGGATATTTTGGAGGATTATGATCAGTGATACTATAGTTTCATCAAAAGATTATTTTAAAGATAGCTGAATCTGTGAGAAAGCAATTTCATATTGGTTGTGTAAGTGGTGTGACTAGTTTTAAGTTTGCATGAATATCCGGCTAGGGGGCCTGGGAACTCTTTTCCCTGGTACCTGCCGGGACAAAACCTACAACTTCTTAAATGGATCCCATCACTACAGTGGTTGGGCGGTTGGCTAACCCACCGGCTGGATTGATGGATCCCTAATATGAGACTCAATTCTGTTATGGTACGATAGATGAAGTAAATCCCAGATAAAAATTGTTCTATGGAAAAGAATCAACGGCTGTGCCTCTCAATAAGGAAAAAAGCGTTGGTCTCTATGATCCAAGTATGAGTCTTTTCCTTGATCTAACTATGGGAACTTACGGGTTAGGTCAGATCAGTTCAGTTAGTTAAGACTCTTGACTATGTTAGAGTAAAATTATCGTGAAGGAATTGCCCGTGCTTTCCAGGCGAGGGAAGTTTTTTCGAGTTCCGTTTTGGAAGAACCGAGGGATTAGTTTCTTGTCCGGATATACGTGGGCGAGGCCCTGAGTGAAGGACCCTGCCCCATGCAAAAGTGCTACTTCCACTGCTAGCACCCCAGGATTCGTTGTGCGGAGGGGACATGGATCTTTCAGCTCGTATCAGAGCGAACGGTACTCCGCCTGAGATGCGTTGATGTCCCAATTTTAGAGAGAGTGAACGAAAGTGAGTACCCTCATCGTACAACCACCTGCCGATGGAACAATCTACCCCAAATGACCAATCATGAACTCCACTCCTCCTTAGTGATCTTGGTTTGTTAGTGTACTTTACTCATCTAAGTGAGCATCATTTTCTTATGCTTCACTAATTTTGAGTTTTAGTCCTTTTTTCCAGTCCAACACAACTACTGAAGTTTGTAAGTGACAACAACCACAAAGGCTTTCTTGGATACATATCTATCTAGTCTGCTATTGTTGATATGTATAGGTGTCTATACCAACAAGAGGCAGAAGACAAAACTTAGAAGGTTGCTGAGTGATCATTTAGGACTGAAAGAACAACTTAAAAAAGGCTCACGTTAAATATCGGGGTGCTTGCATACGTGGCACCCCACGGGCCCGATCACTCGGTCAATGGCTGTGGTGATGGGCCCATTTGTAGACATATGTCCATAAGGTGTTATGGACATGTGTGTATATTGCAAGTGTGCATGCGGTGTAGTGGATAGGAGCTTCGCCTCCCTTGGTGGCAGGGACCTAGGTTCAAATCCCAACAAATGCACCGACATACAGACGTGTGTTCATAACTCTTTTGTACCACTGTCTGCACTACTATCTAGACCGAGGCAATCACCAGCTAGGTGACCGCTCATGCTGGGGCCCGCGGGCTGCCACGTATGCAGGCACCCCAAAATTTACCATGAGCCCTTTAAAAAGAGGTTGACGAACTCAAGATGACCCAACAGAAGCTGAAGAAAGCAAGGAAAAAAGCTACCCCATTGGGAGATAGACAAGTTAAAAAATTTACAAAACTTAAACCTGGTAGTGGAGAGTGCAAGCAAGGTAAGACTTCTTATGCCTTTATTACTTGAAATGCAATGATAATATAGATTTAAACTAGAAATTGAGGAAACCACTCTTATTGTAGAAACATTTTAGAGCCTAACAAAGATAATGCCATTCCTAATATTCTTCCAATCAAACAAACATTTTAGAGCCTAACAAAGATAATGCCATTCCTATTATTCTTCCAATCAAACAAATGAAAGGTTTGCTATTAAGAAGAATTGCAAAAAACATGATTTAAGAGAAGAAGTACAAGACAATCAAACATAATGTTGTGAAACAATTTGTGGACACCAAAAAAGTTATGTAAATGCTATTCAAGAGGCAATAGATGAAAGTGGAGTTAGCAAAAAAGGTTTCACCTCTATCTTCAAGGCTGTGTCATCGACTTTGAAAGATCAAAGAATCAAATGTGTGATTTTGCCTACACCTGCAGAAGTATGGAATATGAGAGGCCTACTATATCAACAAGTGGATGACTACATTGGCCAATGCTTCCATATTGAAGGACTGCTTATTTAAGGGTGAGAAGGGGAGTAATATGTATAATCCTTGGAACAACATTTTTGTTAATCTCCAACAAATGTAAACAAGAATGGTTGAGTACTATGGTATCACTTTTGAAGAGTGCCAAGGACATTTGAAGTTTGTTATAAAACTAGATAAATGTGAAATTATTAAAGAGAAAAATATTGAGAATGTGATAATTACACTTATGAATAGAGAACTCGACCCATCAATTATAGAAGGTAACCCAAAATATTGAGAGTGTGATAATTACACTTATGAATAGAGAACTGGACCCATCAATTACAGAAGGTAACCCAAAATATTTCAGTGTGCGATAAAAAAAGCACATTTGGTGGCTAGGGGCATTTGAGGTTAGTAAACACTTGTAATTAGCACACTATTTTACTGTGATGTCTATGTTTGTTATACTAATGCAAGCTTACAATTGTCAATGATAGGTTAAGACAGAGGACCATGAGACACTTGAATGGGCATATTGGATTTGCTTGGAAGCTTTGTCCTGAGAAACAAAAGAAGCAGCCTAATCAAGCATTAGAGAGAGTCTTGTATGACATTGGTCTTCATGGAGGAGATGTTCATTTAACAAAGGAACTAAAGAAATCAACAAATGGTAAAGAAGTTCATGTCAAGACATCTTTTATCTATTGATGGGGTCAGAGCCAAAAGGTTTCTATCAAGACCTAAGCGCAAAAAAGACAAAGACAGTCAAGGTATGTTTCCAAAGTAAAGTATCAATTATGGAAGCTAGTACACAATGCACTAAAAGACCATGAAGCGAATGGTCTTGCAATAAATGTGAAGTCACAAGTGTGGGAGGCTATCGAAAAAATTTTCATACTTTTTGACAAGCACACGTGGAGCAAGGATGACTATCGGGCATTTGAAGAAGAGTTGAAGACTTTTGGAAAAGCCATGAAACAACCTGGGCATTAGAGCAAGTTTGAGCTCATTTTGGGGCCCTCTAAGGATTTCACATGAGAATATTCCTTTAAAAATGGGGGCATGATGGGGTTTGGACATGGGAAGGGAAAGTGTTAAGAAGAAAGGAATCTTCTCGATATCTTTCTCTTCTGATGTCCAACCCCCATCATGCTATATATCATTGGAAAGCTCTCAGAGAGTAGGTGCTCTCTCTGAAAATGCAAACTCTGACAGATTTGGAGCTCATTTGTTGAACAATTTCCATGCCCCAATTTTTAAAGGAATATTCTCATTTGAAATCCTTAGAGGGCCCCAAAAAGGGCTCAAAATTTTCCTAATGACAGACTGTAACATTACACATTACATGATAATAAATTTTAGATACTTTCCTTAGCCACATAGTGTAAAAAATTCACACTACAAAGTAACACGTTTTGTATTATTTGTGCAATATAGAATATACAACCACCTAGCATTTTTTTGCTAAAACTATGGATGCCCTGCAATTTGGTCTACACAAGGGATGGAAAAGTTTTGTTACACAGCACGTAATGCTTTCTTCAGACATACATAGCATTTTGGGAGAGCTCAGAAAGAAAATAGTATGAAGCAAGTTTTCCAATGGTTCTATCAAGGAATCCTGCAAAGATTGCACATCAAGAGGACACTTAAAAGCTCACGTGACTGAAATTGGCATATAAAACTGTACCAAAACAAAGAAAAAGGAAAAATCTTGACAACTCAATAGCTGCATACAAGCATGCAAAGTGGAGACAAATAAAAATATACTTCAACCATTGCTGGGTTGATAGATAGGGAGCTGAACATTCACTTACATATTAAAATGCAATGTACAAGCATATTCAAGTTCCTATTTGTCTCTAAATACAAACTTTTTTTATCATTGTCTACCGAATAATTACATGTGCAATTTTACTACATTTATTCCCACATCCTATAAGTGGGTGCTTTTCTTGATATTTTGATTGGTAACCTCTTTTTTTTAAAGGCCTTGCTCTTTTGGTTCTTCAACAATATCATCTAGAATTTTATATGATTGATCTCCTTTACTTTGCAAAATCTCTAGCTTTTGTGTAGCTACTTCTCGATAAGATGATGCTTACCACGACCATCCAACATTAAAGGGTCTTTTATGCCACTTGATAGTGCACAAGCAATGTAGCTTAGATAATATCCAGCTTTAGAGAACTTCTTGCTTGGATAATAGCCAAAAATATTGAGAGCGTAGATCTTCTCAATGAGTATAATCTTGTCCTTTTGGCTATTAATTGGATGTCCTCCAACAAATTTAGATAAACTTCTCAAGAAGAAAACAACAACTTCTCCACAATCGATGTGGATGTAAGCTTTGTCCTCAAGACAAACCATCTCTTGCTCTATCATACCTTTGAACAATTTGGTCTCCTTAGCCAAGAAGTCTTTGTGCTGCTCTAGTATTTTTGCATAGTCCAGTTCCTTGTTGAACATATCATAGAATATATGATACTCTTCATGTGCATTACTTGTATGAAGGAACTCAAAGAGCATCATGTCACATGATATCCTCTGGTAGAAATAGATCCCTACCCCTTAGAAGCCAAACAAACAGAGAAGGAGACAGAATATAAGAACAACATAACCAGATCTACCTTCCTCAAGAGTTGTACCCTCAAGTTGGAGGGACCTTTTCATGGGTTGTGGAGGGTCTCTATCTTTCCCTTTTTCGCTAATCTTTTATCTTTTTTCTACAAGAGTATACAGTTTGTATAAGCTACAATAATTAGGAAACTTAACAATTCAGTTTGAGGTATGGTAGTCATAGCTTACTTGGAGCAGTCTCTTACTTCAGTGCCTCATGAGAAAAGCTTACAGACCTTTTGAAAGGCCTTCTGCTCTCTCCAGGATTTGAGTAGGAGAATAAATCAATAGAAATATAATAAAAATAGGTTTCTTTAGAAGGATCCAAAGAATGTGATTTGAGGGCTGGAGGATTACCCAAAATCTCAAATCGCATTGTAGTATGCTTTCTCAAGAAAAAAGCCAAACAATGCAATAGAGGAGCTCGTAGGGCCTTAAATTGCTTTCTTTGGCTTATTATTCATATAATACTTCAGCAAAATCTAACCCTTCTAGTTTCAATAATACAACAAGTCTACAACCCTGAGTGGCACAAAATAGTCATGAGGAAGGCCGAGGCTTTAAACCTTGTTGGTTTTCTATTTCTGTTGGTGATGTCTAGCTTGGTAATTGCTCCTTGAAATGGTGACATGGTGAGGGGTGCCTGCCTACTGGATGCTAGCTAGAACTATGACAAGGTGCCTGCTTGTTGCATGTGCTCCTAGAACTAGTGATAGGGTGCCTGCTTAATTGTGGCCAGTGGGGAGTGAGGGGGGAACTGGTAAGTGTGGGGGGAACTAGCCACATGCAAAAAAAGGGCACATCAAGTGCGGGGGGGACTAGCCACTGCAAAACAAAAAAGGCATATTTCCTGAGATCAACGATAAAAAGTGTATTTAATGCCCGCACGTGTCAACCACGTTTTTTGCCTGGATTCACGCTTACCTTGTCATGATTTCCATTTGGACAAAAGTTATTATTCTAGCATGTAGGTCAATCTTTCTCAAACCTCTTGCAACTCTTCCATCAATCCTACTCACCATCTCATAGCATCAGTACAACTGGACAACCTGCTGACCATTGGACATCCTCCTCCCAATGCCTAGGAAAACTCTAGCTTACCACTGGACATCCACCTCCCCATGCTTGGACTGACTCTACCATGACATCCACTTCAATTTATCTATCAAGGGAGACACAATTAAGATCTTCTTGTTGTATTTATTTATGGTGTTCTTGGGTGCACTGGAACATAGTATAAGGGGCCACACATTGCATAGTGTTTGGTGAAATTCAGAGTTGGTTTTAAGTTTTGGTGTAGGATGCACAGGCTCAAAAGTGCTAAAGAATGCAATAAAGCACATGCAAGGTCGCGCCTTAATCATTAAAATCACATTCTTTGGCGTGTTTCTAGATAGGTGCAATAGAAAGCGATTTTCGCATCTGGATTCCAGTCATATGGGCATATCGCATTCTTTGGCGTAGTTCCTCTGGCTGGTACAATTCATTTTTTGGTCAATGGCAAGGACTAAGCAAACAGCCAGGAAGGAGGGACAAGGTCCTCCTATTGCAAAAGTTGCCAAAGGAAGGGCACCAGTATTATCCAAGTCTAGAGTCTTCAGAAAAGGAAATCCCACACACATCTTTCAACAATCAAAGACAAGGAGATTCAGCCAAAGAGTGACAGTCCTCGGAGAGATAAGAGAGGCACAAAAGGCTGTTGGGTTTGCTATCCCCAAGGCACCCTTCCAGAGGATTTTGAGAGAGGTTTTTGGTAACTGGTCATTGGGAATGAGGTGGCAGAGGTCTGCTATCTACACACTCTAGGAACCAGTAGAGGACTTTCTTATTGAGTTTTCCAGGACACTATGCTTGTTGCTACACATGCCCACAGGTGTACAATCTGTTGAGAAACATGGTGCCAAAGAGCACAAGGAAAATATAGAGTGAGTGTGAGAAGCCACATCACCAAGTGAGAATTATCCCACATGCAAGAGAAAGGCCATGTTGTACTCTCCTCATATAAAAGGATGACATTTCAAGCATTGGAATATAGGCACAACATCTCAAGTCTTTTTATGAGTACATGTTTCCATCTTGTAACCTAGCTGAACTTGAGTAAACCTTAATTTGCACACACTCATGAGATGAGTCTTTTTCATTTCTATCCATCTTAGTTTAGCATTGTGATTAATGTAGGATTAGTTTATGATTAGGTAAATGTTTTGTTGTTAGGATGTGTAGTTAGGAGAGCTCGATCCATGATTCTCAATATGGTATCAGAGCTTAGGTGTTTATCTCTTAGCTCAGTATTTTTTTCTTCACTTGGTTAGGGTTTAGGATCCTTTCTCCCGATCATTAGCTTTGTAGTAGTGTAGGTAATTTGGAAATGTATTAGAAATTAAGGTTTTGTGTGGTTGATGTCCTTTTCTGCCATTATTCAGCCTTGCAAAGTAAACCCGCCCATATGAACCTTTGCCTATCAATCCACTTTCCCACCATAAGCAAGAAAAGGAGAGGACTAGTTGTTTCTCATCAAAGAGAAAGAAGGAGCAAGAGCTCGCACAGTCCGCAGCAAAGCAAAGGCACAAATAGGACAACAGAAGTCATCAGGAAACTTATGGAAGGGGTTCCTATCACTATAGATATAGTCGGAGTCCCTGTAGATGTAGGCTCCTTTGGTTGTAGCTCACATGCTGACTCTCTGATCCCCTCTTAGAAAGGGGAAAAGATTGGAAGATCCGCCACTAGATAAGGTTCTCTTCAAGGAGAACCTCCCAACAGCCCAGGTGCAGGCCTCTCCTATAGCTTGCCGATGAAGGATGATGGCAAGAGTCTTACTTCGTGAGAGAGTGCACAGCACCACCACAACAGAGGAGCCATCATTGCCATCTCAAATAGCTCTCAGCCAAATAGAGCGCAACTCATGCAGTTAATGCAAAAATTGACCATGAGAAAGGTGACTCCAATTGAGAAGAAGAAACATGGTTGTTGTGCAGCACGCTATGCAGACAAAATAAAGGCTACTCAGAGGTCACCGCCTACAACAAGGAGAGTAGAGAGAACCCAGAGCGCCGAACCCAGAGCACCATCACCGATTGCCAGCCCAGGAAAAGCGATAAGGTTGGATTTTTAAAAAAATTAAAAATAAAAGTTCAAAAATAAAAAGAAACCTAAAGAGCCTGTGTAAAAACTCAATAAGGGGTTGTTCATATGGGCTTCATCTTTTGTACTTGGGCTGCACCAACACAAGCATCACGGACGACTTTGACACCATCATGGATGCATAAGATCTTTTCATACACATTATGCGCTTCCGCATCATCATCAACATGGACTTCACAAAATCAATGCAAGCCACAAATGTTGGCTGTCTCATCATCAAAAACAAAATCTCAAATATGTTGTAAGCGGCCAAATGAGTATGCAATAAAAAATCCTCTCACTATCCATTTTCTAAACAAAATATGTTGGTAAAAAATCCTACTTCCTACAAAAAGTGCTTGTATCTAGCCTCTAGGAGGGACCGATGATGTACCCAGGCTATAAATTCACCCCTCTTGTCTCTACGAAAAGTGTGATGTAATCAGCCTTTGAGGCCATATGATGCACTCAACTTGAAATTCATAGCCAAAGTAGCTATAAAGGCCAAAGTAGCCTTGCACAAGGGCAGAGAGAGGAAGAGTGTTCAAGCCTAAAAATTGTACCCAATCTACCATTAAGGGGGGGGGAGTGCCAAAGTAGCACATGGGCCAAAGTTGCTCAATAGCACATAGAGGAATGTAGAAAGTAAAGTCAAACAACACTTTGTAACCGACATCCAACCACCTTGAGTAGCCCAAAAATTTGGCACCAAGGGGGGGTGTTGAGAAACATGGTGCCAAAGAGCACAAGGAAAATATGGAGTGAGTTTGAGAAGCCACATCAAAAAGTGAGAATTATCTCACATGCAAGATAAAGGTCACGTTGTACTCTCCACATATAAAAGGAGGACCTTTCAAGCATTGGAATATATAAGTCTTTTTATGAGTACAAGTTTCCATCTTGTAACTTAACTGAACTTAAGTCTAAACCTTAATTTGCACATAATCATGATGAGCCTTTTTCATTTCTATCCACCTTAGTTTAGCATTGTAATTAGTGTAGGATTAGTTTATGATTAGGTCAATGTCTTGTTATTAGGATGTGTAGTTAGGAGAGCTCGATCCATGATTCTCAACACAATCATACTCAAAGACATGGAAACCCTCAAGAGAGTACATCATGAGATATGACCAGCTCCTTCATCCTACTCACTGGTGGGTAGATGTGAAGATGAGGGATATTCTCATGGTACCACTAGCCAAAAGATGAAGAAATTCCAAAGACTTAGGAGGTAACACATAATAGAGACAGAAGGGCAAAGTTTGCCTACTACGAGAGTCAGTAAAAATCCAAAAGGATGTTGGTTCTCAAGCTCTATCCCATGCTATTGCCATTCAAGAAGCGAAGAAATTGCAGAGATTGCTAGACTTGGGGTCTAGAATTATGATCAAATATATCTTGAGGATCAAATCTATAGAGGTCTCATACTCAATTATTTTTTGCTTGTTTATGGTAAGTTCCTAACTGTTTGGTACAATGTTGGCAATGACTTTTTGAGATCCTACTATGGCCAAACCTTTTTTGATAGCATGATGAGATCCAAGTTACCTGTAGACATCCAACCAATGGTGTATATTCTGGACCCCCACTTCTCTCAGTTGTAAGGAACTCGAGAGATCCAATAACAAGCATAGCCAAATGGTTTAGACACTACAACTTTCATAGGGTCAATACCATCATTTTTCCTTGTCACTCAGAGTAAGTGAATGTTACGTATCATCTTCATCTTTTCACCATGTCTACTTGAAGACTAATTGATTTTTGTCTTTGTTGCACTCGGCATTGGAGCTTTGTATGCATTGATGTCTAGGATCATGAATGCTTTCTCTTCAACTCCTTATATGGGACCCATCAAGAGCTTAGTCTTTATGTTTCCCTTCTACAAGTTTTGTCATTTTTTGGTAAGGCTATTTTGGAATTGTTTATAAGTAAATATCTCTTTTGTAGATGCTTGAAGTGACTATTCAATTCTCTTGATCACATTACCCCCAATGTCAATCTTCTAGACTCTATTAAACCTCTTTCCATGCCTGTAAAAAGTGATGCCCTTCCTTCTACACATGTTGGTTTTAAATATGATGTAATAGATTGCATATGATTTTTAATGCATGTCCACACTCCATAGAAGAAAGATGGGTACCCCTGTGGATGGAGGACCTTGATACGTGCCAAATACATATTGGCCACTTATTATGATTTTGAAAGACTAGACATTGTAAGTTCATACACCCATTCATCAATAATGACATTGTACATTGATCAGTATGGGATTAAAAGGTAACTTAATTTTATTAACCTTAATTACATCTTGATGAGAACAATTACAATGCAGTGTTGGTAGACAGTTTTAGGGCTGAAATTGTAAGTTCTCTCCTAGACCACGCTCACAGAGTACCAAGAGAAGAGGTTCCTATGCCAAAACAAAGGAGAGAACTCAGGTGAGCATATCAAAGAGGAGGAAACATGGCATCTCTTCAAGAAATGAAGGAAATGTTTGAGGATGAGACCAGAGAAAAGGAGGCTGTTGCTGCTGCAGAAGAGGGCACACTAGAACAAGATCATGCTAGCACTACTAGAGAAGAAGATCCAATGGTACATGAAAGTTTTTAAGAGGAGACCAGAGACTGAAGGAGCCTGCTATGCAGAAGAGGATCCCATGGTTCCAGGAGTTGAGATTTTGACCTCCTCTCCCACTGTGCCAAAAGAACAACCCCTACCTGAGGATCAGCCTATACCTTTGCCCATGGATCAGCCTCTCCTAGAGGATCAGCCTATGCCTATGCCCATGGATTAGCCTCTTCTAGAAAAGCCTCTCCCAAAGGATGTGCCTCTCCCATCATCTGCATAAGTAAAGCCACAAATTGATGAGCTTGTACCATCACCTAATCTCATGTAACTTCTTTTTTAATGATGTGTAAACAAACCTGTAATTGTTGATATTAGCAAATTTTGACAATCATATTTGGGACCAATTCATTATCATCACCAAAAGAGTTTAGGTCTTGATCCATTGGGACCAATTGATCTTTGATTCTTTCTCCTGCTTGCTTGCATCAAAAGCCATCTCCCTTTCGATACAATAAGCTTTTGCCAACACCCAGTGTAGAAATTTTATTGGCAATCTCAATAGAGTTAATAGAAGAAGCGGGTCGATGGGGCAAAAAACTTACCTCCCTTCTTTGATCCTCTGCATTTGGCTCTACACACATTGTTTTGCACAAGCTCGGTGATAGTTTTGTGTTGCCATTCTTGAGAGCATAAGACAATAAGAGATGGTGGAGTGTAGGAAATTGAAGAAGCTAGAGGAAGACATTGTTCAAGTGGGAAAACTGGTTTAGGAGGGAACCTTTTTTTGTCTCTTTGATGATACAACTGCACTCACAATAGAATAATCTTGTCAAAATCGAAAAGGATCTCTTCATTGAATGCAAATTGTTGTATATTCAATAAAATATGATTCTTATTTCTTTTTCTTTTTGTTAATTTTACTTTGTTTTTGCAATTTTTTGAACGTTATGTTAGCCTTTCTCCAATTGGCGGAGATGGATTTTTTGTTCTGGGCAAAGGCCCCAAAATGAGCTCCGTTCTCTCCTAATGTGCATTCGAGGCTTTCATAACAAAAACCCAACATTCATCTAATCAATCAATTCCTATTTCCATTCACATGTATTGGGAGCTATTCCATGTTTAATGATGATCATATACAATCACTTTGCATCAAATTTGATCTAAATATTGATTTTCTTCATACTTTTGGGGGTTTCTTAAAGGATTAGGGTCTTAAGGGTCATAATCTAGATTTGAATGCTTTCCTTCACTAAGCCTTAAGGAATCTTGATGCCTTACATTTGATCAAGCCTCTTCCAATCCCATTTCTTGATTGCATAGCTTCTATTTTTAGGCATTGTGTTTTTGCATTTGGTTTAATTTACATTTTGTATGCATATGCCACACTATGGTTACATTTTATATGCATATGACACACTATGCTTACATTTAAGAGATTACTTGCGTCAATTGAATACCTAAGCTTACATAAGGTGAAGATTTGAGAGTTTTTAAGCCATTAGAGGTAGCAAATTTAAGTTTTGGAGACAAGAACCGTGAAAACGTTGTAAGATTCCTCCCTCCAGCTTTTGAGGTGTGCAGGTGTAAGAACCTCCCCTTCTGATCTTATAATTATTCCCCTCTCTGAAATAAAAGAAAGATCCTGTTTTACCTTGTTTTGACCTGAAGAGAGAAAATGTCTAGAGGGGAGGTAATTCAAAATTGAGATATTTTTGGATATAAAAATCCTCCTAGTGTCTAAAATGCTTTCCCATGAAACAAAAATTCAAAAATAACTTTCCAATGTGCAATTGGAATTAACTGAAAATAGGTATAAAGGACCTTAGCCTAAGGGTCCAGATTTTCAGAAATTTTTAGGTTATGGTCCAATTAAGGTTCCTATGGACCAATAAGATTAATCCAAATGTAGGGAGGAGATAAATTGAAGAATAAAAGAAACCCCCCTCCCCCAAAAATGAGTAAATGCTCACATAAGATGAAGAGTGGACTAAGGACCAAAGAAAAGAACAAAAAAACTCAATTTTGACACCTCAGTGTGTGGGAATCTCCCCTCATGAAGTAGGCACCTTTTTTCTCATCATTATTCCCAATTCTTAATCAATAAAATAAGATATTTTCATCTCTCCTCTCTCCTGTTTCAAAATTAGCTCCAAAAAATAAGCTGAACTCACCTAAAAACGGTCAAAAATTGACCAAACTGATCTGGAAAATTCTAAAATCAGTTTGCTTGGTTAGAGGCTCACTTTTTCCTATAAATAGAAGCCTCCCCCTTTGTAAGATCTTAATGGTGTTTATGCACTGTTACTCTGCTCCTGTCTTGAGCTATCTACATTGAATTTTTTAATAATTCATTTGTTTTTGGCCTGATCCTCTCCAAAGTGAATTGGTGGCCACTCTTGGTTCAAACAAGAGTAGAACCCTCAATCCCTCAAGCCAAGGGAGCGCTTACAAGCTCCATGTAAGCTAATTTTCTTACTTGTTTAATGAAAAATCTATGGTTTTCTTAATTTTTATGCTTTGCAAATGTTGAATTAAATTCAAATGCTATGCCTTTTATAAAAAGGCCACCCCCTTCTCCTCTTTACATTCCAACCTTTCTCAATCCTAGAAAGATTAACTAAGGGATTAATTAAACTCTTCTTATTGTTTACTCTCTTGAATTTAAAAAATTATGTAGATTAGAGTTCTATAAATCTAATTTGGGTTAATTTAAGTTAAATAAAGAATGATAAAAATGAGAAATGGTCAGCCATACAAAGGAGGTTATGGTAAAATTTTCCAAAATTTTGTGAAAAAGAAAGTTTATTTTTATGTTATTCCTAAAGAGTAATTCCCACCATTTTTGCATCTAAAAGAAATATTCTAATTACTCCATGTACATATTCACCTACGAATATGCATGGATATCACTAATATTCTTATTAAATTTGATTTCTATGCATAGAAAGATGCAAAATGGATTTTTTTTAAAGAAAAGTGTTATTTTTATTAAAATTAATTTCTATGCATAAAAAGATGCCTAAAGGATTTTTTTTAATTATAAAAGTGTTATTCTTATTAAATTTGATTTCTATGCATATAAAGCTGCATAAAGGAAATTTTTTTATTACAAAAGTGTTATTCTTATTAAAATTGATTTCTATGCATAGAAAGATGCATAAAGGTTTTTTTTATTACAAAAGTGTTATTCTTATTAAATTTGATTTCTATATATAGAAAGATGCATAAAGAAAATTCTTTTTATTACAAAAGTGTTCTTCTTATTAAAATTGATTTCTATGCATAGAAAGATGCATAAAGGGATTTTTTTAATTACAAAAGTGTTATTCTTATTAAAATTGATTTGTATGCATAGAAAGACGCATAATGAAATTTTTTAATTGCAAAACTTTTATTCTTATTAAAATTGATTTCTATGCATAGAAAGATGCATAAAGGAAGTTTTTTATTACAAAAGTGTTATTCTTATTAAAATTGATTTCTATGCATACAAAGATGCATAATGGAAATTTTTTATTGTAAATTTGTTATTCCTTTTAAATTTTATTTCTATGCATAAAAGATGCATAAAGGAAATTATTTTATTACAAAAGTGTTATTCTTATTAAAATTGATTTTTATGCATAGAAAGGTGCATAAAGGAAATTTTTTTAATTATAAAAGCATTATTCTTCTAAAAATTGATGCATAAATAGATGCATAAAGAAATTCTTTTTATTTTAAAAGTGTCATTCTGATTAAATTTGATTTCTATGCATAGAAAGATGCATAAATGAATTTTTATTATTACAAAAGTGTTATTTTTATTAAAATTGATTTCTATGCATAGAAAGATGCATAATGGAATTTTTTTATTACAAAAGTGTTATTCTTATTAAATTTGATTTCTATGCATAGATGCATAAAGGAAATTTTTTTTATTACAAAAATGTTATTCTTATTAAAAATTATTTCTATGCATAGAAAGATGCATAATGGAATTTTTTTATTACAAAAGTGTTATTATTATTAAATTTGATTTCTATGTATAGAAAGATGCATAAAGGAATTTTTTTATTACAAAAGTTTTATTCTTATTAAAATTGATTTTTATGCATGGAAACATGCATAAAGGAATGTTTTTATTATAAAAGCGTTCTTCTTATAAAAATTGATTTTTATGCATAAATAGATGCATAAAGAAATTCTTTTTATTTTAAAAGTGTTATTTCTATTAAATTTGATTTTATGCATAAAAGGATTTTCTTTAAATAAAATTGTTATTCCCATTGAAGATGATTTTTTTGCATAAATAGATGCATAAAGAATTTTTATATCAAAATTAGAATTCCCTTAAATTCTTTGTTTAAATTCTATGAGTATTTGATAAATGAATAATTAAATACTCTAAGAGATAAATTTCTATCATTTTATATTCACACGGATTGAAAAAAAAATCAGGAAATCTATCGAGATCGAAATATTCAGTTAAGAGAGTATTCAAAGAAAGAAATTCAGTAAAATAGTAATTGAATTACCAAACCCTTTTGAGAAAGATACTTCAGGAAAAATCTTATCCGACTCGAACCTTGAATCAGACTATGACTAATATCAAACTCTTTCGTCAGTTTCGAGGAGAGAAGGTGTGACCAGTTTAGAAAAAATACCCTCAAAACTCTCGCCAAATCTAAAACTAAGTTTGAGAACCTTCGAATTATTCTATGGATAAAGGTTATAGAATTCGAGAAATTCTGGTATGAAATTCAGAATTCTGATCAAGAAGTTTTGGGGATATGGATTCAAGAAATACTCCTTGTATTCAAAAGAAAATCAAACCTAAAACTTGCATAGATGTGATGATATGTGATGTGAATAGGTGTGATGAGATGTGATGTGAATAGGTGTGATGAGATGTGATGTGAATTAGATAGATGTGAATGCATGGATGAGATGTAATGTGATGTGAAACGGGATGTGAATGAATGAGATGTGATGGCATGTGAATCATATAGATGTGAATGAGATGTGATGACATGTGAATCAGATAGATGTGAATGAATGGATGAGATGTGAAAATAGGATGTGAAAGAATGAGATGTGATGTCATGGGAATCGAGATGTAAATGAATGATATGGGATGTGAATGTGAAGAATGGATATGGATGTGTATGTGAAGAATGGATGTGAATGTGTATGTGAAGAATGGATGTGAGTGTGTATGTGAAAATGGATGTGAATGTGTATGTGAAGAATGGATGTGAATGTGTATGTGAAAATGGATGTGGATGTGTATGTGAAAGAATGTGATGTGATGTAAAGAGATCTGATGTGACATGAATATATATGGATGGGAAGTGATAGATATGATTGTATGGATAGATGTGGGTAGTCGTACATGTGAACGATTGGATGGATGTGGATGAATAAGATGAGATGTGTATGAATGAGATATGATGTGGATAGAAGTGATATGATATAATGTGGATAGAATCTATGTAATGGGATGGTTATGAGAATGAATGTGATGGATATGAATGAGTGAATATGATGGATATGAATGAATGTGATGTGATGGATGTAAATGGATGTGATGTCATGTGAATCGGGATGTGAGTGAATGAGATGTGATGTAAATTGGGATAGATGTGATATCTGATGTGAATGAATATGATATGATGAGATGTGGATATGGGTAGATGTGAGTGGATGAGATCTGATGAGGATAAATGAGGAAAGATGTGATGAGATGAAAATGATGTGATTGGATGAGAATGGAAATACATATGAAATGGATGTGGATTAACTAATAAGGATTGATGTGGAAAAATGTGGAAAGACGAGAGTTCGTTTTAGAAACTGTATTTATGACCTATTTTTAAATGATTGTTTTATGTCAAGAATGTTGGGGAAGCATTTTGACCGTCTTATGAATGAGGTCGTGGGAGACCTAACTGATAAAGTTGCAACACCTGACGGAGAGTCAATGGAGGACGTCTCGTGTAGCAAGGTCGGCCGAGGTCTTGACCAGCCTCGGTTGGATTTAAATGGTGAGCTTCCAGTATGGTGGATGAGGGACCAAGGAAGTGGCCTATGAGTGAAGCGCTAGGGGTGACCTACGAAGGATCCTAGAGGGTGCTGACCATACAGTGCTTGGGCTCTGGGTCACTGAAGATATCCACACGTGCGTTGGGGAAGATATTTTGGATCAAGGAATAAGAGTTGTTTTCTGAATTCGAGCATGGATCTGGTTGATTGACCTTGCTGGTCCTCAATGGATGAGTCGATGGCTCTTTTATATGGATCTGTTGGTTGATCTTGCCGATCTTCAACGGAGATTCCATTTTGATTTTTATAAGTGAATATACTGCCGGGTACTATGAGCTAGGAACTATCGAGAAAAGGCCCTTGAGTGGATAGGTGGTGAGCGTTTTGGTTGCAAATGATGCCATAGGTACACCGATGAAGGAAAAATTGGAAATTAGGATTCAACCGGATGTTTTGGAGGACTATGATCAGTGATACTATAATTTAATTAAATGATTGTTTTAAAGATAGCTGAATCTGTGAAAAAGGAAATTTCATATTGGGTGTGTAAGTGGTGTGACTAGTTTTAAGTTTGCATGAATATCCGGCTAGGGGGATTGGGAACTTTTTTCTCTGGTACTGTAAGATCCCTGTTTGCCACCGCGCAACGAATTCAGGGTGCTAGCAGCGGAAGTAGTACATCTAGCGTGGGGCAGGGTCCTACACTCGGGGCCTTGCCTATGGATATCCGGACAGGTGACTAATTCCTCGGTTCATCCAAAACCGACGAACTTGGAAAAACTTCTCTTGCCCTATAAAGATACTCGGCTAGATCAAGGAAGAAACTTGCACTTGGATCATAGAGATCAATGCTTTTTTCCCCATCAAGAGGCATAGCCGTTGATTCCTATCCATAGAATAATTACTATCCGAGATTTACTTCATCTATCGTAATAACAGAAAGGAGTCTCATTTTACGGATCCATCAGTCTAGCCTAACCCCACCAGTCCCATGGGTTAGCCAACTGCCCAACCACTGTAGTGATGGGATCCAATTTAGAATTTGGTTAGGTTTTGTCCCAGGTACCAGGGAAAAGAGTTCCCAGTCATGCCACTTACACACCCAATATGAAATTACCTTTTTCACAGTTTCAGCCATCTTTAAAACAATCATTTAATGAAATCATAGTACCACTGATCAAAATCCTCCAAAATATCTGGTTGAATCTTGATTTCTAATCATTCCTTCATCGGAGTATCTATGGCATCATTGGTAACCAGAACGCTCACCACCTGTCCACTCAGGGGCCTTTTCAATAGTTCCTAGCTCATAGTACCCGGCAATATAATCACTTATAAAAATCAAGATGGAATCTCCATTGAAGATCAGCAAGATCAACCAACAGATCCATATAAAAGAGCCATGGACTCATCCGTTTGAGGACCAGCAAGGTCAGTCAACCAGATCCATGCCTGGTTCCAGAAAACAACTCTTACTCCTTGTTCCAATATCTTCTACGACGCACGTGTGGGTATCTTCGGTGACCCAGAGCCCGAGCACCGTATGGTCAGCACCCTCTAGGATCCTTCGCAGGTCACCTAGCGCTTCACTCATGGGCCGCTTCCTCGGTCCCTTATCCACCGTACCGGAAGCTCACCATTTAAATCGAACCGAGGCTGGTCAAGACCTCGGGCGACCTTGCTATACGCGATACGTCCTCCATTGACTCTCCGTCCTCACCACTTGCAACTTTATCAGTTAGGTCTCCACGACCTTACTCACAAGACGGTCAAAAATGCTTCCCCAGCATTCTTGACATAAAACAGTCATTTACAAACAGGTCATAAATACAGTTTCTATAATGAAGTCTCGTCTTTTCACATTATCCCTCATCAGTCCACATTACTTATTCCACATTCCATTCATATGTGTACTCATTCTCATCCAATCACATCATTTTCCATCTCTTCACATCAGATTCTTCACATATCATTTGTTTACATCCCAATTCACATGTCATCACATCTCATCCATTCACTCATATCGACGTCACATCATTTCACATACACATTCGGATTCATTATTCCACCTACACCTCCACATTCGTACATCCACATCTATACATCCACATCCACATCCGCATCCGCATCCATACATCCACATCCACATCCACATTCATACATCCATATCTACATCCACATCCATACATCCACATTCATACATCCATATCCACATCCACATTCACATCCATACATCTACATCCATATCCACATTTATACATCCATATCCACATCCACATTCACATCCATACATCCACATTCACATTCATACATCCACATCCACATCTCATTCGCACATCCACATCCACATTCACATTCATACATCCACATCCACATCCTCATTCGCACATCCACATCCACATTCACATTCATACGTCCACATCCACATCTACATTCATACATCCACACATCCATTTCCACATCTACATTCATACATTCACATCCACATCCTCATTCGCACATCCACATCCACATTCACATTCATACATCTACATCCATACATCCATTTCCACATCTACATTCATACATTCACATCCACATCCACATCGACACATCCAATTCCACATTCACATTCACACATCCACATCCACATCCTCATTCGCACATCCACATCCACATCCACATTCATACATCCACATCCACATCCTCATTCGCACATCCAATTCCACATTCTCATTCATGCATCCACACCGACATCCATACATCCATATTCACATTCACATTCATAAACATCTTCATCCTCATCCACATTCCATACATCCATTTCTACATTCACATTCATACATTCACATACACCTTCACATCTATTCTTTTATAACACAACCATTCTCATCCTATCACAGCCCATACACATCTTATCACATCAAATACACTTCTTACCTCATCCCATACACATCTTATCACATCCTATCACATCCCATACGCATCTTATCACATCCTATCACATCCTATCACATCTTATCACATCCTATCACATCCCATATGCATCTTATCACATCCTATCATATCTCATACACATCTTAGCGCATCATCTCATCCAATCATATCCCGTACACATCTTATCACATTAGATACACATCTTATCACATCCGTTACACATCTTATCACATCCGATACACATCTTATCACATCAAATACACATCTTATCACATCACTATTACATGTTATTACTATTTAATAGCTTTTTTCTAGATTGATACTACCGATAATAGGACTCTTTTTTCTAAATCTTCAGTCACTTATACTGGTTTAAATTAAAGATTCTTTTCTGACGACTATTTTCATATTGCTTCTCAATTCTTCAATTGAATTTTATTTCATATTCTTCTTTTGAATAAAGGAATTCATGGGATTTATAGAAATCAATTCTACCCATATTTCTTCATTTGTAAAAATAACCATAAATCGAATTTATACTAAAATTTCCTCTTCTTCCCATTTCATTTCTAGGTTTCCAATTACCAAGGGAATTCCTCTTTTTGCATTTAATTAATTACATTCCAATGTTCCTAGGAATTCCTCTTTTCCCATCAAGTATTTCACATATAATAAATTCATCTAAATTTAAATATCCATTATTTGGATATGTTAGAAATTTCTCTTTGCCCAACTAAATGAGGGAATTTCAATTGTCATAAGAATTCCTCTTTTGACATTTAAATATTTCTCATAGATAAATAAATTTATCTAAAAATTTTATCTTTGAAATTAAATAAATTATCCCATAATTTCAATATGATAAGAATTTCTCTTTTCTCATCCAATCATGGAATTCCAAATGTAATGGGAATTCCTCTTTTAACATTTAATTATTTCTCATAGATAAATAAATTTATCTAAAAATTTCATCTTTGAAATTAAATAGATTATCCCATAATTCCAATATGACAAGAATTTCTCTTTTCTCATTCAATCATAGAATTCCAAATGTAATGGGAATTCCTCTTTTAACATTTAATTATTTCTCATAGATAAATAAACTTATCTAAAAATTTCATCTTTGAAATTAAATAGATTATCCCATAATTCCAATATGATAAGAATTTCTCTTTTCTCATCTAATCATGGAATTCCAAATGTAATGGGAGTTCCTCTTTTAACATTTAAATATTTCTCATAGATAAATAAATTTATCTAAAAAACTTTATCATTGAAATTAAATGAATTATCTCATAATTCCAAAACGATAAGAAATTCTTTTTTCTCATCTAATCATGGAATTCCAAATGTAATGGGAATTCCTCTTTTAATATTTAATTATTTCTCAATTTATCTAAAAAATTCATCATTGAAATTAAATGAATTATCTCATAATTCCAAAATGATAAGAAATTTTCTTTTCTCATCTAATCATGGAATTCCAAATGTAATGGGAATTCCTTTTTTAACATTTAATTATTTCTCATAGATAAATAAATTTATCTAAAAAAATTTATCATTGTAATTAAATAAATTATCTCATAATTCCAAAATGATAAGAAATTCTCTTTTCTCATCTAATCATGGAATTCCAAATGTAATGGGAATTCCTCTTTTAACATTTAATTATTTCTCATAGATAAATAAATTTATCTAAAAAAATTTATCTTTGAAATTAAATGAATTATCTTATAATTCCAAACTGATAAGAAATTCTCTTTTCTCATCTAATCATGGAATTCCAAATGTAATGGAAATTCCTCTTTTAACATTTAACTATTTCTCATAGATAAATAAACTTATCTAAAAAATTTTATCATTGAAATTAAATGAATTATCTCATAATTCAAAATGATAAAATTAAATTGAATAGGAATAACACTTCTAAAATAAAAAGAATTTCTTTATGCATCTATTTATGCATAAAAAAAATTTTATAAGAATAATATTTTTATTATAAATAAAACAATTCCTTTATGCATCTTTCTATGCATAAAAATCAAATTTAATAAGAATAACACTTTTGTAATAAACAAAATTCCTTTATGCAATTTTCTATGCAAAAATCAAATTTAATAAGAATATCACTTTTGTAATTGAAAAATTTCCTTTATGCATCTTTCTATGCATAGAAAATCAAATTTAATAAGAATAACACTTTTGTAATAAAAAAATTTCCTTCATGCATCTTTCTATACATAGAAATTAAAATTTAATAAGAATAATACTTTTATAATTAAAAAAATTCCATTATGCATCTTTCTATGCATAGAAATCAAATTTAATAAGAATAACACTTTCATAATAAAAAAATTTCCATTATGCATCTTTCTATGCATAGAAATTAATTTTAATCAGAATAACACTTTTGTAATTAAAAATTTCTTTTATGCCTCTTTCTATGCATAGAAATCAAATTTAATAAGAATAACACTTTCATAATTAAAAAACAATCCATTATGCATCTTTCTATGCATAGAAATCAAATTTAATAAGAATAACACTTTTGTAATAAAAAAATTCCTTTGTGCATCTTTCTATACATAAAAATCAAATTTAATAATTAATATCAGTGATATCCATGCATATTCATAGGTGAATATGTACATGGAGTAATTAGAATATTTCTTTTAGATGCAAAAATGGTGGGAATTACTCTTTTGGAATAACATAAAAACAAACTTTCTTTTCCACAAAACTCTGGAAAGTTTTACCATAACCTCCTTTGTATGGGTGACCATTTCTCATTTTTATCATTCTTTATTTAACTTAAATTAACCCAAATTAGATTTATAGAACTCTAATCTACACAATTTTCTAAATTCAAGAGAGTAAACAATAAGAAGAGTTTAATCCCTTAGTTAATCTTTCTAAGATTGAGAAAGGTTAGAATGTAAAGAGGAGAAGGGGGTGGCCTTTTTATCAAAGGCATAGCATTTGAATTTAATTCAACATTTGCAAAACATAAAAATTAAGAAAACCATAGATTTTTCATTAAACAAGTAAGAAAATTAGCTTACATGGAGCTTGTAAGCTCTCCTTTGGCTTGAGGGATTGAGGGTTCTACTCTTGTTTGAAGCAAGAGTGGCCACCAATTCATTTTGGAGAGGATTAGGCCAAAAACAATTGAATTATTAAAAAATTTAATGTAGATGGCTCAGGGCAGGAGTAGAGTAACAGTGCATAAACACTATTAAGCTTTTACAAAAAGGGAGGCTTCCATTTATAGAAAAAAGTGAGCCACTAACCAAGCAAACTCATTCTAAAATTTTACAGATCAATTTGGTCAATTTTTGACCATTTTTGGGTTAGTTGAGCTTACTTTTTGGATCTAGTTTTGAAACAGGAGAGAGGAGAGATGAAAATATCTCATTTTATTGATTAAGAATTGGGGGTAATGATGATAAAAAGGCACCTACTTCATGAGGGGAGATCCCCACACTCAAGTGTCAAAATTTAATTTTTTAATTGTTTTCTTTGGTCCTTAGTCCACTCTTCATCTTATGTGAGCATTTACTCATTTTTGGGAGGGTTTTTCTTTTATTCTTCAATTTATCTCCGACCTACATTATTTGGATTAATCTTATTGGTCCATAGGAACCTTCATTGGACCATAATCCAAAAATTTCTAAAAATCTGGACCCTTCGACTAAGGTCCTTTATACCAATTTTAATTAATTTCAATTGCACATTGAGAATTTCTTTTTGAATTTCTGTTTCAAGGGAAACCATTTTAGACACTAGGAGGATTTTTATATCCAAAAATATCTCAATTTTGAATTACCTCCCTCTAGATATTTTCTCTCTCGAGGCCAAAACAGGGTAAAACATGATCTTTCTTTTATTTCACAGAGGGGAATAATTATAAGATCAGAAGGGGAGGTTCTTATACCTGCACACCTCAAAAGCTGGAGAGAGGAATCTTACATCCTACCCCACTTAAAAAATACGAGATGTCCTCATCTTGCAAATTAGAGGACAACTCTTTCGCTTAAGATCCAACTGATTATGGGGTTCCTTATAGCCTCGTGAACCCAACAGAATCCTAAGATAAAGATTCCTTATATAGAACTTATCATCAGATAAAAATTCATTCAAATCATATCATTCATATCCTTAACACAATAATGGTCCATTAGACTGAAATTTCCATCTGAACATTCCTCCATGGGAATTTCAATTATTCAAGTTTTTAATTTGTCAACCCTTATCTTGAGCCACTGGGTCAAGTGTTAACAGTAGCAATCTGTCAGCACAATCCACTAATCTCATAGTGATTTTTTGAAGTCAATATCGTCATTCCAGTTACAAACATCATCACAGAGGGACTCGTCCTATTTATCCTCATTGTGGTTTTGCTTCGCTTATCTCGCTTTTCAACCAAAATTTAGAAATCATCATTTTTCAATCAAAATCCAATTCAACTGAGCAGTTCTCAAACCAGAATTTTAAAATCATATCAATCACATTCGAATTCATCATCTGGATAACATTTTTGCTTTTAATTTCAAGGTCTTAGATTTACTCATATATACTGCCAGTAAAGAGCTACAGTTATACCCTTGGTATATATGGGTAGTCACGGTCCTTGGAAATTTAAGGTAAATATCATCATGTCTAGGCCTCAAGCAAGTCAAGGATTCCATACAATTGCAATACTTCCATTTGAAGACCCAATTACCTATTTATGAATCTTCATTCTGAATATCAATTTGTATGAATTTCATCACACAATTACAACCTTTTACTGCTACTTCATAAATTTTTGACATTTCTGGTTTCTCGGTTGATCCACTTCAGCCAATTCGCTTTGATACCAGCTGAAAGATCCATGTCCCCTCCGCGCAACGAATCCTGGGGTGCTAGCAACGGAAGTAGCACTTCTTGCGCGAGGCAAGGTCCGTCACTCGCGGGGCCTCGCCCATATATATTCGGACAAGAGACTAATCCCTCAGTTCTTCCAAAACCGAACCTGCAAAAACTTCCCTCACCCGAAAAGCACGAGCGATTCCTCCAGGATAATTGTACTCTAATGTAGTCAGGAGTCTTAACTAACTGAACTAATCTGATCGAACCCGTAATAATAAGTTCCCATAGTCAGATCAAGGAAAAGACTTGCACTTGGATCATAGAGACCAACGCTTTTTTTCTCATTGAGAGGCAGAGCCGTTGATTCTTTTCCATAGAACAATTTTTATTCGGGATTTACTTCATCTATCGTACCATAACAGAATTGAGTCTCATATTAAGAATCCATCAGTCCAGCCAGTCCCGTGAGTTAGCCAACCACCCAACCACTGTAGTGATGGGATCCATTTAAGAAGTTGGCTAGGTTTTGTCCTGGGTACCAAGGAAAAGAGTTCCCATAACCCCTAGCCAGATATTCATGCAAACAAAAAACTAGTCACACCACTTAGACACCCAATATGAAATTGCCTTTCTCATAGATTCAGCTATGAGAAAGGTAATTTAGGTTTGATAATTCAGTTACTATTTTACTGAATTTCTTTCTTTGAATATTCACTTAACTGATTCCTAAAAAAAGTTACGAATTCTAATGAGAGATAGATTAATCATTTATCTGAATATTTCGATCTCTATAGATTTTCTGAATTCTCTTTTTACAGTCCGTGTGAATATAAAACGATAGAAATTTCTCTCTTAGAGTATTTAATTATTCATTTATCAAATACTCATAGAATTTAAACATTGAATCTAATTTTGATATAAAAATTCTTTATGCGTCTATTTATGCATAAAAATCAACTTCAATGGGAATAACACTATTAAAAAAAATCCTTTTCTGCATTTATTTATGCAAAAAATTAAATTTAATAGGAATAAGACTTTTAAAATAAAAAGATTTTCTTTATGCATCTATTTATGCATTAGTTTTTTTTATAAGAATAACGCTTTTATATTTAAAAAATTTCGTTATGCATATTTCTATAAATAAAAATCAAATTTAATAAGAATAACACTTTTGTAATAAACAAAATTCCTTTTTGCATCTTTCTATGCATAGAAATCAAATTTAATAAGAACAACACTTTTGTGATAAAAAAAATTCCTTTATGCATCTTTCTATGCATAGAAATCAAATTTAATAAGAATAACACTTTTGTAATAAAAAAATTTCCTTTAAGCATCTTTCTATGCATAGAAATCAAATTTAATAAGAATAAATTTTTTGTAATTAAAAAAAATTACATTATGCATCTTTCTATGCATAGAAATCAAATTTAATAAGCATAACACTTTTATAATTAAAAAAATTCCATTATGCATCTTTCTATGCATAGAAATAAAATTTAATAAGAATAACACTTTCATAATAAAAAAAATTTCTTTATGCATCTTTCTATGCATAGAAATCAAATTTAATAAGAATAACACTTTTATAATTAAAAAAAATCCATTATGCATCTTTCTATGCATAGAAATCAAATTTAATAAGAATAACACTTTTGTAATAGAAAGAATTCCTTTATGCATCTTTCTATGCATAAAAATCAAATTTAATAATTAATATCAGTGATATCCATGCATATTCATAGGTGAATATATACATGGAGTAATTAGAATATTTCTTTTAGATGCAAAAATGGTGGGAATAACTCTTTTGGACTGACATAAAAACAAACTTTCTTTTCCACAAAATTCTGGAAAATTTTACCATAACCTCCTTTGTATGGGTGACCATTTCTCATTTTTATCATTCTTTATTTAACTTAAATAAACCCAAATTAGATTTATAGAACTCTAATCTACATAATTTTTTAAATTCAAGAGAGTAAACAATAAGAAGAGTTTAATTAATCCCTTAGTTAATCTTTCTAGGATTGAGAAAGGTTGGAATGTAAAGAGGAGAAGGGGGTGGCCTTTTTATCAAAGGCATAGCATTTGAATTTAATTCAACATTTGCAAAACATAAAAATTAAGAAAATCATAGATTTTTCATTAAACAAGTAAGAAAATTAGCTTACATGGAGCTTGTAAGCTCTTATACCTACACACCTCAAAAGCTGGAGGGAGGAATCTTACATCCTACCCCACTTTAAAAATGCGAGATGTCCTTATCTTGCAAATTAGAGGACAACTCTTTCCAAGAACCAACTGATTCTGGGGTTCCTTATAGTCTGGTGAACCCAACAGAATCCTGGGATAAAGATCCCTTATATAGAACACACACACACACATATATATATCCATATATACATTGGGTTAAACCATTCATTTATTTATAAACTTAAAATCTACATCATTTTGAATAACCCCTGCACAAACGTGACCACACTTAGTTAAGTACATTTTTTCTAATAAAAATATATATACTCACACAATCTCTTATATAGTTTTACTTATTTACATACCTATGTGTACACAGAATTTTCTCCACCCTCCCTTCAAAGTTGCGAGAAGGGCTCCCTCTTTGTGATTCCGTCCACAAGTACTCTCTTTTAGTAAAATCTCTCTCTCTCTCTCTCTCTCTCTCTCTCTCTCTCTCTCTCTCTCTCTCTCTCTCGTCTTAAAGAGGATGCATATCCTTGTTTTCAGTAGCAATGGTTGATTTTGAGAACACACACAAATTTTTGTACCTTGCATTGCATCCTTCTTGTAGAAAACATGCTCAATGTAATATGACTCACGCTACAAGCGTCTTAGTTGGATAAAATAAAATAGATAATGGAATTGATGAATCATAGGGGCTCTATAGGTTTATATAATTAAAAGAGCATGCATGATAGATTGCAAGGGTATGACATCACAAGAGTAGCATTATTGTTTCTTCTTGCTATTACTTTTGTATAATCTTGTAATTCATTTAGTAAACACCATTTCTTCTTTTACTCTCCTTTCTTTTATACATTCATGGTTTATCATTATATTTGCCTTTATAATTTGATCTTTTCATTCAGATCTAAACCTTTTTATTTTCTTCTTCTTCTTCTTCTTCTTCTTCTCTCTCTCTCTCTCTCTCTCTCTCTCTCTCTCTCTCTCTCTCTCTCTCTTAGATGGATGAAAGGGACGTGTCCATTTGCCTCTAACATTTTTGACCCTTCTTTGTAGTGTTAGGACCTTCACTTTTTTTGGGAAATATATTTTATATTATATAATGGCCATTACATCATGACCATCCTTTCATCTCTCAAAAGTTACCCATATATTATATTATATAAGGACTATTACATCATGCCCATCCTTTCATCTCTCAAAAAGACCCTCACTTTTTCTTGATATATATATTAAGGAAATGATATAAGAGAAATAGCTTCAAAATACATACTAAGGTGTCTATAAAGAAATACGCAAGATAAGGTTGATTGCCTAGCAAAAGGACAAGATTGTTCTTTTATGCAAAAAGAGCATATCTATATGTATATATGTGTGTGTGTGTGTGTGTGTGCGCACGTGCATATATATGTATGTATATAGGTATGCGTGCGCGCACACGTGTGTTGTGTGTGTGTATATACATATACATGTATATATCTATATACTCAGCACACATGCACACACACACACACACACCCATTATTTTGATTTTATTTATTGTCTTTTGTTACACACATTCATTGTATATACATATACATATACCCACATATATATTGAGTTAACCGATTACACATTGACTTATAAGCTTAAAATCTACATAATTTTGAATAACCCCTACACACACACAACCACAGTTATTTAAGTTTATCTTTTCTAATAATAATATATATACTCACACAATCTCTTATACAGTTTTACTCATTTACATATCTCTCTGAAAGTTGTGAGAAAGGTTACCTCTCTGTGATTTGTTCCACAAATACTCGTTTTTAGTAAACTCTCTCTCTCTCTCTCTCTCTCTCTCTCTCTCTCTCTCTCTCGTCTTAAAGAGGATGCATATCCTTGTTTTGAGTATCAATGGTTTGAAAGATCTTGAGAACACACACAAATTAATGTAGCTTGCATTGCATCCTTCTTGGAGAAAGCATGCTCACAATTGTGTGTAATTTCACTCGCACTACAAGCTTCTTAGTTGGATAAAATAAAATATATGGTGAAATTGATGAATCATAGGGGCTCTCTAGGTTTATATAGAGAAAAATGCATGCATGATATATTGCAAGTGTATGACATCATAAGATTAGCAGTATTGTTTCTTCGTGCTATTACTTTTGTATAATCTTAATTTAGTAAACATCGTTTCCTATCTTACTCTCTTTGCTCTCATACATACACTATTTATTATCATATTTACCTTTATGATTTGATCTTTTCATTTATGTCTAACTCTTTTACCTTTTCTTCTTCTCCTCCTTCTTCTCCTTCTCTCTCTCTCTCTCTCTCTCTCTCTCTCTCTCAGATGGATTAAAGGGATCCATCCGTTTGTTTATGCCATTTCTACCCCTTTTTCGTAGTGTCAGGACCTTCACTTTTTTGGGGACAAATATATTCTATTACATAAGGGCTATTACATCATGACCATCCTTCCATGTCTCAAAAGTTACCCATATATTATATTATATAAGGGCTATTACATCATGACCATCCTTTCATCTCTCAAAAGGACCTTCACTTTTTCTTGAGATATATATTAAGGAAATGATATAAGAGAAATAGCTTGAAAAGACATACTAAGGTGTCTACACAGAAATATGCAACATAAGGTTGATTGCCTAGTGTTCTTTTTTGCAAAAAGAGCATATGTCTAGGACCTTCACACTTTCTTGGCAAACAATTGAAGGGGAAGAAATATAAGAGGAATAGGTTCAGTATATATGTGATACACAGGTTTAGGTGACATAAAGTTGATGGCCTTAACAAAATACACTTAAGCTAGAAATAGCTTTAATATATATATATATATATATATAATTCTTAGAGAGGTATTTACAACACAATAATATAAGCATGGTTAATATACTTGTGTTTGATCTCGCTGTAGCAAATATTTGGCATCTGGAAGTCAATTTAAGCTCTTCTTTTGGATATAATCATGTGATGAATGAGATATAGCTTTTGGGTGGTGCAATCTAGTGCTGTGAGACTAGGCAGTAAAATCAAAGCTTTCTAAATTCTTAGGTTCATTTTAACAGAGATTATAGTGTTATAGATATCTCAAAGAAAGGTTGGTGCAGATGATGTATTCTTTTGTTCATAACTTTTTTAGAAGTGTAAAATTTTGTAAAAACTACTAGGAAACGGTAACAGTTTGATGTGGTTAGAATCATTGAGGTAAGGAATTTATTTTCATTGTATGGCTTTCGTACTCCAAATTTAGGGGAACTTTTTATTTTGTTAATGTTCTCACATTTTATAAAAAGGTCATCTTTCTGAATTGTCTCGAAAAAACCTCTACTCGTGTAAAGTTGTTTTTCAATTTTCCTTAAAACCTCATCTCCTTTTTAAGGAAAATGCCAAATGTTTCTCCTTAATGTAACACTAGTATTGCACCCACGCATTGCTGCAGCCGACCAAGGTTCCATAAAAGAACTATACCCTCTCTACAACCATCTCTCTCTCTCTCTCTCTTTCACACACACACACACACACACACATGTACATGATCCTCTCCCTCTCTCTATCACATACACACACTCTCAAATGTTGAAACTCTCTCTCTCTCACACATGCACACACATATACACACCCGCTCTCTCTCTCTCTCTCTCTCTCTCTCTCTCACACACACACACACATGCACACATTCCCTCTCTCTTCTTACACCCTCCCACACATAGAAGCGCTCTCTCTCTCTCTCTCTCTCTCTCTCTCTCTCGCTCTCGCTCTCGCTCTCGCTCTCTCACTCTCACTCACACTCTCTCGCTCTCGCTCTCTCTCTCACTCTCACTCACACATGTGTGCATTCACATATACACCCTCTCTCTCTCTCTCTCTCTCTCTCTCTCACGCACACACACATGTAAATATATAGTATATAGAGTATTATGTTTTAGATACATATACCTATACATAGACACATATACTTATACATATATACATGTATTTAAAAATATAAATACAAACATCGACATAATTTAATTAATTTTGATTAAATTTTAATGTACGGAGATGGGTGATAAGTTGTGGTCACTTTTAAATATATAGATAGATATATCATACATACATCAACACACACACACACATATATATGTATATACATATACATACATACATACATATGTATGTATAAATGTAAATAAAAACACACACACATGTATACACACATATAAATATATGTTTTCTTTTTAAATTATATTTCTGTTTATATTTTATTCAAAGCTACTTTTTATTCTCTATCTCTCGCTCTCTTTCTCTCTCTTTTCACCCTCTCCCTTGTTACATCTCTCTCTCTCTCTCTCTCTCTCTCTCTCCAGGTCTGCCCCATCTCACTCTCTCTCAAGCACATTCTACACATAGATGCAAATGTATGCACATGCATGCATATACTCTCTCTCTCTCTCTCTCTCTCTCACACACACACACACACACATGTACACATCACATATACACTAATGCAAACGCACAGTCTCTCCTCCCACACAAACTATCTCCTACGTAGAAATTCTCTGCCTCTCTCTCTCACACACACACACACACACACACACACATGTACACACCGCAAATACACTAATGTAAACACACACTCTCTCCTCCCACACAAACTATCTCCTACATAGAAATTCTCTACCTCTCTCTCTCTCTCTCTCTCTCTCTCTCTCTCTCTTCACGCACACTCTCTCACATAGAAACTCTCTCTCTCTCTCTCTCTCTCTCTCTCTCTCACACACACACACGCACGCGTGCGCGCTTAAATAGATTTACACACATATATATAATTTTAATTAATTAAAATTTAGATTAAATTTTAATGGTAGGGATGGGTGGTGAGGTGTCCTGACTCTCAAATAAATGCATCTTACATGTAATCTCTCTCTCTCTCTCTCTCTCACACACACACACACACACACACAGGCACATGCACACCCTCTTTCTCTCTCTCTCTCTCTCACACACACAGAGGCACATACACACCCTTTTTCTCTCACATACACATGCATACACTCTCAACTGTCGAAACTCTCTCTCTCTCTCTCTCTCTTACACACACACACACACATGTACACACATGCACATGTACTAATGCAAACACACACTCTTCCCTCCCCCCCCACACACTCTCACACACATAGACTTCCATGTCTCTGTCTCTCTCTGTGTTTCTCTCTCTCTCTCTCTCCCCTCCACACACACACACACTCTCTCTCTTCTCACACACACTCTCCCACATATAAAAACTCTCTCTCTCTCTCTAACATACATTCATGCACACACACAAACACACTTCTTTCTCATGCACGCGTGCACTCTCTCTCTCTCTCTCTCTCACACACACACACCCACACCCACGTGAATATATATTATCTATAATATTGTGTTTTATTATATTTAGAGATGTATAGCTGTATATACAAGTGGATTTATAAAATAAATAAACACATATAAACATATATTTTTAATTAATATTAAATTTTAATATGTGGGGATGCATGATGAGGTGTGTTAAGAAGAGGTATTAGATGATATGTCAAAGAGGCACTTCATACATCACAAACACAGCTGTTCCGAGTGGGATTGAGTGTCACAACCACAGCTGTTCCGAGTAGGATTGAGTGTGACGAGAGTTTTGAACATTTTTGGATATTTTGGATGTAAAAAATTGCAAAAATATTTGTTAGATATCATAAAAATACATGTAAATGGTGAAATACTTACAAGTATCATCCCTTTCCCGTCAAATTTGATGGGCAAAGATACCTATCTCAAAGGGCATCCCTTGTTCCGAAGCTACTTTCAATGTGTTGTCAGTAAGGTCCTTACATAGCACATGTGGTCCAACAATGTGGTCCTTACATAGCAGATGTGGTCTCCTTACAATAGCACATGTGGTCCAACAATGTGGTCCTTACATAGCAGATGTGGTCTCCTTACAATAGCACATGGGGTCCAACAATGTATCACGTGACATGATGTAACTCGTGAGCGACGACGACTTAGTCCAACAAACATCATGAATAAATAAATAATACATACACACCATTCGGATTCTTTAAAAGGAGGCCTCCTATAATCAGCCCCTAGCAGTCAACATGAAGAAGATCAAGTCCATTGTGAGGATCCTCAGCGAGGGCTACTTCGATCTCGGCTCCGATGTTCTCAGTGAGCTGCGTGGAAACAGAGTGAAATTGCGTCTTGTGAGCCTAGAGATCGACACAGGCTAGTCACTCATACACACACATACTGCAGATTCTCTCTGTCTCTCTCCCACACACACACACAGTACTTACTCTCTCTCTCTCTCTCTCTCTCTCACACACACACACGCGCGCACACACACACACACACACACTCACTCACTCATCTTGCTCGAAGTGTGTCTGATGGCTGCATTTTGTTAACTACAGTGACTAAAGAAACCAAAATCAGCCCTGAATCCTACTTAAGACTATGGGGCGGAGTAAGTGAAGGCTCCGACTCTCTCATCACCATCTCCTTCTCTGTGGACAAGGACTTCGGGACACCTGGTGCCATACTCTTAGAAAGCTACTATTCCAATGAATTTTACCTCAAGTCCATCACCCTGGACCTGCCTGACAGCACCCAGATCTACTTCCCTTGTCACACTTGGATCAACCACTCCAATCTCTACTTCGGCCGACCTCGCGTCTTCTTTTCAAACCAGGTATGTTAGTGGCTGCTGGTATGGTTTGTAGAGGAGCTTGTAGATGTTCTGAAAAGCGTGAAAGAGTGAAAAGTTAATTACCGTATAACTACTACCATCATGGGCAGCCTTATGTTAACAATATATACTACCATCATGTGCAGCCATATATTCCAAATGAGACACCTCCGGCATTACTCAAGCTTCGTCACGATGACCTTGTGTCCATCAGAGGCGACGGCACAGGCGAGAGGATGTATGGGGAGCGCATCTGTGACTATGACACGTACAACGATATAAGTAATCCTGATAAAGATGAGAAGCTTACAAGACCTGTGTTGGGGGGCTCATGCGAGTATCCGTATCCTCGTAGATGTAGAACGGGCCGGAACCATACCAAAAAGGGTAAGGAGCTGTAGATCTGATTTCTAATGTTTGTGCGAAGGCATTCCCTTTTGTTGTTTTGGTGGTTTTACATGTAGCGCACCTAGCAAGCAGCGGTTGAAGGCTCGTCCTCGCCCTGAAACTGTGACCCCTTACCAACTCGAGTACATTGCCGAAACAGAACACACGAGACAACAGCAGATAACAATGGTTTTTTTTATGGAGGAGGAGAGAGAGGATTTTTAAGGTAAATTTAGGTGAATTTTTAAACAACGACAAAAAGTGATTTGTAGAGGTCAGTAGTTTAGATTTTACTTGGCTGTACTACAACTTTTGGATATTTTCTAAATTTATATATATATAATTATCATGGATCCCAAAAAAATTACAACCGTAGTAGTAGGACTTTACTCTAGAGCTTTTAATAAAACTTATTATGGATCCCAAAAAAATTACAACCGTAGTAGTAGGACTTTACTCTAGAGCTTTTAATAAAACTTATTTTATGTAAGTATAGCTTAGGTTTATTTTATTAGCTTAGGTTTATTTTATTACACTTTTCAATTCTAGCAATTGAGTCTTCACTCAGTGATTTCAAGATTATGTTAGTTTCTACATGGTATCAGTGTGTCTCCCTTGTCTATTGATCTAGACCTCAGTCATGGCTTTACCACTCAAGGTATTGGCGACCTGATTCTACCTCCAGTCGCTCCTCCACATGTGGTGGCAAATTCCATTGCTTCACGCATTTACCACGTTGACGAGTTAATTGGCTCAAATTATCTTGTCTGGCATGTTCACATGGAGCTCCTCCTACACTGCCCAGAGCTTTGGTCATTAATTGACGACTCTATACCAGCCCCACCTGCAAACAGCTCTAGTGGATCTTGACACCTGGAAGAAACGGGACATTACTGCTGGTATGGAGATCATGCTCCATCTTGGTGACCGCCAAGTGCAGCTAGTACGCACTCTTACTACCTCCAAAGGTGTATGGGATTTCCTGCATAGCACCCTTACGAACACACTGATTTGTGTCTTAGGTAACCTTAGGCTGCATTTTGTTAACTACAGTGACTAAAGAAACCAAAATCAGCCCTGAATCCTACTTAAGACTATGAGGCGGAGTAAGTGAAGGCTCCGACTCTCTCATCACCATCTCCTTCTCTGTGGACAAGGACTTCGGGACACCTGGTGCCATACTCTTAGAAAGCTACTATTCCAATGAATTTTACCTCAAGTCCGTCACCCTGGACCTGCCTGACAGCACCCAGATCTACTTCCCTTGTCACACTTGGATCAACCACTCCAATCTCTACTTCGGCCGACCTCGCGTCTTCTTTTCCAACCAGGTATGTTAGTGGCTGCTGGTATGGTTTGTAGAGGAGCTTGTAGATGTTCTGAAAAGCGTGGTCAGTTACCGTATAACTACTACCATCATGGGCAGCCTTATGTTAACAATATACCACCATCATGTGCAGCCATATATTCCAAATGAGACACCTCCAGCATTGTTGAAGCTTCGTCAAGATGACCTTGTGTCCATCAGAGGCGACGGCACAGGCGAGAGGATGTAGGGAGAGCGCATCTGTGACTATGACATGTACAACGATATAAGTAATCTTGATGAAGATGAGAAGCTTACAAGGCCTTTGTTAGGGGGTTCATCCCAGTATCCATATCCTCGTAGATGTAGAACGGGCCGGAAGCACACCAAAACGGGTAAGGAGTAGATCTGATTTCTAATGTTTGTGCGAAGGCATTCCCTTTTGTTGTTTTGGTGATTTTACATCTAGCACACCTAGCAAGCAGTGGTTGAAGGCTCGTCCTCGCCCTGAAACTGTGACCCCTTACCAACTCGACTACATTGCCGGAACAGAGCACACGAGACAACAGCAGATAACAATGGTTTTTTTAAGGTAAATTTAGGTAAATTTTTAAACAACGATAAAAGTGATTTGTAGAGGTATATAATTATTATTGATCCCAAAACCTTATTTTACTTAAGTATTAGCTTAGGTTTATTTTATCATACTTTTCAGTTCTAGCAACTGTTTTTAACATTGTGTCTTCACTCAGTGATTTCAAGATTATGTTAGCTTCTACATGGTGTCATCTGTTTTTTTGAGAACTAGGTAGTTTTGTTTTTTTTCCTTTGGTTAGCCTAGTTTTGTTTTTTTTCCTTTGGTTAGCCTCCCCTCTGTGTGTGTCTTCCTTGTCCATTGATCTAGACCTCAGTCATGGTTTCATAGCAGCCATCCAAAATTCTTTTTTAAGTCCATCTAGGGCAATTGTGACATCAATGGGATCATCAGGAGAACTAGTGTAAGAGGAGTTATCATCAAGAGAGGGGATGAAGAGGATGTAGAGGCTTCATGAGAGAAGGCATAGAAATCTGCCAATGGTTGAGTGCGTTTAGGAGGTGAGGGTGAAGAGGAATCATAGTGTATCCAGGTAAGAGGTGGGCTAGGTGATTGTTGTGGTTGCATAGTAAGGGATCGTCGAGGAGTTTTGGAGCGAGTGGTGCCACAAGGAAGAGGATAAGGAGGTGGTGCTTTGAAACGAGGACGACAAGGAGATCGCCTTGAAATTTGTGGTGTAGATTGACCTAATGGAGAAGAGAGTTGAAGTGGTGGTAGTTGCGGACATTGGTTTGTGCCGTCGACGTAAGTCCATAAATTGTGTCGTCGTAACACCATCTCCATACAAGGTAATTGGACTAGTTGAGACGCTCGATTTGAGCGCGATGACTCGAGGTTGTAGCGGGAACTTGCGCCATCACTGTTCGGATCAGCAAGGGAACAAGACTTGTCGTCGCAGCAACAAGCTCGTCGGGTTTTGTTGGTGAGAATGAGGACTTACTTCAATTAAGGTTATGAAGTAATGGGTCAGAGGGTGAATTGTGCAGCAAGGGAGCGTGAAGTGAATTTGTGCGCTGTAATTGTGCCTTCTTACAATAGGGTTGCGTCTATCTCCTTCTCACAATAGAGTTGCGTCTATCTCGGATACCATGTGTGAGAGAAGACGTGTGTTGTGTGTGTGTATCATTGTGTGTGTGTGCATTGCATAAAGAGAGACAGAGAGAGAGAGAGACGATGCAGAGACGTATTCGATTCAGATGTGTCATTTCGACATTAGATTATGGTTGTGTTGTTTTATTCACTTGCGTTCATATCCTCATCATCGGCAATACCTTTGCACCTGCAAATGTGACCAATATCAGATGAATCAAATGTTTCACTACACGAAGTTATATGGGAGGAGAATTCAATATTACCAACAACACATCATCTTTCTCTAGCAGTCCAAGCTTTTGCTCCAATTCAACGCCAAGCATTAGGTCCAAACCCACAGTCACCACGATTTGCCTCTCCCTCAACCCTTGAATTGTAGCTTTCTCGCTAGCACGTCCGCCTACAATCAAGGCATTACAACGTCGAACCATTCTTCTTGGGTGCTCCAACTCTAGATGGTCAGCTTTCAGGCATTACAGTATCGAACCATTCTTCTTGGATGCTCCAACTCCAGATGGCCAGCTTTCACGTCTAATAGGAAAATTAACTCCATGTCACCTATAACTACCTGACCTCCCACTTCATGGGCATATCCGGCCACTACACAAAACTCTAAATATTCCTACTTTACTCTCGTCCACTCTCTCCTTACATGAGCTGCCATCCTTATGTGCTCTAGCCATACATGTGGAGCAACAAGCACTCACACCATCTCATCCAAACCTATGTCCAAACCCATCCTCCTCCACTCTCTCCTCGGTCGGATTCAGCTCCTTCACAACTAGAGGTTGGTCCCGTTTCCTCAAGCGTCAAATTTTTCAAATGATCTCCTTCCTCAACTAAACTCTTTAAGGAGATATCGTCTCTTGGAGGATATCTATGTACAATGAAATATTCTTGCTATTGGGCGTCCTCTTGATTCTGAAGTTCTCGACCTTCCTGATGAAGATGACACTCTGAGTGGAAGACATTCTCTTTGGACGAGATGCAACCCTTTGGTGTCAAGCCATGGACATTGAGGATGATGATGCATGTCTCTTTTTCAAATGATAATGTGTTGAATTTGCTTAAGGGATCTTAGCCTTGTTAATGGTCAGTGTCTTGTTCTTGTATAAATAATTTATGAGCATGATAGATGTGGTACATAAAGCATATAAGCTTAGAAATTTCATTGTCTCACAAATAATTTTGTTATATATTTATACTCGATTTTGGATTAATAAAATTTAAAGAGAATGTGGGAGAGAGAGAGAGCTTTAAACCTTAGCAAGCAAATACACACACAAGAGACAGCAAGATACAAGAGAGATGGATAGTTGAATTTTTTTCTATCTTCTTCTTCTCTACTCAAGCAACATAACATAAATATAAGAGTACACACTATATGGGTTAGTAGTCAACTATTATAACATACAAGGGTCGGTCTATAATGTGAATCTGACTAAATGAGCTGGCGTTATAACTATGTTAGTCTCTAGTAATCCAAAATGGATGTCATAGAGCCTGTCATCTCACTGGTCACATATCACCTATGTCAGTGGTGTAGATGCGGAAGCTTTCACCCAGGCGCGTCATCAATGTCCGCCTTAGCACTAGTTGAGCTTGATATCTCAACACTCCTCCTCAAGCTCAACTTCACACACTACACTCTAAAGTAAGCTCTTAAACTTGTGGAGCTTCTTATGTCCAATGTCTTCGTGAAGATGTCAGTCACCTGATCCTCTATGGTGACATATATCATATCTATATCTCTTGCTAAAGCCTTCTTCTTCACAAAGTGGTAATGCATCTCAATGTGATTCGTTTTAGCATGATATATTGGGTTATTGATCAACTATATGCTGCTCATGTTGTCATAATATATGACAATTGCTCTATCCACGGGCTCTCCTATGTCACCAAGTAGCTTTTGAAACTAAGCTGCCATAGCAGCACTCTTGTACTCTTGTCTCGGTACTCGATAAGGCAACTGTTTGTTGTTTCTTACTACTCCAGCTCATAGTAACACTTCCAAATGAGAACATAAAACCACTTGTAGATCTCATGTCTGTAATACTACCAGTTCAATCAGTATCTGTGTATCCATGCAACTGTATGTTTGTACCAAAGCTCGTAGAAAAGTCCATAATCAACTATGGACTTTATGCACTTGAGGATTCGTCTAGTCGCATCCAAGTATGAATTTCTAGAGGCTTCCATAAACTGACTCACAAGTCTAACAGTATAGCTCAAGTCTGGCCTTGTAATGGTCATGTAGATTAAACCACCCACTGTGCGCTTGTATGTAGTGGGGTCTTCCAAAAGCTCACTTGTATTTGTGGAAAGCTTTGTGTTTTGTTTCAATGGCACTGAAATAGGCTTATAGCTTGTCATACCATACTTGGACAACATGTCCAAGAAGCTATACTGCTTCTGCAATAGCAAAATGCCATGAGGTGATTTCACCACCTCTATGTCCAAGAAATATCGTAGCGCATTCAAATCCTTCATCTCAAACTTCTGTTTCAAAAGCATCTTGACATCATGTATGTTTGCATCACTATCAATAGTGATAATCAAGTCATCCACATAGATGACTAATAGCATAATCCCTCTATCTATCTGCGCATAGCCCTTGGCAACCAATCCTGCCTTGTACCTGCTCATTGAACCATCAGCATTGTGCTTGACTTTATATACTCACATCTAATTGCCTTCTTTTCCTTAGGCAAAGGCATTAACTTCCATGTTGCATTTGCATCCAATGCTTTCATGTCCTCATCCATGGCATCTTTTCATTTCTTATTTTCAATTGTCTGCTCAAAGCAAGTGTGCTCAACCTCCTGTATTGCTTTTATCATGTAAGCATAATGATGGGTTGTATATTCATCATATGTATTTCAATCTGTCAACAGAGTATCTAACTCTCGTAGACATTCATATACTTGGATCATTGCCAGGTGTCTTCAAAATAGCTCTGGTTCTCCTTATACCAAGAGTAATCACAGACAGAATGCTAAGCTCCTTATCAAGGCTTTGCTCAGAGCCACTAGAGTCACCATCCATATATGAGTGGTCTGCTGATAGATCAGGCACAAAAGGTTGATCTACCTTTTCTTTTTCTTTCTGTGATACATGTGTACCTGCATCATTCTTCAACCTGCCTGACTATGAGCTAACATTGGATTCACTGCTCGAGGACTCCTTAGGTCCACTCAGCACCTGTGATTGCTTCTCTACATGTGATGTAACATCAGCACTTCTTACATCTGCATCTTTTGTTGCCTTCACTAGTGGTGTATAGCAGCTACTCATCTCATCGAAGATAACATCTATGCTTACTCGCATCTCACGAGTGGCAGGGTTATAGCATCTATAACCTATTTGTTCCATAGCATAACCAATGAAGATGTATTTGTCTGCGTTTGGATCTAACTTTGTTCTCAATTTATGAGGAACATGTACATATATATTCAAACACTTTCAAATGAGATACATCCGGTCTTATGCTTGTAAACTTCTGTTCAGGAGTCATACCATGAATAGCTGCAATGAGTGTCCTGTTCATAATGTACACATCAGTTGCTACTACTTCTGTCCAAAAGTAATGTAATATATTCTTTTCACCATCAAGGCACTGTCACTTCTGTAATGTGTTTGTTTTTCCTTCTTGCAACACTATTCTGTTGCGGAGTGTACCTGTACGTAAACTGTCCTATGAATCCTTGCTTTCTCACAAAATCGTTGAACTCATTGGAGAAATATTCTCCCCTATCATTTGATCTTAGGCATTTTATTTGCATGTCTTTTTTTTTCTCGACCAAGGCTTTAAATCTCTGAAAGTGAGGACACACCTCACTTTTCTTCTTCATGAAATAAACCCACACTTTCTTAGTGTGGTTATCAATGAATGTAACATAGTACTTGTAACCTACAATTGTTGCAGTCTTGGTCGGTCTCCATACATCTGAATGTAAACATTCAATAGCCTTGCACTTGCATGCTTTTCATGTGGGAAAGCATGTTCGGCTTGCTTACCAAGCTGGCATGTTTCACATACCCTATGTATACCGTCCATCTTAAACTTTGACAAACTTGCAACAATATTTTGGGCCTGTATAGACTTCGGTCGCTGTACATTCACATGACCAATGCGCTTATGTCATATGTCAATATCTACAATGACACCTGTTTCATGCGCAAACATGGCTGCCTTTATCTCAGGCATGTTCACATTTAAAGTAAATATCTTGTCATTTTTGTTATCCTTTGCAATCAAACAACACTTATTTTTGAAGTCTTCCACAAAACATCCTTGAGGATTTAACGTCACTTGTAGAACCTACTCAACCATTTGTCCAACTAGGTTCTTTGTAATATTCGGAACATGAAGTATATCAGCCAAGTACTTCATTTTGTCATCTTTCATAGATCATTAATGGCACTTTATCAACATGCGTAAATTATGGGATGCGTAGTATCATCATCTGTTTCTACATAACCTAGTTTTTTTATTTTTTGTATATCTCTAAACCACTCAACACATGTGACTGATCATGTGTTTAGAGATGCTAGAATCCACATATCATATATCTTGAAATCCCGATACATCTCTTGTTATGGAATTGAGTCTATGATGCATCACAAACAACTGCTCACTTCTGTTGCCAACCACTTCGGTCTCTTTGGCTTTCCCTACCTCTAGATTGGTCTCTTCCACTTGTATTTGATTGTTGCTATGAATCATTGGACTGTTGTTGTCCAGCATTCTGATTTCCTTGTCGGCCACCACCTTGGTCTCAACCACGACCTCTACCTGTGCTTCTACTTGAATTAGAGTAGAAAGCCTGTTTCGATGTGTTCTTGCTTTGTGAAGAAGAATTTTCACTTAAAGCCTTTTCTTCTATGATCAGCATAGATATCAAGTCTCGAAAGTTGGGAATATTCTCCCTAACTGCAATGGAGGTCTTGAATGGCTTGTAAGCTTTGCCAAGTCCATTAAGACATATACTCACCAAATCATCATCTTCCACTGATACATTGATAGATCCAAGGGATTCAACAATGCCCTTGATCTTTAAGGAATATTCATTGATGGACATGCTTTCTTTTTCACAGTAAGCAACTCTTGCTTTAACTACAACTTCCTTGCCTTTGTGTTAGTCTGGAACATCTAAACTAGATTCTACCATGCAATTGCTAGAGTATTTGCATCTTATATGTGTCCTATCATAGTGTCTGTGACATTAATTGAAAGCCAGCACATGATTTTTCTTGTACCTTGATTCCAATCCTTGAATGCCTTTATATCTGTAGGAGTGGCATTCTTCTCAGATAACTTTGGAGGCTTCTTATTGTCTCCTTTTACATAATCTCAAAATCTTTTATCCATTAGAAAATTGGTCATTCTGAACTTCCAGGCATGGAAGTTATTTTTATCGAGCTTCTCACGAACAATTTGATTAATTCTGTCAGACATGTTTTCTTGCAGCAATCAAATAACCTGCAAACAGACAACTTCTATATGCAATCTGTAATACGATAGTATCTCTTGTAACTACTATAGCAGTGGTACTTTAGCACAGCGTGTGTTGTCACCAAATGTGATTAGAGTACATGTTCATACACTGAGAATAAACAATACATGTGTGAACCTTGTTTACACTTCCAAAATGCATTGTTGTACTGCAATAACCAGATTTCGAGCAGAAATAGTTCTTTACCATGACTTCTAAAAAATTGCCAAAAATACCCTGCAGTGATGGCACATGGTCCGTAACATGCTTGAAACGCGAATTTGGCCGAAAAACCTTAATTCAATAGGATAGTATACCTGCCCTGTAGCTCTGCTCCCACGAAGACAGTTTCTCAATCGAAGATGTGTAGCTCCCAGAGCTACTGAGGGGGTGTTGTACCTAAACCAAGAAGGGGAAAGAGATGATGGTGCTTTTACCCGTGTAGTACCACTTCCTTCCATGCTTGTTCTTGTCTCTTGCTTGTCTCCTTAGCTCTCACATGAACCAGGCTCTGGTGGGGAGAGGGATATCTTCAAATCCTAGCAAAGCAAACACACACACACACACACACAAGAGAGATGGATAGTTGAATTTTCTTCTAATCTTCTTCTTCTCTACTCTTCCAACATAACATAAAGATAAGAGTACACAATATATGGGTTAGTAATCATTTACTGCAACATAAAGATAAGAGTACACAATATATAGGTTAGTACTCAACTACTACGACATACAAGGGTCGGTCCATAATGTGAACCCGACTAAATGAGCTGGTGTTATAACCATGGCAGTCTCTAGTAATCCAAAATGGCTGTCACACAGCCTGTCATCCCACTGACCGCATATCACCCATAATCTTACCAACCATGCCAGTGGTGTAGATGCGGAAGCTTTCACCCAGGCGGGTCATCAATATCCGCCGTAGTACTAGTTGAGCTCGATATCTTAATAAAATTGACCACTCAAATCAAGGAAAATATGATTTGATGCTTTAAAGAGGTTTACAACACTTGAATGTGAGATGTGAACCATTAATGGCCCTAAAAAGCTCAGATGATTAGCACTAATCAAGATATTAATGAAAGCAATTTTTTGCATTTGTGCAAAAAATACCTTGATTAGTACCGTCGGAGAGGAAAATCAAGGGGCTTTCTCAATATGACCCTCAATGGTCCAAGATCATAAAGATTAGTGTCGATTAATTATTGATTAGAAGAGATAATTTACTGTTTGTAGTGCAGAAGAAGGGGCAACTGGGAGCTTTCAATTAAAGCACCTAATGATGGGGATTTTGCAAAGTAAGCACAAACCAAGTAATAGAAATTCCAATTGATGAGTTTTAGACTCATATATACATGATTAATAACACTTAATCATAAATACATGATTAATAACACTTAATCAAGATTAGTCTTATCTTTACCAAAAGTGCTTCTCTTTGAGTGTCCAGGCTGGAAGCAGCTTTTGTAGATGCTCATTTGTGAAGCTGATGCTGTAGACGGATTTGCCATCATTGAAAACCCTTGGGGTAGCATGGAATTAGACCGACAGTATGTGAGTAGCTCGTCATTGCGTTTTTGCCCAAAATTGTAGCGTTTTTTTAATCAACTACTCTTGGCATTAATCAACGCAAATTCGATTAATTGAGGTTGCTGCCGAGTGCGCCCTAGAGATGGGAAGAGGCTCCAATTGATGGATTGAGCAATGGTTGTGTGTATCGAGAGCAAACAAGGCTCCAATGACAGAGGGTAGAGAAGGAGATGACCTAACTAAGAATAAATGGTGAAAGATTGATAAAATGGACAATTACTCGGTAATCATGATTAGGGTATGTGATGTTGAGCAAGGATTAAGCATGAATCACTAAGAAGCATGGCTCTGATACCATGTTGGCGATCACAAGTTCAACCATGGAGCTATGGAGGATGAAATCTCTCCATGGTTGAGGAGGAAGAAGAAGAGAGAAAAGAGAGGGCAAGTCGGGCACAACACAAGGTGATTGGTTTATGAATGAGAATGAGATATGAATTAACCACCAATTACAATACCTTTTTATAGGCATAAAACTCTTATCTTTTGACTCTAACTAAGAGGTTGTTCACACCAAGTTGACTATAAACCTAATGACGGGATGCCCGTATTCCCAGTGTCACCTGATATTTTGGTGTATTTCTAACAAATCAGCCTCCTCTTTATCAAATTGCAGCTGCACCCAGCAAGTTATGTTGTCTTCATAAAGCCCTTTATTGTCTTAAAGGAGTCACCTTGCCAATGGTACATGAAATTTCATTCTTTCATACTAGTCGACAAAGGCTACAATCGTCTTCAATCTGAGGCAAATATCTACATTTGCCAGACCAAATCAAACTTTGTCATCTTGGGCATCTATGTGGATGACCTCTTGCTGATGAGCGACAATATTTTCACGATTACAATAGCCAAAGCAGAGATAGCAACATTGTTTCCCATCACAGATGGATGTCCTCCTTCTTGTTGTCTTGGCATACAGGTCTCTCGTAATGCCTCCATGCAGGGAACTTACTCTTTATTACAATCTTCTTTTCTAGAAGACATTCTCAAAAGGTATAGCATGCAGACATGCAAAGGCATCCATGTCCCCATGTCTTCAAGTGTCAGGCTCACAGCCGACATGGGTCCATCCTCTCCAGATGCATGCGTGTTGTGCTCGCCCTGACGTCTGTTTTGCTGCTGGTTTCCTCTCCCACTTCATGCAGAATCCCGGTGTACCTCACTATTCTCAATACGAGAGCTTGATTATATATTTGTATATAAACTCTCAATACGAGAGCAAGTAATCAAGCGTTCTTGTTTTTAAGATTCAGTCTTCACTCGGTGCTTTCAGGATTATGCTAGTTTTTACAAATGGTTTAGTTTTTACAAATGGTTGGTTTCTGTTGAATCTGCAGACCCTGCCTTGGAGCAACCGGAGACAAGCTTCGACAGTACTTACGTTCCCCGAGATGATAGGTTTAGCGCTTTGAAGAAAGAGCTCTTCCTGGCCGCCGGATTGCGGAGCCTCGGTCACAACGTTATTTCAACTCTAGAGAGCCTTGTACTCGACGATCGGCCTTTTGAGGCTCTGGAGCAAATTCAAGACTTGTATGTGGGAGAGCTGAAAGCTTTTTATGTCAGTGTGTCGACCCCGATCATAAGGAAACCTACTGATGGAACTCCCACGGAATTCCCACCACCCGGTGTTGTACAAGGTAATTAGAAACATAAATCACCTCACCTTACGTTTCGTCTTCATTCTTCCGAAATCAGGACTCCACAGTGTCATGTCAGGAGATTCTAATGATGTGCTTCGATTGGCAGCAAACAAGGAAGCCTGGACATTGGATCAGGAGTTTGGACGGCAACGTCTTGCAGGAATCAATCCTCTTGTCATCCAGCGTCTCAAGGTAGATTGTCACTTGTACTTGAAGCAAGTGTAGCTGCATGGGATGAGAGAGAAGTCCTCTGTGTGGAGCGTTGATGACATGTGGTATGAGAGCTCCCATAAGCACTGAGGCTCATACCCTTGATAAAAAAAAGGTAATGACAAAATATGCTGTTAATTTACACTGTGCATGGATGTTTTGTCTAGGTTTTTCCTCCCATGAGCACCTTAGACCCAGAAATTTATGGGCAACCAATGTCCTCTATAACTGCTCATGATCTCGAGCCCTTACTTGAGGGATTCTCTGTGCAAGAGGTAACAACTTCAATGCTCAATAGTGCTAAAAGAGAAAAGGGGGGTAGTGGTCAGTAGTAATAAAAGAAATTACTGATCGACAGTGGGTTGATGATCTTTGCAGGCGATGAAACAGAGGCTGCTCTATATATTGGACTATCATGATTCAATGATGCCGTTCATCAATAGAATTAATGAGTTGGATAGCAAAGCCTATGCCTCTCGAACGATCTTATACCTGACAAGGACTGGTGTGCTCCTACCCATTGTCATTGAGCTCACTCTACCCCCCAAGGAAAAGGGTGAGAAAGCTATCAGCAGAGTGTTTACTGCTAACACTGTTGCCTATCCTGACTGGATGTGGCGCCTGGCCAAAACTCATGTGGCAATCATTGACACTGGATATCACCAACTTATTAGCCATTGGTAAGAAAATCAGGTTATATGCTATATGCATTGGAAAAGTTGATGTTTACATTTGGGCCAAGACAAATGACACTTTCCTGCCTCAAGTTTGGACTTACGTTACAATTTTTTAAAATGAGAGTGGGTATTGAAAGTAGATGTCTTGGGTAGATTTCTAACCCAAGTCTTCACTTAAAGAAGCTTGCCTTGGGTAGATTTCCAACCCAAGAAGCTTGCTTGCTTGGGCAACTTAGGATAAACATTGGTGTGTTATTTTTGAAGTTTGCGAACGTCCCCAAAATTTGACCAGCACTGTTTGGACCAGCACAGTAAATCTAGGTTAGCTTCCATGAATTAAAAAGAAAAAGAAGAAGAAAGCATATGCCAGGCTTGACTAAAACCATGAATTGCAGGTTAAGAACGCATGCTTGTGTGGAGCCCATCATAATTGCTGCACGGAGACATTTGAGCACAATGCATCCTCTCCATACACTGTTATCGCCCCACTTCAAAGATACCATGCACATCAACGCTTTGGCGAGGACGTCCTTGATCAATGCTGGGGGAAAAATAGAGGGCCATTACACTCCTGGGAAGTACTGCATGGAGATATCATCAGCAGTCTACAAATCTTGGAGATTCGACGAGGAGGCTCTACCCAAAGACCTACTCAAAAGGTAGATCTACTGTTTATTATAGTAAGGCTTGCTCGGTATAGCAATGATCCGCTATTTTGGAAGGGTATACCGATGATCCGGTATTGTTTACATGCCATGCTTATAACACTCAGAGACACAAAAGGGTAGATCAGCACATTCTGGCCACATCAATTATATAGGCTACAGCATGTTTATAACTAAAGCCTATAGTCCATTTCATTCATTCCAGATGATTACAAAAAATGGTTGATATTGTCGTTGGCCTGCAGGGGCATGGCTGTAGAGGATCCAAGTGAAAAGAATGGGGTTCGGTTGACTATCGAGGATTATCCATACGCAGCTGATGGGCTTGATCTGTGGGCCGCAATCCGGCAGTGGGTACAGGATTATGTGGTGCTCTACTACAAGGATGACAAGGCGTTGCAGGAGGATGTGGAGGTGCAGAGCTGGTGGACAGAGGTACAGAACGTAGGGCACGGGGACCATTCCGGGGCAGAGTGGTGGGCGCACATGAAGAAGGTGGAGGATCTGGTGGAGGTGGTGGCGACGTTGATTTGGGTGGCCTCTGCTCATCATGCGGCTGTGAACTTCGGGCAGTATGCCTATGGCGGTTACATGCCCAACAGTCCCTGCATGGCCAGGCGCCTCATTCCAGAGGAAGGGACGCCTGAGTATGTGGAGATGCTGGCCAACCCGCAGAAATTCTTTCTGGAGATGGTGCCAACACAAGGCGCGACCACCCTCGCCATGGCCGTGCTAGAGATTCTGGCTCAGCACATGAGCGAGGAGGTGTATCTGGGCGAGCGCACAGACTCGCAATGGACATCAGACGCCCGTGCATTAGCGGCGTTGGAAACTTTTCGCCGCAATCTGGCTGACGTGGAGGCCACCATCGAAGCCCGCAATGCGGCTGCCTCCACCCTCCACCACCGGTCCGGGCCAGCGTGCCTCCCCTACACATTGCTGGCCCCAGCCTCCGCTGGCGCGGGCCTCACCTTTCGCGGCGTTCCGAATAGCATCTCTATTTAATGCTTGCCCCGCTACAGCTTTTATTTCATATGCTTTTTTTAAAATAAAGTAGATAAACAAGCTATTGATAATAATATGGTTTGCAAATTTTGTTTGGGTATATTAATTAATTAGTTCGAGGGAGGAAAGTGATGGGGGACCTTGGGAAATATATATATGTTTATATTAGTATGCTATCCATCCACATGTACAACAATCATCCTTTCACATACCAAAGGAACAGTAAAAAAGGGAGAACATAGTACCCGCATACTCTTCTCATGTTGCATCTATATTCCCCCCCATCCCACAGCACTAATAGAGCTCTCCATTATTTCACAAAACTAGTCCCACCTCTCATCTTCCCATGCAAAAGATGATTGATCCTATCTAATATGGTATCCCAGCTGCACACTCGCTACCAGCACAGGCTCAATGGCAAAGCCCTTGGGGGTCTGCTCCTCCACAGCCTCCTTCTTCCTCCATATTTTCACATCAGGCCTCTATCCAACTATGCTAAGAAGATGTGTATTGGTTGTCTCTCCTTCAAGTACCACCTCTGTACTTTATGTCCAAACTTTGGCAATCCAACTCTTCGATTATTATGTGTCACCAACTCCTTCAAATCTTTCCCTGAATATATCTACAACATGCCATGAGTTTGTTAGGTTCCCCTAGTATGTGCAACTATCCCATCATATTGTGAGTGGCTCATCCTATTCTAGTCTTTAATGACTATACCAACTCCACAAATGTGTTATCATTCATCTTATTCACATAGTATACAGACTAGTAGCAGTGCACACAACTATACCGTAACTATACATCAACTAAACAACATCTAATCCTTGCATTAAACCCTTTTGAAATACTAGATAATTCTTGGAAATCTAGATTTCCCATAGACAAGTATATCTAACCACTCCAAAACCACATCAACTGGCCCCTACGATCCCTCCCAATCAAGCCAAGCTAAATATCCCATACTATCCCGGTTCCTTTTTCAACTATCCCTGTTCCTTTTTCACATGAACCTCCTTATTGGAGTCATCATCCTCTTCCAATGACATTTTTTGAAGTCCACCATTGGAGACAAAAACATTTTATATGCATTCAAAACTGAGTTTACAATAGCCACTTTGTCATGAAAAGACACCTTGATTCCTTTCCATCTCTTTATTTTGTCTAGAATCTTATCTATTGCTCAGTTATCCAACTCCTTATTAGTCACCCCAACCCCAAAAGGAGCCCCTAAGTGCCTGACAATCTGCCCCTTATCAATAATCTCACACCCTTGCCTTTCCATATGAAAGTCATCCTCTTCAGTCAAAGTAATAATTCTAGATTTATGTATGTTACATCATGACCTTGAAGCATCAACAAACAATTGTACTATTTGCAGGGCTTGTCTTACATTGTCATCATCAGCATGTAGGAATAGCAATGATTCATCTACAAAACACTGCACCACCAATTGCTCCCCATTTTTCATTTTTAGACCTGTCACCAATCCTTTTCCACATACATCCTCTAGAGCCACTATCAGTGGAGGATAAGATACAATGGCAAATAATAATGGAGCCAAAGGACATCCTTGTCTTACTGACCTATTTATCTCAGACCCCCCTACCAGTGGAGCCGAAGGACGGCCCTGTCTTACTGATCTATTTATCTCAAACCCCCCTACCAGTCTTCCATTTATCGACAACTTACATTGAGTCCATGCAGTCAAAGCATAGATGATTGTGGTAATTCTTCTTCCAGACCTTGACTTCTCCATAGTTCTGGGCTAGGGGGACCAATGCAACCTATCATAGAATTTTTGTAGATCCAGTCGTAGTATCAAACACTTATGCCCTAACCTCTAATGTTATCATAAATAGACCTCCCTTTTATAAACCCATGGTGCCTTTTGGATATCACCTCTTGCAGAATAGGGCCAATCCTCAAAGCTATGACCTTGGCTAAGATTTTATAAATAACTAAGAGGAATGCCTCCTTGCATGTGATCCACACGAGATCTTTTAGTGATGGCCAAAAAGCTATGAGAAACTCCACAGTCAATCCATCTCACCTCGGACATTTCTTCCAACATTTCTCCAAGTCCAAGTCTCTCTCCATCCAGTCAACCCTATCAGACTACACCCCCTTATTAATCATTCTTAGCATAATTCCCTCTGCATGGAACCTTCTCTAAGAACCGTATTCTTTTAGCCTTTAGGGTAGCCCCTAGAAAACTCACCCACTTTTGAGCTATTTCTTTAATATCCCTAATCTCTTGTTCTCCCTCATCCCTAATCTGTCCCATTACCTTCTTGCCTTCTTTCTCATTAGTTAATATGAATCTCGGGGGGGGGGGGGAGGGGGGGGGGGTCACTCATAAATATGTAAGCATACAACGTGGGATCAACAAAAAGGTTTTTTTTAAATTCTTTTTTTACATACAGAAGCGTACCATTTAAAAGGGGGTATTTTACAGATTGAATAGAAAAAAGGTGTGTTTTATTCATGAAAAATTTATAAATAAGGGGTTTTTAAATCAGGCCTTGAACGCACGTGATATCAAAAGTTTACATATAGTGAACCCCCAAGATATGAATAGGTATTTGGTAGGTTTTCTCTTGTAATTGAAAGCTCTCCATTTGTCTCCCCTTTCCCCTTATCTAGTCATCCTATCATCTTCTTTCCCCAATTGAGCTTGTCTCTTGCCTCTTCTCCTTTGTTCTCAGCTTTCCTACCCTCTGAATAATTCCTTGCATTTCATTAGCAAACCATGAGATTAGAATCAATGGCTAGGAATTAATGTCACCCTTCTTACAAATAGCACAATTGTGCAAGAGAACCCATGTATGGTTTCACAAAATTGGTTTTTAGAATTTGATTTTGGTTTTGAGATCTTTCTAAATTATAGATGTGAAGAACAAGGCATGAGTAGCACTCTCCTATTCTTAAAATTTTGTGTAGTGTGGCCAGGAGAAGAATCCTATATTGGATGGTCTGGGAAAATTTCAGCTCTTGAATATTAGTATTCCTTGCTAAATTGTGAAGGATTACAAACCAAAACTTCAATTAAAATTTTATTCTAATATTAACCCTCTCTACCCGAATGGCCGCGGGTGGCACTGCATGACTGAGGGGGAAGAAAAGAAGAAAACGGGTCTCACGCACATGGTAATTATCTTCAGCAGCGCGGACTGGATGAAAGAAGGGAGGGGGAGCGGGGGTAAGCGCTTTTTTTTTAAAATTTCATTTTTTTTCTCCAGGAGATTTCTTTTGATAAGCTTTAAAGGCCTTGTTAACGGCTTAATAATAAAGCTTTAATATATATATATATTATCTCCATTCCCCGGGCATGCACAAAACTGAAGATTTCTTCTTTAGTTAAGATTTCGTTTTTATTTTTTTTTTCTTCTTTTCTCCAAAACGCGCATTGCACAAATTTGCAGCATAGAGACACCTTAATTAAACGTTAATTAATGCTTAAATATTATATATATATATATATATATATATATATATATATATATATATATATATATATATATGTTTCATCACACACTATTGGTCGGATTTCTGGGGAGCCTTAACTTAGGCTTTATTTAAAGCTCAATGCTAAATATATATATATATATATATAGGGCTGCATGTCTCTTTTGTATATTCAAAGCCTTAAAAATAATGCTTGAGTTGAAGCCTAGGATATATATATATATATGTGTGTGTGTGTGTGCGTGTGTGTTATATTCTTTAAAAATGCCTTCTGGCTGGCCATCTCTAGCCATTTTCACTAGCAAGTTGTGAAGAAGTCCTTAATAAGAAGCTTTAGATATATATATATATATATATATATATATATATATATATATATATAACAAGGATACAAATGCACAATATTGTGCTTTGTTGGATCAAGAGCTTGAAGCTATCATCCAATCCCATCTTGTTCGGTGCACCAAGTTTGAACTGCCTCTAAAAGATGAGACAATTAATATCTACTTCTTGTCATCGAGCGTGCATGAGGCTATATATTGTTCACTACCTTATGTAGATGAAAACTCTATGCATCTTTGAAGTTCCACAAACTGCCATTAAAATTAATGTAGCTTTAAAGCACCTTTATGTTTGACAAGCTTTTTTGTGTGTGTGTGTGTGTGTGTGTGTGTGTGTGTGTGTGTGTGTGTGTGTGAGTAAATGGATGTGTAATTCTATGTGTGTGTAACTATTTGTGTGTATAACTCTGTGTGTGTAATTGTGTCTAACTTTATGTTTGTAAATCTGTAGGTGTAACTGTGTGTCTAACTGTGTGTATGTGTGTGTGTGTGTGTGTCTAACTGTGAGTGAGTGTGTGTGTGTGTGTGTGTGTGTGTGTCTAACTGTGAGTGAGTGAGTGTGTGTGTGTTTCTAATTGTGTGTGTCCCTCTAACTGTGTGTCTAACTGTGTGTGTGTGTAGCTCTGCAGGTGTAACTATGTGTCAAACTGTGTGTATAACTATGTGTGTGTGTGACTGTGTAGCTATGTGTCTAAATCATCATATGTTGCCAAGTTTGAACTGTCCCTAAAAGATGAGACAAGTAATATCTACTTCTTGTCATCGATCGTGCATGAGGCTATATACTGTTCACTACCTTATGTAGATTAAAACACTATGCAGCTTTGAAGTTCCATGAACTCCCATTAAAATTAATGTAGCTTTAAAGCACCTTTGTGTTTGACAAGCTTTTTGTGTCATGTGTGTGTGTGTGTGTGTGTGTGTAAATGGATGTGTAATTCTGTGTGTGTGTAACTATTTGTGTGTATAACTTTGTGTGTGGAATTGTGTGTCTAAGTTTGTGTTTGTAAATCTGCAGGTGTAACTGTGTGTCTAATTATGTGTAATTGTGTGTGAGTGTGTGTGTGTGTGTCTAACTCTGTGTGTGTCCCTCTAATTGTGTGTCTAACTGTGTGTAGCGCTGCAGGTGTAACTGTGTGTTAAACTATGTGTGTGTAGCTATGCGTGTGTGTGACTGTATAGCTATGTGTCTAAATCACCATATGCTGCCAAGTTTGAACTGCCCTTAAAATATGAGATAAGTAATATCTACTTCTTGTCATCGAGCGTGCATGAGGCTATATCCTTTTCACTATCATATGTAGATCAAAACACTATGCAGCTTTGAAGTTCCATGAACTGCCATTAAAATTAATGTAGCTTTAAAGCACCTTTGTGTTTGACAGCTTTTTGTGTGTGTGTGTGTGTGTGTGTGTGTGTGTGTGTGTAAATGGATGTGTAATTCTATGTGTGTGTAACTATTTGTGTTTATAACTCTGTGTGTGTAACTATGTGTCCAACTTTGTGTTTGTAAATTTGCAGGTGTAACTGTGTGTCTATGTGTAACTATGTGTGAGTGTGTGTGTGTCTAACTTTGTGTCTAATTGTGTGTGTGTGTAGCTCTACAGGTGTGACTGTGTGTCACTGTGTGTGTGTAACTATGTGTGTGTGTGACTATGTAGCTATGTGTCTAAGTCACCATATGCTACCAAGATTGAACTACCCCTAAAAGATGAGACAAGTAATATCTACTTCTTGTCATCGACCGTGCATGAGGCTATATAATGTTCACTACCTTATGTAGATGAAAACACTATGCAGCTTTGAAGTTCCATGAACTACCATTAAAATTAATGCAGCTTTAAAGCACCTTTGTGTTTGACAAGCTTTTTGTATGTGTGTGTGTGTGTGTGTGTGTGTAAATCGATGTGTAATTATATGTGTGTGTAACTATTTGTGTGTATAACTCTATGTGTGGAACTGTGTGTCTAACTTTGTGTTTGTAAATCAATAGGTGTAACTATGTGTCTAATTGTGTGTGAGTGTGTGTGTGTGTCTAACTGTGTGTAATTGTGAGTGAGTGAGTGTGTGTGTCTAATTGTGTGTGTGTCCCTCTAACTGTGTGTCTAACTATGTGTAATTGTGAGTGAGTGAGTGTGTGTGTGTGTCTAACTGTGTGTAATTGTGAGTGAGTGAGTGAGTGAGTGAGTGTGTGTGTCTAATTGTGTGTGTGTCCCTCTAACTGTGTGTCTAACTATGTGTGTGTGGGTTTGCAAGTGTAACTGTGTGTCAAACTGTGTGCCTAACTAGGTGTTACTATGCGCGTGTATGATTGTGTAGCTATGTGTCTAAATCACCATATGCTGCCACTACATAGGCTACAGTCCTTCAAAAAGAACCCACCCTGCTGTGCTTTGGTGCACCAAAACAAGTGCTTAAAAGCATCATGGTCAATATAAAGACATCAATATTAAAAAACGATTTTGCACGTGTAAATATAGTTATCCTTTGCATTATCAAAAATTTTGCACATCCTTGCCATGAGAGTCACAATATCGACGATTTTTACATAATACCGTTTTTACAAAAAATTTGGACAAAAGGGGATTCTCAAAACTTTTGGACAAAAGGGGATTCATCGGCAACTAAGATCTGTCGGTTTTACTATAGTCAATAGTTGACCGATGTGATGTCGATGGTTCTGTATGGGGTTGAAAAAGAGCCACATCTTTGGGAACGAAGATTGCACCCATCTACTTAACCAAGGCAACAAGGTTTTGGTCAAGTACTTTGGATCTTGTGCATCATCTTCGGGAACAAACTCCTTTGGACAAACGTAGGTGTTGTTTGGATTCCGCAGACTCTTGTATCTGCTGTCATCCACCAACAGGGTGTTGTTGCTGTCGTATTGTGGCAGCGTATGCCAAACAAACAATAAGTTCTTCAAAAACACTGGTTTGCCACCCAAAAGTTTTGAGGAGCACCAAGCACACACTTGAAGCTCAGCAATAACATCTCACAATCCTCCTCCAACAGCGTCGCAACACAATATGAAATTAGCCATTGACATTGCAAGACATAATTAAGAGGCTAGATTGAGTACAATGTACTAAAAATTTAGAGTCCATACTTGAAAAATCTAAATGTGCATCCACACAAACAAGCATAAAAGAAATTATTCAATACATAAGGCAAGGCAAGGAAAACACCTCGAGTGCACATGTGTTGAAGGCATGACCACACCCACAACACTCACTAAAGCCAAAAATACTTATACCCTCCCACCATTCCACACGTGGAGCTGACAAAAGAGGCCGAGCCAGGATACAAGTGCTTCCATTAGCCTTATTCTGTAGCTTCGACGCAAAGTTGAAATTCAATCTTGGTTTTTCTAGAGTTCTCTCTTTGGCTTCTAAAGTAGTTTGCCATAGAGTGCACCATAATCAGAGAAACATGAAATCTGTATGCACATCAGTATTAGCACCATGTGATTGAATCAAGCATATGTGCAAAGCTTCAAACCACCATGCATAAGTAGTGAAGCCCAACATTGAGCTAATGTGCTATGCTTTTTAATACACCATGCCCATTGAAAAAAGCATTTGTGCAGTGCTTCAAAGCACCATCCAGTATATCATCTTACATGTGCAGTGCTTAAAAGCACCATACAGATTAAATGAAGCATATGTGTAGTGCTTCAAAGAACCATGCAGTAGGGAAGCATATGTGCAACAGTGCTCCAAAGCACCCTACAAATTGAGTCAAGCATATTATTGAGCTCATGTGATGTGCTTTAAAGCAACATGCTCATTAAAACAAGCATGTGTGCAGTGCTTCAAAGCACCATCCCAGCACATTATCTTGCATGTGCAGTGCTTCAAAGCACCATGCACATTGTCAAGCATATGTGCATTAGTGCTTCAAAGCACAATGAATATTGAGTCAAGCACATCATCTTGCATGTACAATGATTCAAAGCACCATGCAGAAAGAAGCAAGCATATGTGTAGTGTTGCAAAGCATCATACAGATTGTATCAAGCACCTCATTGAGCTCATGGGTTGTGCTTTAGAGCACCATGCACATAGAATCAAGCATTTGTGCAAGCCTTCAAAGCACCATCCACCAGAGTGACTGAGGCATGCAGTGCTTCAAAGCACCATGTAGATTGAGTAAAGCACATCACTGAGGTCATGTGTTGTGCTCTAAAGCACCATCCTCTATGCAGCATTGCTTCAAAGCACTATCCAGCACATCATCTTGCATGTGTAGTGCTTCAAAGCACCAAATCAAACATATGTGTAGCAGTGATTCAAAGCTCAATGCATATTGATAATCTTGCAAGTGCAGTCTAAACGGATATTTAAATACAACTAAGGAATGTTTAGCATTTTTTACATAAGCGTAGGGTTATGTTCTACATGCCCAATGAAGCATTTTGGTTTTTAAAGCCTACATTAGGAGTTTGATTTTTTTTTTCGCAACCCCCAAAAAAGGACACTCAAGTGTCCTGTTTTGGTACCAAACTAGTGTTAAAAAACAGGGTGCATGTAGGAGAAACGGCCTGAAATGTTTAGAGGGAGCTTGGAAGGAAGCATGCAGGGCGGGAAAAGCTTACCTCTACCTATGAACAACAAAGCATGCAGAACTGAGTGGCACCCTACTCTAGTCATGACAGTTAAAAAGGTTTAGAGGCGCCCACATCTTCAAATGAATACCCCATCACTTTTTCCTAAACCTGAAAGGCCTTTTTAAAATGTATCCTATAGTCTAGAAAAATTACCTTTGTAAAAAAATGAATTTTATCAACCTTTAAAAGGGAAAATAAAACCTTAAAAAGGTGCTCGATTTCCATGCTTGAAAGCCAAAATAGCATGACACCTTCCCATTCTTTGACCCTTTCATTCTCCTCTTACAGTACATAATAAAAAAGTATACACATTTAGTAGTAAAACAAGCTCATGTAGATCTTCAAAGTAATAAAGTACACGGGCTCTTTGGATGTCGTTGGCCACCACCCCTTCTTGTTTAAGCCACTCCCAAGTTTCTTCAAATCTTGTGTATGAAATGTGTGATACAGCCCAACTGTCATTTCTTATAATTACAAACATGTAGCACATGAAATTAAATGCATAAAAAAGATGACACATATTTAGCAATGCATAAGAAACCACATGTATGAGTTATATAATAACAACTCATACATGACACATATTTAGCAAGGCATAAGAAACCACATGTATGAGTTATATAATAACAACTCACCAATTTGGTGATCGTGGTCTCTGAACCAATATTTTGTGGCATCATAATTCTTGACTTACGAACGGTGAACCACCTTTTTTATGGGTAATTCTTGCCTTCTTCCACTCTTTCATTGAGCACTGATTTCGCATGCCTCTTTCTTTCTTCATGCATCTCTTTATGCATGACCTCTATTGTTCAATATCTTTATGATATGGTCTCTAGTCTGGTGGTCACTAAAATGTATAATGATTGAGGATTAGGAAACCTCTCCATGAATGCAATGGATAATATAGACAAAGATTATATCTCTCTACTCCCCCTATGGTTTGAAGGCATTCTTATATGCTTGATTCACCACTAAATGGAAGCTATAGTAAAACTTCCTCCCCATCTCATCCATATAAAGGGCCACCATCATCACCAACACGTTTGCGAGCGAGTAAAACAGGTAGTTGACCTAGACTACCTCAAAAGATTCTCTTCCAAATATTGAAAATATATTTCTTTTTTTAGTATTAGACAGAAATTTTCTCACAAAAGAATAAAATGTGCTTAAATTTTAAATAACTTAAAGTAAATCAAAAGACTACCTTCAAAATATATCAATTTTTTTAATTACTTGAATCATGTTTAAAATAACCATGTTTATACAATGCTTTATTTTCTGATTATTACATAAATAGAAGCTTCTAAAGAAACAAAAGTTTGTAAGATTTAAAATACTTGAACATACAAGGCAAGATAGAAAAAAATTTATTAGTTTATTTGGAAAAAAATTAATGTGATATAGTTAGCAAATTTTAAGTTAATGAAATTGTAAAGCTTGTGTAATGTTACATTCTTTTATATGGTAAAGCTTAATCTTTTGAGAAATAATGTCAAGAAAATTGTAACATTTGTGCAATGTTGCAATCATTAGGATTTCTCATTAATGATATATCAAAATCTACAATTGAATAAACAAATTACAACGCATCATCATTTGAAGATAATAAATTGTGCTCTAACACTTTTCAACAACAATAATTTCAAATCACAAGTAAACTAGAACTAATTAATTTTTTTAAAAAAAGATTGTAATTTGAAAAAGATTACTAAAAAACATATTAAGTAAAGTCTAATTGACATACAAAGTGTCTAGTTCGCTAAGGCGAAACCTAGTACGACTAAAAGCTATCAAAATCATAATATGACATCCTATTATTGGTGCATAAGCACCTTGTTCAATTACAAAGTATCAATTCTCAAATATAAAGTCCTACCAATCCTACTAGTTGTGCAAAAAGGCACTTTATTTTAGTACTAAAACTTAACTAGGAATCAAATATATGTTTCGGGGTTATGGATATTTCTCGCTTATCATTATTATTTTGATCTCCCTCCAGTGTTGCTCCTTATGTGTTTAAAAGCCTTAAGACATCGCCTTCGTCCTCCATCTCAACTAAGGAAAGAGGATGTAGGACATTACCTTGCGGATGCGTGATGGATTTTTGACATGATATCCGAGTAAGATGTAGCATCTCTTGGCTTGGTGTAGGCGGCGTTGGTGTCGGCAAATATAGCACTCGGCAACTCTCAGCGTAGCACTAGACAATGTAGGCAACGACAGATCTGCTTGGTGTAGGCGGTGTAGGCAATGTAGGCAATGTAGGCGAGATGTAGCAGCAGCTAATGGCAGCTAGTGTACCCAATGTAGGCGGCATAGGCAACGACAGCAGACGGCGTAGACCCAAGCATATGAGATTTCACGGCAACTATGATGGTGTAGGCATAGGCATAAACCTGAGCGTTAGCAATGGCAATTACGATGGTGTAGGCGTAGACCTGAGCGTTGGCAACAGGAACAAAAGGAAACGGAACTATGACGATCGAGCTAAGGTGATGGAGCTAAGGCACAAGACGAGGTGGCCTTTATTTCTGGAAAAAGCATGTGGTATTTTTGGAAGATGGGAAGATGTGTTTGTCTTTTTTGGAGAGAGGTGAACTTTTGTAGTAATATGGATGTTCAATATCTGAATTTCCACAAAACTTATGAACTTTTGTAGCAATTTGGATGTTGAAACATCGAAATTGCCACAAAACTCAACCTAGAGTGAGACAGTTGTCTTATCTTTTTTCTCTCTCACACTTTCATGAATGTGCAACAGACATGGTCTCTACTTTCCACCACATCCACCACACACGTGCTTCTGTTGTGCACCTTCCAATTTCTTTCTTGGTATCAAGGTGTTCCTCAAGCTCACAATCAAGCTCTTTTTGCAACAATCCAGCAGAGAAGTGCGGAGTTGATTTCAAGTGTGCTTGAAGTCACTGCAATCAAGCACTATATATGTAGCAAGTCAACAAGCAGAAAAAGCTACAGTAGGGTAGCAGAAAAAGCAAGGGGATGCTTGTCCATGTCCAAAGAGAATCAAGGCACACGCGCATGTGCACTCACATAGTGGGTTTGCTTATAACGAGGCAAAATTAGGGCTGTAGCACCACGTCTACGAGCCACCCCACGAGGCTGGCACGGGGACACCTGCTATTATGGCCGCCTGCTTTGAGGTACATGGAACTTTGCAGATGGCAAAATGACTCTGCAAACATATATATATATTTTTTGGAAATTAAGGCTGCCCATGTGTTTTTATTATAAATTAAGGCTCGAGGTAACGGATCCACAGGGGCTTGCTGGCTCTAAAAGACTTCTTAATGGAGACGGCTAATCAGTACTGGGTGCGTGTACCCTGTGTGGGGACACATCACTTGTTGTCAGATCACTGGTTGAGTCTGGATGCCATCTGATCATCCGGCCTTGCGCGCCGGGTTGGTCAGCCAACGTCTCTCTCTCTCTTAGATATTATCTCTGTAAGGAGAGGAGAGGAGGTCATAAGGAAGGATTCCTCTCTCTCTCTCTCTCTCTCTCCATATCGAGACCCCTCAATCCTTTGCATCAATCGCCCCTTCACAAAGGAGGAGACCCCCCATTAGAATAGATGGTTGCTATCAAAGCAATCAAACAAGAGCACAAGGGTCTCCCTCTTCAGTTTATGCAGCACTCAGCAATGCATGAAGGAGGTGGAGCTGATTAAGAAGAGGAGGAGGAGGAGGTTAAGAAGAGGAGGAGGAGGAGGAGGCCTTGGCCATCACCCCCCCTCCCCTATCGATGGCCAGCAAACAGGCCCCCTCTTAATGGTGGCCAGTAGTAGTGGTAGGCTATCGCTCCATCCTTTTGACGGCAAGCACCGGCCAAGTCTATGCAGAGTAGAGGCCATCACCCCCCTACTGACAATCAGCATAGCGGACAAGTCTTTACAGCGCAGAGCCATCACCTCCTGTGCTTGCCCCTGATTTCTGAATTCCTTGTGTGCAAATATTGCGCGTATATTTTGTATTTTGTATTTATTTGTTATGGTTTTATGAAAAAAATATTTAAAAATATAATATTTTTTTAAATCCCTACAAACCATGTTCATGTGGTGGCTTGCTTTTTGACCTAAAAGCGCGGCTTTTTGCTTGACAATATTTTTTTAAGCCTTTGCCAAATTCAAGCCCAACCTCATCCATTCACCTCTACCATGAGCTTTAGTCCTTCTGATGTCGAAGGAGGAGGACATTAAGAAGTTTGTTGGCACCAGGTTTCACACCTGGAAAGTGGTGGTTAAGTATCAACTTATGTTGAAAGGGTTATGGCCTCTCGTCTGAACAGCACTAAAGCTGTGGACATAACCAAGGTAGAGGAAGTAGAAGATGAGGAGCATGTTCAAGCCATCACCATGTGACATTTGGATGACACACTCGTTGTTAACCACTCCGGTTAACATGATCTTTCACACATCTACACCCTTTGCACTTTATCTTTTTGTAACCGTTGATTGTATATGAGACATGGGATGACCGAGCTTATAGCTTGTGTAATGCCGGTCACGAGGAATAGATGTACATACAGCTAGTAAAACTAAGAAGACTAGTTTTGGGTCTCCACTTGTAAATGGGCGATCGGACATTGTAAATATGAGCTCATGTATTTAAGACATTTTATGGAATATGAAAAGGGATAATCCCATTTGTCTCACTTGAGTTTGCCTTCTCTCTCTCTCTCTCTCTCTCTCTCTCTCTCTCTCTCTCCATCATTTTGAGCTTGTGGTTGCATGCTTGCTTATGTTCTTGCTTGCTTGCATGTTTGATTGTCGGTGTAGGTGAGTAGGAATGGTGATGCTCTTCTTTCTCTCCTTCTCTACCTTCTCTTTTTGTATCTACCATGTCCTTTTTTCATACTAGTGGCATGAGGTAGAGGTTGAGCTCTCCATAGCTCCTTCCCTCTTGCTCTGTACCTAGCATTGTATCTCTTCTTGGGTGGAACAAGGAGAGTGTGGAGTGAGCCCTTAGCGGCTTCACATCGAGGAGTTGACCCTCATAGGCTTGGCCAGGTGCTATTCTCCAAGTTCGACTCTTGCATGCATCGTTCTCTTCTTCTTTCTCTATTGTGTGCAAGGTAGTATGTTTTCCTTAACATCTTTGGTGCCCTTGTCGAGGAAGGCATTTGGCTTAGGTTCCTCCGCACTACGTCCTTATCTTAGGGGCTGTCGTCTTTCCTTTATAGGCACTCCTAAGGGCTATTGAGCCACTCGTCCTTAGTTCTTTGAATTGGGGGCAGGGTGTGGTTCGTAGCTAATACTTGCGGAGATTTAGGGACAAAGTTGGAGTCATTCAGCTTTGCATTTGAGCTACGTAGGTAATCTACCTCATTCTGCTTTATGAATGGTTTGATGGAGCCAAGAGTCCTGCTTAGGGGCTTGTATTGGTTCTTGATACTTGATATAGTTTAGAGTAGACAAGGGTCTATTGTCCTATACTAGAGTATTGGGCAAGCATAGATCTTTGATTTTCTTTGTGAATGTTAGAGAAGGTCTATTGTCCTATACTAGAGTATTGGGCAAGCATAGATCTTTGATTGTGTAAAGTATCCTTAATTGGGTACAAAAGGCATCCTTCATTGGGGGTGCAATGTGCATGATAGTTTTGAAGTAGTTTTCTAGTCAGACCTTACAAGATAGTTTCGAAGTAGTTTTGTGTTATGTGATGATCTTTTGTGTTTATCAAGATAGTTTCGAAGTAGTTTGTCTGCTAATGTATGTTTTGTAATACGTGAGTGACTGATGTTTTTTTATTTGTGTATTCATTGTTATATGCTTGGTTGAATAGGTTATTTGTTGAGATGGAGGACAATGTTGTTGAGATATCGAGCTCGTCTAGTGAGGTGGTGGCCACTGATGACCCTCCTGGGGGATAGGCCCCACACTTACACCACTGGCATGGTTGGTGAGATCTTGGGTGATATGCGGCCAGTGGGATGACAGGCTGTGTGACAGCCATTCTAGAGACTGGCATAGTTATAGCGCCAGCTCATTTAGTCGGGTTCACACTATAGAGAACCCATGTATGTATTGGTTGAGTACCTTTCATATTATGTGTACTCTTATATATGGTGTGTTGAGTACCTTTCATATTATGTGTACTCTTGTATATGGTGTGTTGAGTGTTGAGTAGAGAAGAAGAAGATTTTCAGTCTCTCACCTTGTGTGTTCTCTATTAGGGTTTTGTGAGTGTGTGTGTGTGCTTGCAAGAGCTCAAGCTCTCTTCCCCCCTGCATCTTTTCATGGTATCAGAGCCTAGTTCGTGCTAAAGGCTGAGCTGCAAGCAAGAGAACCACAGGAAGCGGTATGAGGGTAAGAGCTTCAACTACTCTTCTCTATTTGTGTTGGTGACTATACCCTTGTCGGGAGCTCTACGGGAGGCACCGACAAACGATCTCTGATTGAGGAGCTTTCTTCGCGGGAGTAAAGCTATAGGGAAACTATACTATCCTATCGAAATGTTGTCCTATCAGACAACATTTTATGGGCCGAAAACGCGTTTCGGGCGCGTCTGGACCTTCGTTTTTCAGAAAGCAGGCGATTTTGAGCACTGCGGGTAAGTCATCGATTCTCTGCAGAACTCTGTTTTAAGAACTGCAGGAAGACAGATTGACTGTGCAGACACTGTGGGTGCTGCAAAGAGGTCTACAGTTGCCATTGGGTGTATGTATGCACATTGAAGTCACTGGTTGTGACATTTGAGAGTACTACAGTACCGCTGTGCAGAAAATACAGCAGTTTGTGCAGAAAAACCAGAGTGCAGTTTCTGGTAAAATTGTGTGTTTGGCAAGATGTCAAATGATAGGATAACTCAGATTGTGGCTGAGAAGCTTGATAAGAATAACTTCCATGCTTGGAGGTTCAGGTTGACGAATTTCCTGATGAGAAAAGGCTATTGGGACTACATAGAAGGTGAGCATGAAGAGACACCGGAGATACCCCGACTGCTGCAGATGTGAAAGAGTTTAAAGACTGGAACCAAGGAGCCAGGAAGGTTATGTATTGGCTCTCCATTAGTATACAGAACACCATGATTGGTCACATTCAGGATGCCAAGTCCCCCAAGGAGGCGTGGGACACCTTGGTAAAGCTCTATGAAACAAATACCAAGGCACGTAAGATACAGTTGAAGAATGAACTTCATACTGTGGAGAAAAAGAGCATGTCTATGAATGACTATGCGCTAAAGATAAAGGGTATTGTGGAATCCCTTGCATCTATTGGTGTGTCAGTAGATGATGATGATAAGGTGGAAGTCTATCTACGTGGTCTCGGGTCACAATACAAGGCGTTCAAGACGTCCATTCAGACTCGGGAAAACATTCCCAACTTTATAGATTTGGTGTCTATGCTGAGTATCAAAGAGAAGAGCTTGGGTGAAGACCAACAGTCTTCACAAAGCAAAAACAGTTCAGAGCAACAGGTCTTCGACACGAGTTCAGGAAGAGGACGAGGTAGAGGAGGCCGTGGACGCGGTCAAGGAGGTGGCCGAACAGGTAATCAGAATTATGGTCAACAGCAGCAGCAGCAACAACAACAGTCCCAGAATCAACAACAACAACAACAACACGCAGGTGGAAGAGGCAAATTCAGAGGCAGGGGGAGTCAAAGAGGCCGTGGAAATTGGCAAAGGCAATATAATGATGCACGTGAATGCTATTATTGTGGTAAGCTTGGACATGTGCAGGCAAAATGCTATAAGAAGCAGGCTGACATGCATAATGGGAAAGTGTAGCAAAACAACTATGCATCCTCAAGCAGAAATAATGAGGATAATGAAAGGTTGTTTGTTATGCAGCATGTCGTGAATGCCATGTCTGAAAATGTTGATGCAGCACAAAAAGATAATGTATGGTATGTGGATTCAGGCGCTTCGAACCACATGACGAGTCATGGGGAGTGGTTCAAGGAGATGAAAAACCCGGAAAGACCAGGTTTTGTGGAAACAGGGGATGACACTGCTCATCCAATTGCCCACGTTGGAGATGTGCCATTGTCTATGTAGGATGGCAAAGTGAAGTACCTTGCAGATGTACTTCATGTACCGAACATAACAAAGAATCTGGTTTCAGTTAGCCAGATGATTGAGCAGGGTTTGCAGGTTCGGTTTAACCCTGATGGGTGTTATGTTGAAGATTTCAAAGACAAGTGCAGGTTGGTTGCAAAAGGCAACAGAGTGGGCAGAATGTTTACGTTGAATGTAGACATGCCTGAAATGAGTGCTGCGATGTTTGCAAATGGTTCAGGAATTGTTGCAGACACAGACATTTGGCATAAAAGGATTGGACATGTAAATGTGCAGAGATTGAAGTCTATGCAGACAAAAGGAATTGTGACAGGGCTGCCAAAATTTAAAGTGGAAGGTATGCAGAAAATATGTGAAGCATGCCAATTTGGGAAGCAAACAAAGCATGTGTTTCCACGTAACAGATTTGTGAGCAGAAATGCACTAGATGTTGTGCATTCAGATGTATGGGGTCCTACGAAGACCATATCTATGGGAGGCTGCAGGTATTATGTGACTTTCATTGATGACCACACAAGGAAAGTGTGGGTATATTTCATGAAGGAGAAGAGTGAGGTGTTCACTCACTTTCAGAATTTCAGAGTTTTAGTTGAAAAGCAAACAGGAAAATATGTAAAGTGCCTAAGGTCAGATGGAGGGGGAGAGTACTTCTCCAATGAGTTCTCTGAATTTTTGAAGAAGAATGGTATTCGGAGACAGTTTACATGCAGATACACTCCGCAGCAAAATGGAGTTGCTGAGCGAAAAAATAGGCACATTGCTGAGATTGCGTGAGCATTGATGGAAGAGAAGAATATGCCGCATTGCTATTGGGCTGAGGCTGTTTCTACAGCAGTATACATCATGAACAGGACTCTAACTGCAGCCATACATGATGTAACTCCAGAGGAGAGATTTAGTGGCACAAAACTAGATTTGTCTCATCTGAAAGTCTTTGGATGCATTGCATATGTGCATGTGCCAGATGAGCTAAGAACTAAGCTGGATCCGAAAGCTGAAAAATGTGTGTTTATTGGATATTCCCTTGAGCAAAAGGGATACAGGTGTTATAATCCTGCTACACGTGAGTTGAGGGTAAGTAGGGATGTTGTCTTTGATGAGATGAGCAGCTGGTATGCTACTGAAAAAGAAGCTGTTGGGGCTGATTTGAGTGGAAGTGTGGTTGCACAGAATGCAGGTCAGCAATCACAGTCTTTGACTGGACCAGGAGAGTCCTCATCTAGTGGGTCTATTGACAGACCATGGAGTGGCAGGCTGCATCATAATACCAGCCCTGCAAATGTGATTACTACATCACGTAAAGGAAAAGAGAAAGTGGTTGAGCCCCTTGGTATGCGTGACGTTTCTGCAAGGCATTCTCATGTTGATGGAGAGTCTAGTGGCTCAGATATGAGCCTTGATGAGGAGCTTGGGATCCCAGCTATGAGAACACCTGGTGTAAAGAAGGCTATGGAAGCCATGAATGAAAAGCTGCGAAGATTTGGTAGAGTGAAGAACCCTGTGCAGAGGTTTACTTATGATGGTTATGTGGCACATCACTATGCATATATGGCAAAGGTTGTGCAGGTTGTTGAGTCCACATGCATTGATGAGGCTGTTGGAAATGTGTGTTGGGAGAAAGCTATGGACGAGGAGATGGATGCACTATATGAAAATGAGACTTGGGATTTAGTGCAATTGCCTGAAGGCAAGAAAGCCATTGGATGCAAGTGGGTGTACAAAGTTAAACATAACAGTGATGGAAGCATAAACAGGTACAAGGCTAGATTGGTAGCCAAAGGATATGCGCAGACATATGGGATTGATTATGAGGAAACTTTCAGCCCAGTTGCCAAGATGGCAATGGTGAGAGTTGTGATAGCAGTGGCTACGTCAAAGCAATGGTCTTTATATCAGATGGATGTAAAGAATGCATTCTTGCATGGGGATTTGCAAGAAGAGGTATATGTTGCAGCCACCTGGTTATGAGGATGTGGGTCACCCCGAGCATGTTTGCAGGTTGAAGAAAGCCTTGTATGGCTTAAAGCAAGCACCAAGAGCATGGTCTGACAAGATTTCTGAATATCTTGTCACTATTGGCTTTCATGTAGCCAATGCAGATTTCTCATTGTATGTGAGACATGGTGATAGAGGAGTTGTGCTTGTTGTCATCTATGTAGATGACTTGATCATTACGGGGGACCATGATGCAGAGATCTTTGATATGTAAAGATCTTGCTAAGACAGAAGTTTGAGATGAAGGATCTGGGGGAGCTCAGATATTTCTTGGGCATTGAGGTGATTAGGTCACCACATGGTATTGGATTACTGCAGAGACAGTATGGCTTGGACATGTTGTCCAAGTATGGTATGACAGGCTGTAAGCCTATTTCTGTACCATTGGATCAGAATGGCAAGTTGAGTGCAGATTCAGGAGAGATCTTGGAGGATCCTACTATGTATAGGCGCATAGTAGGAAGTTTGATTTACATGACGATCACCAGACTAGATTTGAGCTATGCTGTTGGGTTGGTGAGTCAGTTTATGCAGGTTCCACGGAAATCGCATTTGGATGCAGTGAGACGCATACTGAGGTATGTGAAGTCTACTTTGCATTGTGGACTATTCTATGAGACTGGGACAGCGATATGTGTACATGGGTACACAGATGCTGATTGGGCTGGTAGTATCTTAGATAGAAGATCTACCAGTGGATTCATGTTTTCTTTGGGGAGTGCTGCTGTGACTTGGAGTAGCAAGAAGCAGCCTACGGTTGCTCTATCGAGTACAGAGGCCGAGTAAAGAGGAGCTGCTATGGCAGCATGTGAGGTAGCTTGGTTGAGAAAGCTACTTGCAGATTTGGGTCTATCAGTGGATAGACAAGTTGTCATTTTCTGTGACAACATTAGTAGTACACAGTTGGCCAGGAACCCAGTCTTTTTCATGCTCGTACGAAGCACATAGAGGTCCACTACCACTTCGTCAGAGAGAGAAGGTCTTAGCAGGAGACCTTGACCTTGTTTATGTCAGCACAGAGGATCAGGTAGCTGACATCTTCACCAAAGCATTGGGTACAGATAAGCTCCACAGATTCAGGGCTTCGCTTGGTGTACATGCGATGGAGTTGAGCTCGAGGGGGAGTGTTGAGATGTCGAGCTCGTCTAGTGAGGCGGTGGCCACTGATGACCCGCCTGGGGGATAGGCCCCACACTTACACCACTGGCATGGTTGGTGAGATCTTGGTGGGTGATATGCGGCCAGTGGGATGACAGGCTATGTGACAGCCATTCTAGAGACTGGCATAGTTATAGCGCCAGCTCATTTAGTCGGGTTCACACTATAGAGAACCCATGTATGTATTGGTTGAGTACCTTTCATATTATGTGTACTCTTATCTTGTATATGGTGTGTTGAGTGTTGAGTAGAGAAGAAGAAGATTTTCAGTTGTGTGTTCTCTATTAGGGTTTTGTGAGTGTGTGTGTGTGCTTGCAAGAGCTCAAGCTCTCTTCCCCCCTGCATCTTTTCAAATGTTGGATCCAGTGATACCTCCAATAGAGTCCAAATTCCAAATAGTAGGAAAAAAAAGGCACCTGGGATAGAGTGGTAATATGAAGGGATGATGGAAGTTGGGAACCCAAGAGTTTCACTGTAAACGACTGGGTTACTAAGTTGCCCTCATGCAAGGGATCTCACAAGGTGAAAAAAATGAAAAGAGAGGATACAAAATACCATTAGAAGGAACACATTGCTGCTTTCAAGGTTACATCTGAAGGCTGGTTTGCTCAGGTCCAAATGTTTACATGGGCAAGGATATATATGTACCTCTAACTCAACATATTCCTATGCAAGCACATTGTAAGTTGTAGTTCAATTTTACAAATATATTTTTTCTTTTAATACAAGTTTTAACTTCCGATTTCTTCAGATATCTTTCCCTCAACAAGTTTTGTGAGTGGCAGCTTTAGTGGTACTTTCCAAGCCATTCACAAAGAACTTGTAGAGCTCATGTATGGTGACCAAAATGCGGCTTTCTTTAATAAGGGTAATCTTTTTGTATACTGTGCACAATACGTTGTTCCCCCAAAAATAGGTGTGTATGGGCAAATTGAGGATTTAGCAGTGCCAAGCCTTTCTTCTCTTAATTGGGACATTCCAGATGAAGCGTCGGTGCAGAGCTTCAAACATAAAATATCCCAGGATATTCAAAAGGCCATGACTCCAGGAAGGATCTAGAGGAGGATACAGTTATCATGGTTCGTGCCTCTACATGTCTTTGTAGCTTGATTCAAAGACGCAGAGTTATAGAGAACAAAGGCATCATGGCTAAGTAGAAACTTCCCAGCAGATTATTTGGACAACATTATAGGACTGTTTTGGAAATCTAGAGAGTATGACCATAAGGGTGACTACATAAGATGCAATGCATGCCCTCAATCCTTGGCTTTGTCTTACAATATCTCTCGACAATCTCTTACTATGGGTCATGATTATAGGAGATACAAACTTAAGTTGGGTATCTGGGAACCTTTAGATTCTGATATAGATTGCATGTCATTTAGGTTTGAGTTGTAGGTTATTCCACATGTTGAAAGAAAGGAGGTTAATGTTACCTCTCAGTGGACGTTAAAAGACGCTAGGGAAACCTTGGATTCTCTTGACAACGCCACCCCTAGTTATAAATTCAAGGTCAATGGTACTACAATTGGAAGAAGAGCTGAATGCTCTATATATTGTATGAGTTGTTTACCTCCAACTGTTTTAATTTTCGAACCATGAATGAATAGACAATTGACATTTTTCTTGACCATTGCCATTTGTGAACAAACATTTAATAGATAACTACATCTTTCATAAACAAATTGTGATTTATATACAATAAATGGTACAAATACATCTTGCAAGTTAGAAAATGTCATTGCATATGTGTGAAGTTACAAAATATTCTAATTCTCTTGATCTTCACTTTACTTATTTGGGCTCCTAGACTTTGCCTGCTCTTGATCTTCACTTTGCTTATTTGGGCTCCCAGACTTTGCTTGCACTTGGGCTTCACTTGCTTTCTCCCAAACTTTGCTTCCTCTTGTCCTTGAGCAGGAACAACACCGAAGTTGAGGGGATTCTGAGTAGAGGGCTTCTGCATGAGATTTCTTTTGTGAGGTCCTCTTTGGTTTAGATGTCTTCTTTGCAGAGGACTTCTTTGCAATGGTTTCCTTTGAGGCTTTTTGCATCTTCTCAAATTTTAAAGGAGAATGCATTGGCAAACCCTTTCCTTTGTCCTTATGCCTTTTTAGCTTCTTCTCCTTCCATTTTCTCTGAGCCTGATCTCATGGAGGAGGAGAGTCAGGATCTACAGGTGCAATTGCTTTGTCTAGCATTATCTCAATACATCTCTCTCTTATCCACCAAATATAAGATTCATGGTATTTATTGCACTGTCAAAAAAAGTGGAGTTCTAAGACAAATAATGTACAAACGAACCATTTGTGGTGTAGATTAGGTCAAAAATATCCATTTTTTCTCATCTTCCTTGTGTGGAGCTCAACCTTTTCATGGTTGCGGAGCTACAGAGCAGCTTGTAGAGTGGATATTTCTCTGTGATTTCAACTAGGGAGTTGTAGAACAGCCCCGAACGCTTCAGTTCGTACCGGCAATTTTTGAAGACCTTCACGCTACGCCGCGGCATTCTGTCTGTACCAACCCGCCGTTAGTTTCAGATTCTGCGATGGTCGTACAGCCATTGCTTGGTTGTAGACCACAATAGGGCAAGCAAATTTAGGACTTTGATAACCCATTGAGTTGAGGACCTACAGCTCAAATATGAGAGCATTTCATCCACTGTAGCGTCGGCTAGAAGCAAAAGACCAGGTGCCATTTTTTCTTCCCCTCAAGCTTCCATTAAAGCTTGATTTTTGGGTTTTTCTTGCTCAATCATCACTCCCTTGCTTTAAATCACTAAAATGGTGGTGTGAATGCTTAGCTTCTGAGTTCCTCTCTTGTTTTTGAAGAGTTCTCATTCATATGAGGTAGCCATAAACCTCATGCCCATCAAGCTTCAACATCAACACCAATTTTTGTGCTTTCAAAATGATTAAAGTGTGCTTCTAAGCACTAATTGTGTTGTTTAACACTAATTACTCTATTAATCCAGCAAAGGGAAAGTGTTCTTAAACACTAATAGTATTATTAAACAAATGGTGAGTTAATCACCAAAATAAGTGTCATTTGATACTAAAAATGTACTTTTTAGCACTAATTGTGTTTTATACACAATAATGGTGATATTAATCATCAACTAAAGTGTTGCTCAACACTAAGGTGGTATTAACCATCAAAGGAGGAGGTCATTTACATTAAGAAGGCTCTTCTTCATCAACATGGAGGCCGAACACACACCATAAGTGCCACATTTAAGTCTTCATCGACAAACCGCTTCTTCCAAAAAGAAATGGTGCAACCATGAACCAATTGTCTTCATCTCATAAGCTAAAGAGATTGAAGAATTCTGGTTTTTTATCATAAAACTCAGATTTTTGAGTGTTCTTAAAGTTGAACACATGTACAATAAGTGTTCATCTTCAATGTTTATGTGTATTACTCTTGAGGCCCTTGTTTGTAAGAGGCATAGGCAAGCCATAAGCCGTATGCTCTCGTTTCCCAAGCCCAAGGCATTTCATTCCGCTGCATATTCTGCACTTTCATCGTCTAAGATGAGTTGTAAGGTTGAGCATAGAATCCCTAAATGCTCTACCTTGTTGGTTGTCATGATTTTAAGCATCTTTTGGCATTACTTTTGTAAGAGGCATTGGCAACATTATGAGCCATGTCCTCTCCTTCTTGAGCCAAGGATGATCAACCTTATTGGCTTGAGCATTTACCTCAACCACTTACTCACTCTCATTAACCTTGTAACTTCAAACCCTAAAGGGTATCATTTAACCAACATGCATAAAAGCTATTGTAATTATGGAGTAGACACTGCCCTTGACCAATCCATAAGGCAATGGTAAGACCCTCCCTTGCCTATTTAAATCTACCTTATTACTCATGGAGGAGATATGGTATTCAAGGAAGCATAAAGCATGTTGGAGGACCATCTAAAAGCAAACCACTTAAGCAAGGGTGGCAGCCTTGTCATGATCATTGTGTGAGAATGGTCAAGGTGGAAAGCATATGGTGGAAGCAGTGGCATGTATCTCCTAAGCATGTCATCTACAAGAAGCCAAGCAAACACAAAGAGTAGGGTGCACTATCATCGAGGTGTACATCATCATCGACAACAATAAAGACTTAGATGGCATCAATGTAATAGCCTCTAAGGCTCTAGGAACACTTTTGTAAATCCTAGATAACCACACCTATATTCGAGCCTTGTACGCCTAATGTTATAAAGGCATCTTATGTCCAATACCACCTATTCCATCTTTCCATAGTTAGTATTGAGGGGGGGTATTAAGAGACTAAGTTTGAGTAGAAGGGTGAGAGAAGGGTGTGAGTGTGAATGGACTTGAGGTCCACTTGTTCACCTATTTAAAGGTGAGGCCATGAGGCATTTTTTATGTGAGCAAGGCCTAGTTGTATTCATAAACAACTTAATAAGCAAGATATTGTTCTTGTACTTTTTGAGTCTCTCCTCTCCACACACTTGATCTAGCATGAGCACCACGTTTTCTCATCAAATACTTGGATGATTTTGTTCTTGTTTTCTTTGATGATATTCTGATTTACTCAAAGAATGCAGCTGACCATGAAGCTCAAGCTCGTAAAGTTCTTGAGATTCTAAGGAAGCACCAACTCTTTGCAAAAAAGCAAATGCACGTTCTCTGTCAACCATACTGAATACTTGGGCTTTCTGGTATCCAAAGATGGAATTTCTCCAGATTCTGCAAAAGTCCAAGTAGTCATAGACGGGCCTGAACCAAAGAGAGTGAAAGAAGTCAGGGGATTCTTGGGATTAACTATTGGTATATTATTTTTATATCTAAGTATGCTCTCATAGCTCCCCCCCTCACTAATCTTCTCAAGAAGAATACCCCATTTCAATAGTCTGCCAGGTGTCAGAGCGCTTTTGATAAACTGAAGACCGCCTTGGTAACCAATCCTGTTCTATTCATCAAGCTTAACAACAAACTTTAAAACTCCTTTACATTCCTCAAATGTGATGTTATAAAACTCCACCATTCTTCTCTGTAATTGTTGCAGCTCCATAAAAATATTATTCAAAGGATCATATACAGTCCTTTCTTTGGCCCCTTCATATACATTTTCGATATGTAAATATTGTCCAATGAAGTTATCTATTTCCTGATTTAGAAGACCTCTTTGGCGCCACACTGCTGTTGGGGTGGGTAACAATACACGTTTTATCTGATGATCTTTGAGAGTAGAAGAAACGATGTTATAGATTGAAGCATATCCTTTTCTACTCACCCTACTCATATCTAGGGCTTCTTGAATTTTTTCGACATCAACTCTACTTTCTGATATAAACTTTTCGATAGCATCACGTTTCACCCTTTTGAACTTTTTTTCATCTATCAAGCTCTGCACAACAACTTTAGAGACTAAACCTTTTATTTGCTTCATTGGAACAAGATTGGAATTTTCATTTACTTCACCAAGCCTTAGAATTTCCCTACAACAAGAAAGAAACACATCTACAATTATACAATAAGACAATTATAACTCACCTTTAAAAGTTCATTGATTTACATTGAAATTTTTTGGAACTTCTTCATTCGTTTAAACAATTTGGATGCTCATTAATGGAAGTTAACAATGAGATATCTTCATACCTTGCTTTTTGAATTTTGCGCTTACATCCTCCAGAGCGAGCCTTCAACTCTGCAATGTTCCGGATTTTTCTATTCGGTAGTCTCTCTCCTAATACAGTGCCTTTTCTCCTCACTTTCAGTAGCATTGCCTTTGTCTTTTTATGTTCTTCCTTCTCATTTTCTAGAAGTTGCTTCAATGCCACACACTCTATCTTATCTTGCCTTCTGTTTGCCTCCTCTCGTAGATAGAAATTCTTGTACATATTTGCATTAGCACATTGAGCTGAGACGTATCCAAACAATCCATTTACTCCATTGCTACAAACTTCAATAGAGTTGTTGGATTAGAGAATGGAGCTGTTGAATTTCTAATGATGCATGTTGGATAGATGCCTCCGTCTCACACCACAAGTCTATATGCTACAAACCTCCTTTCTGCAGCATGTCTCTTTGCTCATTGCATAGATGCAAACTCTTCTGGCACTTCAATATCGGTGCATACTGTTGTTCCAAGTCGACATGGAAATGATGGAGTCGTTTCCTACTGGTTTCTCCTTCTGCCATGTTTTGCAACAATGCGATGTATTCTTTCTTACTATATATTATTTTGTTTGAGAGTTGAAGAAGGCACTAAACATTTTTAAATTCGAAATGAGAGGGATTAGTTATGTAATACTGACATAATCATTCATACGTGTGAGCCAAACCTATGAAAAAGGTATCTTCTCAAAGCTTTTAATGATAAGACCTCATTGTTTGTGAGAGCAGCAGTATATTTATTGCCTCAAACTGACGGTTTTGGACCTGTTTTGTGACTATTTTATGTAGTTTAAGAGCAAGATAAATAAGAAAATAGTGAATTTCTTACAGGGCCCCAAAATGAGCTCCGAATTCTTCTAATGGCTTGAACCACCACGCGCACTACGGCGCTTGATGTCATCAAATATCAGTGCATACTTAATTGCCTCTGCTAAGTCTTTAGGCTTTAAGGTCTCTACATACTCAAGGTAATCATCTTTGAGGCCTCTTTTAAAGCCTCGCAATGTCTGGGATGTATCGATCCCCTATAGCTTGAGTACTATCTCCCTATAGTTTGAGATGTACTGAGTTAGGGATTTGTTCTCCATCGAGCACTTGTCCCATAACTCTTAGCAGGCAAAAACTCTTTTTTCGAAACATCGTTTCAATCTCCAAGTGGCAGGACGAGTTGTCAAACTCATCCACCACTTGTACGCTTTGCCAGTTTAATGAGAGGCTAGCCTCTACGGGTTGCCCCCGGCTAGGCTGCTGTCGCAGCACGTGCAAGTCTGACCACTTCGCTAGAAACATGTTGATCGAGTCCTTGTTTCTCTCCTTCTCCTCGCCACCAAAACTAGGCGGCTTCAAGTCTTTAAATAACGACGAAGCTGTCTCTACAGACGGCCTTGTAGGCGCATCGGCCTGTACTCTTGCAACCACTGGCGACGCTATGCTCACCCGTGCCGCAGGAGCTCGGCTACCACGAGGAGTCGGACTACTAGCAGAGGCGGCTGTCAGTGCAACTAACCGTGTGGAGATGCTCTAGCATCGTGGCTAAGTAAGCCTCGACTTTACCCATATTGTTCAGTTTTGCATTAAGATATTTAAAAAGTCCACTAGAGAGGTCCGTCTCTGTCAAGACGTCGGCAGGATCCAATATGTCATAATCGTCATCGTCATATTCCAAGAGGTCCTCCTTGGTCCCCTCGGCGACGTCGGTGTTCATGTCATCTGGCTCATCAGCCAGAAAGGGGTCATCTACTACTGCGACCGCTGTGCGGGCTTGCTGGATCCTAAGGCAAACGAGGAGGGCGCTGGGCAGATCACGCGTGATCGACGAGCGCACTCCGAATCGGACAACGATTGGGCGTATATGGCGTGACAATTCGGCCGGGGCCAATGAGATGCTAAGGACTGCACATCCAAGACTGGATTTTATTTTATTTTTTTAATCCTGCATCTGGCTAGGGCTGACCGCTGGCGCTAGCCTGGCTGGCTACCTATGGGCTGGCCGCACCGACAGCGCCAAGCAGGCCACCCACTGGGCAGGCCACCGACTGCGGTGGTCGTGGCTAGCCGTCATCGCTGGTTGCCGTCGGCACCAGCCTGGCTCGCCGCCTGTGGGCTGGCCGTCGGCGCTAGCCTGGTTGGCCGCCTGTTCGCCTGTGGGCCGGTCGCCGGCACGAGCCTGGTTGGCCGCCTGTGGGCTGGCCGTGTGACAGCACTAGGCAAGCCACCCTTACAAGATTCCTACAATGCAGGCGATGGGTGTCGGATTCAGGTGGTGTAGGATAGGCCTTTTCACCCTACAGGAGGCAGTAGAGGACTTTCACATAGAGTTCTTCGAGGATACCATGCTAGTTGCTGCCCATGCATATAGGGTAACAATAATGAAAAAGGATATTAACACATTAGTGAGAGTAAGGTACAGATATGATAAAATTCTGAATGCAGAAGATTGGGATGATATTAAGATGAGATACATCTTATTAATACCACCAAGCAGGAAGCAATCTAAGGATGAGGTGAAGATAGAAGAGGTCACACACAACTATGAGACTAGAGGGAAGTCAGCCTATGAGAATTTAATGAAACAACAAGTGAAGGATTCATCTTCGGACCTAGAGTCAGAAACACTTGTTAAGGAGTTGAAGATACAGGAGAGGCTTCTGGAATTGGGGCCCAAAATTAAAATAAAATTAGAGACCACTGATTTTTATATGGCTAATTTGGAGTTCAGGCTCACTAGAGACTATATAAAAGCTCTTTCCCAGAGGAAGTCGTACTACCTGACAGATACTCTCATCCTGGCTACTCTCTAGTACGTGATCTCAAACTGAGTCTTTGAGTCTTTCCTTGTGCAGCATGTCCAAGAGCAAATTGTATCCTGGGGTTATGCACAGGATCTTCATCACTGATCTAGGAATCTCTTTCAAGCTCAGAGATCACACAGAGAGCAGTGTAGACATTGCAAAATGGTTCAATTACTGTAATTTTGAAGTAGTTGATGTCATCCTCCTACCATACCACTCCAAGTAAGTACACATAGATTTTAGATTTCACGATACTTTGCTTTTTTGGTTCCTTTATCTTTTTGGTTCTTATATTATTCTTCTTTTTGTAGCTCTTATTGGAGTTTTATTTCCATTGACCTTGAACAAAAGAGATGTTATACATTTAACTCTCTTTTAGGGTACCCACCAGGAGCTAGGCCTGTAAGTCTTATCCTTAATGTATTCTCATGAAACTTTGGAGTATGGAGGATGCTAATATCAAAGAAATTTGATAGTTCTCACATTTCCTTTGGTATTGTAGTGGCTTGAAAAGACTATTTGATGCCTTGGACTTATGTCCTCCAAATACAAATTTACTCAACCTGATTGAACCAGTTGCACTGCAGGTTTGTGGAAGAACACCAATCTTATTTTATCTTCTGTATAGAGAACTGTTTATCTTTATTGATATTCTCATAATTTATTTACAGACACCACAACAAAAAGACCCATATTCTTGTGGATGGAGATTACTTATAGTAGCTAAATACATGTTGGACTCCTACTTTGGAGAGAAGCAGCTTGAGTTTGTAAGTCAACAGATTTACAATCATCAAATTTTTTAACATAAATGCAGTCAGTTTCTGAAAGTAATATTTTCTTTATTGCAGATGCAAGAAGATAGTTTTGGCTCTGACTATGTCTATAGTTTCAGAGCCAATACAATTTTGAGGTTGCTAGGACTTGCTTCTCCTATTCTTGCATCTCCTCCAATTCTAAACCAGCCAATATTCCCTTCCAATATTGATGTAGAAGTGATTACTAAGCAGAAAGATGATTTGAAATCTTTCAATCTAAATGATAACATTCTTGAAGGGTTCCAGAAAGTTCAGGAGCAGCCTTCAAAAGTGCCCGAGGAGATGAAAATGGAAGATGAGCCTCTCCCATGAAATATGAAGTCCTCGGATGTAATTGAGGAGCAAAAGGGAAAGCCGAGGGAGAGCCATATCAACAAGCAGCCTTTATCTGAGTCTTTGGACCAAAGCCAGGCTCAGCCTGAGCTAGAAACCCAAATATAGGATTATTTGTACATCTGTAGATATACCCTCCTATGTACATCTGAGAACAACAATAGTAAATGCAAAGATAAATGCAATTATTTTTTCTCAATGGATCACTTCTTGGTTTGAAAATGTTAAGAATTCTATAATGCTTTTACTGTATGCTAAAAGTATATATGAATTGTCTATTGTACCTGAGTTCAAGATGATTAAACTATCGAAATTATTCTGCTTGCAATATCTCTGCATTGTATCTGGCTTTCTCTTCTTTGCAGTATCTGAAACAAAATCACAGTTTGAAAATGAGATGTCTATATTTTTTGAATTAAAATTTTGATAAAACAAATTTGCCAATCTTGAATGAGTACTTTAGGAAACTCAGTTTACCTTTTTGTTGTTTAAAATGAATGAAAATCCCATGCAGACACTCCCTTTAGTCTCGTTTATAATGTCATTCCGTTAATCGAGAGAGTGTGCAGTATCCTCCAAGTGTGATGGATGCTATTAGAATGCCATTCTCGACAACATCTATATCAATAATATCATTTTCTAGATATGAAGAGCTCTCATCTTGTTCCATTGGTACTAGTGGTGTACCTATCATCCTGCTTCGTTTATAGTAAAATGAGAAAATAAAATTTTGGGAGGCAAACATGTACTTGAGATTGATTGTGTCATGGACAACCTCACAATACATAGTGTTAGTAGCCATAATTTTATCCCAACCATCATCCAAAAATTTTAGAATGTCATTTATTTATCGAGATCTTTCCAATGATATATAGCCGCATCATCACCAATTTGGGAAATTCTTGAATAATTTTGATTATTCAAGAAGTTCCCAAATTGGTGATGATGTGGCTATATATGTAAGGTTCCCCTCATCCAAAAATAGGGGAAACACTTAAGATAGTCCACTAAGTCTTATCTTAGAGAAAATTTCCTACTCATCAACACCTTGACCATACAGAGATTCAAGGATACGATTCATAGGTAAGACCTAGTTCTATCCCGCAGGGGGAACGTGGTCTTCTAAAAATCAAATCACCCATAGGGTAATTGATCATAATTTGGGCAACTACTAGTCTTGATTCCTAGAGACAACGCTTTTTTCCTCATCCATGCAAGGCATAGCCGCTGGCCTAGTCTTCTAGAATAGAATTGCTCGAGAACCTATTTATCTAACGTAGGGCTTTCACTTAATATGTTGGAAAGCTACCCGACTAATCGGGTCCACCCGTCCGTAGGATGGTGCCGTCAGGGCATTCCATCCTCCCACTTTCCACCCTACTCACGCGTCAATTTATTTTCTAATTAATCCTACCACACTGTTTGACATAAATAAATATGTTCCTTAATTAAGGCCCTTTTCACAAGGTTTGTTAAAACAGCCTTTTTCTACGATACAATCATACCAAAGACAAGATTTATAAAAACAAAGTTTAAACATGAATCAATTTCATACAAACCAAACCGTCTCTCTTATTCTTTTCCTTTATACTGCCGATGATCTAGAATTCGGCCTTCCAGTCTCTACATGCTGGGCAAAACCCTACGGGACCATACACCTTATCGTCGGCCCCGTTGGTGGCGAGGACTCAAGCCGGCCCCGCTGGTGGCGAGGACTCAAGCCGGCCTGTCGCCCTCTCAGGCTCCATCGCTCGATCCTCCCGCCCCTCAGAGGGATGTCTGTGCACTAGGGTGGGCTAATTTACCGCACTAGCCTAGGCCCTCAGAACTAGGCAGCATCACAATCACTCGCCTCAATCGGTGAACCTCATTCTCCCAATGGTATGAGGGATACCATGGGCCAACTCCAAGCCTTACTAACATCTCCGCCGTCCTGCTATACAAGCACAAGAACGGGGCAGCGTCAAGGCAGGGAGAGTTGTACCTGTACCTTAATTTAACCAAGACAACAATCCATTTACTCTCACTAAACCATAGGACTAGAATCCATATTACCTTCTTAAGAAAACAATCCTTTTCTCACACAGATTTTAGCATTTCAACTTGAGATTGCGATAAGACATTCTTTATTAAGGCATATACTATTGTTTAAAAGAATACAAACTTTAAATGGTAAATCAATCAAATAGATCACTATAATCAATAGAGAAGCCAAGGCCATACCTCAGCCCCCCTAAGAATGATATATAATTGAAAAATAAAATATGTATATACCTTATAGAAATTTGTCGTTTATCATTGCCTTTGCTCGTTAACAAGAGCTTTAGAACTTGACATATGAGAATAGAGTCTTCTAATACCTTCTCTTACGATTGAAATCATCCGATCATCCCCAAGCTTCATCTCCTCTTACTTGTACTGTGACTCTTCTCTCTTTCTAAGGTCTATGGCAAAATAGCCTTCTCTTACAGGACTATGGCATACTATTCTTTCTCTAAAAGAAAAGCTATGGAGTTTTGGTCTCTTCCTCCGAAAGACCATAGCAATCTAAGCTTCTTTTCTAAGATATTAGATAAGAATGAAGGGATATATACATCTCAAACTCTAGGATTACCTTGAGGCTACTTGTTGCTGTCTTCTCACAGTTTTCTCTGTGTAGAGACCCTGACAGAAACAGTAAATTGTTTCGGCCATAACTCTCTGACAGAAACTCAAAATATGGTTATATAACCAGTCAAAAGAACGGGAAGGCATATGGTCTACAAGCTTACGCGAGAAGAATAGGCAAAAACGTCTGTATATAGCCACAAATGTACCATCTTTAGAAACGCGTTGTTTTTTCATATTTTTAGTATGCATGGACTCTAAATGTGTAAAAGTACTCTAAATATGACCTCTTATCACCTAAACTCAAAATTCTATTTTTGGGAATACTTATCTCATATAGAACTATTCTTATGTTCTTATTTCTTTTAGGATTTTTGGAGCTAATACTTTTATTCTAACACTTTCCTAATGTTTCTAGCCTTGTTGTCTCACTCTTCTCTAATTACACTCTCTTTCCTTATTGAAATCTATATTAAAAGAGACACATACATACATGGCTTGGGAGGGAGGGACCTTACAATCTCCCCCACTTAAAAGATTCGAGATGTCCTCATCTCGCGAGCTAGGGTAGTATCTAAGTAAATCCTCCTGTCTCTTTCAAAGTGGTGTCCCCACTAGGTAGAAATCTTCTTTTTATCTAAACATTGTTCCGAGTCCCTTATTTCATGTGTTTGGCTCGTTTTGTTGTGCCTCCAAAAGGTCTATTATTGTGAGATCCCGGTCTCCACCGCGCAACGGATTCGGGGTACTAGCAGCGGAAGTAGCACATCATGCGTGGGTAGGGGTCTTACACTCCGGGCCTCACCCACGGATATCCGGACAAGAGACTAATCCGTCGGTTTGTCCAAAACCGAAACCGGAAAAACTTCCTTTACCCGGAAAGCATGGGCGATTCCACCAGGATAACTCTTTACTCTAACGTAGTCAAGATCATTACGAATCAACTGATCAAACTGCACCTTTAATGGTACTTGGTCAAATCAAGGAAGAAACTTGCACTTGGATCATTGGGATCAACACTTTTTTCCCCATCAAGAGGCACATCCGTTGATTCCTATCCATAGAACAATTTCTATCTGGGATTTACTTCATCTATCGTAATAATAGAAATTAAATCTTGATTTACGGATCCATCAGTCCAGCCTAACCCCATCCAATCCCATGGGTTAGCCAACCGCCCAACCACTGTAGTGATGGGATCCAATTAAGATTTTGGTTAGGTTTTGTCCCGGGTACCAAGGAAAAGAGTTCCAAGGCCCCCTAGCCGGAAGTTCATGCAAACATAAAACTAGTCACACCACTTACACACCCAATATGAAATTGCCTTTTTCTTAGCATCAACTAGCTTTAAAACAATCCTTTAATAAAACCATTATGTTACTGATGACAATCCTCAAAGTCTCTAGTTGAATCCTTATTTCTAGTCATTCATCGGTATACTTATGGCATCACTGGCAACTAGAACGCTCACCACCTGTTCACTCAGGGGCCTTTTCCATAGTTCCTAGCTCATAGTAACCAGCAATATATTCATATAATAGAATGGAATCTCCATGGAAGATCAGCAAGATCAACCCACAGATCCATACAAAAAAGCCATGGACTCATCCGTTGAGGACCAGCAAGGTCAATCAACTAGATCCATGCCCGGTTTCAGAAAACAACTCTTACTCCTTGTTCCAATATCTTCCACGATGCACGTGTGGGTATCTTCGGTGACCCAGAGCCCGAGCATCGTATGGTCAGCACCCTCTAGGATCCTTCGCAGGTGACCTAGCGCTTCACTCATAGGCCTAGGCTTTGGCCAAAACAATGTGCTTAGATGGGTTTAATTTTTGGATTGTACGAGCCAAATCTTTACACTATTGTATTAAGCAATCAAATGCCTCCAAACTTACTGTCATTTGATTATCTCTTTTGTCAATATTTGCCATTCGATTGCAATGAAGATGTGTTTGTTTTTTATTGAAGATACTGCCTTGTCAAGGTGTAAGGCTATGAATATTATAATTTAATTTGGATAGACTCAATTATCTCAACAGTGAAAATCTTTTATACATCATATTCAATAAATTTGATGAAATTTAGCATTGACAATATACTCGCTCTTTTATTTTTTTGGTTGAACTTCTGAGGTATTGGAGCATTTGTTTATGAAGGTTTAAGACCATCCATATCATGGATGAATTTATGTTGTTGTTGGCACATAATATATTTATATAAAATTTTGAATGTCCATTAACCATACATTTTGTTTTCAACAGGATATGTTGAAGCATATAGCTTTGATTTCAAGTGTACATAAAACTTACTATTGAGGTGGCACCAATCATTGGTGACTCATGTACCTAGAAGCAAAAGAGTTCCACCACCCCCAGATATAATAAGGAAACAAAGAAGAGTATTGATACTTGAACTCAATGGTGTTTTACTTAAGACCATTGAGATGTAACATGGTGATGTATGTCCAGACTAGGCCAAACATATGCATCTTGTGGAAGAGAATACAAGTGTTTGGCATTTGATTCGCAAAGATGCATTCACTTTCCTTGATTTTTGTATGCAATGGTTTGAGGTATGGATCTGGAGTACTAATAGACTACAAAGGACTTGATGCATTCTTGAGTTGTGCTTTCCTCGACACCATCAAAAGTTTAAGGTCGTAGTAGCAGGGCAGGTAGCATGTCAAAAGACGGATCTTCTAATTGGATATCGATTTGTATACCACAAAAACTTGGATGTAGCATGGAGAATTTTTCATGACTTGGATGGAAATAACACGCTAATTTTTTATGATACCCTCTATAATGTAATGTGGAATATGCTCGGAACCTACTTGATTTTTCCAAAGATGTGGAATCAAAATATAGAGGAGCTTCAAAGTTTTTTGGAGACAACAATCAGCGCATGGTTACTTGGTTGGATTTATGCAAAGAACAAATGGGAGTATACTTGCAACACTTTAGTAAATGAAGTAGCTTATGATAGAGAAACTTTGTATGTATTGGATCAATACATGAGAAAATGCTATGTTTGAGATACAATTTGTACTCAATTATTATCTTGACAAAGTATCTACGAAGGGTTTTTATCTTTGGATGAATTGTAAACTTGAATATAACAATCTCATTGAAATTTGATTGCTTCTGGTGTTTCTAAACACCACACTCTTTGGAGATCCCTCAATTCTAAGGTTGCTTTTCCAAGTGTTATTTGGCATTATTATCCCATGTCTTTACTTCAATGTCCCTCAAATTTGAGCATATATATCATGATTTATAATCTTGATTTAGTGTCTAAGATGGGTTTTTATCTGTGGATCAATCGTAAACTTAGCACATTGTTACTGTCATTGAGATTTACTTTTTGTTTTGTTGTTTCTAACACCACACCCTTTAGAGATCTCTCATTTCTAAGGTTCCTTTTTAAGTGATATTTAGAATTCTTTTGGCAAATTAAATAAAGCCCATGTTTTTACTTCAATGTATCAAAGTGGAGATAGTATTTACATTATCTTCTTCATATGAAAGGTGTTGTATAATCTCAATTAAGTTTAGTGTCATGTTTCCCTTGTCCTTCCAATATTGTTGCATTGACGTATGTATCTATACAACTACAAACAAATATGCCAAATAGTTGTGTCAAGATATAATCTAATGGCACAGAGAGTGCACCAACAAATAGATGTTAGCTCAAACTACATAAAAATACCGAGTTTCCAACCAATCCTGTAAGAAATGGGACTCGAATAATTCCTAAAATTCCTAAATTTATCTTAGGATATTCAATCCTAGAATACGGTAGGAAGTCCTCTTTTCACGTTATGCATAAGAATGAATTATGTATTAATTTCTTAAAAATTTTGCCATAGCTCCACTGCTATTACTGAAAATTTAAAATATTTTTAAAAAGAATAAGACTTAGTAATATAATTATGATAGTATAACTATCTTTTAACCTTAGTAATGTAATTATGATAGTATAATAAGACTTAGTAATGTAATTATGATAGTATAACTATTTTTTTTCCTTAAATTAAATTTATGGATTTAACTCATAAGAGTACCATAATTTACTAGCATATAAGTATAAAAAACCATTTTCTTAACCTCTAGCTTCACAAGCCTAGAGTTTGATTTGTGAATTGAGAATTTTTCCATGAGAAGCATCAATTGAATAGAGAATTATTCATAGGAATGACCATTCTTTGGGGGAGAGAGAGAAACATAAAAAGCATCCTAATTAAGCATAAATGTAAACTTTTCTTAATTATTCATTACAACTCTTAAGAAAAGCTTGATTTGCATTTATAAACACTTAATTAAAAACTTCTCAAGCTTGAGAGGGATTGAGAAGTGAAAAACATTCAGAAAAGCTTGATTTGCATTATAAACACTTAATTAAAAACTTCTCAAGCTTGAGAGGGGTTGAGAATAGTAGAGAAAAATCATAAAATTACAATTTACCTCTTGTTTTTGCTTGCTTCTCTATCTTAGAAGAAGCCCCCAACCAATCAATTGGTTAGTGTGTTAAAAGGAAAGCTCAAAGGATGGTTTAAGAGAGAGAGAGGCTCCACTCTCTCCACAAGTAGAGGAATTTTAAGGGATATTAAAAAATATCATTATTTTAATGTAATACTGGCATGGTATAGTTCACAGATTTTATTACAAAGGACTAAGGATCTATTTATAGGTGAGGGAGGCCTCTAACCAAGTCCAACTGGGTTCTAGAATTTTCCAAGTTTAGTTTGGCTGAATTTGGATAAGATTTGGACCTAGTTTGGCTGCCTTTTGATTTGGTTTGATCCAGGAGAGAGGAGAGATAAAAATATCATAATTTTTTTGAGTTAAAAACTCCACCACGTGTGAAATAGGCGCCTCCTTGAAGACTTCCCCCCTCTTTACCAAGGTGTCAAAAATATATCATTATACCAAAATATCTCATTTTTTTAGTAATATCTCATAGTTTTTAACTAATAAACCTTATACTCAGTCAACTCTTCATCTTATGTGGGCATTTACTCATTTTTGGGTATTTTATTTTATTCATTGGATTTATCTCCTCCCCACACTTGGATTGATCCTATTGGCCCATAGGAACCTTAATTGGGCCATAATCTAATTTTTTTTAAAAAAATCTAGACCCTTAGGCTAAGGTCCTTTATACACATTTTCAATTAATTCCAATTGCACATTGGAAAGTTCTTTTTGAAATTTTGTTTCAGGAAAAACCATTTTAGATACTAGGAGGATTTTTATATCCAAAAATATATCAATTTTGGATTACCTCCCTCTAGAAATTTTCTCTCTCTAGGCCAAAACAGGGTAAAACACGACCTTTTTTTCTATTTCAAAGAGGGGAATAATTACAAGATCAGAAGGGGAGGTTCTTACACCTGTACACCTCAAAATCTAGAGGGAGGAATCTTACACAAAGAAACATCCAAACTAGATTCTCAATACCTCTTGCTAAAGATACTTGAATGGCTTCTCTGGATCTGCAAGATCTTCATAATTTTTCTCTAAATATGCTAATACAGTTTTGCAAGCACTCCAATAAAGAGCATATCAAATAGGTGCAATGTTTAAAACAAAATTATGATAGTTGATGAAAAGAGATAATATGGTAGTTGATGAAAAGAGATACTTACATTTTGCATTGACCATGGATACCAGCTAAGGAGTTCATGAAAGTAACCTCTCTATCGAAAACATCAATGAATATAAGACTCCAATGGTGACTGCAAACAAAACAATAGTAAGAAAATATCTACTCACATGAGTTATGAATTTAAAACTATTAAAAAACACTACCTTAAAACTAATAAAAAATACTACCTTTCATTATATGGGATGAATATATAATCGTTTCTCAGGCTATCATATTCCCTAAAAAAAACTTCTGTCTTTGAAAAGATATCACTTGATATTAGAGGATCAACCACAAATATGCTACTTGAAATCTCTGTGGGCATTGTAGAAATGTATGCCCTATAATCAAAGATAGTATTAAGTGTGGCAAAAGGAGAGAAAAGGACAAAATTGTGGCTAAGGAATGATTCTTACCTCATGCAACATAATATTAGAGCATCAGATATTTCAATATCTCTCTTCTCTAACATCACTTTGTCCTCAGGTGAAATGCTCAAGTAATATTCAATCTCAGGGTTGGAGGAGACATTAATAATCATTTGACCATATACCTTGCCCATTCTATCATAATTCATACCACCAAGTCTCTTAACTTCCTCTTTATAAACATTATCCTCCATCTCGAAAAGTATCTCTTTTTGGTCAAGTGCTTTTCTTGTTTGATACACATGTGTAACATCTTCAATAGTAGGCCCTTCAACTTTGTGGGACCTCTTGGGAGGAATTGTAAGGATATCAAAGGCCCTAGTATCTGTGGCGGGAATTGGCTTGAGAACTTTATCAAATCTATACCTAAGCCTGCTCACCACACTGAGAAATCCTTGTTTATTAAAGTGACCCTTGTGTGCATGTGCAGTAGAAATATAGGCATTATTCATGAAATCTATAAGAAAGTCTTTAGATGCTTCTTGCAAGCACCACAATGTAGAAGCTTGCCACTTTTCGAATGGGGTGTTACTTTTAGTCAAGACACCAATCCTGTCACATATTTGCTTTACTACACGGATGAAGGCAGCCCTTGGGATAATATGATGTCAGTTTGGGCCTTCCTGATCTCTGAAAAACACCTCTTCATATAAAAAAATCTTGGCTACATTGTCGACTCACACCTACCCTTGTTGATTATAACGGCATGATAGAGGCAAAATGGCACGCTGATATCGATCCTTTCACGCCCCCGTCAGAAGCAAGAAGGACACATTAGGGATAAACCGAAGGCAAGTAGAAACTACCCCTAGGAATGTTGTGATTGCATGCGAAGACGGAGGTCTATGGAAGTCGAAAATGGATAATGTGGTCCCATATCTCTATATATACCTGACGGACCATTGGACACGTGGCACAATTCTATTCGGTGTCTCCAACGACTAGTGACACTTGGCTGGTTCTCACCGGATTGTTCATCAATGGTACCTTTCATGTGGCATTTCGTGATTCGATGTCGTACAAGGTATGGATGTATATAAACATTTTTGCTCATTTTATTTTTACAATGTATCCGCAATGGCGTGACCTCTCGGTTTTTAGTAGTTGAATCTCTCTGCTATCGCACCGTTCAGGAATGGCTTCTTCTCCATCAGCAACACTTGCCTCGTCGAGGTCACCATCCCCAGTGGGTGGTTCAAATCCTTCACCAAAAACACCTATTGGTTTGCACTCTTCAAGGGTATCTCCATCCATATCCAATGTTTCAAAAAAGAGAGGGCTTTCTGTATCTCCTACAGAAGTTACAAAGTCATCCAAGAAAGTGAAGAAAACAAGCAAACCCTCTCCAACAAAGCCTACTGGGCTCTCTAGTCCTTCTCTTAGTGCACTAGATACCCAATCAAAGTTAAGTGTATCTGAAGCACGTGGAACGCTTACAAAGTCACCAAAGGCAGGTCCTATGGCATCAATGAAGTTTAAGTCATCACGCAAGGCTCCTGGTCTTTCTGAGATAGTAGTGGTGTCTCCTACAGAGAGAATGTTGGATTTTCTTATTGAAAGTGGAATTGAGGCCTCTTTCTTCTCACTTGCCAAGAATATTTTCAATCCAAAAGTTGATGTCTCAATGGTTATTAATCATGCCATGCCATTTATCAAGGAGGACTTTGATGAATTTGAGGAAACTATAGGGCCTTCTATCTTGATTGATAACAAGGAGTATGTCCATGTCCCTGTGTGGGGACCTCCTCTGTCCACAGACAAACATTTACAAAGAGGTGTAGTATGTACAAACTTCAAAGGTTTTTATTAGAAAATGTAGAATGATTCTCTCATCCAAAAGGTTGCAGGAGAATGGTCAAAGCTACTGCCTTTATAGTTTTCTCCATTGTCAAATATCCTCTTAGAGGTGAAGAGGAGAAACTTGAAGAAATTGAAGGCTCTTCAAACTTTTTCTTTCTCAGAGATTTAGAGGCAAATGATATAGAGGAGGAACTTGGACCTCAAGAGGAGGAGAGGCTTGCCAACTTCCAAGGATAATGAAATCACAGAATTAAAGGCACATACAATTGTTCAGTCACCTAAGGAAAGTGGAGATCCATTGCATAAAGGCACATACAATTGTTCAATCACCTAAGGAAAGTGGAGATCCATTGCATAAATATATTGTTCCTTCATTGTCAAGTTTTCTTATTAAGGATAAGGAGTATTTACTCCTTTCTGATATTCAAAAGCTATTTAACTTGAGGGAGGACTATTGTCTTGCCATCATCGTAGAGGGTTGTGAAGCTGCTGAAGGGCTCATTGATATTGAGAATGAGCATAATGATGAATTTGCTGCTTTAGATGTGTATACTTCAGACGACAAGTTCATTGACTCAACTCATGCTTTATCACTATGTATTAAGAGCACAGGAGTCAGAACCATTGATCTCCGCCGAGGATGAATTTAATCAGCTTCAAGATTCACTTGGTATTCCTGATGTTGGAAGGGAACAGAGTGATTATGTCCAACTTAAAGACATCAAAGAAACCTCAATCTCACTTTGGACATCAGATATATACTTGAACAAGATGAAAATCAAAAGGTAAGTGAATATAAATTTGAATCCATGCATTATATTATTTTAACTTAAAATAATTTCACAGTGTTCCTCTTGTTTATAGTTGGAGCTAGCAGATGAAGACAACTTCTTAGGGAGAGGTAAAGTCTCAAGGCAATCAAGCAAGCTCTAGCAAAAAAGATACTGCACTTGGACACTATTTGTCCAAAATGGATGAGGGTATTTTCCATGTGTTGCATAGCCAGTTCTCCGAGGATGCAGACTGGCTTATAATTTGTATTAAAGCTCTCTACAGATTGTTTGGCTTCTCAACTATACAAGCCAATGCTAACAAAATCATGTTTCTTGAGAAGACAACCGCTACTAGAATTTTTGGTTATGGCCCTGGGTTTTCCGCCTCTCTAGAGCAGGATATTTTTTGACATACTCTGTGTATGCTCGAGCTGCACAAATAAAACCGATGTAAACACACTAGGTGGCTACAATAGAAGGAAACTTCTACGCTCTAGGGGAGCACTGACAAAGGATGATGATGTGAAAACTTTGGAATAGACTTTTTGTACATACTCTGGATTACAATAGATAAATTTTTGTACAAAGTTATGAATACAATAGTTCTCTTTTTTTGACAGTGTTGTGTCCGAAATGTCATTTTTCTGCATTCTTTGTAGTTGTCTTCTAAAAAACCAGTTGAATAACTCTGCAAGAGCATTGCTTCTTGTAGCCCCTCCACCATGTCTTGTGCTCTGAAAGAATGATGTGCATGCCTGGTAATGTGACTTTTCCATATGTTAATTCCACTGAGTGTATCATGAATACAAAGGAGTCTTACCAAATAGTATGTGGTATCTTTTTGTGAGATCCCTGTTCCCACCGCGCAACGGATTCGGGGTACTAGCAGCGGAAGTAGCACTTCTAGCGCGAGGCAGGGTCCCACACTCGGGGCCTCGTCCACGGATATCCGGACAAAAGACTAATCCGTCGGTTTTTCCAAAACCAGACCCGGAAAAACTTCCCTTATCCGGAAAGCACGGGCGATTCCACCAGGATAATTTTTACTCTAACGTAGTCAAAACCCTTACTGATCAAACAGATCTGACTGCATCTATAAAGATACTTGGTCAGATCAAGGAAGAAACTTGCACTTGGATCATTGGGATCAACGCTTTTTTCCCCACCACGGAGGCACAGCCGTTGATTCCTATCCATAGAACAATTACTATCCGGGATTTACTTTATCTATCGTAATAACAGAAATTGAGTCTCGATTTACGGATCCATCAGTCCAGCCTAACCCCATCCGATCCCATGGGTTAGCCAACCGCCCAACCACTGTAGTGATGGGATCCAATTTGGAATTTGGTTAGGTTTTGTCCCGGGTACCAAGAAAAAGAGTTCCAAGGTCCCCTAGCCGGAATTTCATGCAAACATAAAACTAGCCACACCACTTACACACCCAATATGAAAATTGCCTTTTTCTTAGCATCAGCTAACTTTAAAACAATCCTTTAATGAAACCATAGTACCACTGATCACAATCTCCCAATTTATCCAGTTGATTCATAATTTCCCATCATTCCTTCATCAGAGTATCTATGGCATCATTGGCAACTAGAACGCTCACCACCTGTCCACACAGGGGCCGTTTCAATAGTTCCTAGCCCATAATACTCAACAATATAATCACTTATCAAGATGGACTCTCGTTGAAGATCAGCAAGATCAACCAACAGATCCATATAAAAGAGCCATGGACTCATCCGTTGAAGACCAGCAAGGTCAGTCAACCAGATCCATGCCCGGTTCCAGAAAACAACTCTTACTCCTTGTTCCAATATCTTCCTCGACGCACGAGTGGGTATCCTGGGCGACCCAGAGCCCGAGCACCGTATGGTCAGCACCCTCTAGGATCCTTCGCAGGTGACCTAGCGCTTCACTCATAGGCCGCTTCCTTGGTCCCTCATCCACCGTACCGGAAGCTCACCATTTTAATCGAACCGAGGCTGGTCAAGACCTCGGCCGACCTTGCTACGCGAGACGTCCTCCATTGACTCTCCGTCAGCAGTTGCAACTTTATCAGTTAGGTCTCCATGACCTTAATCACAAGACGGTCAAAATGCTTTCCCAGCATTCTTGACATAAAACAGCCATTTACAAACAGCATTTACAAACAGTTTACAAATACAATTTCTATATTAACTCTCATTTTTCCACATTATCCCTCATACAATCCACATTACTTATTCCACATTTCATTTATATGTGTACTCATCCAATCATATCATTTTCCATCTCTTCACTTCAGATTCCTTCACATCACATATCATATATTCACATCCATATCCACATCCATACATCCACATCCACATCCACATTCACATCCATACATCCACATCTACATGCTTAACTCCATTTTCACATCCTCATTTATACATCCACATCTCATATCCACATTCATACATACACATCCATATCCGCATTCATACATACACATCCATATCCACATCCACATGCATACATTCATTATCACGTCCTCATTCATACATCCACATCCACATACATACATACATACATCCACATCCACATCCACATTCCCATTCACATCTATACATCCATATCTACATGCACATTTCATCCATACATCCACATCTATATCCTCATTCACATCCATACATCCACATTTATGCATCCACATCTACATGCTTATCTCCATTTTCACATCCTCATTTATACATCCACATCCCATATCCACATTCATACATACGCATCCATATCCACATCCACATGCATACATATATCCACATCCACATTCCCATTCACATATATGCATCCATATCTACATGCACATTCACATCCATACATCCACATCTATATGCTCATTCACATCCATACATCCACATTCATGCATCCACATCTACATGCATACATCTATACATACACATCCACATTTACATCCATGCATCCACATCTACATGCTTAACTCCATTTTCACATCCTCATTTATACATCCACATCCCATATCCACATTCATACATACGCATCCATATCCACATCCACATGCATACATATATCCACATCCACATTCCCATTCACATATATACATCCATATCTACATGCACATTCACATCCATACATCCACATCTATATGCTCATTCACATCCATACATCCACATTCATGCATCCACATCTACATGCATACATCCATACATACACATCCACATTTACATCCATGCATCCACATCTACATCCTCATTCACATCCATACATCCACATTCATACATCCATACATCCACATTCATACATCCACATCCACATCCACATTCACATCCATACATCCACATTCATACATCCACATCCACATCCACATTCACATCCATACATCCACATCTACAAGCTTATCTCCATTTTCACATCCTCATTTATACATCCACATCCCATATCCACATTCATACATACACATCCATATCCACATCCACATGCATCTTATCATATTTTATCACTTCCCATATCTTTTATGCATACCTCTATGCATGAAATTCAATTATGCTAAAAGTAACACTTTTATAATAAAATTTTCAACTTTTATGCATACCTCTATGCATGAAATCCAATATGATAAAAGTAACACTTTTGATATAAAAAAATTATCCTTTATGCATACTTCTTTGCATGAAAATTAAAAAAAGATAAAAGTAACACTTTTGATATAAAAACAATTATCCTTTATGCATGATATTAAAATTCAATTTCTCCATGATTATAATGAAATTCTTTCAATTAATCTAGGATGATAATTCCTAGAATATGGTAGGAAGTCCTCTTTTTATGCTTTGAATGAAATTATTTTATGCATAATTTTTATAAAAATTTTGCCATAGCTCCGCTGCTATGACTGATAAATCTCAATTTTTTCTAAGGGATAAAGCTTATCATTAAAAAAATAATTAAAATGATCTCTAATTGGATCATTAATCTATAATGGATTGAATCATCAATATGCATAAACTAAAAGCATAGAAAAAAGCCATTAATTTGGCCTCAAGCATAACTTAATCTTGGATTAAGAAAAAGCTTTATGAAAAGCTTCATTTGGATTGAGAATGGGTCATGAGTATGACCATTTCTTGAGTGAGAGAGAGAAATTACATAAAAACCATTAGAATTTAAACATAAATAAAAATTAACTTCAATAGCATTTATTAAATTATGTAACTCTTCACTACTATTCACCAATTAACTTTAATAGCATTTAAAAAAACCATACCAATTAAGCTTCTCAAGCTTGAGAGGGGTTGAGAAGAGAGAAACATTGAGAAATTATAGAAAAATCAATATTTACTAATTACCTTATAAATTGCTTGATTCTTTGTTCACGGTAGAGGCCCCCAACCAATCAATTGGTTAAGTATGTTGATGGAGCCACTAATGGGGATTGAAGAAAGAGGGAAGCTCCAAAAACTAGTGAATTATTAAATGAATTCACAGTTCTTGGCTTAGGTGGAGTAGAGTAACGATGCATAAACACTATATATTTTTCAACAAGGGGGAGGCTTCTATTTATAGGAAAAATTGAGCTCCTAACCAAACAAACTGATTCTAGAATTTTCCAAATCAGTTTGGTCAATTTTTGACCATTTTTAGGTCAGTTAAGCTAACTTTTTGGAACTAGACTTGAATGAGGAGAGAGGAGAGATGAAATATCTCAATTTTTATGAGTTTAAAACTCATTCAAGCATGTGAAATATGCACCTCCTTTAAAGAACTCCCCTTCCTTACATATGTGTCATAATGGAATCATTTTAATATTGCTCATAGTTTTTTTACTAATAAACCTTGTACATTTTCAACTCTTCATCTTATGTGAAATATGCACCTCCTTTAAAGAACTCCCCTTCCTTACATATGTGTCATAATGGAATCATTTTAATATTGCTCATAGTTTTTTTACTAATAAACCTTGTACATTTTCAACTCTTCATCTTATGTGAGCATTTACTCATTTTTGGATACCCAAAATATCTCATATTTTTAATATTGCTCATAGTTTTTTACTAATAAACCTTGTACATTTTCAACTCTTCATCTTATGTGAAATATGCACCTCCTTTAAAGAACTCCCCTTCCTTACATATGTGTCATAATGGAATCATTTTAATATTGCTCATAGTTTTTTACTAATAAACCTTGTACATTTTCAACTCTTCATCTTATGTGAGCATTTACTCATTTTTGGATACCCAAAATATCTCATATTTTTAATATTGCTCATAGTTTTTTACTAATAAACCTTGTACATTTTCAACTCTTCATCTTATGTGAGCATTTAAGGGACTCCCCTTCCTTACATATGTGTCATAATAAAATCATTATACCCAAAATATCTCATATTTTTAATATTGCACATAGTTTTTTACTAATAAACCTTGTACATTTTCAACTCTTCACCTCATGTGAGCATTTACTCATTTTTGGGTATTTTCTTTTTACAAGTTGGATTTATCTCTTCCCTACACATGGATTGATGCTATTGGTCCATAGGAACCTTAATTGGACCATAGTCTAAAGATTTCTGAAAATCTAGACCCTTAGGCTAAGGTTCTTTATACCTATTTTCAATTAATTCCAATTGCACATTGGAAAATTCTTTTTGAATTTCTGTTTCAGGGGAACTCATCTGAATTAGAAGAGATATTTTTCTATCCAAAAATATTCAAAATCTGAATATTCTCTCTCTAGAATATTTTTCTCTCTCTAGGCTAAAACAGATAGAAACAAGGTCTTTATATTTCTGAAGAGGGATTGATTACAGGGAAAGATACTAGACATCAAAAAGGGGGTGGGGGAGGAATCTTACATTCTACCCCACTTAAAAAATACGAGATGTCCTCATCTCGCAAACTGGGATAATTTCGCAAGATGCACGAATATGAGACTTAAAGAAAAATTTTAATCAAGATTAACCACCAAGAAACGTCTTAAAGAGAGCAAGATTCAAAATAAGAACAAGATTTAAACTTTATTCATTCTCGAAACTTATACAGTAAAGATAGAAGAACTCTTTACACTTCCATAAGCCCGTCCATCATATGATCACAAAAGCAGTCCTCAGAAGCTGCACAAGTATAAGGTAACTCATCTATGGGAATAATTCTGTTGGTTATTGCTGCACCTATCTCAGAGGTATGAGGTGATCTAACAAAAGGACCTCTGAGAGGCAAGCCAAAAACGGGATAAAGGCATATCTTCTCATGAGGAAGAAAACATGCCAGTAAGAAGACCCGCTCAGAAAACCCAAGATGCCTTGATCTCATGACACAGTAGTATCGGGGACCCAAACCCAAAGCTTCAATAACCATGGCCAAGCGGACATTGTTACGAAAGTGCTGCTGACCCCAGGGTGTTACCCTAGTTATGTTTTGATAGGTCCGCCATTTGGTTTGCGCTACAGAAGTTCCCAAGTGAGGGAAAAGTGAGCGCTCATACTGCTCTATAAAATCCTTCTTCACAGATTCACTTGCGTCTTGAAGGTGAGGAATCATTATGGATAAAACTAGTTCTTGTTGCCAAGCCATGAAGGAGATTAAGAAAGAAAGGAGATCGATGGAAGTAAGATTACTGTGAGCGACAAGTAAAAGTTACGACTTATATAAAGGAAGGAGCTAGCGTAACTTAGAAGCCAACGATAACTTGTCACTGAAGTTTTACTATCTTTCCATGATTTGGGTTTGACACATTTTTCTATAGAAGGCATTAAGAATTTTGAGATGAAGAGATAAAAGAAGCTTGTAGGCTAAGTCACCTACTTTCATTGAATTCAGATATAAGGCTCACAATATCTGGGGGATAACTTCATATACTCCCCAAGAGATAAAGAACTTCTTTTGGGCCGTACTCGAATGAAGACCAAAACCTTGATATCCAAAACATCGATTCTCACTTCTGAACTCATTGTTCTGAATCCTTAAAACAGGTGGGACTCTTGAGAAGTATTCTAGAAAAAGGGTCTTCCTTTGTTAAACAGAACTTTCTTTTATTTTAGAGAGGGAATAATTATAAGATCAGAAAGGGAGATTCTTACTCCTGTATACCTCGAAGGCTGGGGAGGAATCTTACATTCTACCCCACTTAAAAAGTGCGAGATGTCCTCATCTCGCAAGGTAGAGGACAACTCTTTTTCTTAACATCCAATTTTATTTTGGGGTTCCTTATATTCTGGTCAATCCAACAGAACACTGGGATAAATATCCCTTAAATAGAACTCATCATTAATATTCAGATCATATCATTCATATCTTTAACATGATAATGGTCCATTAGACCGAAAAATTTCCTTCTGAACATTCCTCCACGGGAATTTCAGTCAAGCAAGTTCTCAATTTGTCATCCCTTAACTTGATCTACTGATCAAGTGTTAACAGTAACAATTTGACAGCACAACCCACTAATCTCATAGTGACTTGCTGAATTCATTATCATCATTCCAGTTATGAATATCATCACTGGGACTCGTCCCATTCATCCTCATTGTGGTTTTGTTCAGATTTTTATATTTCAACTAATTTCAGAAATCATCATTTTTCAATCAGAATTTTCAATCAGAATCCAATTCAATTCATCAATTCTCAAACAGAATTAAAAATCATATCAACCACATTCGAATTCATCATCTGGATAGCATTAACGCTTATAATTTCAAGTCTTAGATTTACTCGTATATACTGTCAGTAAAGAGCTGCAGTATACTCTCGGTATATACGGGTAGTCGTGGCTCTTGGAATTATAAGGTAAATACCATCATGTCTAGGCCTCAAGCAAGTCAGGGATTCTATATAATTGCGGTACTTCTATCTGAAGACCCAATTATCAAATTACGAATTTCAGTTTGAATATCAAATTGTATGAATTATATCACACAATTACAACCTTTTTGTGTTTCTACATAAATTTTTGACATATTTGTCTTCTCAGTTGATCTTTATTAACCAATTCGCTCTGATACCAACTGTGAGATCCCTGTTCCCACCGCGCAACGGATTCGGGGTACTAGCAGCGGAAGTAGCACTTCTAGCGCGAGGCAGGGTCCCACACTCGGGGCCTCGTCCACGGATATCCGGACAAAAGACTAATCCGTCGGTTTTTCCAAAACCAGACCCGGAAAAACTTCCCTTATCCGGAAAGCACGGGCGATTCCACCAGGATAATTTTTACTCTAACGTAGTCAAAACCCTTACTGATCAAACAGATCCGACTGCATCTATAAAGATACTTGGTCAGATCAAGGAAGAAACTTGCACTTGGATCATTGGGATCAACGCTTTTTTCCCCACCACGGAGGCACAGCCGTTGATTCCTATCCATAGAACAATTACTATCCGGGATTTACTTTATCTATCGTAATAACAGAAATTGAGTCTCGATTTACGGATCCATCAGTCCAGCCTAACCCCATCCGATCCCATGGGTTAGCCAACCGCCCAACCACTGTAGTGATGGGATCCAATTTGGAATTTGGTTAGGTTTTGTCCCGGGTACCAAGAAAAAGAGTTCCAAGGTACCCTAGCCGGAATTTCATGCAAACATAAAACTAGCCACACCACTTACACACCCAATATGAAAATTGCCTTTTTCTTAGCATCAGCTAACTTTAAAACAATCCTTTAATGAAACCATAGTACCACTGATCACAATCTCCCAATTTATCCAGTTGATTCATAATTTCCCATCATTCCTTCATCAGAGTATCTATGGCATCATTGGCAACTAGAACGCTCACCACCTGTCCACACAGGGGCCGTTTCAATAGTTCCTAGCCCATAATACTCAACAATATAATCACTTATCAAGATGGACTCTCGTTGAAGATCAGCAAGATCAACCAACAGATCCATATAAAAGAGCCATGGACTCATCCGTTGAAGACCAGCAAGGTCAGTCAACCAGATCCATGCCCGGTTCCAGAAAACAACTCTTACTCCTTGTTCCAATATCTTCCTCGACGCACGAGTGGGTATCCTGGGCGACCCAGAGCCCGAGCACCGTATGGTCAGCACCCTCTAGGATCCTTCGCAGGTGACCTAGCGCTTCACTCATAGGCCGCTTCCTTGGTCCCTCATCCACCGTACCGGAAGCTCACCATTTTAATCGAACCGAGGCTGGTCAAGACCTCGGCCGACCTTGCTACGCGAGACGTCCTCCATTGACTCTCCGTCAGCAGTTGCAACTTTATCAGTTAGGTCTCCATGACCTTAATCACAAGACGGTCAAAATGCTTTCCCAGCATTCTTGACATAAAACAGCCATTTACAAACAGCATTTACAAACAGTTTACAAATACAATTTCTATATTAACTCTCATTTTTCCACATTATCCCTCATACAATCCACATTACTTATTCCACATTTCATTTATATGTGTACTCATCCAATCATATCATTTTCCATCTCTTCACTTCAGATTCCTTCACATCACATATCATATATTCACATCCATATCCACATCCATACATCCACATCCACATCCACATTCACATCCATACATCCACATCTACATGCTTAACTCCATTTTCACATCCTCATTTATACATCCACATCTCATATCCACATTCATACATACACATCCATATCCGCATTCATACATACACATCCATATCCACATCCACATGCATACATTCATTATCACGTCCTCATTCATACATCCACATCCACATACATACATACATACATCCACATCCACATCCACATTCCCATTCACATCTATACATCCATATCTACATGCACATTTCATCCATACATCCACATCTATATCCTCATTCACATCCATACATCCACATTTATGCATCCACATCTACATGCTTATCTCCATTTTCACATCCTCATTTATACATCCACATCCCATATCCACATTCATACATACGCATCCATATCCACATCCACATGCATACATATATCCACATCCACATTCCCATTCACATATATGCATCCATATCTACATGCACATTCACATCCATACATCCACATCTATATGCTCATTCACATCCATACATCCACATTCATGCATCCACATCTACATGCATACATCTATACATACACATCCACATTTACATCCATGCATCCACATCTACATGCTTAACTCCATTTTCACATCCTCATTTATACATCCACATCCCATATCCACATTCATACATACGCATCCATATCCACATCCACATGCATACATATATCCACATCCACATTCCCATTCACATATATACATCCATATCTACATGCACATTCACATCCATACATCCACATCTATATGCTCATTCACATCCATACATCCACATTCATGCATCCACATCTACATGCATACATCCATACATACACATCCACATTTACATCCATGCATCCACATCTACATCCTCATTCACATCCATACATCCACATTCATACATCCATACATCCACATTCATACATCCACATCCACATCCACATTCACATCCATACATCCACATTCATACATCCACATCCACATCCACATTCACATCCATACATCCACATCTACAAGCTTATCTCCATTTTCACATCCTCATTTATACATCCACATCCCATATCCACATTCATACATACACATCCATATCCACATCCACATGCATCTTATCATATTTTATCACTTCCCATATCTTTTATGCATACCTCTATGCATGAAATTCAATTATGCTAAAAGTAACACTTTTATAATAAAATTTTCAACTTTTATGCATACCTCTATGCATGAAATCCAATATGATAAAAGTAACACTTTTGATATAAAAAAATTATCCTTTATGCATACTTCTTTGCATGAAAATTAAAAAAAGATAAAAGTAACACTTTTGATATAAAAACAATTATCCTTTATGCATGATATTAAAATTCAATTTCTCCATGATTATAATGAAATTCTTTCAATTAATCTAGGATGATAATTCCTAGAATATGGTAGGAAGTCCTCTTTTTATGCTTTGAATGAAATTATTTTATGCATAATTTTTATAAAAATTTTGCCATAGCTCCGCTGCTATGACTGATAAATCTCAATTTTTTCTAAGGGATAAAGCTTATCATTAAAAAAATAATTAAAATGATCTCTAATTGGATCATTAATCTATAATGGATTGAATCATCAATATGCATAAACTAAAAGCATAGAAAAAAGCCATTAATTTGGCCTCAAGCATAACTTAATCTTGGATTAAGAAAAAGCTTTATGAAAAGCTTCATTTGGATTGAGAATGGGTCATGAGTATGACCATTTCTTGAGTGAGAGAGAGAAATTACATAAAAACCATTAGAATTTAAACATAAATAAAAATTAACTTCAATAGCATTTATTAAATTATGTAACTCTTCACTACTATTCACCAATTAACTTTAATAGCATTTAAAAAAACCATACCAATTAAGCTTCTCAAGCTTGAGAGGGGTTGAGAAGAGAGAAACATTGAGAAATTATAGAAAAATCAATATTTACTAATTACCTTATAAATTGCTTGATTCTTTGTTCACGGTAGAGGCCCCCAACCAATCAATTGGTTAAGTATGTTGATGGAGCCACTAATGGGGATTGAAGAAAGAGGGAAGCTCCAAAAACTAGTGAATTATTAAATGAATTCACAGTTCTTGGCTTAGGTGGAGTAGAGTAACGATGCATAAACACTATATATTTTTCAACAAGGAGGAGGCTTCTATTTATAGGAAAAATTGAGCTCCTAACCAAACAAACTGATTCTAGAATTTTCCAAATCAGTTTGGTCAATTTTTGACCATTTTTAGGTCAGTTAAGCTAACTTTTTGGAACTAGACTTGAATGAGGAGAGAGGAGAGATGAAATATCTCAATTTTTATGAGTTTAAAACTCATTCAAGCATGTGAAATATGCACCTCCTTTAAAGAACTCCCCTTCCTTACATATGTGTCATAATGGAATCATTTTAATATTGCTCATAGTTTTTTTACTAATAAACCTTGTACATTTTCAACTCTTCATCTTATGTGAAATATGCACCTCCTTTAAAGAACTCCCCTTCCTTACATATGTGTCATAATGGAATCATTTTAATATTGCTCATAGTTTTTTTACTAATAAACCTTGTACATTTTCAACTCTTCATCTTATGTGAGCATTTACTCATTTTTGGATACCCAAAATATCTCATATTTTTAATATTGCTCATAGTTTTTTACTAATAAACCTTGTACATTTTCAACTCTTCATCTTATGTGAAATATGCACCTCCTTTAAAGAACTCCCCTTCCTTACATATGTGTCATAATGGAATCATTTTAATATTGCTCATAGTTTTTTACTAATAAACCTTGTACATTTTCAACTCTTCATCTTATGTGAGCATTTACTCATTTTTGGATACCCAAAATATCTCATATTTTTAATATTGCTCATAGTTTTTTACTAATAAACCTTGTACATTTTCAACTCTTCATCTTATGTGAGCATTTAAGGGACTCCCCTTCCTTACATATGTGTCATAATAAAATCATTATACCCAAAATATCTCATATTTTTAATATTGCACATAGTTTTTTACTAATAAACCTTGTACATTTTCAACTCTTCACCTCATGTGAGCATTTACTCATTTTTGGGTATTTTCTTTTTACAAGTTGGATTTATCTCTTCCCTACACATGGATTGATGCTATTGGTCCATAGGAACCTTAATTGGACCATAGTCTAAAGATTTCTGAAAATCTAGACCCTTAGGCTAAGGTTCTTTATACCTATTTTCAATTAATTCCAATTGCACATTGGAAAATTCTTTTTGAATTTCTGTTTCAGGGGAACTCATCTGAATTAGAAGAGATATTTTTCTATCCAAAAATATTCAAAATCTGAATATTCTCTCTCTAGAATATTTTTCTCTCTCTAGGCTAAAACAGATAGAAACAAGGTCTTTATATTTCTGAAGAGGGATTGATTACAGGGAAAGATACTAGACATCAAAAAGGGGGTGGGGGAGGAATCTTACATTCTACCCCACTTAAAAAATACGAGATGTCCTCATCTCGCAAATTGGGATAATTTCGCAAGATGCACGAATATGAGACTTAAAGAAAAATTTTAATCAAGATTAACCACCAAGAAACGTCTTAAAGAGAGCAAGATTCAAAATAAGAACAAGATTTAAACTTTATTCATTCTCGAAACTTATACAGTAAAGATAGAAGAACTCTTTACACTTCCATAAGCCCGTCCATCATATGATCACAAAAGCAGTCCTCAGAAGCTGCACAAGTATAAGGTAACTCATCTATGGGAATAATTCTGTTGGTTATTGCTGCACCTATCTCAGAGGTATGAGGTGATCTAACAAAAGGACCTCTGAGAGGCAAGCCAAAAACGGGATAAAGGCATATCTTCTCATGAGGAAGAAAACATGCCAGTAAGAAGACCCGCTCAGAAAACCCAAGATGCCTTGATCTCATGACACAGTAGTATCGGGGACCCAAACCCAAAGCTTCAATAACCATGGCCAAGCGGACATTGTTACGAAAGTGCTGCTGACCCCAGGGTGTTACCCTAGTTATGTTTTGATAGGTCCGCCATTTGGTTTGCGCTACAGAAGTTCCCAAGTGAGGGAAAAGTGAGCGCTCATACTGCTCTATAAAATCCTTCTTCACAGATTCACTTGCGTCTTGAAGGTGAGGAATCATTATGGATAAAACTAGTTCTTGTTGCCAAGCCATGAAGGAGATTAAGAAAGAAAGGAGATCGATGGAAGTAAGATTACTGTGAGCGACAAGTAAAAGTTACGACTTATATAAAGGAAGGAGCTAGCGTAACTTAGAAGCCAACGATAACTTGTCACTGAAGTTTTACTATCTTTCCATGATTTGGGTTTGACACATTTTTCTATAGAAGGCATTAAGAATTTTGAGATGAAGAGATAAAAGAAGCTTGTAGGCTAAGTCACCTACTTTCATTGAATTCAGATATAAGGCTCACAATATCTGGGGGATAACTTCATATACTCCCCAAGAGATAAAGAACTTCTTTTGGGCCGTACTCGAATGAAGACCAAAACCTTGATATCCAAAACATCGATTCTCACTTCTGAACTCATTGTTCTGAATCCTTAAAACAGGTGGGACTCTTGAGAAGTATTCTAGAAAAAGGGTCTTCCTTTGTTAAACAGAACTTTCTTTTATTTTAGAGAGGGAATAATTATAAGATCAGAAAGGGAGATTCTTACTCCTGTATACCTCGAAGGCTGGGGAGGAATCTTACATTCTACCCCACTTAAAAAGTGCGAGATGTCCTCATCTCGCAAGGTAGAGGACAACTCTTTTTCTTAACATCCAATTTTATTTTGGGGTTCCTTATATTCTGGTCAATCCAACAGAACACTGGGATAAATATCCCTTATATAGAACTCATCATTAATATTCAGATCATATCATTCATATCTTTAACATGATAATGGTCCATTAGACCGAAAAATTTCCTTCTGAACATTCCTCCACGGGAATTTCAGTCAAGCAAGTTCTCAATTTGTCATCCCTTAACTTGATCTACTGATCAAGTGTTAACAGTAACAATTTGACAGCACAACCCACTAATCTCATAGTGATTTGCTGAATTCATTATCATCATTCCAGTTATGAATATCATCACTGGGACTCGTCCCATTCATCCTCATTGTGGTTTTGTTCAGATTTTTATATTTCAACTAATTTCAGAAATCATCATTTTTCAATCAGAATTTTCAATCAGAATCCAATTCAATTCATCAATTCTCAAACAGAATTAAAAATCATATCAACCACATTCGAATTCATCATCTGGATAGCATTAACGCTTATAATTTCAAGTCTTAGATTTACTCGTATATACTGTCAGTAAAGAGCTGCAGTATACTCTCGGTATATACGGGTAGTCGTGGCTCTTGGAATTATAAGGTAAATACCATCATGTCTAGGCCTCAAGCAAGTCAGGGATTCTATATAATTGCGGTACTTCTATCTGAAGACCCAATTATCAAATTACGAATTTCAGTTTGAATATCAAATTGTATGAATTATATCACACAATTACAACCTTTTTGTGTTTCTACATAAATTTTTGACATATTTGTCTTCTCAGTTGATCTTTATTAACCAATTCGCTCTGATACCAACTGTGAGATCCCTGTTCCCACCGCGCAACGGATTCGGGGTACTAGCAGCGGAAGTAGCACTTCTAGCGCGAGGCAGGGTCCCACACTCGGGGCCTCGTCCACGGATATCCGGACAAAAGACTAATCCGTCGGTTTTTCCAAAACCAGACCCGGAAAAACTTCCCTTATCCGGAAAGCACGGGCGATTCCACCAGGATAATTTTTACTCTAACGTAGTCAAAACCCTTACTGATCAAACAGATCCGACTGCATCTATAAAGATACTTGGTCAGATCAAGGAAGAAACTTGCACTTGGATCATTGGGATCAACGCTTTTTTCCCCACCACGGAGGCACAGCCGTTGATTCCTATCCATAGAACAATTACTATCCGGGATTTACTTTATCTATCGTAATAACAGAAATTGAGTCTCGATTTACGGATCCATCAGTCCAGCCTAACCCCATCCGATCCCATGGGTTAGCCAACCGCCCAACCACTGTAGTGATGGGATCCAATTTGGAATTTGGTTAGGTTTTGTCCCGGGTACCAAGAAAAAGAGTTCCAAGGTACCCTAGCCGGAATTTCATGCAAACATAAAACTAGCCACACCACTTACACACCCAATATGAAAATTGCCTTTTTCTTAGCATCAGCTAACTTTAAAACAATCCTTTAATGAAACCATAGTACCACTGATCACAATCTCCCAATTTATCCAGTTGATTCATAATTTCCCATCATTCCTTCATCAGAGTATCTATGGCATCATTGGCAACTAGAACGCTCACCACCTGTCCACACAGGGGCCGTTTCAATAGTTCCTAGCCCATAATACTCAACAATATAATCACTTATCAAGATGGACTCTCGTTGAAGATCAGCAAGATCAACCAACAGATCCATATAAAAGAGCCATGGACTCATCCGTTGAAGACCAGCAAGGTCAGTCAACCAGATCCATGCCCGGTTCCAGAAAACAACTCTTACTCCTTGTTCCAATATCTTCCTCGACGCACGAGTGGGTATCCTGGGCGACCCAGAGCCCGAGCACCGTATGGTCAGCACCCTCTAGGATCCTTCGCAGGTGACCTAGCGCTTCACTCATAGGCCGCTTCCTTGGTCCCTCATCCACCGTACCGGAAGCTCACCATTTTAATCGAACCGAGGCTGGTCAAGACCTCGGCCGACCTTGCTACGCGAGACGTCCTCCATTGACTCTCCGTCAGCAGTTGCAACTTTATCAGTTAGGTCTCCATGACCTTAATCACAAGACGGTCAAAATGCTTTCCCAGCATTCTTGACATAAAACAGCCATTTACAAACAGCATTTACAAACAGTTTACAAATACAATTTCTATATTAACTCTCATTTTTCCACATTATCCCTCATACAATCCACATTACTTATTCCACATTTCATTTATATGTGTACTCATCCAATCATATCATTTTCCATCTCTTCACTTCAGATTCCTTCACATCACATATCATATATTCACATCCATATCCACATCCATACATCCACATCCACATCCACATTCACATCCATACATCCACATCTACATGCTTAACTCCATTTTCACATCCTCATTTATACATCCACATCTCATATCCACATTCATACATACACATCCATATCCGCATTCATACATACACATCCATATCCACATCCACATGCATACATTCATTATCACGTCCTCATTCATACATCCACATCCACATACATACATACATACATCCACATCCACATCCACATTCCCATTCACATCTATACATCCATATCTACATGCACATTTCATCCATACATCCACATCTATATCCTCATTCACATCCATACATCCACATTTATGCATCCACATCTACATGCTTATCTCCATTTTCACATCCTCATTTATACATCCACATCCCATATCCACATTCATACATACGCATCCATATCCACATCCACATGCATACATATATCCACATCCACATTCCCATTCACATATATGCATCCATATCTACATGCACATTCACATCCATACATCCACATCTATATGCTCATTCACATCCATACATCCACATTCATGCATCCACATCTACATGCATACATCTATACATACACATCCACATTTACATCCATGCATCCACATCTACATGCTTAACTCCATTTTCACATCCTCATTTATACATCCACATCCCATATCCACATTCATACATACGCATCCATATCCACATCCACATGCATACATATATCCACATCCACATTCCCATTCACATATATACATCCATATCTACATGCACATTCACATCCATACATCCACATCTATATGCTCATTCACATCCATACATCCACATTCATGCATCCACATCTACATGCATACATCCATACATACACATCCACATTTACATCCATGCATCCACATCTACATCCTCATTCACATCCATACATCCACATTCATACATCCATACATCCACATTCATACATCCACATCCACATCCACATTCACATCTATACATCCACATTCATACATCCACATCCACATCCACATTCACATCCATACATCCACATCTACAAGCTTATCTCCATTTTCACATCCTCATTTATACATCCACATCCCATATCCACATTCATACATACACATCCATATCCACATCCACATGCATCTTATCATATTTTATCACTTCCCATATCTTTTATGCATACCTCTATGCATGAAATTCAATTATGCTAAAAGTAACACTTTTATAATAAAATTTTCAACTTTTATGCATACCTCTATGCATGAAATCCAATATGATAAAAGTAACACTTTTGATATAAAAAAATTATCCTTTATGCATACTTCTTTGCATGAAAATTAAAAAAAGATAAAAGTAACACTTTTGATATAAAAACAATTATCCTTTATGCATGATATTAAAATTCAATTTCTCCATGATTATAATGAAATTCTTTCAATTAATCTAGGATGATAATTCCTAGAATATGGTAGGAAGTCCTCTTTTTATGCTTTGAATGAAATTATTTTATGCATAATTTTTATAAAAATTTTGCCATAGCTCCGCTGCTATGACTGATAAATCTCAATTTTTTCTAAGGGATAAAGCTTATCATTAAGAAAATAATTAAAATGATCTCTAATTGGATCATTAATCTATAATGGATTGAATCATCAATATGCATAAACTAAAAGCATAGAAAAAAGCCATTAATTTGGCCTCAAGCATAACTTAATCTTGGATTAAGAAAAAGCTTTATGAAAAGCTTCATTTGGATTGAGAATGGGTCATGAGTATGACCATTTCTTGAGTGAGAGAGAGAAATTACATAAAAACCATTAGAATTTAAACATAAATAAAAATTAACTTCAATAGCATTTATTAAATTATGTAACTCTTCACTACTATTCACCAATTAACTTTAATAGCATTTAAAAAAACCATACCAATTAAGCTTCTCAAGCTTGAGAGGGGTTGAGAAGAGAGAAACATTGAGAAATTATAGAAAAATCAATATTTACTAATTACCTTATAAATTGCTTGATTCTTTGTTCACGGTAGAGGCCCCCAACCAATCAATTGGTTAAGTATGTTGATGGAGCCACTAATGGGGATTGAAGAAAGAGGGAAGCTCCAAAAACTAGTGAATTATTAAATGAATTCACAGTTCTTGGCTTAGGTGGAGTAGAGTAACGATGCATAAACACTATATATTTTTCAACAAGGGGGAGGCTTCTATTTATAGGAAAAATTGAGCTCCTAACCAAACAAACTGATTCTAGAATTTTCCAAATCAGTTTGGTCAATTTTCGACCATTTTTAGGTCAGTTAAGCTAACTTTTTGGAACTAGACTTGAATGAGGAGAGAGGAGAGATGAAATATCTCAATTTTTATGAGTTTAAAACTCATTCAAGCATGTGAAATATGCACCTCCTTTAAAGAACTCCCCTTCCTTACATATGTGTCATAATGGAATCATTTTAATATTGCTCATAGTTTTTTTACTAATAAACCTTGTACATTTTCAACTCTTCATCTTATGTGAAATATGCACCTCCTTTAAAGAACTCCCCTTCCTTACATATGTGTCATAATGGAATCATTTTAATATTGCTCATAGTTTTTTTACTAATAAACCTTGTACATTTTCAACTCTTCATCTTATGTGAGCATTTACTCATTTTTGGATACCCAAAATATCTCATATTTTTAATATTGCTCATAGTTTTTTACTAATAAACCTTGTACATTTTCAACTCTTCATCTTATGTGAAATATGCACCTCCTTTAAAGAACTCCCCTTCCTTACATATGTGTCATAATGGAATCATTTTAATATTGCTCATAGTTTTTTACTAATAAACCTTGTACATTTTCAACTCTTCATCTTATGTGAGCATTTACTCATTTTTGGATACCCAAAATATCTCATATTTTTAATATTGCTCATAGTTTTTTACTAATAAACCTTGTACATTTTCAACTCTTCATCTTATGTGAGCATTTAAGGGACTCCCCTTCCTTACATATGTGTCATAATAAAATCATTATACCCAAAATATCTCATATTTTTAATATTGCACATAGTTTTTTACTAATAAACCTTGTACATTTTCAACTCTTCACCTCATGTGAGCATTTACTCATTTTTGGGTATTTTCTTTTTACAAGTTGGATTTATCTCTTCCCTACACATGGATTGATGCTATTGGTCCATAGGAACCTTAATTGGACCATAGTCTAAAGATTTCTGAAAATCTAGACCCTTAGGCTAAGGTTCTTTCTACCTATTTTCAATTAATTCCAATTGCACATTGGAAAATTCTTTTTGAATTTCTGTTTCAGGGGAACTCATCTGAATTAGAAGAGATATTTTTCTATCCAAAAATATTCAAAATCTGAATATTCTCTCTCTAGAATATTTTTCTCTCTCTAGGCTAAAACAGATAGAAACAAGGTCTTTATATTTCTGAAGAGGGATTGATTACAGGGAAAGATACTAGACATCAAAAAGGGGGTGGGGGAGGAATCTTACACTTTTTCTCCCCATGCTTCTTTGATTATTTGAATGAGATTTGTAATAGAAATTTTGTACTCTTGCGCATATGTAGCTGATCTCTTCTATTGTCCAAGAACATTTAAAAAGATGTCAAGATGCTTCCAAACCTCCATTCTAAGATTTGCTAGCCGTAGTAGTGAACTGGCAATATTTGTTGTGATCTTACACAATTCTTTCCAACAATCCCACATAACATTCACTTGTTTTTTACTATGGTTTCCTAAAAGTCTTCTGGCTTTTGCACCTCCCATGGAGACATCTGCTAAGACATCTCGTGTTTTCCTTGAATTTGTTGGATCTTTCCTTAAATGAACCTGACCCCCATGAAAGCCCATTTTTGATAACAATGCTTCACATTTATCAATACATTGATCTGCCAATGATGTTGGTTTAATAGAATATGTATAATCAAGATGCAATCTCAAAAGCTTGTCAATTATTCTTATCTCTGCATGCAAAGTGCATATGTCAACATTATTAAGAGATTTAGGAAGAATGGGATCCCAAATGTCGTCTTTATTCTTGAACTTACTCAGATCTATAGAGTCTCTCATTGCAACTCTCCTTGCTTGGTCGCAAATTGCTCCACTCTTTTGATCCCATACCTTCCATACAATAAATGCAAGGATACTTTGCATTAGCTCCGTTGCATATTCCAAACATACATTTGATAGTATTTAAGTCAGCACCTAAATGCCATTCCACTTTGAAATTGCCAACTCCATCAACTATCAACATATCTCCAGTACTTTGGGATTGAATGATATTAGAAAGGGATACTTGTGTGGGAGAACAACCATTTGAAGGTTTGATGATTTTCAGTTGGTATCTGAGCTGCACCAACTCACCAAAGCTCCATCTCCGATTGGAGATGGACCAACCCACCAAAGCTCCATCTCCAACTGGATTTTATATTTTGGCTCCTACCTCTACCATTGTTGTACTTAATTGCCCTGTTCATGATAGATATGCTCACTCTTTTCATCTTCTGTCCTTTTTGGATCTGTGCCTCATCTAGCTTCAACATGAAATTTAGCACACCACCACATTCTTCTACAGTAATTTTATACATGTGCACCATTGCAATTTGTACTTTTCTAAGATCCACCCATATATTGTTGAATGCATTATAGACAAATATACTCTTTTTCTTCTGCTTCTCATAAGGCATTATCAATATGTATGTACTCTCCAAAAATACTCAAAATTTTTCGATTCATAGCAGTCCTAGTAGTAGAAACTGAAAGGGATCTTGGCAAACCAAAAGCTCTTATTCTCTTGCATCTAAGATTTTGGAACCATAATCCAAAAAGAGCTTGGTAACCTTTATGGCTAATATCCACAGTGTCACAAGTCTCTACTATTTCATCTGGTTTCACAATGGTCCTTAAATCTCTTACCAACTCTTTGAGAGTAAGATCTCTCAACTTTTTGTATTCTCTGGAGATTGAAGAATTCTGACCAGGTCTGCCTTGTTCATGGTTTCCATGAGAAGCTTGATGCTCTCCTCATTTTGACAGATATTAATTCCTGAAATGTGAGACACATTTCTTTACAAGGTGGAGTCTCCCCTTTTTAGCCCCACTACTTTCAGACAACTCACTTATATTCTTTAAAGTTCTCTTGCTCTCTTTGAATCCTCCTGGGGTTTCTTTCAAGTTTACTAGTTTCTCTTTCAAAGAGTGGTTTACAACATCTAGCTCTCTATCATTTAGCTCTAAAATAGTTTTCTGAGATGTTAATAAAGTTTCTTTTAGTTGATGCATTTGGACTGAGCACATAGAAGATATAGAATATAACTTCATACAGTAACCAAGTAGACCATCAAAATCATCTCCAACAAATCTAATCAAGTCATGAACATGTATAATTGGAGGAGGTCTACCAGTGGAAGGATCATTGGGATAAATACTTCCATCCATCCACAAATCAACATGTTTTCTTCCCTCTAGTCATTGTTTGCCTCATCTTTGTCCAACAATGCTCGGTGATGAATACTTCTCCAAGATGAGTAGACTTGATCTATGTTAATAGCAAGTTTGTATCTGTGTTCTCTTGCATTGAGTAAAGAGTTAGCAATAGACATTAGATTATAATCCACTATGCAAGGGTATAACATAAAAGAATAGAAGAGAAGAAAAGAGAGAGAGAGAGAGAGAGAGAGAGAGAGAGAGAGAGAGAGAGAGAGAGAGAGAGAGAGAGCAAGAAAAAGAGAGCACTCAAATGATGATGAGAGAAAAAATGGACGTGTTTTGGTGGGAATATTTGTACAATAGACGTTTCAAAAGTTCAAACTGAGAATAACGACTGAAAAGTACCTCTGACATGATTTAAGGAATGTTAGCATTTTTTGCGGCCCGTCTCTTAAATGCTCCAAAAGTACCTCTAAACGACCAAATTTGGTGTAAGATTCCTCCCTCCAGCTTTTGAGGTGTACAGGTAAAAGAAACTCCCCTTATGATCTTATAAGTATTCCCCTCTCTGAAATAAAAGAAAGATCATGTTTTACCCTATTTTGGCCTAGAGAGAGAAAATGTCTAGAGGGAGGTAATCCAAAATTGAGATATTTTTGGATATAAAACTCCTCCTAGTGTCTAAAATGGTTTCCCCTAAAACAAAAATAATATTCAACACAGCCCGGATTCCAGACACTTTCGACTTTCCCATAGCCAAATAAACTCGATCCCTAAACATCGGAACCAATGAAAGCGACTGATCCAATGTAAAACTGAGAGGACTATTCAATAACTCCTGAAACAATGCTTCAGACTTATCCTCCTTATGCTCCTCCTTATCCAAGGATTTCTTCTTTCTCTGCTGCATTTCCTCTTTCTGTTGAACATCCAAAATTCCTTCAGTTACTTCTTCACGAACATCCTTCTATTCCTCCCAATCCAATGGAGACTTTAGCTTTGCCTTGGAACGTGTAACAGCCATAACTTCTGAATCCCGTATAGCACACTCCGAACAGTCACATGTTATCCCACATTCTGCCATTACTCCACCTGCTCTTGCTTCCAAACAAACATCCACATTCACCATATTACTCTGAGGAGGTTTATTCTCTTCCGCCTGCTACACAGGAGGCGCAAGGTAACTGAGGTAATTGTTGAGGAGGTCTTGGTTGATTCCACCCCTGCGGAGTCCAGTTCTGTTGATTCCAGCCTTGCTGATTGCAATTCGGGGGCGGCTGCCAATTTTGCTGTTGTGACCATCCCTGTTGTTGATTCCAATTCCTTCCCTATGATGGCCGAAAATTTTGCCATCCTCCAAATCTTGATCTTCCTCCTTGATTAAAATTCCCTTTAAATGGTGGTCTCCCTGACGGTCTCCAATTCAGATAGGGTTGATGTGGCCTCTGCCATCCTTGATTTCCAAATGATCTCTGCTCATTCGGAGTTTCCAGAAAAATGCCATGAGACTGTGTCATATTTTGCTGTATTCTTTCAGGAATTACCCCCCTAAAGCTAGGATTATACCAGCAATCCGTGGTTTTGTGACCATATTTGACACAAATGTCACAGTGCTCTATCTTCTTTTCTGACTCCTTTTGAAATCCCATCTCTTTCAATTTATTTTCCATAGCTATCTCAACTGACACCTCCTTAGTCTTTTCCTTTGACTTCTTACTTAACTTCCCCTTTTGTTTCTTCTTCTTATGCTCCTCATCCTCTGACTCTGAATCACTACTAGAATCATCATCACTGCTTGAACTTGAATTTGCATCAGAATCCGTATCCGAATCCGACTCCGAATCCTCATCTGTACTGTCATCACTTGACTTCTTGCTCTTTTTCTCCTTCTTCTTCTTCTTCCTCTTTGAATGCCTTTTTCCAGAGCTCAAACCTGATAAACCAAACCTTTTCTCTGCTCGAGTTGCAGTATTTATGAGTTCATTCATTCCTCCCGCAACACCAGCTACTACATTCCGCAACTCCTTTCTGAGGCCTTTAACATAATATGCTGCCAACATCTCATCAGTGGGCCTTTCTTGAGGAGTGAGCCTTCTCACATACCGATTGAACCTCTGTGTGTAATCTTCCACAAACATCCTCTTTTGCTTTACTGCTTTAAGTTTTGTCAACACATCATTGGCGGTCTTTTTCACCCGAAATCGATTCAAAAATGCAATCCTCAATGCATCATAATCTGTAAAATGTCCTGGCACAAAATTGCTAAACCATTGTACAGCTTGGGCCCCTCAAAGGTTGCCTTAAACTAGCGCATCTTGGCTTGCGCATCATATACTCCAGCAAATCCTCTAGCCTGCCACCATCGAGTCTCAAATTGAGCTACGTGACAATCAGGGTCTTCTTTTGACTTTCCTGAAAAGCTTCTGAATTTGATGCGCAAATCTGCTCGAGCCGCTGCTGCCATGTTAAAAGGTCTATTTGGGAGTACCTGCCTGTTGGTTCTCCTATTCGGTAACGGATTGAATTGCAACCGTCTTCGAGGCAATAATGCATGTTGTATTACTGCTGTTGCTAAAACATGTGGAAATCCTCCTGCTAATCCTGGAGTTGCTGCCCCCAAATTAACCACCGCATTCTCTGAATCCTCATCAGAACTATCTGTTGACATTCTACTGTCATCTCCTTCATGCGACCATCGTTGATGTTGGTCATCTCCCCGATACTGCAAACCCAAACTCCTTGCTCTTGACCTTGTAAAATAGAAATGAGACGATTCCCCTGAATCCTCCAGAGCGAACTCAAACCCCCGCCATTATAAATGCATGAATGAAAAAAAATCTAACCATTGCCTAAATCTCTCCATCTTGCAGCACTCACCATTAACAGAAGAATGTAAGCCCGCGCATGAAATTCATCACAAACACTGTGATCACCAAGTGTTTTGCTGCTTCACATCTTCCCAAAAAAACTTAAAAGAACTTCGGACTTTCTGACATACAAACTGACAAACTGAATGACAACACTGGTGACAAACAGATTGACAACTAGATTGACAAATAGACTGGCAAAAAAGATTGACACATTACATCTTGCATTCAGAAATCTACCCAAAACTACACAGAGAAATCCGCCATTAAAACATCTTTCTTCTTCATCTCCTTTCTAACCACCAAAAACTACCCCATAAATAAAACTCCCACGACTTCTAACTTCTATTCAGTTCCAAAAGACACTTTTCATTACATCCGATTATGACAAACTTAAAGACAAAAAAGTAGTCAAAAGAACATCTAATTTTTAGTCTTAAACAGATTTAATTGAAAATAGGTATAAAGAACCTTCGCCTATGGGTCTAGATTTTCAGAAATTTTTGGATTATGGTCCAATTAAGGTTCCTATGGGGGCCAACAGGATCAATCCAAGTGTGGGGAGGAGATAAATCAAATTTTTAAAAGAAAAATACTCAAAAATGAGTAAATGCCCACATAAGATGAAGAGTTGACTGAGTACAAGGTTTATTAGTAAAAAACTATGAATATTATTTAAAAAATGAGATATTTTGGGTATAATGATACATTTTTGACACCTTGGTAAGGAGAAGGGGGCTCTTCAAGGAGGCACCTATTTTACATGTGTGGAGGAGTTTTAAACTAAAAAATAATAAGATATTTTTATCTCTCCTCTCAAACCAAATAAAAAAGGGAGCCAAACTGGTCCAAATCTTGTCCAAATTTAGTTAAAGTGAACCTGAAAAATTCTAGAAACTAGTTGGACTTTGGTTAGAGACCTCCCTCACCTATAAATAGAACCTTAGTCCTTTGTAAAAAAATATGTGAACTATACTATGCCAGTATTATACTGAAATAATGATATTTTCTATTATCCTCTAAAAATCCTCTACATTTTGGAGAGAATGGAGTTTCTCTCTCTCCTCAACCTTCTTTGGAGTCTTCATCTCAACATACTAAACCAATTGATTGGTTGGGGGCCTCTCCTTAGAGACTAAAGAATCAAGCAAAATAAGAGGTAAAGTGTGATTTATAGTCTTTTTCTTAATCTCTAAATGTTTCTCACTTCTCAACCCCTCTCAAGCTTGAGAAGTATTCAATTGAATGGCTCTTTAATGCAATCGAAGCTCTCTAATTAATTTTAGTGATAAATGAGAATGAGAAGAGAGGATATGTGAAAGGGTGAGATAGGAAGTAAATGGATGTGGACGTGTATGTGATAAAAATGGATGTGAATGTGTATGTGAAGAATGGATGTGGATGTGTATGTGTATGTGGATGTGTATGTGTATGTGAAAGAATGGATATGGATGTGTATGTGATGAAAATGGCTGTGAATGTGTGTGAAGAATGGATGTGGATGTGTATGTGAAAAAATGGATGTGGATGTATGTAAAAGAATGGATGTGTATGTGTATGTGAAGAATGGATGTGGATGTGTATGTGAAATAATGGATGTGGATGTATGTGAAAGAATGGATGTGGATGTGTATGTGAAAGAATGGATGTAGATGTGTATATGAATGAATGTGAATGGATGGAGGTGATGTGATGTGAAATGGATAGATGTGATTGAATGAGATGTGATGTAATTTGATGTGAATGAATGAGATGTGATGTCATGTGAATCGGGATGTGAATGAATGATATGGGATGTGAATAGATGAGATGTAAATCGGGATGTGAATGAATGAGATGTGATGTGAAATGGATGTGATGAGATTTGGGATAGATGTGAATGGATGATATGTGATGTGAATGAATGTGATGTGATGTGATGTGATGTGAAACGGGATAGATGTGAATGAATGAGATGTGATGTGAATGGATGAGATGTGATGGGATGTGAATCGGGATAGATGTGAATGAATGAGATGTGAGGTGAAATAGATGTGATGTGATGTGATGCGGATCGGGGTAGATATGAATGGATGAGATGTAGATATGGGTAGATGCGAGTGGCTGAGATCCAATGAGGATAAATGAGAAAAGAAGAGATGAGATGAAAAATGATGTGATTGGATGAGAATTGGAATACATATGAAATGGATGTGGATTAAATAATGTGGAAAGATGAGAGTTCGTTATAGAAACTGTATTTATGACCTGTTTTTAAATGACTGTTTTATGTCAAGAATGCTGGGGAAGCGTTTTGACCGTCTTGTGAATGAGGTCGTTGAAGACCTAACTGATAAAGTTGCAACAGCTGACGGAGGATGTCTTGCGTAGAAGCAAGGTTGGCCGAGGTCTTGACCAGCCTCCTCGGTTCAATTTAAATGGTAAGCTTTTGGTATGGTGGATGAGGGACCAAGGAAGTGGCCTATGAGTGAAGTGCTAGGTGACCTCCTGCGAAGGATCCTAGAGGGTGCTGACCATACAGTGCTCGGGCTCTGGGTCGCTGAAGACACCCACACGTGTATCAGGGAAGATATTGGAACAAGGAGTAAGAGTTGTTTTCTGAATTCGGGCATGGATCTGGTTGATTGACCTTGTCGGTCCTCAACGGCAGATGAGACCATGGCTCTTTTATATGGATCTGTTGGTTGATCTTGCTCATCTTCAACGGAGATTCCATTTTGATTTTTATAAGTGAATATATTGCCGAGTACTATGAGCTAGGAACTATCGAAAAGGCCCTTGAGTGGATAGGTGGTGAGTGTTCTGGTTGCCAATGATGCCATACGTACATCGATGAAGGAATGATTGGAAATTAGGATTCACCCGGATATTTTGGAGGATTATGATGAGTGACACTATGGTTTCATTAAATGATTGTTTTCAAGACAGCAATCTCTGAAAAAGGCAATTTCATATTGGGTGTGTAAGTGGTGTGACTAGTTTTAAGTTTGCATGAATATCCGGCTAGGGGACCTGGGAACTCTTTTCCTCCCTGGTACCCGAGATAAAACCTAACCAAATTCCTAATTGGATCCCATCAATACAGTGGTTCGGGGGGGAGGGCGGTTGGCTAACCCATGAAACTGGATGGGGTTAGGCTGGGCTGATGCATCCCTAAAATGAGACTCAATTCTATTATGGTACGATAGATGAAGTAAATCCCGGATAAAAATTGTTCTATGGAAAAGAATCAAGCTGTGCCTCTCAATGAGGAAAAAAGCGTTGGTCTCTATGATCTAAGTGCAAGTTTCTTCCTTGATCTGATCAAGTGTCTTTTCAGGTTTGGTCGGATCAGTTTGGTTAGTGATGACCTTGACTACATTAGAGTAAAAATATCTTGGAGGAATCGCCTGTGCTTTCCGGGCGAGGGAAGTTTTTTCGGGTTCAGTTTTGGAAGAACCGAGGGATTAGTCTCTTGTCTGGATATCCATGGGCGACACCCCGAGTGAGGGACCGTGCCCCGCACAAGAAGTGCTACTTCCGCGCGGCTAGCACCCCAGAATTCGTTGCATGGAGGGGACAACGATATTAGTGTTTCAATCAAAACCTTAAAGGGCCCTTTTTTTTTGTTTTTGGCCCTAATGGCGAACGATCATTCTTAATCTCAATTACAACTGCCATGCGTGTGTCTTTTCCTCTAATTTCTGATTTTACAAGTGAACACCCATTCCTTCTTCTTCATTCGGAAGGGAACGTACGATCCATTCAATTTTTTGAAGTGAGCATATGTGGCTTCTTTTCCACACCCGTTCCATTCAAGACTCCAATTCGAACGCCTGTTCCCTTCTTCTCCGGAAGGGAATGCCCACTCCATCCTCCAAATCAAAGTGCACGCCCATGCCAACCTGGAAGCAAACATTTGTTCCTTCTTTGCTCAAAAAGCGCATGCCCATGCCAACCCAGAAGCGAACGTCCATTTCTTCTCTGCCTGAGAAGCATACGCTTGTTCGTTCCACATTTTGAAGCATACGCCCATTTTCTCCAAAGCGTACGACCGTTCCATTTCTTAAAAAAAAGAAAAAAACATCTTTTTTATTAGAGGGGATTTGCACAACATTTCCATATGCCCATGCACCTATGATCGGGTAGATTGGTACAAAATAGCCCTCTCTTCGACAAAGCAAACTCTCACGACGCTCCTTAGCTTGTAAGATTGGACCCATTGGGGTGAATATACCAAGTGGAGTCAAATGGTGCTTGTCTTAGACAGTACTATACTAAAAGTGAAGAATACCCAATAGGAGCCCCAAAATTTGAAACAAGAGAGCCAAAACTTTAGTGTATGTACATGCCATTTGTCCAAGAGCAAGCTCCTGCCACTCCCACACATTCATAGAGAAGCCTTTCTTTTTTTTGAGGTTCCGTGATTTTATCCTAGGAAATACACAGTCAAAAGAACCTCAACCTAGAGTGAGAGGAATGGACCAACCCAAAGAGAGCAAGCCTACTCCATCTCTAGATCCTAGAGTGGAAGTAGGACAAAGCGAGAGCCAATAGACCCAGATTGAACCATCAATCTGGAGAGTTGTGCATGTTTCACGTATAGCCAATCAATTTAGGGCCTAGGGACTGGCACAAAGTCCAAGGCCAGGATTATCATCTCAAGGACTAGAAACATCACATCAAGGACTAGGAACATCATCTCAAGGACTAGGAACATCACATCAAGGAAAAAGGGTCTACCCAGGCCCTTCACATTAGCCCAGTCCGCTTGTATATCAGGAGTAGCCACAGCAAGGAGTCTACCATGTGTACCACACATGACCACAAAAGGGTACATCTAAACCCACCAATCAGACAAGGGCCTCCCATGGTATATTATCCTCTTGGCTCCGTTCCTCCACCAAACCTTCCTCAAACCTCTCATGTACCAGCCATGGCAGGACTGACGCTAGAAATGTTGAGATTTTCCATGGAAATAGGGAGGGGGTGGCTGTTGGTATCACACATCCAGCTCCAGTGCAACTAGCACCTACACCAAGGTTAGAGCGGAATAAACCCGCAAACATCTCGAAACCTATTACAAAATTTGATGGGACTGGAGATCTAATCCCACATTTAGAGATGTTTAATAAAATTTGTGATGCCTTCGATCATGTGGAAGATCAAGTCAAGGTGAGTGCCTTCGGGCCTCACCCTTGATGGCAAAGCAGGCCAATGGTTCAGATCCTTGAAGACTGAGGACAAGGCCACCTTTGAATCTTTGAAAGAGGCTTTCAAGGTTGGGTATTCTTGCCAAGGTACCAAGTGGAGCCCTATTGAGTAGCTACATTATGTAAGGTAGAAGGAAGGAAAAACCATCAGGATATCTCCACTCGTGTTGCAGTGCTAGAGACAAGTTCTCTGACGAAAGGGTAATAGGGAGATTTCTAGAAGGTCTTGATGATGTGCCCTTACACAACTCATTGTATGCCTTGGACCATACCTCCTTTGAGCAATGATACATGAGTGCTATGGATTTTAAGGCCAATCTCAAGGGAACACGTTCTCGAGAACTCTACGAAGGCACATAACAAGCTTCCTTCAAGACTACCAGTACAAAGCCTGATGGTAAACACAAGGAGTCTATGTGAGAACAAAACGTTGAGCAATTGGCCGCTGCTTTAATGCAGCAAATGACCTAGCAATAGATAACTGGCCAAGGTTGGAACCAGTGAGGCCAATCTCATCTTTATCCTAGGAGAGAACTTGTATATGGTTCCCAACCTGTCGATCCCATCCAAGCCTCTACTGTACATATTGTGTCAAATGGGGCAATCATGAGGTCTCCGATCCCTACCATCAGAAAAATTCCTTAACTAGAGATCTACCACCACAGGCATTACCCACCAACCCTAGACAACCATTGGCCTTACTAGCACCTGTGCATCATAATGCACCTCAGCTTGGCCAAAAAGTGGGCCATAGAGGAATTCTAAGGATACCTAAAATGCCCTTACCACCCCCGGTTCTTCCACCTCAGCCCCCGCTGCCAACAGTTGCACCAATTCATAAGCTAACCTTGACAGAACTCTTTGAAGATGGGAACGAGGGGAAAATTTCGGAGGTTCCTATTTATGAAACCAAGGATCCTACAAGCCCACCCCCCCCATAAACCTTTTAGTCATTGCATTATGGAGGGAGATCAAATGTACCGTGTGTACTTAAAAGCTTGAGCACCGCGGGCTAGAAACATGAATTAGATGACAAAACGACCATCCACATAGTGCTATGATTGTGCGGGACCTTACCGAGTGGCTGCGTCTCCCAAGAGGAAAGGAATAGCAGGTACTTGTGTTGGTGCTCTTGCCACCATGAACCCATTGTGTATAGGGTGTGGTATTGATCATATGTATAAGGATTGTCCGTTAAGGTTGAGAATGATGGGGAAGGTTCATGAAGTTAATCCTAGCACCAGCCTTAACATGCTGATTGTTAGAGATGGCTTCATCCCAGCAGTCCTGCTCTCATCACTGTCACAAGATTGTGAAACCAATAGAGGGCCACAGCACATGTTGCTACAGAGGATTCCACATCGCAAAACTCGGGTCAAGCAAGAGCCCCTGAACAAGCACAAGTGACTCAGCTCTCACGAAAGAAACACACCAAGATTGGTAACAGAGAGAGCGGAGTGGTTATCAAGAGCAGTTCAGAAGAAGGCACTACAACTCATGCATCGACTTCTTCATCTCAAGAAGAAGATTTGCTACGTGCTACCGAGCCAAAGAATCCATTGGCACCCACTAATTGCCTAAAAAGTTCACAAAGTATCCTAACCCCATTGAGAGGAAAAGGAAAGATTCTTGGCAGCCCAAGAGTTGGTTAGGGAATGCCAAGCATAATTGGAAGATAACCCTCCCACCACCTACCTTGAACCATGTCCATCGTTCTCTAACATGAGACCTGTTGATGAAGCTTAGGTATATGTAGGGTGGCCGAATATCTTAGAAACCTTGGAGATGACCATTTTAGGGCAATGAGCACAAAAATCTCTATTCCTATCCCTTACACACAAAAGAGCTTAAGACTAAGCCAAACGAACCTTCCTCACGAAACAAACCCTGTTCCAAGAGACATTGCAAGTCTCTCTTCCTTCCTCTCTTCTTAGGTCCAAAACCCTATCGGCGCTTTGCTCTCCATCTCAAGTGAAGAAGAGGCAAAAGTGTGTTGTTTTTTCTCCTTTGAAGGTAAGAGATGGATGTACTAGTTGGTCAGAGGGATTCTGATGTACTAGTTGGTGAGAGGGCTTCTTTGTTAACATGGTACTAACCTTAAATTGTATTTGCCATGAAACTTTGTAATCTTCCAATTCAAAAGACTCAATCAAATAAACTTATGTTCAAATCCATGATAGTGAAGGCTCCTCACATGGAAACAAAAATATCGATGAGGAAGTGTCGATGAGAAATGTGGAATTTGAGGGAAAGGCCTCCCTTACAATGGTATGAAAATACTACTCTTCAACCTTTGTATTATTTCTTGTTTTCCTTACACTAATATACATAAATATGCATTGTTTCTTGTTTCCTCACTTTAGGAGAAAATTGTCAACAAGGAGGCTCATGCAGTGCTCTCTAAAAAAAGTAAGAAACGGAAGAAGGTAAGGGGTGGAAGATGTCTCTTTGTACAAAATTTAAGAGTAGGCTTTATTTTACATACCTTGGCTCCTTATGTCAACTCTTGTTTGTTTGAACTTGAAGGGGATGTCTTGCAATGTAAATGCATCTCATGTTGATATTAGCTCTCCGAGTGAGAGTAAGCCTTCAAATGTAATAATAACAATATCCACTAGTGAGATTAAGACACACAATGTCTTGGGCATGGTGAAAGATCTAAGTGCGGTCTAAATGAGTAGATCAATGGTTGTGCGGTGCCTGACTTCGGTTAGGAAAAAGGTGTTGATTTCCTCAAATGATTAGATCAACGGCTGTGCCTGATTTCGGTTAGGAAAAAAGCGTTGATTTCTTCAAATTAAGTCAGTGATAGTTTTCCTTCTATCTGGTTTAATTAGTGAAGGATAGTTTAGTCTCTTGACCCCGTTAGAAAATTCGTTAAGAAAATCAAAAAGGTGGAATCGTTCCGTTTTCTAGGCAAGGGAAATTTTCTCGGTTTTGGTTTTGGAATGACCACCAGATTAGTCTCATGTCCGGACATTCGAGGGCGAGACCTCGAGTGGGAAACCCTGCCTTGCGCAAGATGAAGCTACTTCCGCTGCCAGAAACTAGGAATTCGGTGCGCGAAGGGGGCAGAGGGGTCTCACAGATGGTTTCGAGTGCTGTTGTAAACTTACGAAACAGCAGCAAAAATTGCCTAAAATTTTAAAGTAAATCTAGGAAATAATGTTTTCACTTGTAAAGATTATGTTTGAAATGATTTTCATAAATTGAACTAGATTTTTAGATGGATACCCCAAATCTGTCTAGCATTCCTGGACTCTCCCAGAGTCAGGATATGATCGCCTTTGCCTTCGAAAATCTCATCAACTCTGCTACAACCCGAGGAAGCAGAGTGAGACTCGCTCGTCACTTTGAGGATCTATACTTTCCTCCTGATCCAATAGAGTGACATCAACATATGTGGTTCTCTGGAGGGCAAAGTATTCGCGTCAATACCAATCAACGACAGAGACTTAGACAGAATATCTCGCTAGCCATGATCTTGATAAGGCTAGGAGTCGTTCATTATGTACAACTCTAAATCACTCACCCCCCGAAATTTTAGAATTTCTTACGGTATTTTTAGACTTCCTAGCCGCTTTATTCCTAGGAGAAGAATTACAGCACTATTATCAGATGAATTGTGTATATCATAGCATGTCTCCAGTAGTATCGACTTTTTATGTGTACGTGATTGAGGCGGTGACTTTTGGAGCCGAGACGCTCTATGTATATATCAAAAACTTTTGATAATAAATGAGGTTTTTCAAAAGATTCCAAATTGTTTTCGTGGTTGTGAATATTGGTTAATAAAATTATCAGAGTGAATCTTGTTTTCAAGAATTATGATTGAATATTTATTTTTTTAATAAATAAATCTCAAAAATTATAGTCATAAATCTGATGACAAAGTTAAGTTGACAAAAATATCGTTTTGTCAGAATCATGAGGCACACGGCCCATGGTAGGCAGTCGGATCTTCTTACCGATGAGATGTAAAGCCCTGCACCGATCCTGGTCCCTGTAAGGGTGAAGGGGAACAGTTAGGAGAAGTAGTGGAAAAATCGATCGAGGCAATGGAAGAGTATTTTGAGGTAACTGATTATAACGAGAAGAGCAAGATGGCTCTCACCAGATTAAAAATTGTGGAAACGGCCAGGGTCGCATGGAGGAACCATTGCAAGACAAACCGTCTCAACCAAAATACCCAGACCTGGTCAAATCTTAAAGCTTACCTCAGGAAGAGGTTCTATCCTCCGGGCTTCCTGGAAACCAAAATGAATGAGTTCTTGGAACTGAAGTAGGATAGCCGGATGATTGAAGAATACCATCAGGCATTTGCCCTTCTCCTCAAATATTCTCCACTTTTGGATGAAGAGCAGCTGATGGCCAGATTCATTCGAGGGATGAACGAGCCATTGGACACTTTAGTGAAAAATGCCAAACCAGTCTCAATGGGGCAGAAGCTGTCAGAATGGCAAAAGACTTTGCCAAAGCAATTGTTGTTAAGGTCCCGCTTCTACCGAAGGTTCCAAACCTCGGGAAGTGCTTCAAACTTTCCACCCCCAAAGAGGTAGCAAGGCTCTAATTAGAATCAAGATGCAAGAAAATTCAGAAGTGAAGGAAGACCCTTCCCTCAGAACACTTTCTCAGGAACCCCACCTCTTTTAAGGATTCAAAGGGATGAGCTTATAAGTGAGAACAGGTGTTTTGGGTGTCAGGGTTTCGGTCACCAGCTTAAAGACTGCCCGACTCCTACCATGTCAACAGGACAAGGAAGTCAAGGACCCAGAGTGCTACAGAGACCAGCCCCTTCTTATTAGTCAAATCAGGGTCCATCTCACCAAAGTCAGGGCAATCCCAGGAGGACTCATGCTCAACCATCTTCCTCTATTCAGAGTAATCTCACAACTCCCTCCCAGAACTGGGGTAACCAAAGAGAAAGAGTTTCGCCCTAATCTGTAGAAAGCCAGAGCAGTTACGATAGCAGAAGTAGTAGAAGAGGAAATGTTCAAATTTATGCCGCGTTGAAAACCAAGGGCCACTGTCAATTCTCTGTCATCCTTTCTTGAGCTGAGCATAAGGGTAAGCTATTTAAGCTTTTGATTGATTCAGGTAGTACTCATTCATTTATTTCCCCAGGATGCTTGTGTAAGCTAGTCTTAGAACAGAAATTAGGGAAACCTATGCAAGTTAAATTGGCCAGTGGAAAGATTCTTTTCACTCACCATGAGTCAGATCGTATTCAGTTTAATCTAGATGGGAATGTAACTGACTGCCAGTTCAGAGTCTTACCTTTGGGAGTTTTCAACGGAATCCTTGGAATGGATTGGCTCCACAAAAATCAAGTTGACATTCACTGTCACAATGGAACCATTTCCTTCCGTGACCTTCACGGGAACAAAGTTAACTAAGACGCCTCCGATTCGGGAAGTAGATCATGAGATAGAATTGACCCTGGAGCTTAGCCGTAGCCCACCAGTGCACATACAAAATACCAGTCCTTGAAGCCATTGAACAACTCAAGGAATAGCTTAGGCAAATGTTAGTGTAAGATTCCTCCCCAGCCTCTCAAGATATACAACATCTTCCCCCTGTAATCAATTCCCTCTTCAGAAATATAAGAGATCTCGTCTTTGCTTGTTTTGACATAGAGAGAGAAAATATTCAAAAATTGAATATTTTTAGATAGAAAAATATCTCATCTTATTAAAATGAATTCCCCTGAAACAGAAATTCAAATTTTTTTTTTTCCAATGTGCAATTGGAATTAATTGGAAATAGGTATAAAGGACCTTAGCCTAAGGGTCTAGATTTTCAAAATTTTTTGGATTATGGTCCAATTAAGGTTCCTATGGACCAATAAGATCAATCCATGTGTGGGGAGGAGATAAATCCAATTTTGTAAAAGATGATACCCAAAAATGAGTAAATGCTCACATAAGATGAAGAGTTGACTATGTACAAGGTTTATAAGTAAGAAACTATGAGTAATATAAAAAATATGAGATATTTTGTGTATCCAAAAATGAGTAAATGCTCACATAAGATGAAGAGTTGAAAATGTACAAGGTTTATTAGTAAAAAACTATGAGCAATATTAAAAATATGAGATATTTTGGGTATCAAAAAATGAGTAAATGCTCACATAAGATGAAGAGTTGAAAATGTACAAGGTTTATTAGTAAAAAACTATGAGCAATATTAAAAATATGAGATATTTTGGGTATAATGATTCCATTTTGACACATATGTAAGGAAGGGGAGTCCATTAAAGGAGGTGCATATTTCACATGCTTGAATGAGTTTTAAACTCATAAATAATGTGATATTTTATCTCTCCTCTCTCCTAATTCAAGTCTAGTTGCAAAAAGTTAGCTCAACTGACCTAAAAATGGTCAAAATTTGACCAAACTGAGTGGAAAAATTCTAGAATCAGTTTGTTTAGTTAGGAGCTCACTTTTTCCTATAAATAGAGGCCTTCCCCTTTGTTGAAACTCAACAATGTTTAATGCATTGTTACTTTACTCCACCCAAGCCAAGAACTATGAATTTGTTAATAATTCATTAGTTTTTGACATTTCCCTCTTTCAAAGATTGGTGGCCACTCTTGTCCAAACAAGAGTTGAACCCTCAAACCATCAAGCCAAAGGAAAGCTATCAAGTCATTAGTAAGTTGGTGATTCTTCTTTCTTTTAATTATTTTATGGATTTTTATGGTTTTAAATGGTTTTTATACTTTATGTCTTCTCTATAATGTTAGGCCTCATTACAAAAGGCATTCCCCTCTCTTCTCTAACAAAACCAACCATTCTCTATCCTAGGTAAATGGTTAAGTGATTAATGTCAAAATTTTTATAATGTTTATCTCAATTAAGTGGAAAAAAAATGTTTACTTTAGGATAATTTCAATATTGGTGTACTTTTAATTAGTTTTAAAGACGTAGAAAATTAAAAAATGGCCAGCCATACAAAGGAGGTTATGGTAAAATTTTTAGAATTTAGTAAAAGAAAATTCATCTTTTATTTTATTATAAAAGTGTTACTTTTAGCATAATTGAATTTCATGCATAGAGGTATGCATAAAAGATGAATATTTTATTATAAAAGAGTTACTTTTAGCATAATTGAATTTCATGCATAGAGGTATGCATAAGAGATGAATATTTTATTATAAAAGTGTTACTTTTAGCATAATTGAATTTCATGCATAGAGGTATATATAAAAGATGAATATTTTATTATAAAAGAGTTACTTTTAGCATAATTGAATTTCATGCATAGAGGTATGCATAAGAGATGAATATTTTATTATAAAAGTGTTACTTTTAGCATAATTGAATTTCATGCATAGAGGTATGCACATAAGATGATTATTTTATTATTACAAAAGTGTTACTTTTAGCATAATTGAATTTCATGCATAGAGGTATGCATAAAAGATATGGGAAGTGATAAGATGTGATAAGATGCATATGAGATGAGTTAGGATGTGATAAGATGAGTTAAGAAGTGATAGGATGTGTATGGGATGAGGTAAGAAGTGTATGTGATGGGATAAGTTGTATATGGGTTGTGATAGGTGAGAATATGGATGTGAATGTGGATGGGTATGTATGGATGTATGCATGTAGATGTGGATGCATGAATGTGGATGTATGGATGTGAATGAGGATGTGGATGTGGATGCATGGATGTAAATGTGGATGTGTATGTATGGATGTATGCATGTAGATGTGAATGTGAATGTGGATGTATGGATGTGAATGAGGATGTGGATGTAGATGCATAGATGTAGATGCGGATGTATGCATGTAGATGTAGATGTATAGATGTGGATGTGAATGTGGAGGTGGATGTATGCATGTAGATGTAGATGTATGGATGTGAATGTGAATGTGGGTGTGGAGGTATGCATGGAGATGTGGATGTATGCATGTAGATGTAGATGTATGGATGTGAATGTGAATGTGGATGTGGATGTATACATGGAGATGTGGATGTATGCATGTAGATGTAGATGTATGGATGTGAATGTGAATGTGGATGTGGATGTATGCATGGAGGTGTGGATGTATGCATGTAGATGTAGATGTATAGATGTGGATGTGAATGTGGAGGTGGATGTATGCATGTAGATGTAGATGTATAGATGTGGATGTGAATGTGGAGGTGGATGTATGCATGTAGATGTAGATGTATGGATGTGAATGTGAATGTGGATGTGGAGGTATGCATGGATATGTGGATGTATGCGTGTAGATGTAGATGTATGAATGTGGATGTGAATGTATGCATGTAGATGTGAATGTACGCATATAGATGTGGATGTATGGATGTGAATGTGCATGTAGATGTGGATGTATGGATGAGGATGCATGAATGTGCATGTAGATGTGGATGTGAAAATAGATGCATGGATGTAGATGTGGATGTATGGATGTGAATGTGGATGTGGATATATGTATGGATGTATGAATGTGAATGTGGATGTGGATGTGGATATATGTATGGATGTGAATATATGATATGTGATGTGAAGGAATCTGAAGTGATGAGATGAAAAATGATGTGATGGGATGAGTACACATATAAATGGAATGTGGAATAAGTAATGTGGATTGATGAGGGATAATGTGAAAAAATGAGAGTTAATATAGAAACTGTATTTGTAAATTGTTTGTAAATGCTGTTTGTAAATGGCTGTTTTATGTCAAGAATGAGAGTTAATATAGAAACTGTATTTGTAAACTGTTTGTAAATGCTGTTTGTAAATGGCTGTTTTATGTCAAGAATGCTGGGGAAGCATTTTAACCATCTTGTGATTAAGGTCATGGAGACCTAACTGATAAAGTTGCAACTGCTGACGGAGAGTCAATGGACGTCTCGCGTAGAAAAGTCGGCCGAGGTCTTGACCAGCCTCGATTCGATTAAAATGGTGAGCTTCCGGTACGGTGGATGAGGAACCAAGGAAGCGGCCTATGAGTGAAACGCTAGGTCACCTGCGAAGGATCCTAGAGGGTGCTGACCATACGGTGCTCAGGCTCTGGGTTGCCTAGGATACCCACGCGTGCGTTGAGGAAGATATTGGAACAAGGATCAAGAGTTGTTTTGTGAAACCGGGAATGGATCTGGTTGATTGACCTTGCTGGTCTTCAATGGATGAGTCCATGGCTCTTTATATGGATCTGTTGGTTGATCTTGCTGATCTTCAACGAGAGTCCATCTTGATTTTTATAAGTGATTATATTACCGAGTATTATGGGCTAGGAACTATTGAAAAGGTCCCTGAGTGGACAGGTGGTGAGCGTTCTGGTTGCCAATTATGCCATAGATACTCTGATGAAGGAATTGGGTGTGTACGTGGTGTGACTAGTTTTATTTTTGCATGAACATCCGGCTAGGGGGCCTGGGAACTCTTTTCCCTGGTACCCGGGACAAAAAAATCAAATTCTAAATTGGATCCCATCACTACAATGGTTGGGTGGTTGGCTTATCCATGGGACTGGATGGGGTTAGGCTGGACTGATGGATCCGTAAATCGAGACTCAATTTCTGTTATTACGATAGATAAAGTAAATCCCGGATAGTAATTGTTCTATGGATAGGAATCAACGGTTGTGCCTCCTTGATGGGGAAAAAAGCGTTGATCCCAATGATCCAAGTGCAAGTTTCTTCCTTGATCTGACCGAGTATCTTTATAGGTGCAATCGGATCAGCTTGATCAGTAATGGTCTTGACTACGTTAGAGTAAAAAGTTATCCTGGTGGAATCGCCCATGCTTTCTGGGTAAGGGAAGTTTTTCTGAGTCCGGTTTTAGAAAAACCGACGGATTAGTCTCTTGTCCGGATATCCGTGGATGAGGCCCCGAATGTGGGACCCCTGTCCCGCGAGAGAAGTGCTACTTCTGCTGCTAGTACCCCGAATCTGTTGCTCGGTGGGAACAGGGATCTCACAGTTAGAACAAGGGTTTGTAAGATCCAGTGTTTCACCTTGGGGAGCGTGAGTTCTCTTTCAAAAAAAGAAGGATGGAACGTTAAGACTCTGTGTGGATTATAGAGGTCTCAATTAGCTGACAATTAAGAATAAGTATCCTATCCCCAAAAAGAAGGATGGAACGTTAAGACTCTGTGTGGATTATAGAGGTCTCAATTAGCTGACAATTAAGAATAAGTATCCTATCCCCAAAATTAATGAGCTTCTCGACAGGCTAAATGGAGCCTAGATCTTCACAAAGATAGATCTCAAATCAGGGTATTACCAGATCAGGATTGATGATCAAGATATCCCGAAGACATCCATCAATACTCGCTATGGGCACTATAAATTTACTGTCATGCCGTTTGGATTGACAAATGCCCCAGCTACATTCAATCGCCTAATGCAGGACATTCTTAGAGAATACTATTAAGAGACTAAGTTTGAGTAGAAGGGTGAGAGAAGAGTGTGAGTGTGAATGGACTTGAGGTCCACTTGTTCACCTATTTAAAGGTGAGGCCATGATGCATTTTGTATGTGAGCAAGGCCTAGTTGTATTCATAAACAACTTAATAAGCAAGATATTGTTCTAGTACTTTTTGAGTCTCTCCTCTCCACACACTTGATGTATCATGAGCACCACGTTTTCTCATCTGGTATCTAGAGCCTAGGTACAAGGTGTTAGAGTTGATTTCTGAACTCGAGCATGGATCGGATTGATTGACCTTGTTGCTGGTCCTCAACGGATGAGTCCATGGCTCTTTTATATGGATGTGTTGGTTGATCTTGCTGATCTTCAATGGAGAGTCCATCTGGATTTTTATAAGTGAATATATTTCCGAGTACTATGAGCTAGGAACTATTGAAAAGGCCCCTGATGAGTGGACAGGTGGTGAGCGTTTTGGTTGCCAATGATGCCATAGGTACACCGATGAAGGAATGATTGGAAATTAGAATTTAACCAGATATTTTAGAGGATTATGATTAGTGATACTATGGTTTCATTAAAAGATTGTTTTAAAGACAGCCGAATCTATAAAAAAGGCAATTTCATATTGGGTGTGTAAGTGGTGTGACTATCTTGAAGTTTGCATGAAGCGTCGGCTAGGGGGCCTGGGAACTCTTTTTTCTGGTACCCGGGACAAAACATAACCAAATTCCTAAATGAATCCTAGCACCAGTGGTTGGGCGGTTGGCTAACCCATCGGACTGGATGGGGTTAGGCTGGACTGATGGATCCCTAAAATGAGACTCAATTCGGTTATGGTATGATAGATGAAGTAAATCCTGGACAGTCCTTGTTCTATGGAAAGGCTGTGCCTCTTGATGAGAAAAAAAGTGTTGGTCTCTATGATCCAAGTGCAAGCCTTTTCCTTGATCTAACCATGTGACTTACGGGTTCGGTCGAATCAGTTTGGTTAGTGATGACCTTCACTACGTTAGAATAAAAATGTTGTGGAGGAATCGCCTGTGCTTTCTAGGCAAGGGAAGTTTTTCTGGGTCCGGTTTTGGAAGAACCGAGGGATAAGTCTCTTGTCCGGATATCCGTGGTGGGCGAGGCCCCGAATGAGAGGCTCTGCCCTACGCAAGAAGTGCTACTTCCGCTGCTAGCAACCCCGAATTTGTTGCATGAAGGGGACAGGGATCTTTCAATCCAGGTGTGCTTGGTATAATGGCCCTCGGGCCAATCTACCATCTATTGTGTGCTTTAGAATGGCCCTAGCACTATTCTCTCAAATCCCATTTTGCATGGTAGAATGGCCTTTTGGCCATTCTCTATAAATACTCCTACAAAATACATTCAGATTGTCCATGGAAGAATTTCCCTAGGGCCATGCTTGCAATAACAATGTGGTTGAAAGAACATCCCTAACGTCTTTCTAAAGCACAACATCCATGGTGTGCTTGATAATAGAATGGACCTAGGGCAAATCTACCATTCATGGTGTGCTTTAGAATGGCCCTAGGGTCATTCTCTCAAATCACATTGTGCATTTTAGAATTGCGTTCTGGCCATGGAGAATACATCAAGATTGTCCATGGAAGAATGTCCCTAGGGCCACTCTTGTAATTACAATGTGCTTGAAAGGATGTCCCTAGGGCCACTCTTGTAATTACAATGTGCTTGAAAGAATGACCCTAGGGCCATTCTAAAGCACACTATCAATGGTGTGCTTGCCCTAGGGCTAATCTACCATTCATGTTGTGCTTTAGAATGGCCCTAGGGCCAATCGGTACAAATACATCCATAAAATATCACGATTGTGAATAGTAAAGTGGTCCTTTAGATATTATTACAAATACAATGTGATTTAGAATAGCACTAGGACTATTGTACCTACACAATGTGCTTGAGAATGGACATAGGGCCATTCTCCACTCCATTGTGTCAACTGTTGGTAAATTTTATGTTGAGAGAGGGAGAGAGACGAGATAAGAGACACCACATATGCTCCACAAGAATGAATCATATTAGTCACAAGTCACATATATATAGGCAAGACCTAGAGTGAGTTAGGGCTAGCTATATATAGCTCCAACACCCCCACTCAAATAAAGGTATCTGTGAGTAAAAAAACCCTTGGGAGTACAAGGGAAAAACCCGAGCTTCTACATATAAATGTACAATGCTACCTTAAAGTCCATGTGCAATGTGCTTCTATATACAAAGTACAAAGAATAAATGTGCATGATGTGAAGTGTCCTAAAGTCTATAGGCTATGTACAAGTCTAGAAAAAATTGACATGACGTGAGATGTGCTAATCTCCAAAAAGAGAGGCCGCCGCAACTCCAAGTTCTGATCGCAAAAGTGTAAACCGAGCTTCATGGAGTCCTTTGGTGAGAATGTTTGCTATCACAACAAGGCAAAGTGGACTGTTTGTAGATAGTTGAGCTCAAATGCTACGTGGATGATCTTGTATGCATAATAGGAGCAAATTAAAGGTTTCTAAAAAGTGGACTATTTTGGATGCATTTCTCAAAATTTGTGAGCGCCGTTAGGTTGTTTTCAGCATTTGCAAATAGTGTTTTTGAGTCCAAGAAGTTATTGCCATAAAAATTTTGGGCTGTGTGGACAGCATTGGTGCCCAGGTTTATGTGTGTATGTGCATGTCTGAGTTGATTATTGGAAATCCTCAATGAACATCGTGGTAAACAAAACGAGTGACAATCCTGATAAAATTGTTGGTGAGAAGCTTGACAAGCATAACTTTCGCATTTGGAAGTATCATATAACAAATTCTCTTAAAGGCAAAGGCCTATGGAACTTGGTGACAGGCGATGAGGCGGAGACAAGGGTTCCCCAAATGAATGCAACACCTACACAGCTTATAGCACATTGACATTGGATAGAGAGATCCTTCAAAGTGTTGCATTACTTCTCGATATGTGTTACAAACACCATGTTATGCCATATACATGACACACAAAATCCCAAGGATGCATGGGATACTTTGGTAAAGTTGTATGATTTACGACTATCAAACCAAATAAGATGCAATTGAAGTAGAAGATTCATGGTGTGACTCGAAGCAATAGAAGTGTAAATGATTATGTGCAAGAGATCAAAGAATGTTTTGATGCACAAGCATCTATTGGTGCTCATATGGATGATGATGACTTGGTAGCCGTTACATTGAATGGCTTTGGTAAAGAGTACAAGGCATTTGAAACCTCTATCAGGGTTAGAGGTGGAGACCCGCCAAACTTTGATGAGCTGATTTCATTGCTTATTATGGAAGAGATGAGACTTGGAATAGGTGCCTCATCTAGCACAAATGAAATTCAAGAAATCAAGCATTTTTCACTCATCGTGGTGCTAGAGGCAGGGGAGATTTAGCCTAAGAGGACGTGCAGGTGGTCGTGGCTGGCAGGATCGATCAACACAGTCTCAACAGAATTTTCAGCCATCATTCAGTGCTAGAGATGGTCGTGGTTTTCACCCTCATGCTAGAGGAAGATCTATATCTAGAGGCCGAGGGAGATGGCAAATACCACAACATAATGCTAGTAGCATTGAGTGTCACTATTGTGGTAAAATGGGACATATGGCTAGAGACTGCTATAAAAAGCAGAATGACTTTCATGGTGGCTAGAGACTGCTAGTAGCATTGAGTGTCACTATTGTGGTAAAATGGGACATATGGCTAGAGACTGCTATAAAAAGTAGAATGACTTTCATGGTGGAAGAGTGCAGCATGGCAATTAGGCATCATCTAGTAATGCAAAACATGAGGAGCACTTTTTTGCCATGAAACATGTAATAGGTACCATGACATCACAAAGGGAGAGTGATGATATTTGGTATATGGATTTTGGAGCGTCAAACCACATGACATGCCATGGTGAGTGGTTTGACATGATGACGCCTACATATCAGGGCTATGTTGCTATCGAGGATGATACTCAACATCGTATTACACATGTTGGTAGTGTGCCATTGTGTATGCATGATGGTAGAGTAAAAACCATGTCAGATGTGTTGTATGTGCCAACAATTACAAAGAGTCTTGCATCAGTTGGTCAAATGGTGGAAGTCAAGTTCAATCAACATGGTTGTTTTGTTGAGGACTTCAAAAATGGTTGCAAGTTAATTGCAAAGGGGGAGAAAAAAGGTAGAATGTTCAAATTGAGTGCAGGCATTCCAGAGATGTTTTGTTGAGGACTTCAAAAATGGTTGCAAGTTAATTGCAAAGGGGGAGAAAAAAGGTAGAATGTTCAAATTGAGTGCAGGCATTCCAGAGTTGAATCTGCCATGTTTGCAAAAAGTCAAGGGGTTGTGTCAAACATTGATATTTGGCATAAGAAAGTTGGGCATGTGAATATTCAAATGCTGAAATCTACGCAAGCAAAAGGTATAGTTGGTGGTTTGCCCAGGTTTAAATACGATGGTAGTAATCATATATGTGAAGCATGTAGATTTGGGAAGCATGCAAGGTTACCATTTCAAAAAGATGGTCAAATCAATAGAAAACCATTGGAAATCATTCACAGTGACAATAGGGGGTCCAGCATAGACTTTAACTATCAACGGTTGTAGGTATTATGTCACATTTATTGTTGATGATTACAGTAGGATGAATTAAATTTACTTCTTGAAAGAGAAGATTGAAGCACTTGGGAAGTTCATTAACTTCAAAGCATTGGTGGAAAAATATATGGTCAATGGATCAAGTGTTTGAGGACATATGGTGGTGGTGAGTACACATCACATGCATTTGTTGATAGAGCATGTTATAAGAAGACAAATTACATGCAGGTACACACCACAATAGAATGGTGTTGCTGAGAGGAAAAACAGGATCATTGGTGAGATTGCAAGAGCTATGCTTAATGAGAAGTCTATGCCAAATTATTTTTGGGCAGAAGCATGTGCTACTGCAGTGTACCACTTCATATATCCAGTGATATGTGAGTCCATGGTTGTACTACGTACACCCTAAGTATCCCACACGTGTATGCAGATGGAAGAAAGCATTGTATGGTTTAAAGCAGGCACCAAGATCTTAGAGTGACAAAATAAGCAAGTATCTTATGAGCATTGAATTTCATGTGGGAAACTCAGATTCTTCACTTTATGTGAAGAAGACACGGAATGGATTGGTTGTGATAGTAATTTATGTGGATACATTGAGGATGTGAAGACATCGTTAAGCACACAATTTGATATATGAAGGATTTGGGTGAACTCAGATTCTTCCTTGGTATTGAGGTGATCAGGATATCTCATGGTATATGGCTAGTGCAAAGGCAGTATGCCTTAGACATGTTAGCAAAGTGTGGAATGACAGGTTGTAAGACTATGATGACACCTTTGGAGCAGAATATGAAGCTTATGGCTGATTTGGGTGATGAACTGGAAGATGTCTCCATGTACAGGAAAATGGTTTTGGTAGCCTTATCTACTTGACTATTACGAGGCTGGACTTATGTTATGATGTCGGACTAGTGAGTCAGTTTATGCAGAGTCCCAAGAAACCTTATTTGGATGCTGTCAGGAGGATTATGAGATATGTGAAGACCACTGCCCATTATGGTCTATTTTATGAGTCAGGGAAAGAGTTGAATGTGTATGGTTACACAGATGCAGATTGGGCGGGAAGTTCATATGATAGGAGATCTACTAGTGGGTATGCGTTTAGCATTGGGAGTGCTGCAGTGAGTTGGAGTAGCAAGAAGCAACCCACAGTTACCTTGTCTAATACGGAGGTAAAGTATAGAGGTGCACAGCTATGGCTGTATGTGAGGTGATGTGGCTAAAAACTAGCACTACTTGGTGATTTGGGTCAGCATTGTGATGATGGAGTTGTCATACACTGTGACAACATGAGCAGTATACAATTGGCTAGTAACCCTGTCTATCATGTGAAGACCAAACACATAGATGTCCATTATCATTTCATCAGGGAGAAAGTGTTGGATGGACAGATTGATTTGTCTTATGTGAAGACAAATGAGCAAGTGGCTGACATATTCACTAAGTCACTTGGGAAGGACAAGTTTGAGTACTTTTGAGATAGGCTTGGATTACGAGAGATATATATGATGAGCTAGAGGGGGACTGTGATAGCCCAAGATCATTTTCTTCATCTATGGCTGTACATCATAAGCTTGAGAGGGGCTATTGAGATTACAAGCTCAATGATAGCTAGAGCTAGGCACGATATGTGTTGGCATGGTAGATAGCAGCATGTGTGTGACATTAAATGGCCGTGTCCAGCTGGCCATAGTGTGTGGACATTAGATAGGGTTATTTGGTGTGTGAATACATCACATTTAGTGTGTGGTGTGTAGTTCTCTTCTATTATGCATTGTGTGAGAGTGGATATGACTTCTCAGGCTTTGGTTAGGGTTACACTAATGGATTAGGGTTTTCTCTCTTGTATGTGTGCTCTCTCTTTATCAGTCTTTTATCAGGAGTTAGGATCCATGCTCCTCATATCATCTAGAAGAGACGATCAGTGTTGCTTCCATCCTAGGAGGCCTCATCATTATATTATTTCTTTGACATTACATTGGCTTCTTTGGATCTCCTTTTATTTCTTTGGATCTCCTTTTATTTCTTTGGATCTCATTAGGGTTTTCTCTCTTGTATGTGTGCTCTCTCTTTATCAGTCTTTTATCTCAAGAATTAGGATCCATGCTCCTCATATCATCTAGAAGAGACGATCAGTGTTGCTTCCATCCTAGGAGGCCTCATCACTATATTATTTCTTTGACATTACATTGGCTTCTTTGGATCTCCTTTTATTCATGAAATCCTTTGCTATGTGACCAATTTTGCCACAATGATGAAATGTTATCTTTGTCCTTGGTCCTTCTCTAGTCTCTTAGATCCTGGTCCTCTTGATAAGAGTGATTTCTCCTCACTTGATATAGCTTCAGCTGTATTCCTTCGAATCTGCTTCTCCTCTTGTGTGTGAGTGTTGCCTCCACTCCTGCAATGGTTGGATATGCGACTCCTTTGCATTTACAATGCCCCATAGCCCATCCTTCATTAATATAAATTTAATTTTAACTTTCCATGTGTGGAAGGACTCCCCTTTAAAATTTTTAAGCACAAATAAAGCAATCATTTTAGGGTCAAGAAGGTCTTAACACTTGAGTAATACTCAAGGTATGTGTCTAATCTCAATACAAGAGTGATTTGAATGAGGAGATTAGTGCTAATGCAAGGGATTAACATCCATGAAACCTAATAAGCAAGCTCACTATTTTTATGCAAAAAACTATAAGTGTTCAATAGAATAATTGACCCTTCAAACCAAGGGGGAAATTGAATGTGATGATATAGGCTTGTGGAGAAACTCCCAAACTTGTGATTTGCTCTCACTTATCCAAAAACATCAAGATAGAGGCTTCTTAATAGAGGTTTTTTAGAGAAAAAGTTAGTTTTGAAACTTAATTATAGCTTGATTAGCTCACCTAATCATATGAAACTTTCTAAGCATACCTCACATGAGCTGAATTAGACAATGACAAGCTCAATTTGTACTAATAATAAGTATGCATTTTGATTTTTCACCTTTATACTCAGATTTTTGTCGCTTGTATTTTCTTTTGTTTTTGTAGCTCGTACCATGGACCAATTGAGTTAATATTTGATATGCAGGATGTTCATACAATGATCCAAAAACCTCTTAAAGGAATAATTTAGGTTGATTCCTTCTATAACGAGACAAATGGTCTGATTTTGCAGTCAGCATGGCAGTGCAGTTTGTGAGCAGGAGTACATCACAAATTGGATGAATTCCTCTAACTTAGGGTTAGTAGCACCTTGATGTTCCCTAGATTCCCACAAAGTTTTGTGTAAAAGGATTAAATGTACAAGGAGCACTAACAATTCTAAGCTCTAGTGATCTAGGAGGGAGAAAGGGATTAGTGGATAAGATTAGTGAAAATGCACTAATTTGCAAGATGAAGCAAACCTACTAATGCAAATCTATCTCATGCCTTGCTAGTTAGCCCAATGGGCTCTAATACAACCTTGCTAGTTAGCCCAATGGGCTCTAATACAATGTTGAGAAATGACATGGTTAAGGAGGATTGAAGATGATGATGGCCTTGGTTATAGAGAGATAGAAATAGTAAAAGAAATTAATCTTAATGCTAATCAATAATCAAGGTTTAAGATTCACAATACCATAACCTCATTGCGTTAGAGTTGATCCAAGTACATCCCTTTATAGCTCTCATGGATCTCCCAACTCACAATATGTGTGCACCCTAGTGCCAACCATGTGTCCATAAATGCTTACACTATATGTGCCTCCGTGCACTTTCCATGTGCTACCTTTTTGACCTTTGACTTCACCTTTTAGAAATGACCATACAAATCAACATTTGCCAATGTACCCTTAGTCTACTCCTTTTTTAATGTGCATACTCTCCCCTTGATCCACACATGTTGAACCCTCATACATTTATTTCTCAACACCTAAAATTGGGAGGGGAGAATGTTAACCTTAAACATGTACCACTGACATGCAACAACAACACACACACCTACATCTATGAAAACCTTAGTGGAAGTGTGCATTGGTCACAAGTGGAGATGTGCCATATACAATGAGCCAGGAGCATGCACAAGCAGTGCAAAGTCACTAAAGGATGTACACAAATAATACGAGCACAAGAAATGATCCTTGTCCACCCTCACTTATGTGTTGTCTGCCTAAGTGGGAATTAATATCTTTTTCCAATCATTGTATTTCCCACATAATTATTCTTAATGATGTACTAAGGGATTACCGAGCCAAGTGAAAGAGCCCCGGTATCCACTCAATGTGTGCTTAGACTAGCCTAGATAAGGTTATACAATTTCCCAATAAGTTACTTGGTGTGAATATCCAAACTTATAACTCCCTTTTCTATAAGTGAATTTCTCTAATGAGAAAGTGACATTCCCTTGAGTGTTGATTGAGAGTGTTCTCTTACTCCTTGTGCTCTATCTCTCTACCCTATCCTCTTGTCCTCTTGGTCTTGCTTAATATGAGAGTGAGTGTGTGTGAGAGTTCTACCCTCGTGCCCTCTTGGTCTTGCCATGTATTGGTATCTTTGAGCGATGGAGCACAGTGGTCTTGCAATAATGGGGAGTTCCAAGGTCTTGATAAAAAACTATCATGGTGTCAACGGGAGGATGTTAACCTCTGACACGTACCATCAAGGTCTGACATGCAGCAATAATGCATACACATGCATCTTAGTGGAAGTGTGCATTGGTCACAAGTCGAGATGAGACATATACAATGAGCCAGGAGCATGCACAAGCAGTGTAAAGTCGCTAAATGATTTACACATAATGCGAACTGCCTAAAAGATCCTTGTCCACCCTCACTTATGTGTTGTCTATCTAAGCAAAAATTAATAACTTGTTCCAATCATTGTATTTTCTGCATAATTACACTTAATGATGTACTCAAGGAAGACCATGCAAAGTGACAGAGCCATCATCCACTCAATGTGTGCTTAGATTAACCTAGATAAGGTTAGACAATAATTGGAAATCCAATGAGTTATTGGGTATGAACACCCAAACTTATAACTCCCTTGTATCCTCTTATCCTTTTAGTAGTGCTTATGTGGGAGTTAGTGTGTGTGGGAGTTCTACTCTCTTGTTCTCTTGGTTAAAGATAATGTGGGGGAGAGAGAGAGCTTGAGTTCCTTGCAACTAAACACACACACACACACACACACACACACACACACACACACAAGAGAGCTTGAGTTCCTTGCAACCAAACACACACAAGAGAGATATGGACACACGAGAGATATGGATGGCTGAATTTTCTTCTATCTTGTTCTCTTCTCTACAACCATATAACAAAAAGATAAGAGTACATACCTAAAGGGAAAGTAATCTCCTACAACAATATACAAAATAGTCGTTCTATAGTGTGAACTCGACTATATGAGTTGGCGCCATAACTATGCTAAAACTCTAGTACTCCAAAGTGGCTATCACATAGCCTGTCATCCACTGGTAGCATATCGACGATAATCTCATCAACTATATATGCCAGTGGTATAAGTGTGGAAGTTGATTTACCAGTGGTATAAGTTCCTCTCTGTGTTGAAATATACTAGATCTACATCACCTACTAAAACCTTCTCCCTCATAAAACAACAATGCACCTCAATGTGTTTTGTTCTAGCATGATATACTGGGTTACCAGCCAATTGTATACTACTCATGTTGCAATACATGATAGATGCTCCACGAGCTCACACATTGTTGGATAAATGTAATCCCAACTCCTTAGTCCAATTTAAATGTGGTTGATAGGCTAGTGGTCAGTGGTTCGTGTGTAAAGCCTACAAATGGTTGGTGCATGTTGTTCATGCAACTCATGCAACTAAAAATAGGGTAGAGGAGTCTCTAAATAAGGTACAAGTTGTGATCAAGTGATTATGTAAGTTTGGTTCATGTCTAATCATAATTAGAGTTTTATTGTGTTAATCTCATATCAATTTTCTGCATATACCAATTTTTGTCCCTCATATTCATGATGTCTTGTACAATCTTTGATCCACCTTGAGGATGTTTTGATCCATCTTCATAGCTTAGTTATCAAATCTAACATTTGGTATCAGAGCATGATCAATTTAGGATTAGATTATTAGAAAAAACCCTAATTACTTTCTTAATCACCATAGCCAGTTTTTCTGTTTTGAACCCCTTGCTGTAGATTGATTCTGTGTGTGCACCTGAGGGGATGAAATCCTAATATTTTATTATAGCCTTGTTGGTTAGCTCCCACGCATGCTACAAATCTGATCTCAACGCCCAATTCCAAAGCCACGCAGCGAATTTGTCATCGCTATCCAGATCATCGTTTTTCTGTTCAGCGCAGCAATTCAGTGCCTTCGCTTCGAATTGAGACAATTCCTCCAAGGTGTTGCTAGTCCATCAAGTGAAGATTGTGCATCTCAAATCTTGTGCCATTTGGTGCACTGTAGCAGTTGTACGAAGCAAATTTCTAGTCGCCCCTTTTCTGCAATTTCTGCTCCAAGTATATGGTGATATCAATTTTGCTTTATCTTGATGATATTTTTGTTAATTGGGCTTAAATCATCTATGTGAGCAAGTTCTCAACATCAATCATCATATTTTATCATCATGAGTTTAAAATTCCTTGACAAATTCAACGGAACTGGGTTCCATACCTAGCAAATCAAGGTAAAGGGCTACCTCATGAAGAAAAATCTGTGGAGTATGGTCAAGCCACTTACTGAAGATGAAGCTGGTATTTCTACTGCAGTTACAAGAGCTACAACGGCTGCACTTCAAGCAAAAGATGAGCAAGCATTGGTATTATCATTATTGCTTTAGAAGATGATTTTATTCATTATATTGATGATGTTGAGTCAGCCATGGAAGCTTGGGAATTATTAGAACGTACTTTTGGTGCAAAGGCAAAGCATTCCAAGATCAGTTTGAAGATGCAACTCTTTGATCTAACCATGGAGAGTAATGAAAATTTAGCAGCTTTGATTAACAGTTTGAAGAGCTTAATGACACAGTTGGTTTATGTTAAACTCCTGTTCCTAAAGAAGATGCTATTGCTATCCTGCTCAAAAGCTTACCTTCAAGCTTTAGACAAATTGTGATAGTACTTAAAGAGAAGGAGCCAGTCCCTTCTTTGGAAAGTATCATAAATTCTTTGCAGGAAGAAGACAAGAAGATTACAGGATGTGATAGATCCTTATGCATATACTTTTACTACGACATCAGCAAAGAAGAAGTGTACTATTTGTGGTCGTACAAATCATCTTACTAAGGATTGTTTCTCCAGACATCCTTGTGAGTATTGTGGAAAGACGAATCATCCATCCTCAAAGTGCTACCAAAAAGATCAAAAGCAAGCAAAGGCACATGTGGTTAAAGAAGTCAACCAACAAGAAGAAACAAATCTTTGTTCTAGTCTTAGTATAAAAGATGTAGATGAGGAATATGCTTTTTAGATTATGTCATGTATGTGGTTGAGTCAAGACTTATGTTGTTCCAACTTGACGAGTTGTAGAGGAGGAGAGTACACTACCCTATGTTGTTGTTCAGGGGGGACTCTTACTCATTGTGTCAAGGAGGTTTCTTAGACTTGATTCATGTTTTGTAAGAAGTTGGTCTTAAGGGGGGATTGTTGGATAAATGTAATCCCAACTCCTTAGTCCAATTTAAATGTGGTTGATAGGCTAGTGGTCAGTGGTTCGTGTGTAAAGCCTACAAATGGTTGGTGCATGTTGTTCATGCAACTCATGCAACTAAAAATAGGGTAGAGGAGTCTCTAAATAAGGTACAAGTCGTGATCAAGTGATTATGTAAGTTTGGTTCATGTCTAATCATAATTAGAGTCTTATTGTGTTAATCTCATATCAATTTTCTGCATATACCAATTTTTGTCCCTCATATTCATGATGTCTTGTACAATCTTTGATCCACCTTGAGGATGTTTTGATCCATCTTCATAGCTTAGTTATCAAATCTAACACACATATCACCAAGTAGCTTCTGAAACCAAGCTATCTCACAAGCTGCCATGGCAGCATCCCTATACTCTACCTTTGTACTTGACAAGGTAGCTATTGGCTACTTCTTATTGCTCCAACTCACAACACCACTCCCAAATGAGAACATAAAACCATTGGTAGTTCTCTTGTTTGCAACACTACCAGCACAATCAGCATTTGTGTACCCATACAATTGTATCTCTATACCAGCTTGATTAAAAAGTCCATAATCAATTTTGGACTTTATGTACCTCAGAATCCATCTAGCCTCATCCAAGTGTGGCTTCCTAGGGGTCTGCATAAACTCACTCACAAGTCCAATTGCATAGCTCAAGTCCGGCCTAGTAATGGTCATGTAGATCAAGCTACCCACTATGCGCTTGTATGTAGTGGGGTCCTCCAAAAGCTCAATTGTATCTACAAAAAGCTTTGTGTTCTACTCCAATGGCATTGAAATAGGCTTACAACCTATCATACCATAGTTGGACAACATGTCCAAGCCATATTGCCTCTGCAATAAAAACATTCCATATGGTGATTTCACCACCTCTATGCCCAAAAAATATCACAGCTCACTTAAATCGTTCATCTCAAACTTTTGCTTCAAAAGCCTCTTGACATCATGTATGTCACCAGTGATAATCAAATAATCCACATAGATGACTAATAGCATGATCCCTCTATCTATCTTTTTTTACATAAAGTGAAAAATGTGCATTGGATATCTAAAATCAAATGGTAAGAAGATTCTCCCTGATCTTGTCTAGCCATGCTCTGGGTGCTTGCTTCAAGCCATACAAGGCTTTGCGTGACTTGCACACATAAAATCTGGGTGTGCATCACTCTCATAACCTGGTGGTTGGATGCATCATGTAAACTTCTTCTTGCAAATCACCATCATGTAAGAAGGCATTTCTTACATCCATCTAATGTAAAGACCAACCCTTTGCTGTAGCCATAGCAATGATAGCTCTCATGGTTGCCATTCTTACAATCGGGGCTGAATGTCTCTTCATAGTCAATGCCATAAGATTGTGCATAGCCTTTGGCCACCATGAATCTTGCCATACTGAACCATCATGTTATGCTTGACTTTATTTACCCACTTACATCCGATTTCCTTCTTTTCCTTAGGCAAAGGCACTAACTCCCATGTTGCATTTGTATCCAGTGTTTCCATCTCCTCATTCATGGCATCTTCCCATTTCTTATTTCCAAGTGCTTGTTGAAAATAAGTGGGCTCTACTTCCTGTATTGCTTTAACCAAGTAAGCATAATGATGGGCTATATATCTATCACATCTCAACCTATCAAAAGGGTACCTAACCCTCGTAGACCTATGTACACGTGGATCACTGTGAGGTGTCCTCAAAATAGCCCTCATTCTCCTTACACCAGGAGTTACCACAGATGGAATGCCAAGCTCCTCTCACTAGCGGTTCTTCTTAGAGCTGCTAGAGTCACCATCCACATATGAGTGACTTGCTAAAAAAATCAAGAACAAAAGGTTGATCTACCTTTTCCTTCCCTCTATGTGATTTATGTGTACCTACATTTGTCCTCAACCTCCATTACCATCATGGACTAACATTGGGTCCACTGCTAGAGGACTCTCCAAGTTCACTAAGCACCTATGATTATTGCTCTACATATGGTGCAACAACAACACTTCTTACATCTACATCTTCTGTTACCTTCACTGGTGCATACCAACTACTCATCTTGTCAAAGACAACATCTCTTCTTACTTGCATCTTACAAGTGGTAGGGACCAGGGTTATAACATCTATAACATCTCTACTCCATAGCATAACTAATAAAGATGCATTTCTCTACCTTTGGATCCAACTTTCTTATCACTTCATTATAGGAACATGCACATATGCAATACACCCAAACACTTTCAAGTGAGACACATTCGGTCTTATGCCTGTAAACTTTCTATCATGCATCATACCATGAACAAATATAGTGGGTGCCCTGTTCATAATGTATGCATAGTAGTTGCTATTACTTCTGTCCAAAAATAATGTGGCATATTCTTTTTTAGCCATCAAGGCACGTGCCACTTTTGTAATGTTCCCACTTGTGCCGTATGTAAATATCTACAATGACACCTGTTCCATGCGCAAACATGGCTGCCTTTACTTCAGGCATGTTCACATCCAAAGTAAACATCCTACCATTTCTTTTACCATTTTCAACCAAGTGATACTAATTTCTGAAGTCTTCCACAAAACATCCTTGAGGATTAAACCTCACTTGTTGTAGACACTGCTCAACCATTTGTCCAATAGAAATCAGGTTCTTTATAATATTTAAAACATGAAGTACATCTGCCAAGTACTTCATTTTACCATCCTGCATAGACAATAGCACTTTACCAACATGTGCAATGGGACGCACAGTATCATCACCTATTTCTATATAACCTAGTTCTTCCATTTTATACATGTCTCTAAACCACTTAGCATGACTCGTCATGTGCTTAGAGGCACGAGAATCCACATACCATGTATCTTGCAATCCTTTCACATCTCTTGTTATGGAACTGAGCATGTGATGCATCACAAACAACTACTCACTTTTGTCATCACCTCCCTATTTACTAGAGGATGCATAGTTACCTTACTGCAACTTTCCACTTTTAATGTCATTTTTCTTTTTATAGCAATCCTTTTCCATGTGCCCTAGTTTGCCAGAATAATAGCACTTTATACTATTTGCATTCAAATTTCTTTACAAACCACTCGGCTTATTTGTCTCCCCCTGTCTCTAGACTAGTCTCTTCCACCTATGTATGATTGTTGTTGTGTGAGTCATTGGACTGTTTTTGTCTAGAATTTTGATTTCCTTGTCGGTCACCACCTTGGCCTCCACCAGGACATCTACCTCTGCCTCTACCTGAAGTAGAGTAAAACGCATGTTCCGATGTGTTCTTGCTTTGTGAAGAAGAGTCCTCACCTAGTGACTTTTCCTCTATTATCAGCATAGAGTTCAAGTCCCGAAAGTTGGGAATATTCTCACTGACTGCAATGGAGGTCTTGAATGGCTTGTACTCTTTGCCAAGTCCATTCAAACAGACACTCACCAAATCATCATCTTCCACCGATACATTGATGGACCCAAGGGATTCAACAATTCCCTTGATATTTAAATCATACTCATTGATAGACATGCAGTTCTTTTCCACAGTATGTAGGTGTTGCTTGAGCCACATTTTCCTTGCCTTTGTGTTGGCCTGAAACATCTACACCAGATTCTGCCATGCAACTGCTAGTGTTCACATCATGTATGTGTCCTATCATTGTGTCTGACACATTGAAAGCCAATACATGACTTTCCTTGCACCGTGGTTCCAATCCTTAAATGGCTTTATGTCTGCTAGAGTGGCATTCTCTTTAGACAACTTAGGAGACTCCTCATTATTTCCTTCAACATAGTCCCAAAATCCTTTACCCATATAAGGAAATTGGTCATTCTAAACTTCTAGGCATGGAAGTTGTTCTTGTCCAGCTTCTTGCTTACAAAAATTGCAATAGACAATTTATGCATGCAACCTGTAACACAACAATATCTTCTGTGACTACTACAGCCATACTTCAGCATAACTTTTAGGTCACTAGATCTGACTAGAGTATATGTAAATACACCCAATGTCAACAATACATTTGCAAACACTGTATGCACTCCCAAAATGCACTCCTTCACTGTAATAACCAGATTTCAACTAGAGAATTCTCAACTAGAATTTCTCAAAACTATCAAAATACCTTGCACTGACAGAACGGAGACCGAGACACACCTGAAACATGATTTTGGCCACAAAATTGTAGTACAAATCCTGTGAAGATAGCTCCTCAATTGGAGATGTGTAGCTCCTGGAGTTACCGAGAGGGTACTGTACCTACACCAAGAAGGGAAAGAGGTGGTGATGCTCTTGCCCGTGTACCGCTTCCTTCCTTGCTTCTTCTTGCCTCATGCTTGCCTCCTTATCTCTCACACCAACCAGAGCTCTGATACCATAAAGAGAATGTGGGGGAGAGAGAGAGCTTGATTTACTTGCAAGAATGTGGGGGGGGGAGAGAGAGCTTGATTTCCTTGCAAGAAAACACACACACACAAAAGAGAGTGCAAGACACAAGAGAGAGATAGTTTTCCAATATCAGGTAGGCCCAAACCACCTTCTTTTTTGGGTATGGAACAAAATTTCCAAGCAACTTTGGGGATTCTAAATACCTCACTATCCCCTCCCCATAAGAAGTCTCTGCATAGGTCTTCCAAGACTTTGAGTTTCACATTTGAAGGCTTCCAACAAGAAAGTTAGTAAATGTTAGAGGAGATTATGACATGTTTCAAGAAAACCAATCAACCAACCATACTTTATTGAAGCCTAGGCTTCCACCTATCAAACTTCTGTTTCATTTTGTTTAGAACCCATTCCCATTTTTTGTGTTGACTTACACCAAATCCTATTCGGATATACACCCACCAATATTTCAAAAATTCTCCCTTCTAGAATAACTCGACATCCTTCATCCAATAGCAATGGGGAGTCTCGTGAAGTAAGGTTTGAATACATGTTTTAGAGTGGCTAGATTGAGAGCCAAAGGCTAAATAGAAGACTTGCAATCATTGTGCACAATGCTATTGGTGTCATCAAAAAATAGTTTAAGAGACATTTAGGTTTGGCCATCAGGAAGGTAAATCCCTATAAGCACTTTTTTTAATACAATCTTCTATAAGCAAGCCTAGGGTGTCTACAACAATAGCAATAGCAGGGGAGAAATTGGCATTCTAAGCAATTTACCTATAACTACAAGTGTTTGCATTTGGAAATGCCAAGGCAAGGGTGGCACACAATGGGCCGCTATCTACACCCTTTATCCTCAGAAGGTCTATAAGACATGGATGTCCTCTTGGGTGGTAAGCAATTTATTTTCATTGTATGGCTGCTGGTACCCCAAATTTAGGAAAAGTTTTTAATTTGTTAATGTTCTCAAAATTTTGAAAAAGATCATATATCTAAGTTGTCTCAAAAAAACCTTTACTCGTGTAAAGTTATTTTTTAATTTTTCTTAAAACCTCTTCTCTTTTTTTTAAGGAAAATGCCAAATATTTCTCCTAAATGGAACATTATCTATTCGATTTGCAATAAAAAAGGCTCAAAACTCTATTATTTGATTCACATATGTAAAGAGTTTTCTCAACTCTTTAGAATTTTTAAAGAAGATGATATTAATAAATTTCAAGGTAATTGGAGCTGGGGGGCTTCAAAAGCACTCACTAATTAACACTTGACATGCTCGAGTCCAAAAATGCAATAATAGAACTTGCCATGAGAGGAGATGCTCTTTCGTAGTGCTCAAATTGTTTTTCCACTATTTTACTCATTGGTTCGCTTGTGTCATTTGAACTAGTCTTTGTAATACCATTTTCACCTTCAAACAAAAGCTAGCTTTGAAAATTGGGTTTTGAAAAAGTCACATTAAGTACACTTTATGGAGAGTGAAGACCAAGGAACTTTGTAGGCCTTCAATTTTGAAGTTCAAGGTAGAGTTGCAACTTGTCCTATGGCCCTGTTGGGATTTGGGAATCCTATGACCAATTTGTTTGAAGTTTTCTTTTTTCTATGCTTTTAAGTCATGTACCCAAAGTAGAGGTATTGGATAATGATGTCAAAGAGGCATTTCAGACATCAGAACCGGAGCCGTTCTAAGCAAGGTTGTTTTTTGAGGGGTGTTTTGAACGTTTTGAGTATTTTGGACGTAAAAATTTTGTAAAAAAATTTCTCAGCTATCATAAATTGCATGTAAATGGTGAAATATTTGCAAGTCTCATCCCCTTCCCATCAAATTTGATGCAAAAGCAAAAGGCATCCGTGGTTCTGAGCAAAAGGTAACTCGACATTGGTAGCTACCTCTTCAATGTGGTGTCAGTAACGTCCTTACATAGGACATGTGGTCCAAAAAAGTATAATCATGACTCCTTACATAGCAAATGTGGTCCAGCAATGTACCAAATGTGACATAATGTAGTGACTTGTGAGTGAAGGTCCAAACATACGGACCGAGAGTGCAGAGACCAACCCCTTCGTATCAGTCAAATCAGGGTCCGTCTCGCCAAAATCAAGGCAATCCCAGGAGAACTCCAGCTTCAGCCATCTGCCTTCAGAGTAGTCTCAAAACTCCTTCCTAGAACTGGGGTAGCCAAAGAGAAAGAGTTCTGCCCCAATCTGGGGCAGCCAGAGCAGTCACAATAGCAGAAGTAGTGGAAGAGGAAAGAGGATAGATTTATGTAGCAATTGAAAACCAAGGGCCAAATCGTCAATTCTCCACATCCATACTCGAGAACTGAGTATCAGGGTAAGCCTTTTAAGCTTTTGATAGATTCAGGTGCAGTACTCATTCATTTATTTCCCCAGGATGCTTGCGTAAGCTAGTCTTAGAATAGAAATCAGGGAAACCTATGCAAGTTAAATTGGCCAGTGGGGAAGATTCTTTTCACTCACCATGAGAGAGATCGTATTCAGTTCAATCTAGATGGTAATATTACTGACTGTCAGTTCTTCAGAGTCATACCTTTGGGAGTTTTTGACGGGATCCTTGGAATGGATTAGCTCCACAAAAATCAAGCTGACATTCACTGTCATAATGGAACCATTTCTTACCATGACCTTCATGGAAACAAAGTTCAAGGAACCGAAATTTCAGGATCCCCAAGTCTACAACAATCAGTAAAAGCTTCTAAGTTACTAAAAGGACTTAGAAAGAAGCAGCTCATTTATGTTGTCAAAATGAATCCAGCAGACACAAAGTTAAAGGCTAAAGAACCAGAATGGTTACGTGAATATGATTATTTATTCCCAATAGAGCTAACAAAGATGCATCCAATTTGGGAAGTAGATCATGTGATAGAATTGACCCCCGGAGCTCAGCCCCAGTAGCCCAGCGTAGGTACAAAATGCCGGTTCTTGAAGCCATCAAACTCAAGGAACAGCTTAGACAGCTATTAGAACAAGGGTTTGTAAGACCCAGTGTGTCAACTTGGGGAGCGCCAAATCTCTTTTAGAAAAATAAGGATGGAACATTAAGACTCTGTGTAGATTATAGAGGTCTCAACCAGCTGCTGAGACAGTTAAGAATAAATATCCTATCCCCAGAATATATGAGCTTCTAGACAGGCTAAATGGAGCCCAGACCTTCACAAAGATAGATCTCAAATCAAGGTATTACCAGATCAGGATTAATGATCAAGATATCCCAAAGACAGCCATCAATACTCGCTACGGGCATTATAAATTCACTGTCATGCTGTTTGGATTGACAAATGCCCCAGCTAATGCAAGACATTCTCAGGGAATACTTGGATGATTTTGTTCTTGTTTTCTTTGATGATATTCTGATTTACTCAAAGAATGCAGCTGACCACCATGAAGCTCATGTCCGAAAAGTTCGTGAGATTCTAAGGAAGCACCAACTCTTTGCAAAAAGAGTAAATGCACTTTCTCTGCCGACCATGTTGAATACTTGGGCTTTCTGGTATCCAAAGATGGAATTTCTCTAGATTCTGTAAAAGTCCAAGCAGTCATAGATTGGCCTGAACCAAAGACAGTGAAAGAAGTCAGGGGATTCTTGGGATTGACTAGTTGGTATAGAATTTTTATACCAAAGTATGCTCTCATAGCTTCTCCCCTGACTAATCTTCTCAAGAAGAATACCCCGTTTCAATGGTCTGCCAGGTGCTAGAGTGCTTTTGATAAGCTGAAGACCGCCCTGGTAACCAATCGCGTTTTGAAGTTGCCAGATTTCTCTCTACCCTTTGAGGTAGTAACTGATGCCAGTGGTTTTGCCCTAGGAGGTGCACTCATGCAGGAAGGTCATGCAGTGGCCTATGAATCCCAAAAACTCAAAACGTATGAGAGGAATTATGCTGTCCACGACCTAGAACTACTTTCAGTAGTCTATGCCCTCAAGTTGTGGAGACATTACCTACTGGGTCAAAGATTCACTTTGATGACAGATCATCAGAGCTTAAAGTGGATCTTCACTCAGAAGGATCTCAACATGCGCCAAAGAAGGTGGATGCAGACCCTGCAGGAATTTGATTTTGAAATCAAGTATTGCCCAAGCAAAGAAAATGTGGTAGCAAATGCCCTCAGCAGAAAAGCCTCCTTGCTTGCAATTACTGTAGTGTCAAATCCTTTGATTAATGAAGCAAGAGAGAAGATCACGCAAGATAGATTCTTTGGCCCTATTGCTACCCTACTTATGCAGGAAAGCAACTGAGTTCAAGGGTATAGCCTAGATGATGGAATTATGTATTATAATTGCAGGCTATGCATTCCCACAATGATGAGGGGACTAAGGGTCAAATTCTGAATGAAGCCCATGACAGCCTTATTGCAAGACATCTAAGTTTCATCAAGACCTACATGTTTGTAAAGAAAATCTTTTTTTGTCTTGGTTTAAAAAAGGATGTACTTAATCATGTACGTCAATGCTTGATTTGTCAGAAAGTCAAAGGAGAAAGAGTAAAAATGCCTCGGAAGTTACATCCATCAGATGAAGTGGGAATGTATAAGTATGGATTTTATTACTGGATTACCTTCAATGCAATTAGGTTACAACTCCATCTTCATGGTAGTTGATAGAGTAACCAAAGTTGCCTATCTGATTCCAGTAAAAGATACCTACACTGCAGGTGGATGTGGCCGGAGTGTTCCTCAAGGAAATCTTCAGATTGCATGGCCTACCCAGGAGAATAGTAAGTGATTGAGATCCCAAGTTCACGTCAAGATTCTGGACTGCATTTTTTGAAGCAGTAGAAACTTTCTTGGATCTCAGCATAGCTTACCACCCCGAGACCGACGGTCAAACAGAAAGGTAAACCAAGTAATCGAAGATATACTTTGATCATGCTGTGGCAAGGAACCCACCAAGAAGTGGCTAAGCTATTTGCACCTAGTCGAGTTTGCCTACAATGCTTCTTATCACAGAAGTATCGGGATGAGCCCTTTCAAAGCTCTGTATGGACAAGATTGCTTAACTCCATTAACTTGGTCCGACCCATTGATTAGGGTCGAGATGTCCAAATAGATGCTTGACGACATGTGTCAGATTCCTCCCCAGCCTCTCAAAATGTTCATCATCTTCTCCTATAATCAATCCCTCTTCAAAAATATAAAAGACTTGTTTCTAACTGTTTTAACCTAGAGAGAGAAAATATTCTAGAGAGAGAATATTTAGATTTTTAATATTTTTGGATAGAAAATTATCTCATCTTATTAAAATAAGTTCCCCTGAAACAGAAATTCAAAAAGAACTTTCCAATGTGCAATTGGAATTAATTAGAAATGGGTATAAAGGACCTTAGCCTAAGGGTCTAGATTTTCAGAAATTTTTGGATTATGGTCCAATTAGGGTTCCTATGGGCTAGTAGCATCAATCCATGTGTAGGGAGGAGATAAATCCAATTTGTAAAGAAGATACCCAAAAAAATGAGTAAATGCTCACATAAGATGAAGAGTTGAAAATGTACAAGGTTTATTAGTAAAAAACTATGAGCAATATTAAAAATATGACATATGTAAGGAAGGGGAGTTCTTTAAAGGAGGTGCATATTTTAGATAAGATGAAGAGTTGAAAATGTACAAGGTTTATTAGTAAAAAACTATGAGCAATATTAAAAATATGACATATGTAAGGAAGGGGAGTTCTTTAAAGGGGGTGCATATTTCACATAAGATGAAGAGTTGAAAATGTACAAGGTTTATTAGTAAAAAACTATGAGCAATATTAAAAATATGACATATGTAAGGAAGGGGAGTTCTTTAAAGGAGGTGCATATTTCACATGCTTGAATGAGTTTTAAACTCATAAAAATTGAGATATTTCATCTCTCCTCTCTCCTAATTCAAGTCTAGTTCCAAAAAGTTAGCTTAACTGACCTAAAAATGGTAAAAAATTGACCAAACTGATTTGGAAAATTCTAGAATCAGTTTGTTTGGTTAGGAGCTCAATTTTTCCTATAAATAGAAGCCTTCCCCTTGTTGAAAAATATATAGTGTTTATGCATCGTTACTCTACTCCACCTAAGCCAAGAACTGTGAATTCATTTAATAATTCACTAGTTTTTGGAGCTTCCCTCTTTCTTCAGACCCTATTAGTGGCTCCATCAACATACTTAACCAATTGATTGGTTGGGGGCCTCTACCGTGAACAAAGAATCAAGTAATTTGTAAGGTAAATGGTGAATATTGATTCTTTTCTATAATTTCTCAATGTTTCTCTCTTCTCAACCCCTCTCAAGCTTAAGAAGCTTAATTGGAATGGTTTTTTTTGAATGCTATTGAAGTTAATTGATGTAGCGAAGAGTTACATAATTTGATGAATGCTATTGAAGTAAATTGATTAATGATAGTTAAGAATTACATAAATTTTCTTTTATGCTTAATTCTAATGGTTTTTATGTAATTTCTCTCTCTCACTCAACAAATGGTCATATTCTTGACCCATTCTCAATCCAAATGAAGCTTTTCATAAAGCTTTTCCTTAATCCAAGATTAATCTATGCTTGAGGCCAAATTAATGGCTTTTTTCTATGCTTTTAGTTTATGTATTTCATGAATATTGATGATTCAATACATTATGGATTAATGATCCAATTAGGGATCATTCTATTTATTTTCTTAATGATAAGCTTTATCCTTAGAAAATTTGAGATTTATCAGTCATAGCAGCAGAGCTATGGCAAAATTTTTATAAAAATTATGCATAAAATAATTTCATTCAAAGCATGAAAAGAGGACTTCCTAGCATATTCTAGGAATTATCATCCTAGATTAATTGAAAGATATTCATTTTATAATCATAGAGAAATTGATTTTTATATTATGCATATTGGATTTCATGCATAGAGGTATGCATAAAAGATTATTATTTTAACATAAAAGTGTTACTTTTATCATATTTGGATTTCATGCATAGAGGTATGCATAAAAGATTATTATTTTAACATAAAAGTGTTACTTTTATCAAATTTTAATTTTCATGCATAGAAGTATGCATAAAGGATAATTTTTTATATTAAAAGTGTTACTTTTATCATTTTTAATTTTCATGCAAAGAAGTATGCATAAAAGATATTTTTTATATATTAAAAGGGTTACTTTTATCATTTTTAATTTTCATGCATAGAAGTATGCATAAAGGAAAATTTTTTATATCAAAAGTGTTACTTTTATCATTTTTAATTTTCATGTATAGAAGTATGCATAAAGGATAATTTTTTTATATCAAAAGTGTTACTTTTATCATATTGGAATTCATGCATAGAGGTATGCATAAAAGTTGATTATTTTATTATAAAAGTGTTACTTTTATCATATTTGGATTTCATGCATAGAGGTATGCATAAAAGTTGATTATTTTATTATAAAAGTGTTACTTTTATCATGTTTGGATTTCATGCATAGAGGTATGCATAAAAGTTGATTATTTTATTATAAAAGTGTTACTTTTATCATGTTTGGATTTCATGCATAGAGGTATGCATAAAAGTTGATTATTTTATTATAAAAGTGTTACTTTTATCATGTTTGGATTTCATGCATAGAGGTATGCATAAAAGTTGATTATTTTATTATAAAAGTGTTACTTTTATCATGTTTGGATTTCATGCATAGAGGTATGCATAAAAGTTGATTATTTTATTATAAAAGTGTTACTTTTATCATATTGGATTTCATGCATAGAGATATGTATAAAAGTTGATTATTTTATTATAAAAGTGTTACTTTTATTATATTTGGATTTCATGTATAGAGGTATGTATAAAAGACATTCTTTTTATACTAAAAGTGTGATTTTCATCATAAATGGATTTTATGCATAACTTAGATGCATAAGAGAAATTCTTTTATTCTAAAAGTGTAATTCCTACCAAATTGAATTTATGCATAAGAAGATGCATAAAAGATTGATTTTTATTTCGAAAGTGTTAGTCTCCTTAAATGGAATTTATGCATAAATAAATGTGTAGAGAAATCTTATATCAAATATAAGAATTCTCTTAAAAAAGATATGAAATGTGATAAGATGTGATAAGAGGTGTATGAGATGTGATAAGATTTGATAAGATGCATATGGGAAGTGATAGGATGTGATAAGAGGTGTATGAGATGTGAAAAGATGTGATGAGATGTGATAGAATGTGTTAAAATGAGTTAGGATGTGTTAAGATGTATATGGGATGTGTTAGGACGAGAATGGATGTAATATGGTTGTATGAATGTGATGTGGATGTATACATGTAGATGTATATGTATGAATGTGAATGTGGATGTGGATGTGGATGTACGGATGTAGATACGGATGTGGATGTATGTATGTGAATGTGGATGTATGAATGAGGATGTGAAAATGGATGTATGCATGTGAATGTGGATGTATGAATATGAATGTGGATGTGTGGATGTGGAAATGGAGGTATGGATGTATGAATGTGGATGTGGATGTGGATGTATGAATGTGGATGTGGATGTATGCATGTAGATGCGTATGTATGAATGTGAAATTGGATGTATGATGTGGACGTACGAACATGGATATGTATGTAGAATAATGAATATGAAGTGGCTCTTTTATATGGATCTGTGGGTTGATCTTACTGATCTTCCACGGAGATTCCATTCTATTATATGAATATATTGCCGGTTACTATGAGCTAGGAACTATGGAAAAGGCCCCTGAGAGAACAGGTGGTGAGCGTTCTGGTTGCCAATGATGTCATAAGTACACCGATGAAAGAATGACTGGAAATAAGCATTCAACCAGAGACTTTGAGGATTGTCATCAGTGACATAATGGTTTTATTAAAGGATTGTTTTAAAGCTAGTTGATGCTAAGAAAAAGGCCATTTCATATTGGGTGTGTAAGTGGTGTGACTAGTTTTATGTTTGTATGAACTTCCGGCTAGGGGGCCTTGGAACTCTTTTCCTTGGTACCTGGGACAAAACCTAACCAAATTCTTAATTGGATCCCATCACTACAGTGGTTGGGCGGTTGGCTAACCCATGGGATCGGATGGGATTAGGCTGGACTGATGGATCCGTAAATCGAGATTTAATTTCTATTATTACGATAGCTGAAGTAAATCCCAGATAGAAATTGTTCTATGGATAGGAATCAACGGCTGTGCCTCTTGATGGGGAAAAAAGCGTTGATCCCAATGATCCAAGTGCAAGTTTCGTCCTTGATTTGACCAAGTACCGTTAAAGGTGCAGTCAGATCAGTTTGATCTCAGTAATGATCTTGACTACGTTAGAGTAAAGAGTTATCCTGGTGGAATCGCCCGTGCTTTCCGGGTAAAGGAAGTTTTTTCGGTTTCGGTTTTGGACAAACCGACGGATTAGTCTCTTGTCTGGATATCCGTGGGCGAGGCACCGAGTGTGGGTCCCTGCCCCGTGCATGAAGTGTTACTTCCGCTGCTATTACCTCGAATCTGTCGCATGGTGGGGACAGGGATCTCACAGTTGGTATCAGAGCGAAATTGAAAGCTAATAAAGATAATTAAATTCTTATCTGAAATTGGTAATAAGAACTCAAAAACAGCATTTTCATAATGTATTTTCATACCGTAAGCTTCTTTAATGAAGAAATTTTAATCAAAGAAATTGTTTTTATAGATGGAAGTTCCCCATTTATCTGGTATTCCCGACCTCACCCAATCTCAAGATATGATTGTATTTGCCTTCGAGCATCTCATCTCTTTTGCTTCAACACGAGCAAGCCGAGCAAGACTCGCACGCCATTTCGAGGAATTGTATTTTTCTAACCTAGTGGAGATACAACAGCATAAGTGGTTTGCAAGGCTATATATCCATGCCTCTTACAACCGGCGTGCAATGCTGAGGCAGAATCTCTCATTGGCCATGATTTTGATAAAGCTGAAAATGACACGTGGTGTCATTCTATATCTTCAAACACATTTCAGACTTGCTTGCCGAGTTTATAGACTCCTTAGTCGATTTATCCCTAAGGAGAAAATAATAGCTCCCTTCGCAATTAGAGAAATTATGTAACAGGGCATGACTATGGCCCAGTACCGTCGTCTTATGCGTCTCTCGAGGAGATTTTGAATTTTGAGCCAAGCCACTCTATGTACTTATTGCAACTTGTATATAAATATACAAATGTTTTTTTTAAAGTGATTGTTTACGGACGATCGGATAAAGAAAAATCTATTTATCAGACTTATGTCATAGATCTCCAATAAGATCAACTGAGGAGCCAATTATGTCAAAAGTTTATCAAGACGCACAAAAAGGTTGTAATTGTTGATATAATTCATACAAATTGTTAATTCAAATTGAAATTCGTAAATTAGTAATTGGGTCTTCAATTGGAAGTACCGCAATTGTATGGAATCCTGACTTGCTTGAGACCTAGACATGATGGTATCTACCTTATAGTTTCGAGTATCATGACTATCCGTATATACCGAGGGTATAACTGCAGCTCTTTACCGACAGTATATATGAGTAAATCTAAGACTTGAAAGTATAAGCGTTAATGCTATCCAGATGATGATTTCGAATGTGGTTGATATGATTTTTAATTCTGTTTGTGAACTGATGAATTGATTTGGATTCTGATTGAAAAATGATGATCCCTGAAAATGGGTTGAAATGTAATAAGCTGAGCGAAACCACAATGTGGATGATTGGGATGAGTCCCTGTAATGATAAATGATGAAAATGATTCAGCAAATCACTATGAGATTAGTGGATTGTGCTGTCAAATTGCTACTGTTAATACTTGAGACGGTAGATCAAGTTAAGGGATGACAAATTGAGAACTTGCTTAACTTAAATTCCCGTGGAGGAATGTTCAGAAGGAAATTTTTCGGTCTAATGAACCATTATCGTGTTAAAGATATCAATGATATGATCTAAATGAAATGTTATTTAATGATGAGTTCTATATAAGGGATATTTATCCCCATATTCTGTTGGGTTGACCAGAATATAAGGAACCCCAGAATAAATTGGATCTTTAGCAAAAGAGTTGTCCTCTACTTGCAAGATGAGGACATCTTGCACCTTTTAAGTGGGGTAGAATGTAAGATTCCTCCCCCAGCCTTAGAGGTATACAGGAGTAAGAATCTCCCTTTCTGATCTTATAATTATTCTCTCTCTAAAATAAAAGAAAGATTCTGTTTAAAAAGGGAAGACACTTTCCCCAGAATACCTTCTCAGGAGCCCACTTGTTTTAAGGATTCAGAACGATGAGTTCAGAAGTGAGAATCGGTATTTTGGATGCCAAGGTTTTAGTCATCAGTTAAAAGACTGCCCGACTCCTACCATGGAAAGGGCACAAGGAAGTCTAGAACCCAAATTCAGAGACCAATTCCTTCATACCAATCTAATCAGGGTCCGTCTCTCGGACAAGATTGCTTAACTCCATTAACTAGGTCCGACCCATTGATTAGGGTCGAGATGACCAGTCAAATGCTTGGCGACTTAGAGCATCAGATGCAAGCAATTCATAAAGATATAAACGCTGCCTAGGATTGACAGAGACAATATACGGATAAGAAGAGGACAGTCAGAGAAATCAAAGAAGCAGTTATAGTCTTCAATTGAATATACGGACCAAAAGAATTTCTTTATCTCTAGGGGAGTATAAGTAGTTATCCCCCAGATATTGTGGACCAAAGGAAGTAAGTGACTTAACCTACGAACTTCTTTTATCTCCTCATCTCAAAGTTCTTAACACCTTCTATAGAAATATGTGCCAAATCCAAATCATGGAAAGACGGTAAAACTTCAGTGGCAAGATACCGTTGGCTTCTAGGTTACGCTAACTCCTTCCTTTATATAAGTCGTAACTTTTACTTATCGCTCACAGTAATCTTACTTCCATCGATCTCCTTCTTCTTAATCTCCTTCATGGCTTGGCAACAGGAATTAGTTTTATCCATGATGATTTCTCACCTTCAAGACGCAAGAGAGTCTGTGAAGAAAGATTTTATAGAACAGTATGAGCGCTCACTTTTCCCTCACTTGGGAACTTCTGTAGTGCAGACAAAATGACAGACCTATCAAGACATAACTAGGGTAACACCCTGGGGTCAGCAGCACTTTCGTAACAATGTCCGCTTGGCCATGGTTATTGAAGCTTTGGGTTTGGGTCCCCGATACTACTGCGTCATGAGATCAAGACATCTTGGGTTTTCTGAGCGGGTCTTCTTACTGGCGTGTTTTCTTCCTCATTAGAAGATATGTCTTAACCCTGTTTTTGGCTTGCCTCTCAAAGGTCCTTTTGTTAGAACACCTCATACCACTGAGATAGGTGCGGCAATAACCAACAGAATTATTCCCATAGATGAGTTACCTTATACATGCGCAGCTTGTGAGTGCTGCTTTTGTGATCATATGATAGACGGGCTTATGAAATTGTAAAGAGTTCTTCTATCTTTACTGTATAAGTTCCGAGAATGAATAAAGTTTAAATCTTGTTCTTATCTTGAATCTTGCTCTCTTGAGATTTTTTTAATTGGTAGTTAATCTTAATTAAAAAAATTTCTCTCAGTCTCATACTTGTGCATCTTGCGAAATTACCCCCAGTTTGCGAGACGAGGGCATCTCGCGTTTTTCAAGTGGGAGAGAATGTAAGATTCCTCCCCAGCCTCTCAAAATGTCCAGCATCTTCTCCTATAATCAATCCCTCTTCAGAAATATAAAAGACTTGTTTCTAACTGTTTTAACCTAGAGAGAGAATATTCAAATTTTTAATATTTTTGGATAGAAAATTATCTCATCTTATTAAAATAAGTTCCCCTGAAACAGAAATTCAAAAAGAACTTTCCAATGTGCAATTGGAATTAATTAGAAATGGGTATAAAGGACCTTAGCCTAAGGGTCTAGATTTTCAAAAATTTTTGGATTATGGTCCAATTAAGGTTCCTATGGGCCAATAGCATCAATCCATGTGTAGGGAGGAGATAAATCCAATTTGTAAAGAAGATACCCAAAAAAATGAGTAAATGCTTACATAAGATGAAGAGTTGAAAATGTACAAGGTTTATTAGTAAAAAACTATGAGCAATATTAAAAATATGACATATGTAAGGAAGGGGAGTTCTTTAAAGGAGGTGCATATTTCACATAAGATGAAGAGTTAAAAATGTACAAGGTTTATTAGTAAAAAACTATGAGCAATATTAAAAATATGACATATGTAAGGAAGGGGAGTTCTTTAAAGGAGGTGCATATTTCACATAAGATGAAGAGTTGAAAATGTACAAGGTTTATTAGTAAAAAACTATGAGCAATATTAAAAATATGACATATGTAAGGAAGGGGAGTTCTTTAAAGGAGGTGCATATTTCACATGCTTGAATGAGTTTTAAACTCATAAAAATTGAGATATTTCATCTCTCCTCTCTCCTAATTCAAGTCTAGTTCCAAAAAGTTAGCTTAACTGACCTAAAAATGGTCAAAAATTGACCAAACTGATTTGGAAAATTCTAGAATCAGTTTGCTTGGTTAGGAGCTCAATTTTTCCTATAAATAGAAGTCTCCCCCTTGTTGAAAAATATATAGTGTTTATGCATCGTTACTCTACTCCACCTAAGCCAAGAACTGTGAATTCATTTAATAATTCACTAGTTTTTGGAGCTTCCCTCTTTCTTCAAACCCTATTAGTGGCTCCATCAACATAATTAACCAATTGATTGGTTGGGGGCCTCTACCGTGAACAAAGAATCAAGTAATTTGTAAGGTAAATGGTGAATATTGATTCTTTTCTATAATTTCTCAATGTTTCTCTCTTCTCAACCCCTCTCAAGCTTGAGAAGCTTAATTGGAATGGTTTTTTTTTAATGCTATTGAAGTTAATTGATGAATGGTAGTGAAGAGTTACATAATTTGATGAATGCTATTGAAGTAAATTGATTAATGATAGTTAAGAATTACATAAATTTTCTTTTATGCTTAATTCTAATGGTTTTTATGTAATTTCTCTCTCTCACTCAAGAAATGGTCATATTCTTGACCCATTCTCAATCCAAATGAAGCTTTTCATAAAGCTTTTCCTTAATCCAAGATTAATCTATGCTTGAGACTAAATTAATGGCTTTTTTCTATGCTTTTAGTTTATGTATTTCATGAATATTGATGATTCAATACATTATGGATTAATGATCCAATTAGGGATCATACTATTTATTTCCTTAATGATAAGCTTTATCCTTAGAAAATTTGAGATTTATCGGTCATCATAGCAGCGGAGCTATGGCAAAATTTTTATAAAAATTATGCATAAAATAATTTCATTCAAAGCATGAAAAGAGGACTTCCTAGCATATTCTAGGAATTATCATCCTAGATTAATTGAAAGATATTCATTGTAATCATAGAGAAATTGATTTTTATATTATGCATATTGGATTTCATGCATAGAGGTATGCATAAAAGATTATTATTTTAACATTAAAGTGTTACTTTTATCATATTTGGATTTCATGCATAGAGGTATGCATAAAAGATTATTATTTTAACATAAAAGTGTTACTTTTACCAAATTTTAATTTTCATGCATAGAAGTATGCATAAAGGATAATTTTTTATATTCAAAGTGTTACTTTTATCATTTTTAATTTTCATGCAAAGAAGTATGCATAAAAGATATTTTTTTATATTAAAAGTGTTACTTTTATCATTTTTAATTTTCATGCATAGAAGTATGCATAAAGGAAAATTTTTTATATCAAAAGTGTTACTTTTATCATTTTTAATTTTCATGTATAGAAGTATGTATAAAGGATAATTTTTTTATATCAAAAGTGTTACTTTTATCATATTGGAATTCATGCATAGAAGTATGTATAAAAGTTGATTATTTTATTATAAAAGTGTTACTTTTATCATATTTGGATTTCATGCATAGAGGTATGCATAAAAGTTGATTATTTTATTATAAAAGTGTTACTTTTATCATATTTGGATTTCATGCATAGAGGTATGCATAAAAGTTGATTATTTTATTATGAAAGTGTTACTTTTATCATATTTGGATTTCATGCATAGAGGTATGCATAAAAGTTGATTATTTTATTATAAAAGTGTTACTTTTATCATATTTGGATTTCATGCATAGAGGTATGCATAAAAGTTGATTATTTTATTATAAAAGTGTTACTTTTATCATATTTGGATTTCATGCATAGAGGTATGCATAAAAGTTGATTATTTTATTATAAAAGTGTTACTTTTATCATATTTGGATTTCATGCATCGAGATATGCATAAAAGTTGATTATTTTATTATAAAAGTGTTACTTTTATCATATTGGATTTCATACATAGAGATATATATAAAAGTTGATTATTTTATTATAAAAGTGTTACTTTTATTATATTTGGATTTCATGTATAGAGGTATGCATAAAAGACATTCTTTTTATACTAAAAGTGTGATTTTCATCATAAATGGATTTTATGCATAACTTAGATGCATAAGAGAAATTCTTTTATTCTAAAAGTGTAATTCCTACCAAATTGAATTTATGCATAAGAAGATGCATAAAAGATTGATTTTTATTTCAAAAGTGTTAGTCTCCTTAAATGGAGTTTATGCATAAATAAATGTGTAGAGAAATCTTATATCAAATATAAGAATTCTCTTAAAAAAGATATGAAATGTGATAAGATGTGATAAGAGGTGTATGAGATGTGATAAGATTTGATAAGATGCATATGGGAAGTGATAGGATGTGATAAGAGGTGTATGAGATGTGAAAAGATGTGATGAGATGTGTGATGTGATAGAATGTGTTAAGATGAGTTAGGATGTGTTAAGATGTATATGGGATGTGTTAGGACGAGAATGGATGTAATATGGTTGTATGAATGTGATGTGGATGTATACATGTAGATGTATATGCATGAATGTGAATGTGGATGTGGATGTGGATGTATGGATGTAGATACGGATGTGGATGTATGTATGTGAATGTGGATGTATGAATGAGGATGTGAAAATGGATGTATGCATGTGAATGTGGATGTATGAATATGAATGTGGTTGTGTGGATGTGGAAATGGAGGTATGGATGTATGAATGTGGATGTGGATGTGGATGTATGAATGTGGATGTGGATGTATGCATGTAGATGCGTATGTATGAATGTGAAATTGGATGTATGATGTGGACGTACGAACATGGATATGTATGTAGAATAATGAATATGAAGGTGTATGTGAGATAATGTGTAGTCTATATGAGTGAATGGATGAGAACGAGTACACATTGAATGGAATGTGGAATAAGTAATGTGGTCCGAGAGTGGATAATATGGAAAGACAAGAGTTCGTTATAGAAACTGTATTTTGTGACTGTTTGTAAATGACTGTTTTATGTCAAAAATGCTGGAGAAGCATTTTGACCGTCTTGAGGATTAAGGTCATGAAGACTGAACTGATAAAGTTGCAGCTGCTGACGGAGAGTCAATGGAGGATGTCTCGCGTAGCAAGGTCGATCGAGGTCTTGACCAGCCTCGGTTCGATTTAAATGGTGAGCTTCCGGTACAGTGGATGAGGGACCAAGGAAGCGGCCTATGAGTGAAGCGCTAGGTCACCTGCGAAGGATCCTAGAGGGTGCTGACCATACGGTGCTCGGGCTCTGGGTCACCGAAGATACCCACACGTGCGTCGTGGAAGATATTGGAACAAGGAGTAAGAGTTGTTTTCTGAAACTGGGCATGGATCTGGTTGATTGACCTTGCTGGTCCTCAACCGATGAGTCCATGGCTCTTTTATATGGATCTGTGGGTTGATCTTGCTGATCTTCCACGGAGATTCCATTCTATTATATGAATATATTACCGATTACTATGAGCTAGGAACTATGGAAAAGGCCCCTGAGAGAACAGGTGGTGAGCGTTCTGGTTGCCAATGATGTCATAAGTACACCGATGAAAGAATGACTGGAAATAAGCATTCAACCAGAGACTTTGAGGATTGTCATCAGTGACATAATGGTTTTATTAAAGGATTGTTTTAAAGCTAGTTGATGCTAAGAAAAAGGCAATTTCATATTGGGTGTGTAAGTGGTGTGACTAGTTTTATGTTTGTATGAACTTCCGGCTAGGGAGCCTTGGAACTCTTTTCCTTGGTACCCGGGACAAAACCTAACCAAATTCTTAATTGGATCCCATCACTACAGTGGTTGGGCAGTTGGCTAACCCATGGGATCGCGGGATGGGGTTAGGCTGGATTGATGGATCCGTAAATCGAGATTTAATTTCTATTATTACGATAGATGAAGTAAATCCCAGATAGAAATTGTTCTATGGATAGGAATCAACGGCTGTGCCTCTTGATGGGGAAAAAAGCGTTGATCCCAATGATCCAAGTGCAAGTTTCTTCCTTGATTTGACCAAGTACCGTTAAAGGTGCAGTCAGATCAGTTTGATCAGTAATGATCTTGACTACGTTAGAGTAAAGAGTTATCTTGGTGGAATCGCCCGTGCTTTCCGGATAAAGGAAGTTTTTTCGGTTTCGGTTTTGGACAAACCGACGGATTAGTCTCTTGTCTGGATATCCGTGGGCGAGGCACCGAGTGTGGGTCCCTGCCCCGCGCATGAAGTGTTACTTCCGCTGCTATTACCTCGAATCTGTCGCATGGTGGGGACAGGGATCTCACAACATGGAGCAACAGATGTAGTCAATTCGCAAAGATATAAAAGCTTCCTAGGATAGACAGAAGCAGTATGTAGATAAGAAGAGGATAGATAGAAAATTTGAAGAAGCAGATATGGTCTTCATTGGAGTACACCCCAAAAGAAGTTCTCTATCTCTTGGGAAGTACAAGAAGTTATCCCCCAGGTATTGTGGGCCATATCTGATTACAAAGAAAGTAGGTGACTTAGCCTACGAGCTTCTTCTGCCTCCTCATCTCAAAGTACATAATGTAATTCATGTCAGCCTTCTTAAAAAGTATGTACCAAGCCCGAATCATGTGCTTGATGATGAAATCTTAACTTCTTCAACCCAAGGACAGATGGAACTCCAACCTAAAGAAATCCTTGATGTTCGAGAGAGGGTTCTCAGGAATAGAATTCTGGGAGAATTATTGGTCAAATGGAAGTTCTATCCTTTTGAATATGCCACCTGGGAGAAAGAAGCCGAACTGTTGCGGGATTACCCCCAGTTTGCAAGATGAGGACATCTCGCGTTTTTCAAGTAGGAGAGAATGTAAGATTCCTCCCCAGCCCTCAAGATGTCCAGTATTTTTCTCTGTTATGAATCCCCTCTTCAGAATAATAAAAGATCTTATTTCTACCTAATTTGGCTGAGGGAGAAAATGTTCTAGAGAGAGGTTATTCAGTTTTTAGATATTTTTGGATGGAAAAATATCTCTTCTTATTAAAATAAATTCCCCCGAAACAGAAAAGGCCTTAGCGTAAGGGTCCAGATTTTCTGAATATTTTAGATTAAGGTTCCTATGGACCAATAAGATTAATCCAAATGTAGGGAGGAGATAAATTGAAAAATAAAAGAAAAACCTCCCCAAAAATGAGTTAATGTTCACATAAGATGAAGAGTGGACTAAGGACCAAGGAAAATAGTTAAAAAACTGACTTTTGACACCTCAAGATGGGGATTCTCCCTCATGAAGTAGGCGCCTTTTTCTCATCATTGCTTTTCAATTTTAAATCAATAAAATTAGATATTTCATCTCTCCTCTCTCCTAATTCAAAACTAGATCCAAAAAGTGAACTAAACTGACTCAAAAATGGTCAAAAATTGACCAAATTGATTTGAAAATTTCTAGAATCAGTTTGCTTGGTTAGAGGCTTATTTTTTTCTATAAATAGAAGCCTCCCCCTTTGTAAAATCTTAATAGTGTTTTATGCACTGTTACTCTACTCCTCCCACCAGAGCCAAAAACATTGAATTCATTGATAATTCACTTGTTTTTTACTATTTTCTCTACAAAGAATTGGTGGCCACTCTTGATCCAAGCAAGAGTAGAACCCTCAATCCCTCAAGCCAAAGGATAGCTCACAAAACTCCATGTAAGTTAGAGATTCTACTTTTCTCTAATTCTATTCTATGGTTTTAATGATTTCTTGCTTCTTTTAAATTGAAATTGGATTAGAGTTAAACTTTTCGTATTGTTCTCTTTTAAAAAAATGAGAATTGATTAGAATAGAGTGGTAAATTCATCTTGGGGTAAATTCTAAGTAGATTTAGAATGTAAAAATTGAAAAATGGTCAGTCATACAAAGGAGGCTATGGCAAAATTTTCTTAAAATTTGTAGAAATAAGTTTTATCTTTATGTTATTCAAAAAGAGTAATCCCCTCCGTTTGTGTATTCTAAAAGTGTTATTTTCATTCTATGCATAGAAAGATGCATATTGGAAATATTTTTATTGTAAAAGTGTTAATTTCATTAGAATTAATTTCTATGCATAGAAAGATGCATATTGGAAATATTTTTATTGTAAATGCATTATTTTCATTAGAATTAATTTCTCTGTATAGAAAGATGCATATTGATTTTTAAAAACTTGCATAGAAACCCTTTTTTGTTAAAGGACTGTCTTACGCCAGAATGCTGGAGGGAGCATTTGGTATATGTGTTTTCTAAGGGAAGTTCGGTTGCAACAGCTAGCGGCGGGAGTGTTCAAAGGACGGCTCACGCGGCAAAAACCTGCCCAGGTCTTGACCACCCTCGGTATGGTGAAAAAATGGTGTGCTTTTGGTACGATGGGTGAGGGCCGATGAAGCGGTCCCTGAGTGAAGTGCCAGGACTCCTAAGGAGGATCCTGGAGGGTTCTAACCAGGTGATGCACGGGCTCACGGTGCTTAGGACACCCATACATATGTCGTGGAAGATAAATATGTATGATGACGAAAAAAATTATTGTAATCTGTTACTGGATCTCGTTGCTAACTAGTTGGTCTCGACGGAGAGTCCAGAGTGATACCTGTTTTTGAGAAACAAGGAACTGGATGAAAATTGTTGGAATTAGGGTTGCAGGAAAGCACACAAAGCTTGGAGAAGAAGAAGCAAGAATGCACACAACACAAAGTGTATTAGACTGTGTCAATGTACAAAGATAAGTTAGCCCTAGAATGATAGGCGTATATACAAGCCAGGGGAAAAAACCTCCTAAAGAGGGAAAAAGTACCCCGGCGGTCCTAAGTGTGTTCACACACATCACTGCCTATATATATGGCAACAAATCCCCCCTGGGAGTGATGGTGTGAATGAGAGCTGGCACTCATGTATAGGGGAGTGCCATGCCCGAAGTAGATCAATCCACAAAGGGGAGCAAGCCCAAAGCTTTGCGGAAAGCTTCGAAGTTCTCACGAGGAAGCGCCTTTGTGAAAAGATCGGCGAGGTTGTCCTGTGTTGGCACATAGGCCAAGCTGATCTCTCCTACTGAGAGTCTCTCCCTGACATAGTGATAATGCACCTCAATGTGCTTTGTGCGAGCATGAAAAACTGGGTTTCTCGCAACTGCCAATGCGCTCTGACTGTCAGTGAAGATAGAGGTGGCAGACTCCTGTCCAACACCCAAGTCAGCCATAAGCCGTCTGAGCCACACACACTCAACCGTAGCTGTGAAAGCTGCCCTGTACTCAGCTTCACAACTCGAAGTGGCCACAGTAGGTTGCTTCTTGCTCAATCAAGATATGCATGAGCTACCGAGCATGAAACAAAAACCACTTGTGGACACTCTTGTGTCATAGCAACCAGCCCAATCTGAGTCCGAAAAAGCATGCAAATCTGGCGAAAGATGTATGGTGCCACTCAAGTAGCGAAAGATGCATTTAAATGCCTTCCAATGCTGAGACCCTGGGCTATGCATAAACCTACTCACCTGTGAGACTGCAAACTGAATGTCCGGCCTCGTAATGCATACATAGAAGAGGCAACCAACAGCTGTCTGATAGAGTGTGACATCAAAGTAATCTCCAGCATCATGAAGACTCAACTTCAAACTTGTCTCCATTGGAGTAGCAATAGGCTTGCAGTCTTCAAGGCCAAATCTCCGCAACAATGTCTCAATATACTTTGTTTGACACAAAGCAATACCTCCATCACACTGCTTAAACTGTATTCCCAAATAATGATGCAAATGTCCCAAATCTGACATCTCAAAAGAGGCATTCAAATCAGCCTTAAAATCAGCAATACGACTCTCATTTGGTCCTGTGAGCAGCATGTCATCGACATAGAAAGCAATGATTAGATGTACATCATCCACATGTTTAACATACAAAGTGCTTTCTGTTGGACTATTCAGAAAACCATGTGCAGTCAAATATGCATGTATCTTTTCATACCAAGCTCGTGGAGCTTGCTTTAAACCATATAAAGCCTTTTTCAACCTGCACACTTTGTTTTCCTGCCCTCTTTGAACAAAACCACGAGGCTGCGATACATACACCTCCTCATGCAAATCTCCATTCAAGAACACAGTCTTTATGTCCAACTGATGTACATTCCAACCATTATGAGCTGCCAATGCACAAATGCTATGAATGGTAGTCATACGACAAGTGGGAGCAAAGGTCTCATCAAAATCAATGCCCTTTTCTTGAGCATAACTCTTTGCAACAAGTCTAGCCTTATAGCGATCAACACTGCCATCTGGCTTTCGTTTCAACTTAAAAACCCACTTACATCCAATGGCCTTTTTACCAATAGGCAAATCGCACAAAGACCATGTACCATTCTTCATGATAGCATCATATTCACTTTGCATTGCAGCCAACCAATTTTCTGAATTTTGTGCCTCATCAAATGAAAGAGGTTCTTCCTCTTCACACATACTAGACACAGCCAAAGCATAACAATCTGATGTATAAGAGGCATGCTGAAAACCTGAACGAGTACGACTAGTCATAGGTGCATCAATTTTACTATCACGCAAGGTTTGCACCAGCCATTTAGGCATACCTCTAGCCTGCTCATTTTCAGCCCTATCCTCATGAATTATATCCTGTAAATCTGCATCAGAAATAGGCTGATCTATGATGTCGTTTGAAATCTGCATAGGCTGAATATTTGCCTCATTAGGACTTACATTTGAATTCCCACCTGTAAATAGAGGCAACAACGTATCAAATACATCCCGTGAGCTCACACCTGTCTCTTTGGTACATGATAACAAAGGCTGCACAACATCTTCCACAAAAACAACATCTCGACTAATCAAGATATGCTTTGACTACGGATGATACAATCTGTAACCCTTGCTCTCAGCACTGTAACCAACAAAAATGCATTTGACAGCCTTATCATCCAATTTTCTGCGTTGTTGCACAGGCACTAAAGCATAGGCCAAGCAACCAAAGACACGCAAGTGACCAATAGAAGGTTTCCTACCATGCCAAGCTTCATATGGAGTAATAGACTGCAAGGCCTTAGTGGGACACCTGTTGAGTACATATGCAGCAGCACACATGACAGCCTCAAGCCAAAACGCATGTGGCAAAGCTTGGCTCTTGACCATACATCGTGCCATCTCCATAAGTGACCTGTTCTTCCTCTCGGCAACACCATTTTGCTGAGGGGTATACGGCACTGTATATTGGTGTTTTATCCCACGACTAGCCAGAAATGCATCAAACTCTTTAGACATGTACTCCCCCCCTCGATCAGAACGGAGGGTGTCTGCATTACAATTGGATACATTTTCAACCATAAGCAAAAACTGTTTGAAGCACAAAAACACTTCGGACTTTGCCTTTAGTGGATATACCCATGCATGCCTTGAGTAATCATCAATGAAAGTCACGAAGTACAAGTGTTTACCAAATGACGGAGTTTGCATAGGCCCACATACATCACTATGTACAAGTTGCAATTTGCGAGTGGCCCACACAGAACCATCCTTTGGAAATGCAGAACGCTGCATTTTGCCCAAAATACAGCCTTCACAAACATGTTTTAATGGTGCCTCAAGAGGGGGCAATGAAGCAACCATATCAAATTTCTGCAAACGCAGCAAACTAGCAAAGTTCAGATGACCAAAACGAGCATGCCATAGTTCAGATGACCAAAACAAGCATGCCATAGTTTTGCATCTAAAACTGCCTTTGCATCAGAAACTGCATTTGCTCAATCTTCCACACACTTGTCATAAGAATTGAGCCTATACAGCCCACGAAACAAGGTGCCAGATACAATAATCGTATCACCAGAAGTCAAATCATGAATAGTACATCTGTCATCCGTAAATTTGACTATAAGTCCAAGTCTAGCAAGCGCAGAGACAGACAATAGATTCTTTTTTATCCCTGGCACATACAAAGCATCTGAAAGTGTGAAAGCGCTGCCATTTGCAGCAGTAAGCATAATTTTACCAACGCCCTTCACTCGGTAAGAAGCATTATTGGCACATATGACAGTATTCCCATTAGGGACAGCCTCAAGAGAAGTGAACATATCACGATGCGAGGTAATGTGCTTTGTAGCACCACTGTCAAAATACCATACATGAGACTCAACAAAAACTGCCAAACATGCATCATGTACAAATGGGTCATACTGGCAATACACGCTAAACGCCCATTCTGTTTCCTGCACAACATTTGCAGAATCTGCATTTGTAGAAGCATCCGCTATTGTGGCTGCATTTGACTCTTTCTTCTTTGCCTCTTTAGCCTTTAGCTTAGGGCAATTCTTAATGACATGATCATTTGCCTTACAATAGTTGCACCTGGTCTTTTTCTTGCCTTTATCAAGAGCCTTCTCAGACTTATTGTTGCTACCTGTGGAAGGAGAAGAAGTTGCAGACCTACTAATAGGAGAAGAAACAGTGGAAGGGGTTGCCTTACCACTTCTTCTCTGCTGCTGGGTAGCAATAAATGCTTGATCAACTGCACGCTGCCTGGCCCTGTTTTGCCTGGACTGCGCTTCTTGTTGTTGCAAGAGCTTGTTGACTAAAGTATCATACTTGACAGCATCAGGTCTCATTAAGAAGTCTCCACGTGGAAGCAAAAGTCTGATATGTCTCAGGTAAAGCATCAAGAACAGTCTGCACAAGAGAATGATCAAGAATAATCTCACCTGCAGAAATCAATTGTTCTTTGAGATCTTTAATCTCAGCAAGAAAAACATTCATGTCATCATCTTCCTGCATAATCTTCAATTCTAGCTCTTTACGCAGGTAAGCGATTTTTGCTTCGTTACGACCTGCATACAAACCAACTAGAATATCCCAAGCCTGTTTTGCTTTTTTAGCTGAACGAATATGTGGGGTGATGTTACGTTTGACAGAAAGTGCAATCAAGGCATGAGCGTGCGCATCTTTACCATCCCAACAAGCTTGTTCAGCAATGGGTAAAACAGCAGCAGTAGAGCTGCTAGAACCTGCAACATCCTCAACAGATCCTACATCCACAAAACCTGGACGTACATCCATACCCTGCACAATGTTCCACACTCCTTTTGCAACCAAAACATGCTGCATCATGTATGCCCAAAGTGGGTAGTTGCTATCTCCATCCAATTTGTCATCAGCAGATAACATGCGAAATACATCATTGCTGTTATCAGCCATGGCCACTGACTGAAACTGATGCAAAAGCTACCTGTAATGAAGCAAAGACTGAACAGAAGACAACTTGTGCTATGTAGCATGGTCCACAATAGAACACGTATGCCTGTTTTGCAGAAAACTGCACTGTCGAAATTTCTGCAGAAAATGATGAAAACACCTGTGCAGAACTTGAAATGCAAAAACGGAGCCCGAAACGACCTCAGATGCAAATTTTGAGAACGCAAAGCCCTACTGGCTTGTTTGCAGAGTATAGGGACCTGCAACAAGTGCTCGTGAAAGCTCACCTCAATCGGAGAACGTGAGTCAGAGGGTACTGGCGGCGTAGCCCTGGGAGCCGATGCCTACTCTGATACCAATTGTTGGAATTAGGGTTGCAGACAAAGCTTGGAGAAGAAGAAGCAAGAATGCACACAACACAAAGTGTATTAGACTGTGTCAATGTACAAAGATAAGTTAGCCCTAGAATGATGGGCGGATATACAAGCCGGGGGAAAAAACCTCCTAAAGAGGGAAAAAGTGCCCCGGCGGTCCTAAGTGTGTTCACACACATCACATATGGCAACAGAAATTTTGAGTCATGATATCTGTAATCAGTAACTGTTTTGTCAACGGATTGTTTTATAAGTTAAAGTTTAAAGAGGAGTGTGTGCATATCTGTATTTTAAAGGAAAAGTTAAGATAGGCATTCAATTATGGGTGGGTGAGTACTTGTCTGGTTCTACTAATTCCAGTGGTTGGGCGGTGGCTAACCCATGGACCGGATGGGGTTAGGCTGGAACCAGTAGAGTTTTAATAATAAAATTGAATACGCTTAGAAATCGAATAGTTAAATAATAACCTGAAGACTTCTCAAATGAATAGATCAACGGTTGTGCCTAATTTAATTAGGAAAAAAGCATTGATTCCTTCAAGTTAAGTCTGTAATAGTTATCCTTCTATCTGGTTTGGGTGAGTACTTGTCTGGTTCTACCAATTCCAGTGGTTGGGTGGTGGCTAACCCATGGGCCGGATGGGGTAGGTTGGAATCAGTAGAGTTTTAATAATAAAATTGAATACGCTTAGAAATCGAATAGTTAAATAATAACCTGAAGACTTCTCAAATGAATAGATCAACGACTGTGCCTAATTTAATTAGGAAAAAAGCGTTGATTCCTTCAAGTTAAGTCTGTAATAGTTATCCTTCTATCTGGTTTAGTCAGATGAAGGTTAGTTTAGTCTCTTGACCCCGTTAGAAAATTCGTTAAGAAATTCAAAAAGTTGGAATCGTCCTCGTCTTTCGGGCATGGGGAATTTTCCCAGTTTTCGGTTTTCGGAATGACCACCAGCTTAGTCTCGTGCTCGGACATTCGAGGGCGAGGCCCCGAGTGGGAAACCGTGCCCCGTGTAAGAGGGAGCTACTTCCGCTCTGCTAGCAATCGGGAATCCATTGCGCGGAGGGGGCAGTGGGATCTCACAAGTATAGATATAGATAAGTTCTTACAATGAGATATAGGATGTAAGAAGGTGAGGTAGAGAAATATAGCTCTCTTCATGTAGACCATGGTTTATAAGCTCTGCGTAGCTCATAGCAAAGAAGAGAAACTAGGAGAAGAAGACAAAACTAAGAGACAAACTTTGACTTAAAAAGCACATACTAATCCTAACTCATGTACCAAAATCTAACCCTAGTTACTAACTCAACTTATACTACTAGTTAAAATTGTATCCTTGAACTAAAAATAATTGGGGAGAGAGCCAAGATCCCGAGGGTGTTAAGTCGAGTTAAGTTGAGTGGGCATAATTAATAGGTGAGGATGCTTACGTGGACATGGACGTGGATGAGTGGTGAGGATGCTTACGTGGACATGGATGCATGAGTGCATGCCCCCATACGTCGAGTCAGGTGATGGCTTGTATGCATGGAGGAGACTTGGACTCATTGTCCATAGGAGGATGTGGGGGGATTGGGGGATTGGGGAGAGGAGTATTCTAAATACATGAAACATTTGCGAGCGCAAGAGGATCAGGGAGGGAGTGAAAGAAGGCGGTACCATAGTGGTTAGCAGATAGAATCATTGCCCAGGCCCAAAGATCTCAGACAAGGAGTGGTAAAGTATGTTTGAAGGTGTCACTTGAGGGAGTGAAAGAAGGCGGTACCATAGTGGTTAGCAGATAGAATCATTGCCTAGGCCCAAAGATCTCAGACAAGGAGTGGTAAAGTATGTTTGAAGGTGTCACTTGAGCTGGTGAGGAGCCAAGTTGGTCTATTTTTTGTGTGCAGTGTAATAGCTTTTTGCTCTGGTAAGACTCCATGTAAAGCTAATATTACTAAATGGTTGCAAGGTGATATTTTCCATGATAGAGTTGCCTCCCAAGTTTTCTACTTAGGAAAGGGTTTCTTTAATATCTTGTTTACTAAGGGTCAAGCTATTTCTGACTTGTTTGCAAAAGCTTATCTGTTCCTGGACCATAGGTTGATGCATGCAATGTCGTTTGATTCTTTCTTCGATGTAAATAAGAGGTTGTTTGAGGCCTTTCCTGTCTGGGTTGAGGTGGTAGGATTACCCCCTTGGCTGCGAGACCAGCATTGCATGAAAGAGCCTGTGTTATTGGTCTAGTTTTTTATTTGTCTAAAAGACGATGTAGGAGGCCGCGAGGCTAATAATGTGTGCATCTCTTAGAACACCTTAATAGAGACTCCCAAAACTCTAGAGGTGGATCGCGGTGAGCTAGGAAAATTGGAACTAAATTTGAAATTTGGTCCATTCCTCAGGGCATGTTTTAGGTGTGGCGGGCTTGGACTATGTCTAATCATATGCCTCTAAAATCATATGCTTCTTAAATCATATGCCTCTAAAATGGGGTTGGCATATAATGGGTTGGGAAGAGGCGGAGTTAAACAAGTTTCATACTAGGAAACTAAGGGCAAACAACTTGTTCCTCAAAGATGAACTGTTTATTAGACAAATTGAAGAGGTAATTGAGAGACTTAAAAAAAAAGGAGAGGAACTGTGAAAAGATGCAGGGGGGAAGAGAGCTTGAGCTCTTACAAGCACACACACACACACTCACAAAACCCTAATAGAGAACACACAAGGTGAGAGGCTGAAAATCTTCTTCTTCTCTACTCAACACTCAACACACCATATACAAGATAAGAGTACACAATAATATGAAAGGTACTCAACCAATACATACACGGGTTCTCTATAGTGTGAACCCGACTAAATGAGCTGGCGCTATAACTATGCCAGTCTCTAGAATGGCTGTCACACAGCCTGTCATCCCACTGGCCGCATATCTCCCAAGATCTCACCAACCATGCCAGTGGTGTAAGTGCGGGGCCTATCTCCCAGGCGGGTCATCAGTGTCCACCGCCTCACTAGAGCTCGATATCTCAACACTCCCCCTCGAGCTCAACTCCATCTCATGTACACCAAGCGAAGCCCTGAATCTGCGGAGCTTCTCTGTACCCAATGCTTTGGTGAAGATGTCAGCTACCTGATCCTCTGTGCTGACATAAACAAGGTCAAGGTCTCCTGCCAAGACCTTCTCTCTGACGAAGTGGTAGTGGACCTCTATGTGCTTCGTATGAGCATGAAAGACTGGGTTCCTGGCCAACTGTATACTGCTAATGTTGTCACAGAAAATGACAACTTGTCTATCCAGAGATAGACCCAAATCTGCAAGTAGCTTTCTCAACCAAGCTACCTCACATGCTGCCATAGCAGCTCCTCTATACTCGGCCTCTGTACTCGATAGAGCAACCGTAGGCTGCTTCTTGCTGCTCCAAGTCACAGCAGCACTCCCCAAAGAAAACATGAAGCCACTGGTAGATCTTCTGTCTGAGATACTACCAGCCCAATCAGCATCTGTGTACCCATGTACACATATCTCTGTCCCAGTCTCATAGAATAGTCCACAATGCAAAGTAGACTTCACATACCTCAGTATGCGTCTCACTGCATCCAAATGCGGTTTCCGTGGAACCTGCATAAACTGACTCACCAACCCAACAGCATAGCTCAAATCTGGTCAGGTGATCGTCATGTAGATCAAACTTCCTACTATGCTCCTATACATAGTAGGATCCTCCAAGATCTCTCCTGAGTTTGCACTCAACTTGCCATTCTGATCCAATGGCACAGAAATAGGCTTATAGCCTGTCATACCATACTTGGACAACATGTCCAAGCCATACTGTCTCTGCAGTAATCCAATACCATGTGGTGACCTAATCACCTCAATGCCCAAGAAATATCTGAGCTCCCCCAGATCCTTCATCTCGAACTTCTGTCTAAGCAAGATCTTTACATCAAAGATCTCTGCATCATGGTCCCCCGTAATGATCAAGTCATCTACATAGATGACAACAAGCACAACCCCTCTATCACCATGTCTCACGTACAATGAGAAATCTGCATTGGCTACATGAAAGCCAATAGTGACAAGATATTCAGAAATCTTGTCAGACCATGCTCTTGGTGCTTGCTTTAAGCCATACAAGGCTTTCTTCAACCTGCAAACATGCTCGGGGTGACCCACATCCTCATAACGAGGTGGCTGCAACATATACACCTCTTCTTGCAAATCCCCATGCAAGAATGCATTCTTTACATCCATCTGATGTAAAGACCATTGCTTTGACGCAGCCACTGCTATCACAACTCTCACCGTTGCCATCTTGGCAACTGGGCTGAAAGTTTCCTCATAATCAATCCCATATGTCTGCGCATATCCTTTGGCTACCAATCTAGCCTTGTACCTGTTTATGCTTCCATCACTGTTATGTTTAACTTTGTACACCCACTTGCATCCAATGGCTTTCTTGCCTTCAGGCAATTGCACTAAATCCCAAGTCTCATTTCCATATAGTGCATCCATCTCCTCATCCATAGCTTTCTCCCAATTCACAATTCCAACAGCCTCATCAATGCATGTGGGTTCAACAACCTGCACAACCTTTGCCATATATGCATAGTGATGTGCCACATAACCATCATATGTAAATCTCTGCACAGGGTTCTTCACTCTCCCTGATCTTCGCAGCTTTTCATTCATGGCTTCCATAGCCTTCTTTACACCAGGTGTTCTCATAGCTGGGATCCCAAGCTCCTCATCAAGGCTCATATCTGAGCCACTAGACTCTCCATCAACATGAGAATGCCCTGCAGAAATGTCAGGCATACCAAGGGGCTCAACCACTTTCTCTTTTCCTTTACGTGATGTACTAATCACATTTGCAGGGCTGGTATTATGACGCAGCCTGCCACTCCATGGTCTATCAACAGACCCACTAGATGAGGACTCTCCTGGTCCACTCAAAGACTGTGATTGCTGACCTGCATTCTGTGCAACCACACTTCCACTCACATCAGCCCCAACAGCTTCTTTTTCAGCAGCATACCAGCTGCTCATCTCATCAAAGACAACATCCCTGCTTACCCTCAACTCACGTGTAGCAGGGTTATAACACCTGTACCCCTTTTGCTCAAGGGAGTATCCAATAAACACACATTTTTCAGCTTTCGGATCCAGCTTAGTTCTCAGCTCATCTGGCACATGCACATATGCAATGCATCCAAAGACTTTCAGATGAGACAAATCTGGTTTTCTGCCAGTAAACCTCTCCTCTGGAGTTACATCATGTATGGCTACAGTTGGAGTCCTGTTCATGATGTATACTGCTGTAGAAACAGCCTCAGCCCAATAGCAATGCGGCATATTCTTCTCTTCCATCAATGCTCGCGCAATCTCAGCAATGTGCCTGTTTTTCCACTCAGCAACTCCATTTTGCTGCGGAGTATATCTGCATGTGAACTGTCTCCGAATACCATTCTTCTTCAAGAATTCAGAGAACTCATTGGAGAAGTATTCTCCCCCTCCATCTGACCTTAGGCACTTGACATATTTTCCTGTCTGCTTTTCAACCAAAACTCTGAAATTCTGAAAGTGAGTGAACACCTCACTCTTCTCTTTCATGAAATATACCCACACTTTCCTTGTGTGGTCATCAATGAAAGTGACATAGTACCTGCAGCCTCCCATAGACACGGTCTTCGTAGGACCCCATACATCTGAGTGCACAACATCTAGTGCATTTTTGCTCACATATCTGTTACGTGGAAACACATGCTTTGTTTGCTTCCCAAATTGGCATGCTTCACATATTTTCTGCATACCTTCCACTTTAAATTTTGGCAGCCCTGTCACAATTCCTTTTGTCTGCATAGACTTCAATCTTTGCACATTTACATGTCCAATTCTTTTATGCCATATGTCTGTGTCTGCAACAACTCCTGAACCATTTGCAAACATTACAGCACTCAACTCAGGCATGTCTACATCCAACGTAAACATTCTGCCCACTCTGTTGCCTTTTGCAACCAACCTGCACTTGTCTTTGAAATCTTCAACATAACACCCATCAGGGTTAAATCGAACCTGCAAACCCTGCTCAATCATCTGGCCAACTGAAACCAGATTCTTTGTTATGTTCGGTACATGAAGTACATCTGCAAGGTACTTCACTTTGCCATCCTGCATAGACAATGGCACATCTCCAATGTGGGCAATTGGATGAGCAGTGTCATCCCCTGTTTCCACAAAACCTAGTCTTTCCGGGTTTTTCATCTCCTTGAACCACTCTCCATGACTCGTCATGTGGTTCGAAGCGCCTGAATCCACATACCATACATTATCTTTTTGTGCTGCATCAACATTTTCAGACATGGCATTCACAACATGCTGCATAACAAACAGCCTTTCATTGTCCTCATTATTTCTGCTTGAGGATGCATAGTTGTTTTGCTGCACTTTCCCATTTTGCATGTCAGCCTGCTTCTTATAACATTCTGACTGCACATGTCCAGGCTTACCACAATAATAACATTCACGTGCATCATTATATTGTCTTTGCCAATTTCCACGGCCTCTTTGACTCCCCCTGCCTCTGAATTTGCCTCTTCCACCTGTGTGTTGTTGTTGTTGTTGATTCTGGGACTGTTGTTGTTGTTGCTGCTGCTGGCCATAATTCTGATTACCTGTTCGGCCACCTCCTTGACCGCGTCCACGGCCTCCTCTACCTCGTCCTCTTCCTGAACTCGTGTAGAAGGCCTGTTGCTCTGAACTGTTTTTGCTTTGTGAAGACTGTTGGTCTTCACCCAAGCTCTTCTCTTCGATAATCAGCATAGACACCAAATCTGTAAAGTTGGGAATGTTTTCCCGAGTCTGAATAGACGTCTTGAACGCCTTGTATTGTGGCCCGAGACCACGTAGACAGACTTCCACCTTGTCATCATCATCTACTGACACACCAATAGATGCAAGGGATTCCACAATACCCTTTATCTTCAACGCATAGTCATTCACAGACATGCTCTTTTTCTCCACAGTATGAAGTTCATTCTTCAACTGTATCTTACGTGCCTTGGTATTTGTTTCATAAAGCTTTACCAAGGTGTCCCATGCCTCCTTGGGGGACTTGGAATCCTGAATATGCCCAATCATGGTGTCCTGTATACTAATGGATAGCCAATACATTACTTTCCTGGCTCCTTGGTTCCAGTCTTTAAACTCTTTCACATCTGCAGCAGTCGAATTTATATCCGGTATCTCCGGTGCCTCTTCATGCTCACCTTCTATGTAGTCCCAATAGCCTTTTCCCATTAGGAAATTCGTCAACCTGAACCTCCAAGCATGGAAGTTATTCTTATCCAGCTTCTCAGCCACAATCTGTGTTATGCCATCATTAGACATCTTGCCAAACACACAATTCTATCAGAAAGTGCTCTCTGGTTTTTTTCTGCACAACCTGCAGTATTTTCTGCACAGCGGTACTGTAGTACTCAAATGTCACAACCAGTGACTTCAATGTGCATATATACACCCAATGGCAACTGTAGACCTCTTTGCAGCACCCACAGTGTCTGCACAGTCAATCTGTCTTCCTGCAGTTCTTAAAACAGAGTTCTGCAGAGAATCGATGACTTACCCGCAGTGCTCGAAATCGCCTGCTTTCTGAAAAACGGAGGTCCAGACGCGCCCGAAACGCGTTTTCGGCCCGAAAATTTCGGTCCGTAGGACTCCGTAGGATAGTCCGTAGGACTCCGTAGGACTGTATAGTTGCCCTATAGCTTCACTCCCGCGAAGAAAGCTCCTCAATCGGAGATCGTTTGCCGGTGCCTCCCGTAGAGCTCCCGACAAGGGTGTAGTCACCAACACAAATAGGAAAGAGTAGTTGCAGCTCTTACCCTCGTACCGCTTCCTGTGGTTCTCTTGCTTGCAGCTATAGGGAAACTATACAGTCCGTAGGACTGTATAGTTGCCCTATAGCTTCACTCCCGCGAAGAAAGCTCCTCAATCGGAGATCGTTTGCCGGTGCCTCCCGTAGAGCTCCCGACAAGGGTGTAGTCACCAACACAAATAGGAAAGAGTAGTTGCAGCTCCTCGTACCGCTTCCTGTGGTTCTCTTGCTTGCAGCTCAGCCCTTAGCACGAACCAGGCTCTGATACCATGAAAAGATGCAGGGGGGAAGAGAGCTTGAGCTCTTACAAGCACACACACACACTCACAAAACCCTAATAGAGAACACACAAGGTGAGAGGCTGAAAATCTTCTTCTTCTCTACTCAACACTCAACACACCATATACAAGATAAGAGTACACAATAATATGAAAGGTACTCAACCAATACATACACGGGTTCTCTATAGTGTGAACCCGACTAAATGAGCTGGCGCTATAACTATGCCAGTCTCTAGAATGGCTGTCACATAGCCTGTCATCCCACTGGCCGCATATCTCCCAAGATCTCACCAACCATGCCAGTCGTGTAAGTGCGGGGCCTATCTCCCAGGCGGGTCATCAGTGTCCACCGCCTCACTAGAGCTCGATATCTCAACAAACTGTACAAGGCTCCTGGAGGGTTTTTGCTAATGAAATGCAAGGTATAACTAGAGGGTTTTGGAATTTGAGAGCTGAGGAAAAAAGACAAGAAAGAAAGAGATAGAGTGATCTTATAGAAATTTTGTAGAAAAAGAGGCAGGTTGGGAACTTAACTCTACTGTGAGGAGACTACTTGGTATTTCAAGTGTCAAGCTGGCTTGAAGAGTGAAGATGACAAATGTACTAGGAGAGACTACTTGGTATTTGAAGAGTGAAGATGACAAATGTCCTAGGAGAGAGGATAATAGATACAAATGGAAAACCTTTAATAACAAGAGAAAGCCTGATGGATATCTTTTTAAGATGACAGAGGGGAAGAGGGGCACGGAGGTTATGGGTAAGGTTCTGGATGAAAATGGACAAGGGATAGGGGATTAGATTAATTGCTAAAAAATGGGTAGAGTTTTTGGGCTCAACTCTCAGCCTTAAAGATGATTATTCATCTAGAAGATTTCAAGCTGAGGCCAAATTGCTAGAACAAGTTCGCAATAGAGTGGACCCTGATAAGGCTAAGTGGCTGCAGATAGATATTGAGATTGATGAATGTTGGGATGCCCTTCAAAAGTTAGGAAGAGAGAAATTACCTAGGTCGGATGGATTGTCTGTAGAGTTCTTGAAAAGGTACAGGGGATAAGAGAGCTTCAGCTCTTGCAAGCACACACACACTCACACAAACTCTAGAAGAGAACACACAAGGTGAGAGGCTGAAAATTCTTCTTCTTCTTCACACAACAATAGAGGTCTGTGACTAACACACATAATAGAGTATATATAAGCGGTCCATAATGTGAACAAGCTAAGAGGAGTGGGTAGATGTGGACTAGTCAGTGTAGTCCAGCTGTAGAATCTCTGCTGGCAAAGATATGTTGGTGCCTGCTACCAAACCCGCCAGTGATGTAAATGTCAAATGGTCATGTAGGCACCTCGCGAATGTCAGCTTATGCTGAGATTGACATCTCAACACTCCCCCTTAAGCTCAACTTCAGCTCATGAACTTCAAGCATATCTCAAAATCTGTGGAGCTTCTCAGCTCCCAAGGCCTCCGTGAAGATGTCAGTGACTTGATCCTGTGTGCTAACGTAGGCCAAGTCGATGTTGCCTGCCAAGGCTCTCTCTCTGATGAAGTGGTAATGCACCTCAATGTGTTTTGTCCGTACATGGAAAACTGGGTTCCTAGCCAACTGTATACTGCTAAGATTGTCACAATATATGACAACCTTTCTCTCCACATGCAACCCCAAATCAGTAAAAGTAGCTTGCGTAACCAAGCTACCTCACATGCTGCCACTATAGCTCCTTTGTACTCTACCTTTGTACTTGACAAGGCAATTGTGAGGTGCTTCTTGTTGCTCCATGTTACAGCAGCACTCCCCAATGAAAACATAAATCCAATGGTAGATCTCATGTCTGAAATGCTACCTGCCCAATCATTAGGAACTCAATGGAGTCTTCTTGGGCCCTTTAATTTGGACGTTTAGTGAAATGCTTAAAATGCTAATCCATCTTTGACCAAGCCTAGAAGCCTAGTCCTAAAAGCATATTTTTGATTTTTCACAAAAACAAAAATAAATAAAAAAAAGGAGATATTCCTAGATCTGGCCACCTAGGTGACTTTAAAGCTTTGTAATGGGCTGTCAGTCAGTAATCATAGCCTGCAGCAACCTTTTCGAACTCCAAACATTCCAAAAATTCGTCACTTTCTTCCCCCCTTTTTTGTGTGTACACCAGATCTCTTTCTCTCTCTAAATCTTCTCTCTAACACGCCCTGCACTCCTTCTCCATGGAAAAAAGCGTCTTTCTCTACTCCAAAAGCCATAGCTAACAGATCTGTACTCCTAAATGAGCCTTCTCTCTCCAAACCCACAGTAGTAGCCATGGCTTGCAGGGAAGAAGCTTACCATGAGCATTCTCTCTACAGAACTTGGTCCTCTCTCCATAGCTAGCAGGTCTGTACTCCTAAATGAGCCTTCTCTCTCCAAACCCACAGTAGTAGCCATGGCTTGCAAGGAAGAAGCTTACCAGGAGCATTCTTTCTACAATACTTTGTTCTCCCTCCAAACCCACAGTTGTAGCACAGAAGACCCTTTTCATGAAGTATTCTCTCTCTATATTGCTTAGCAGCCATAGCTTGCACTAAAGAAGCTTCCCATGATGCATTATCTCCTTTGCATTTTCGTCTCACCATTGCCAACCCTCTCTATGTTTCTTTGGCTCCCTTTCTGGCTTTTTTCTCTATCCACAATGCAGCTCTAGAGAAGCAACCCTCATCTCCATTCTTCCCATTATTTTTTGATACCATATCCTGCTCCTTCCACTCCTATTCAACCCAAGCTTACAAGCCTACTTTCTTGTAGATGGCACTACAAGACATCACCAATAAGCCTTCTAAGATCCGCCTTCAGGTTGATTTGGAGACAGAATACGCAACCCTACGCAGTAGGCATGTTGCACCCAATATTTCATACGATCAGCTTCGAATGCAAGGAGCAAAGGCCATTGATCTTTGGATTGATGGAAATCTTTATCCACCAGATCCAATATCTGGTGCCCCTCCACCATTCAGAAGCATTACAAGTTTTCTTATGTTTGTTGGTGATGGTTTCAATGGGCTTCTTGGCTATTGTAGGAGATTACACATGCTGTGGCTAGATGAGGCAGCTGAAAAGAGGCAAACACAATTTGTCTTCGACCAGCTTCAAGCGGCATCGACTAAGCAGATCAATGGTTTGATGCAGAGGAATAAAGAGCTCTCAGAGGAGCTGGAGGTGCAGAAGAATAATCTAGCGGATCGTGTGCGCACAATAAATCAATTTACCGATAATTATGTTCGTCTTCAACACTCCACTCGTAATCTTCGGCGTCGTGTTCACCATTTCACTCATCTTCCCATGGGATATCACGCAAGGCAAAGAAAACGTAAAGCTGTTGGGTTGCTTTCAAAGACAGCAGGCGCATGCAAGAGGCGTAAACAAACAACCAGGTAAAAATTTTTGTAGGAATTATAGCAGCTTTGAGAAGCAATTAATGAATAAAGCATCTCTCATGGTTGACCATTGTGATTGTAGGGCTTGTGCAACAGCTATACTAGGATGTAACAACGCTGAGGACAATGTTAATGCCTCCCTTCTTCAGCATGTCCTTCAGGAGAAGGATATTATGGAAATGATAACAGGTTCTGGTAATGATAAGCTGCGGGAGACCCTTCGTCAACATTTCTTGAAGGAAATCAAAGAAATTGTCACCCCCAAAGAGATGCTTGATATATGTGACTCAGCAGGTATTAGCCAGAAAGGTTACAGAGCAATGTACAGGTCAATCACTTTAGGGTTGCGAGCAAAGGGAGTTACGCAATCCTTGCTTCCAACACTTTATAGCTTACAGATGGCAAAGAAGTGTGCTAATGGTGATATTGCATCCATGTTCGAGGGTGGGTACAAGTGGGTGGAGGATATTATGCCAATGCCAACAATCAAACCCTTTCAATACAATGCATATAACAATGTCTACATCGACATGGAAGTGCTACAAAAAGCAATGATTCAGTACTATGGCCTCACACTTGAAGAGACAGGTGGAAATGCCGTGTTTGTCTTGAAGCTGGATGAATGTCAAGTGGTTAAAGGTCAAAGACTGGAGCGTGTTAGTTTAACCTTGATGAGCCGAGCACTTAGAGGAAGGCCTTTAGAGACCCAAGAGTTGGATGCAACTGAAGACAGCAACAATAGGGGTCAAGGGCATAAGCAAGACTACTACGGCATTCAATCAGAGAAGAACATCTGGTGGCAAGCAGCATGGGTCCTCCCAAAAGAGAACCATGATACCTTGAGGTGGTATTTTGAACGGTCTGGCATTCAACATGTCGTCTCTTGTCAGGTCAATGGTCAGAAGCTTGATGTTCCCGGAATAGGCTGCTTTAACATTGAATGGCACTTGGGTGGCGATCTAAAAACCTTAAAGTGTATGTTGGGTTGTAAAACAGGTGCGAATACTATATTCTCATGTGTTTACTGTTGTCATTCCAAGACAGCAGTAGACTCAAGAGTAAAAGGGAAACAACCTAGCAAAGGCAAAAGTCAAAAACAGGTGGGTGCAAAAAAAGCAATCGTTTTTGATGCTGAACAGAGGAAAGGATCAAAGGTATGGCATAATGGCATATTAAGTTGTGACCAGAGCAAGCCACCTAGTCGTGACCAGGAGGACAATGCTTGGAACCCAATCTTGGAAATTCCACTATGTCAGGTGCATGTGTGCACATTACATGCAAGACTGAGGATTTTGGATAAGCTTTTGATGCTCCACATAAACTATGTCTGGAACATGGAGCCCGAAGATCGACGAGAAGAGTCAATACGTGCACTAGAGAGTGTACTTTCCTCTATGGGATTACATGCTGGAGCAGTGGTCTTAACAAAGGACAGAAAATCAAACCCTACACAAGACAACCCTAATAAAATTTGCATGGGTGGATCAAAGGCAAGACACTTGCTATCAAACCACTTGGGTTCTCATAGCCACACTGACTTTGAAATTTGGAAGAAGATATGTGATGTCACAACATATCGAGGAAATGATGCCAGGCTTGGCCTAAAACGTGCACATGTATGGGAGGTGTGTAATAAAATGGTCGATCTTCTAGAGCGACCTCACCTGGATGACCATGGTATTGAGGCACTTAAACAAGCCACTTGTAGATTCACAGAAGAAATGGTCGAGGCCTGGGGAGAAACACACATTACTCACTACATGGTAATGTTGTATTTATTGTGTCCTTGTAGTATGTTCTTCATACTGTTTGTTGACTTTTTGTAATTTTCTATGCAGCATATATTGTATGCACATGGGCCATACTTTCTCGATAGATATGGCTCTTTAGCACTTTGGAGCAATCAAGGCATGGAGAAATCACATTACCAAGCAAAGGCCGTGTATTTTAAGGGCACTCGCCATGGTGGTGGCAAAGTCAAGAGTAATGCACTCCATGAAATGTTCAACTGGTTCTATCGCGTTCTGGTTGGTAAAAAAAGGCAGAAAAGTCGCGGTAATTTGTCTCTTAGGCGTCAAATAATGAAAACTGTTAATGCAAGAAGAACTGAAGGATACAACAGATCAAATGCTAGGGAGAGACTACGGCAGTGGGTAGCAAGCAAGCGTCGGTGTGGTTCCTCATGGGCTTAAACTCTCTGATTATAATCTTTTTGTGTTTTTAAATTTTCTAAAAGTTTTAAAAAAGTTTTAAATTTTCTAAAAGTTTTAAATTTATAGACATATTTAAGTCATTTTTCATTTATAGAAACCACATTTCAATTTCTTCTTTGTGCTCTCCTCTCTCTTGCCCTCCCACTATCTCTTGCACTCGTAAATACCTAGGCCATGCCAGAAGAACAGGAGCAAGACTTGCGGTTTTTCGATCAACTCGGCCCACTACCTGCTACAGCAAAAAGGACAAGTCTACCCATCGTAACAGAGCAAGAGGCAAAGGAGATGAGAGAAGAAGAGCGCAGGAAGGAGGCTGAAGAGGCACAACGCAGGAAGGAAGCTGAAGAAGCAGGGCCTAGTAGAGAAGCAGAAGAAGAACGGCGTCGAAAAGAAGCCGAGGAAGGTCAAGGGCAGCCACCGGAGATTGTTATTGAGGCCGACACCCTAGAACAGCTAGAGGTTATCTTACAGAACAGGGAGGTCGAGCTCTTGTCCTACGGCATCACGAAAGATACCATTGACAAAGAGTTTGCTCTTGTGAGGGCAGCTTGGGAGACAGAAATGCAAAAGAGACAGCAGCCCAAAGAGGACGCAAGGAGGGCAAGCCAAGCACAGCCACAGGCAGCCACAACATCCAGGCGGCCAGTCAAGAAGTGTGGTAAAAGAATGGAGGGCAAGTTTCGGGACCAACAAGAAGAGGAAGAGCGTGCACAAAAGAAGAAGAAGTTCAGGTCTGAACGACCACCGTGGGAGAATCAAAGACCACCACCGCCTCCACCAGTTCCAAAGAAGAAGAGAAAATGGAGGCCAGGGACAGTCGCGCTACGAGAGATTAGGAAATATCAGAAAAGCACAGATCTTCTCATCCCCAAGGCACCATTCTCTCGACTGGTGAGAGAAACAATGGAAAAATATTCTGACAGGGTTGACCGCATACAGAGCACAGCTCTTGAAGCTCTTCAAGAAGCTGCTGAAGATATTGTAGTTTCTGTTTTTGAAGACTCAGTGCTGGCAATGGTACATGCCAAGAGAGTTACTTTGAAGCCTGTAGATATGTCCCTAGCCCTGCGTCTACGTTTAGAGCGTAGCCTTCTACCTCAATAGGCTAACCCATTTTGTAATTCTCCCTACAAAATTTTGTAATGTTCCCAGATTCCTTTGTAGCTTTTTCACACATTAATGAAAACTTTCTGAGTTTTGTTACATTCTTTGTTGAGTCCATTTTTTTTGTATGCTCAGTGCCAATGAACATTTCATTTAAAAATTATAAAAGCACTATACACACAGGACAAAACACACACAAACACACACACACACACAAATATATATATATACACACACAAACATATATACACACATATATATACATATACAAATATATATACATATGCACATATATATATATATATATATATATGTACACACACAAACACATATATATGAATATTTATATATACAAAAAATATAGATCCTATAAAGTCAACTAGAGAAACTTATGAGCCTCAAGGCAAAAAAAACAAAAAAAAATAAAAAAAAATGCCATGTGCGCTACGGCGCGTTGATCTCTAGTTTGACCAGGTCAAAATGTAGATTTACGCGCCGTAGCGCACATTGCATTTTTTTTATTTTTTTTGATATATATGGTCTAGTGACCATTATAAATGCACCTAGAGACCCTTATAGAGTGCCTTTTGAGCCTCAGGGTCAAAAAAATAAAAAAAATAAAAAAAATTTACCATGTGCGCTACGGCGCGTTAATCGGCACTTTGACCAGGTCAAAATGCCGATTTACGCGCCGTAGCGCACATGGTATTTTTTTTATTTTTTTTTGATATCAAACGGTCTGGTGAGGCTCATAAGACACTTTAGGTGCCCTAACAGCCCTAAAATCTTATATATTTATATAAAATATTATATATATGTATATATATCTGATAATAGCCTTAAAATCTTATACACACACACATATACACACACACATATATACACACACATATACACACACACATATATACACACACATATACATATATGTGAGTGTGTTTACATCTATAAATACAATATTTTTTCATACCGCTCTAACCCAATCTCGATTACTTTTTTTAATCACGATCACAATTTAAAAAAGTCCTAAACAATTTTTCCTATGAACACATGAACAAAATCTTAAAATTGCGAGGCTTGAAATGGTATATCACAAGTACGCCAGGAAAAATCACAACTTACAATGCACAACAAAAAAATTTTATTAAACTTGGAAGAGAAGTTTGCATTACATCTTTTTAATAAGCTCTTGGAAGAGCTCAGGAGAGAGAGTTCTAGAGGCTGGTTTCTGGCCTAAGCTTTGGAATACATCACTCGGCTCATTGATTCCTTGAGCCTGAGAAAGGGCACAATGGCCTAGAACTGAGCCGGGATGGTTGCCCGTGAAGCAATACAAGGCAGCTTCCCTAGCTACCAAAATACATTTATTTATGTTCGAGGCTAGGGGGTTCTCTGACAAGACAGCACTAAGTGCTTTACATTTTAGGAGCTCGGCATAGGCGATCTCTGCATATTCTAAATGAAAAATCCGCACTATGTCGGCCCTCAGGGCAGGTATGTAGTGCCAAAGGGATGCATCTCGACCCTCTGACTTTGGCCGCGTTCCTCCTACGCGCATAGCAAACTTGTCCACTTCAAAAGCAGTCTGTCAACATGTCAATATAGAAGTTAGGAAGCGTGAAATGATACAAAAAATAATTTGCTTTACAACTAAGAAGTAAGGACATACCTCAGTTGCCTCGTCACTTGCAACTAGTTGCTCATTCGTCAGGTTTATGCTTCCTTGGTCTTGAGCATCGCCAGCAACCAAGGGCATGTGTGGTTCAAAGGCAGCTACGCTCTCATAGAATTGTACTTCATTCTTTATTTCGACGAGCGCTTTGGCCACTACAACTTCCAAGGTACTGCTACCAATATCATATGCAAGCGCTTTTGTGAGGTTGTCATCTTCAAAAGAAATTTTTACTTTTCCTTTGTCTTGACCCCCAGCATTCACGGCAATAATAGAAAGTGCCTCATCCTCACGTAACCCGAGTGTCTTGGCAATGTCATCCAAAAACAAAAACTCTTTCCCATCAATAATGATTGGATGCAGATTGATGATAACAAGGTCTGGGACCTCCTCGAGTACTTCATCGCCCTCTAGAACTAGGTCCGGAACCTCCTCGGGGACATTATCTTGTAGAGCCACCAATGCCATTGAGGCCTCCCATTGTTCTGTAACATTCTCTTCCTCAGCATGGGCCTCTTGGACCTGCTCCATTAGCTTTACTTTGCCCTTTTCTTTTTCCTTGCCACTTTCTTTCGCCACACCCTCTTGTAACAGAAGGACCAAAACCATGTCCCAGCTTAGGAAAGAAGTGCCGATGTTGCCCATCTGTAGTTCCAGGAGTAAGTCTTCCTCCTCATTTCTGTAGTCCTTTTCTGTGAGGGATTTTAAAAACCTGGATAGGCGAAATCTAAAATTCTTCTCTTCCCTGAATATGTACCTGATGAGGTCAACTGGAACCCATAAGCCCTCATCACCCTCAAACATGATGGAGTACGTGCTGACGTGTTCATCCATATACTGAATGACATCTGTAAAAGCATCCGCGTGTAGATGCATTGTTGCACGTACATCAATTGCCCCCTCAAACATAGGGACGATCTCATCAACCCTATGAAGTAACTCAAGCTTTCCTAGCTGTGCAATAAGTGCATCAAGTAGAGGTGCCATGCTATGAGTGATTGGAGGAAATAGAGAGTGTGCGATACAGAAAGGTGTGCGAAATTGAGAGCAAGTGTTAGGAGAGAACGATAATTGTCAATTGATGTAAATGAGTAAAGTATCGTTTATATATGGGCAACCTTGTTATAAAATTTTTAAAAACTTTTAAAATTTGTAAGTACCAAAAAATTTTAAAAAATGGTATGCGAAAGCAAGAACGTATCCTTCCATCGCAAGGTCATTTCCAATTTACTAGTGGCTCACGCCATAGATGCTTCTGTGACCAACCTTCCACTATCACAAAAAAATAAAACTGCACAAGACAATTGAAAAACCTTAATAAGACAGTGAGGCAAAAAAATTGAAATTGTATTTACTTCAATTCAAGATTACATATCCAGTGGTTATCTGATAGCTACACAGCCAGGGAAAGTAATTTCTCTACAAAGAAAAGATCGTTCCTGCCTTTTGCGCACTACTCTACCATTGATTATCAAAGCAAAATCACCACTGAGTGAGAATCGAAGAACTAAGTAGTCACGTAAGTTGGCAAGGGACCAGTCATCATTCACAGTAACATCTTCTACATCCCCACCTTGCATGGATATATGTAGCACACCCTGTTCTGTAGAGGTTGTGTCGGAGTCTAACGCCTCCCATTCTCCATTTGTAAGCTTCCATCGCCTGTAAGGAAACGCAATGGACAACTGTTGCTTAGCAATATGATAGCGCATCACAACCTTCTCAACAATTACTCCGCATCTGATGGTGTCTCCATTGTGCTGAACAACTTTTTTATCCCATGCAGGTGATAAGAAACAAGTCAGAGCTCTCTCCCCCTTTGCAATCCATAAAGTTGGGGTACGATGTGTGTCACTTGTACGGAACAGGTACACAAAGAGGTGTAGAGGTATGAAGCAGGTTATGGTTGCTTTGTGAGATCCATATGTGCACTTCATAGCATTTTGCACCTTGCTTTCGATCTGCAAACAAGCCATGGCCACTGAAGCATTGTCTGGAATTGGCCATTCAATAGATGTGAGAGTTGGCATAGGTTTTGGAACTAATTTTCCAGTACCATTTGCTGTCGTGGGAACCACATATGTATCCTCATAGAAGAAGATGTTTCGTGCAAGAAGTTGTGCAGCTGGACACCCTCCAAAGATTAAACTACCAAGCTCCACATGGTATGCTTCAAAGGTTCCTGAAATTGCCTCCATAGGCTCCCATTCACTATAGTTTGAGGGAAAAATATCTACGCACAGGAACCCAAGAACAATCAACGCAGTGCTCAGTATACCATTATTAGCACACAATTGATTTAAAAACAAGAATATAAAGTGGTGAAATAACTTACAATTTGCAGGAAATCGTTGACGTTGGTCATGGTCTGCTAGTTTCAGCTCTGTTGCCTTGTAAACATGTTGGACCTTAGCTAGCTTTTTTCCATCACGATTTTGTTTGAGCTCCAATATCCGCCCTTTCCAATGGTGACTTTGTATATCAACGTATCGCTTTGACACCTTGTGGCTTCCTCTTGTACTAGGCTGCATCGTAATCCAGTTCCACTTCTCGTACTGTTTGATGTTCCAGTGCCCATCCTCATCTTGACCACTGCTACAAGAGAGAGATTGAATACTGATCGGAGGCCTTCGAGCTCTAGAAGAAGACATCAGATGTATATATTAGAGAGATTATAAACCTTGATGGCAAAGAAAAATAGAATGGTGAGAAAAAAACTTAGACTAGGGAGATGTAAAAAAGAGAAGGAGTTGTAGAGCAAGTTCCAAGGGCTTGGCTGTGCTATTACTGCACTTTGAAAGAGGATATTGGAGGGGATGAGAGGAGACAATGAGTAAGATTATGAGAGCCAAAGCATTTGCAACTCAAGCTTCCATAGCTTGGCTCCACTGTTACACTCTGTAAAAGGAGGTTGGACAAGGTAGAAGGATGTAAGTGAGGATCAAACTTCCCTAGCTTCTGAGAGGAGGTTGCAGATCAAGCTTCCATAGCTAAGCTCTGCTGTTACACTCTGTAAAAGGAGGTTGGACAAGGAAGATGGATGAAGAAAGGAAATGTAAGTGAGGATCAAACTTCTATAGCCTCTGAGAGGAGGTTGCAGATCAAGCTTCCATAGCTAAGCTCTGCTGTTACACTCTGTAAAAGGAGGTTGGAGAAGGAAGAAGGATGAAGGAAAGAAATGTAAGTGAGGATCAAGCTTCCATAGCTTCTAAGAGGAGGTTGCAGATCAGAGGATCAAGCTTCCATAGCTTCTAAGAGGAGGTTGCAGATCAAGCTTCCATAGCTATAGATCTGGGTTTCTGAGTGAAGAGAGAGGTAGATCAAGATGTAGATAGCTAATAGAAGTAGTCTAGAGAGTGAACAACGCCTTGCTATGAGAAAGGGGGAAGAGAGAGCGTTTTGGAGGGAACGTGGGAGAGAGGGATAGTGGAAAGTGAAGGGGAATGTGCATTGAATGCATGGGAACTCGTTTTTGGGCCTCTATCACTTTGGAGGCCTTAGTTAATGATGGCTGCAGGCTCCTGGCAGGCTGCAGCTATCTTTTTCTATATAAAATAGGGGAAAAATGCATATACGTTTTGAATTTTTGAGTTTTAGTTGATTTTGAAAATTTAAAAAGAGCCTATTTAGCCTATTATTCTAAGTTTGACCACTACCTTCTAGGCTCTTACAAACCATTGGTGTCAGTCCACATGTAATCTCCCTATTTGTCTATTTCTTAATCACCTCCATTAGGCAATGGCAAATTAAAGGGCCCAAAAAGACTCCATTGAGTTCCTAATGCTGCATCTGTATACCCATATAGCTCCAATGGTACACTTGTTGCATAAAACAATGCATAATCAACAGTGGCCCTCTAATACAAAAGCGTGCGTTGCACACTATCAAGATGTGGTTTGCGTGGAACCTACATAAACTGGCTCTCTAAGCCAACAATGTAGCTCAAATCTGGCCTACTGATCATCGTGATATATAAAACTCCCCACAATCTTCCTGTACATAGTGGGATCCTCCAACACATAACCTGCATGCACACTAAGCTTACCATTTTGATCTATGGCACCGAGATTGGCTTACAATCAGCCATCCCATACTTGGACAACATGTCCAATGCATACTATCTCTATGACAGCCAAATACCCTCAGGTGGCAAATGACCTCAATTCCCAAAAAGTAGCGTAGATCTCCCAAATCCTTCATCTCAAACTTCCTTTTGAGAAGACTTTTCACATGCTAAATCTCATCTAAGTTGTCACCCCCAACAATAAGATCATCTACATAAATGGTGATGATCACAATACCCTTATCACTCTTCTGCACATACAAAGAGTGATCTGCATCTGCCATACGAAAACCAATAGTGACAAGATACTCAGCAATCTTGTCATGCCATGCTCGTGGAGCTTGCTTTAGCCCATACAAGGCCTTACAAAGCTTACATACATACCTTGGGTGACCTGTATCGTCAAAACCTGGTGGCTGATCCATATACACCTCTTCCTGTAAGTCACCATGCAAGAACACATTTTTTTACATCCATCTATTAATGTAAAAACTAGCCTTTAGCTGTAGCCACCACAATCACAACTCTCACAATTGCTATCTTTGCAACTGGGAAAAATGTCTCCTCATAATCAATCCCATGTGTCTGCGCATATCTTTTGGCTACCAATATTCTAGCCTTGTACTTGCGCATATCCTTGGCTACCAACTGGGAAAAATGTCTCCTCATAATCAATCCCCATGTGTCTGCGCATATCCTTGGCTACCAGCAAACTGGGAAAAATGTCTCCTCATAATCAATCCCATGTGTCTGCGCATATCCTTTGGCTACCAATATTCTAGCCTTGTACCTGCTTATGCTACCATCACTGTTATGTTTCACCTTATACACCCACTTACAGCCAATAGCTTTCTTGCCTTCAGGGCAATGGCACCAAATCCCAAGTCTCAATTCCATACAATGCATCCATCTCCTCATCCATAGCTTTCTCCCAAAACACATTTCCAATAGTCTCATCAAAACATGTGGGTTCTACAACCTGCACAACTTTTGCCATATAAGCATAGTGATGTGCCACATAACCATAATAAGTCAATCTCTGCATAGGGTTTTTTACTCTTCCTGATCTTTGTAGCTTTGCATTCATGGCTTCCATAGCCTTCTTCACTCCAGGTGTTCTCATTGCTAGAATCCCAAGCTCCTCATCAAGGCTCATCTCTCCGAGCCACTAGAATCTCCATCAACAAGAGAATGCCCTGCATAAATATCAGGCATACCAAGAGGCTCAACCACTTTCCCTTTGCCTTTATGTGATGTACCAACTACATTTTTAGGACTGGTATTATGACGTAGCCTACCACTTCATGGTCTATCAACAGAACCGCTAGATGAGGACTCTCCTGGTCCACTCAATGACTGTGATTGCTGACTTGCATTTTGTGCAACCACATTTCCACTTATATCAGCCCCAACAGAATCTTTTTGAGCAGCATATCTGCTACTCATCTCATCAAATGCAACATCCCATATTACCCTCAATTCACGTGTAGCAGGATTATAACATCTATATACCCAATAAACACACATTTTTCTGCTTTTGGATCCAACTTAGTACGCAGCCCATCTGGCACATACACATATGCAATACATCCAAAAACTTTCAAGTGAGACAAATCAGGTTTCTTGCCACCAGTAAACTTCTCCTTTGGCGTTACATCACATATAGCTATAGTAGGAGTCCTGTTCATGATATAAATGTTGTAGACACAGCCTCGGCCCAATAGCTATGCGGCATATTCTTCTCTACCATTAATACTCACGCTATCTCTACAATGTGCCTGTTTTTCCACTCAGCAACCCCATTTTGCCTGCAGAGTGTATCTACATGTAAATTTTCTTTGAATTCCATTCTTTCACAAGAATTCAGAGAACTCGTTGGAGAAGTATTTCCCCCTCCATCTGACCTTAGGCATTTCACATGCTTTCTTGTTTGTTCTTCAGCCACCATAACTCTGCAATTCTTAAAATGAGTGAAGTGTTCACTCTTCTCCTTCATGAAATACACCCACACTTTCCTCGTGTGGTCATGAATGAATGTTACCTAGTACCTGTAGCCACCCATAGACATAGTCTTCGCAAGACCCCATACATCTAAATGCACAACATCTAGTACATTCTTGCTCACATTTTTGTCGTGGAAATGCATGCTTTGTTTTCTTTCCAAATTGACATGGTTCACAAACTTTCTGCATACCTTCAACTTTAAACTTACACAGCCCTGTCATAATTTCTTTAGTCTACATAGACTTCAGTCTCTGCACATTTACATATCCAATTCTCTTATGCCAAATGTTTGTATTAGCAACAACTCCTGAACCATTTGCAAACATTGTAGCACTCACTTCAGGCATATTTACATTCAATGTAAACATTCTACCCACTCTATTGCCTTTTGCAACCAACCAACCATCAGGGTTAAACCGAACCTATAAACCTTGCTCAATCATTTGGCCAACAGAAACTAGATTCTTTGTAATGTTTGGAACATGAAGTACATCTACAAGGTACTTCACCTTACCATCTTGCATAGACATTGCACATCTCCAAAATAGGCAATCGGATGAGCAGTGTCATCCCATGTTTCAACAAAACCTGGTCTTTCAAGACTCTTCATTTCCTTAAACCACTGACCATCACTTGCCATGTGATTCAAAGCACTTGAATCAACATACCATACATCATCTTTACATCATCTTTACATGCTGCTACATCATTTCTAGACACAGCATTAACCACCTGTTGCAAACAACCTCTCATTATTTCTACTAGAGGATGCATAGTTGTTTTGCTGCATTTTTCCATTTCGTATGTCAGTTTGCTTCTTATAGCAATCTGCCTGCACATGTCTAGTCTTACCCCACAATAAAAACAACCTCGTGTATCATTATGCTACCTTTGCCAATTACCACGACCTCTTTGACTTCCCCTACCTCTAAACTGGCCTCTTCCACCTGTGTGTTGTTATTGTGAATCCTAGGATTGTTGTTACTGGTACTGACCATAATTCTGATTACCTGTTCAGCCACCACCTTGGCCATGTCCATGACCTCTACCTCATCCTCTACCTGCAATTGTGTAGAAGGCCTGCTGCTCTGAAGTGTTTTTGTTGTGTGAGTTAACCTTCACCCAAGTTCTTCTCTTCAATGATTAGCACTGACACCAAATCTGTGAAGTTGGAAATGTTCTCCCGAGTTTGAATAGACGTCTTGATGAATGCCTTGTATTGTGGCCCAAGACCACATAAACACACTTCCACCTTATCATCATCATCAATAGAAACACCAATTGATGCAAGGGATTCCACAATTCCCTTGATCTTCAAGGCATAATCATTCACAGACATATTCTTCTTCTCTATAGTATGAAGCTCATTCTTCAACTGCATCTTTCGTGCCTTGGTGTTAGTTTCATATAGCTTCACCAAGGTGTCCCATGCTTCCTTAGGTGACTTGGCATCCTTTATATGCCCAATCATGGTGTCCTATATACTAATAGAAAGCCAATACATGACTTTCCTTGCTCTTTGATTCCAATCCTTGAACTCTTTTATATCTACAGCAGTTGGGTTAATCTCCGGTATCTCTAGTGCCTCGTCATATTCACCTTCAATGTAGTCCCAATAAAATTTTTCCATCAGGAAATTAGTCAATCTAAACCTCCAAGCATGGAAGTTGTTCTTGTCAAGCTTCTCTGCAACAATCTAGTTTATTCCATCATTTAATATCTTGTCTGTAACACAAATTTACCAAAAACAACACTCTTAATTGACCTGCACAAACTATTGTATTCTCTGCAACGGTACTACATTGCACCCAAACTCTCATAACCAGTGACCTCAATTTGCATACATACACCCAATGGCAACTTTGAGACCTCTTTGCAGTACACACAGTGTCTACACAACCAATCACCCTTCCTGCAGTTCCAAAAATAGAGTTCTACAGAGAATCAAAATTTACTCGCACAGTGTCCGTGAACGTTTATAAACTGAAAAACGGAGGTCCATACGTGCCCGAAACACATTTTCAGGCCAAAAATTGACGTCCGTTGCCCTTTAGCTCTCCTCCCTCGAAGAAATCTCCTCAATCAGAGCTCGTTTTCCAGTGCCTCCCGAAGACCTCTCGACAAGGGTGTAGTAGCCAATACAAAGGGGGGAAGAGTCGATGAAGCTCTTACCCTTGTACCTCTTTCTGTTCTTCTCTTGCTTGCTGCTTAGCCCTTAGCATGAACGAGACTCTAATACCATGAAAAGATACAGGGGACAAGAGATCTTGATCTCTTGTAATCACACACACACTCACACAAACCCTAGAAGAGAACACACAAGGTGAGAAGATGAAAATTATTATTCTTCTTCAAATAACAAAAGAGGTCTACAAAGAAGATAAAGTTACTAACACACATAATAGAGTATATATAAGCAGTCCATAATGTGGACACGCTAAGAGGAATGGTGGGTAGATATAGACTAGTCGGTGTAGCCCAGTTGTAGAATCTCTGGCAAAGATATGTCGATGCCATCTACCAAACCCGCCAGTGATGTAAATGTCGAATGGTCATGCAGGTGCCTCATGAGTGTCAACTCATGTTGAGATTGACATCTCAACAGTTCTTCATTGCCTTCTAGCCATCACTAAAGGATTAGTATGGAAAATTTGTAGAGAAGCTTTTATGCCAGGCAACTTGGATAAGGATCTAAAGGAGGGGCTAGTGAAACTCATCCCTAAACAAGCTAGTTTTGATAGATTTAACTATTGGAGACCCATTACATTGTTGACTATTATATACAAAATTATGGCCAAAATCATTGCCATCACGATCACCCTTGCTTTGCAAGAAGTCATTTCTAAGAATCAACATGATTTTATCAAAGGAAGGACTGACAACATTTATGATGCCACTTTGGGGAGAGATCTAGCTCTAATAACAAAGCAGAAATGCATCCTTTTACAACTTGATTTGGAGAAGGTTTATGATAGGATACACTAGTCATTTGTGGCTAGAGTAATGGAAAAACTAGCATTTGGAGTCACAATGGCTACTTGCATATACACCCTTACCTTGGAAGGAAACTCTAAGCTGTTGTTGAATGGGAGGATAGTAGGGGGATTTAAAGTGAACATATTAGTTAAACAGGGTTTTCCCCTTTCTCCTCTATTATTTGCTATTCCCTCTCATCCCTTGATTGTGTCTTTAGAACATGTATCCGCTAAAGGGAGGGTAACTAGTTTAAAGCTGAGTAACGGGGAACAATTGGTTATTCAATGCTTTGTAGATGACTCTTTACTCTTTTTGAGAGTTGATAATGATAATGTCAGATTAGCTATGAGCATTGTCCAGGAGTTTGCTGATGCATCTAGATCCAAAAGTAATATACATAAATCCAAAATAATACGCCTTTCAGAGGATAATGATTTTGATCTGGAAAGATGGGATGTGAGGTCATTAAGAGGGGAAAATTTGTTAGACATCTAGGGGTCCCCTTTGGGGTTGAGCTGACCAACAAGAAATTAAATGACTGGGCCTTGGACAGATTTTATTTGAAACATAATAAATGGGAAGGCATCAGGGTCCCCTTCCATGATAGGGTGGCTATATACAACACAGTGCTCAATGCATACATTATGTTTTTATGCCTAGTGTTGGATTTTGGGAAAGGTCATTGGCAAAGAATTGTAAGGCCTATAAGAGACTTTGTATGGAGAAATGGTTGTTCCAACAAAAAGGCATTAGCATGGCTTGCTTGGGACAGACTAGGTCTGCCTATATGTGAAGGATGCATTGGTATTCTTCATCTTCCCTCTCACATGGTTGCAAGGATGGCACTTCTCCTTCCTCCCAGGTGTCTCCAGCAGAAGGGAATTTGGACCAGGATACTAAAAGAGTTAGTGGATAGTTCAAATATCTATTTTGAGGGGAGTTGGCAAGGCTTAGGATTGAAGGATAAAATTTTCTCTCATGCCCCTCTTAATATTATAGGATCTCGTTCTTGCAGAATGCTTTGCAGCAAATGGAAAGAGGTTTTGGAACTAATGGTTTGGGATGGGTGTGGTAGGGCTTCAGGAAATTCTTTGTTATGCCTAGGGATTTGGTGGACTCATAAGTTCAATCCTCCTTTAGCCTTGCAAGATCCTAGAATAGCCAAAAACTTGAACAATAAAGGAATTAGGAGGTTCTCTGACTATTCGGATGGGGCTTCAGTAAGGTGGAAGGAGCTTGAGCAGCTGGAAGTGGAACTTGGACTGTCTTACAGGGAAGGGCAACTTGTTAGACATGCATTGGAGGAGGTATAGAAGTGATGGACCTCCACATCTGTGGATGTCTTCCTAGATAAAGAATTGGGTTTGGTTCAATGGGTCTAAATTGGATAGAGGATCAACTAAGGACCTCTACAAGGCATTGAGAAAGAGTGAGGATAATGTAATCTATTGCAATAAAATTTGGAGAGTAAGCTAGAGTTCTGGTAGTTGGAGAAAGCAATGGAAGACAATAGAGACTGAAATTCCTACAAAATCTCAAGTCTTTCTATAAAGAGTCTTCACAAGTGGTTGTTGTCCTAGATGCAAAACTGCTTTGGAGGATGTAAAGCATGCTTTTTGGGACTGCCCTACCATTAGGAGTACTTGGACAAAGATTGGAAAATGGGTTCATAGCAACACAGGGGTACAATATCATTGGGAGGACTACCTATTAGGAAGATGGACATGTTGATCTGATTTTAAACATAATCAGATTTTGTTGTTTGTGAAAGATTCTCGTCTAAGAAATTTTATGTAGTATCACGTGCATTCAAGGGGTATTTTAAAAACCACTTACACTTACATACTTTTTATGAATAAAATGACTCATTTTTCTTCATAAACTTACAATTTTTTAAAAAAATTAACTTAAAAAAACCCTCCTATAAATGTAATTCTGTAACTTTTTTGAATTAATATACCCCTCCTGATGAACTCACGTGTGCTACAAGTACATATTTTTAGTGAACCCCTCAAGGGGAGATTTGGAAGTCCAAGAACTGTATTGTATTTCAAAAGGCTTGTGACATAAGAATTGATGTAACAAGGTTAATGCATAAGCGTATGTGTATGTGGTAGTCCATATGTTTGGTTAACAAATTAAATAAGGAGGAGTTGATACAGATGATTCAGGCCTTGCATAGATAGTTATCACTTGACCCTTACTTTTGGGAGAGACCTTCACTCATACTGGGCCTTGCCTAACGGATTGGTTTATCTGTTTTCAGGGTCCCTCAAAGCTGAAGCTGAAGTCTAAACCAGCCAAGTTTGGACCAAAGACCAAGAGATGTTACAAGAAAATGAAGCAGATAGACGACACATTTGTTGCTTTTATTGAAAGCAAAGACCTACAATCAAATTTTGGTCCATGAAAGGGGATGTTGTGGAAAAACAGTCACCCCCAGAGGATGTACCAATGAAGCTATGGTTGAAGTCTGCATTCAGCTTGGATATCAGATATATTGGTAAAAGTCTTCTTTTGTATTTGAGGATGATAGATGGGATTTGATCTACAGTCTCCTAAATAGGGCTTGAATGATGAATAAACTGATGTAATGACGACAGGTTGTAAAGCTTTTTGATAAATACATACATATATATATATATTATCCCCAAAAAAAATTGTATCCTTTGTAAATCACATAAATGTTACACTTTTTTACTCGTAATAAATATTATGGGTGTAACGAATAAAAACCATATCTATAAATTTGATAGCAAAAAAGAAACGCGGGGACCAAATGTTCCATAAGATCTTTAATCCAAAGGAGTTCAGAACCTAAATAGAGACGCTATTTGGGACACCACGAAAGGTGAGGCCGCCACCGGCGGAAGCTGGTGCCAGCAAGGTGTAGGGAAGGCGCGCTGGCCCGGAGCGGTGGTGGAGGGTGGAGACCGCGTTGCGGGCTTTGATGGTGGCCTCCACATTGGCAAGATTGCGGCGAAAAGTCTCTAATGCTGCCAATGCACGCGCATCTGATGTCCATTGCGAGTCTGTGCGCTCACCCAGGTACACCTCCTCGCTCATGTGCTGAGCCAGAATCTCCAGTACGGCCATGGCAAAGGTGGTTGCGCCTTGTGTGGGCAACATCTCCAAAAAGAATTTCTCCGGGTTGCCCAGCATCTCCACATAGTCGGGCGTCCCTTTCTCTGGAATGAGGTGCCTGGCCATGCAGGGGCTGTTAGGCATGTAACCCCCATAGGCATACTGTCCAAAGTTCACGGCAGCGTGATGGGCAGAGGCCACCCAGATCAACGTCGCCACCACCTCCACCAACTCTTCCACCTTCTTCATGGTCGCCCACCACTCCGCCCCTGTATGGTCCCCGTGCCCTACGTTTTGTACCTCTTCCCACCAGCTCTGCACCTCCACATCCTCCTGCAACGCCTTGTCGTCCTTGTAGTAGAGAGTAACATAATCATGTACCCACTGCCAGATTGCCGCCCACAGATCAAGCCCATCAGCTGCGTATGGATAGTCCTCGATAACCAACCTAACCCCATTCTTTGCACTCGGGTCCTCTACAGCCATGCCCCTGCACAGCAACCTTTTTGTAATCAACATGAATGAAATAGATTATCTGCTCTAATTATAAGCATGCTTGTCCCGATCGTGTAGCCAAGTAATTGGTAAAGGGTCGTAGTCTCAAATTCAAGGTCCTGGGTTCGACCCCTTTGTGGCTGCAACGCACCACGTACCATGTAATAGATCAAGCTCTTGCATGGGGACTACCAAGGAGGCAAAGGAGATCAATAGATTTACCTTTTGAGTAGGTCTTTGGGTAGAGCCTGCTCGTCGAATCTCCAAGTTTTGTAGACTGCTGATGATATCTCCATGCAGTACTTTCCGGGAGTATAATGGCCCTCTATTTTGCCCCCAGCATTGATCAAGGATGTCCTTGCCAAAGCGTTGATGTGCATGGTATCTTTGAAGTGGGGCAATAACAGCGAATGGAGAGGATGCATTGTGCTCAGATGTCTCCTTGCAGCAATTATGAAGGGCTCCACACAAGCATGTGTTTGTAACCTATACAAAATCCACAGTTTACTATCAAGATCCCGTCTTCTTCTCTTAAATCCTACTTACTGTAGGCATATAACTTGGTTGGCATATAACTTGGTTGGCATATAACTTGGTTTTCATACCAGTGGCTAACAAGTTGGTGATATCCAGTGTCAATGACTGCTACATGAGTTTTGGCTAGGCACCACATCCAGTCAGGATACCCAATAGTGTTAGAAGTAAACACTCTGCTGATAGCTTTCTTGCCCTTTTCCTTGGGGGGTAGCGTGAGCTCAATGACGATGGGTACAAGCACACCAGCCCTTGTCAAGTATAAAATCGTTCTAGAGGCATACGCTTTGCTATCCAACTCATTAATTTTATTGATGAACGGCATCATTGAATCATGATAATCCAAAATATAGAGCAGCTTCTCTTTCTTCGCCTGCATAGATCACCCACCCACTATCAATTACTACTTAGTGCTACTGAGCATTACCCTTTTTCTCTACATTATTGAGCATTTGAAAATTATTACCTCTTCCACAGAGAATCCTTCTAGTAAGGGCTCGAGATCATGGGCAGTTATGGAGGACATTGGCTGCCCATAAATCCCTGGGTCTAAGGTGCTCATGGGAGGAAAAACCTAGCCAAAACATCCATACACAGTGTAAAGCAACAGCAGATTATCAATTGCATTGACTCTTGTAAAAATATTAAGAGTTAATCCTATCACCACGGAACTCTCAAAGAAGAAGCTGCACAATTTTATCACAGAAGAAGCGCAATTTTATCACAGAATACTACCCAGGCATCCGAAAGAAGAAGCACACTCATATTACAAAACTCTGAAATGATTGCAACCGTTCTTGCCCTTATACGGTTCTTTTCATCAGCCTGTGTATTATGGGATTTATCATGCCACTGTCCACATGTCGTCAACGCTCCACACAGTGGAGCAACCTCTCATTCCAAGCTACACTTGCGTCAAGCACGCGTGCAATCGCTTCTCAATATTTAGGTCAAGCAATCTACCTTGAGAAGCTGGATGACCAGAGGATTGATTCCTGCAAGACGTTGCCGTCCGAACTCCCGATCGGATTTCCAGGCTTCCTTGTTTGCTGCCAATTATTGAAGCACATCATCAGAATGAATCTCTGACGTGACAATGTAGATCTCTATGCGCGTTAGTCCTGATTTCGGAAGAAATGAAGAGACGTGAGGTGAGGTGAAGTCTGTTTCTTACCTTTTACAACACCGGGTGGTGGGAATTGCAAGGGTGTTCCGTCAGTAGGTTTCGTTACGATCGAGGTCGACTCACTGACATAAAAAGTTTTCAGATCTCCCACATACAAGTCGTCAATTTGCTCGAGAGCCGCAAAAGGCCGATCGTCGAGTACAAGGCTCTCCAGGGTTGAAATTACGTTGTGACCGAAGCTTCGCACTCCGGCGGCCAGGAAGAGCTCCTTCTTCAAAGCGCTAAACCTATCATCTCGGGGAACGTATGAATTGTCGAAGCGTGTCTCCGGTTGCTCCGAGGCAGGATCTGGTTCATCAGAAACCAACGATTATTATCTGCTATCCTCTTCGGTGATCCGGCAATGTAGGCGAGTTGGTAAGGGGTCACACTGTCAGGTGGCTTATGTTAAATTTCTGGATGCCACGATACGTGGCACCCCGTGGGCCCCACCACAGGCGGTCACCGCCTCGGTCTAGACCCTGATGCCAAAGAGTTATCGACATATGTCCATGCATAGACACACGTTCGTGTATTTGTTGAGATTCAAACCCAGGTCTCTACAAAGGAAGGCGAAGTTGGTAAGGGGTCACACTGTCAGGTGGCTTTTGTTAAATTTCAGCGTGCCACGTATCGCACCCCGCAGCCCCAGCACGAGCGGTCACCGGCTAGGTGATAGTCACCTAGTCGGTGACCACCTCGATCTAGACCCTAGTACAAAAAAGTTATAGACACATGTCCGTGCATTTGCTGGGATTCTAACTTAGGTCTTACCAAAGGAGGCAAAACATCTATCCACTGCACGGACGCGCACACTCATAATATGCACACATCTCCATAACATCTTATCGACACATGTCAGGACATGGGCCCGTCACCGGCCATTGACCGGGTAACCGGGCCCGCAGGGTGTGATATGTAGCACCCCTAAATTCAACGTAAGCCGTGTCAGGTGCGCTACATGTAAAATCACCAAAACAACAAAAGGGAATGCCTTCGCACAAACATTAGAAATCAGATCTACAGCTCCTTACCCTTTTTGGTATGGTTCCGGCCTGTTCTACATCTACGAGGATACGGATACTCGCATGAGCCCCCTAACACAGGTCTTGTAAGCTTCTCATCTTTATCAGGATTACTTATATCGTTGTACGTGTCATAGTCATAGATGCGCTCCCCATACATCCTCTCGCCTGTGCCGTCGCCTCTGATGGACACAAGGTCATCGTGACGAAGCTTGAGTAATGCCGGAGGTGTCTCATTTGGAATATATGGCTGCACATGATGGTAGTATATTGTTAACATAAGGCTGCACGTGATGATCATGATGGTAGTATTGAGATTGACTTTGAAATTTTGAACAGCTGAAACCCCTACCATGCACTGACCTGGTTCGAAAAGAAGACGCGAGGTCGCCCGAAGTAGAGGTTGGAGTGGTTGATCCAAGAATGACAAGGGAAGTAGAGCTGGGTGCTGTCAGGAATGTCCAGGGTGATGGACTTGAGGTAAAATTCATTAGAATAGTCGCTTTCTAACAGTATGGCACCAGGTATCCCGAAGTCCTTGTCCACAGAGAAGGAGATGGTGACGAGAGAGTCTGAGTCGTCACTTACTCCGCCCCATAGCTTCAAGTCGGATTGAGGGCTGACTTTGGGTCCTTGAGTCACTGCAATGAACAACATGCAGACATGATCACACACTCCAAGCAAGATGAGTGTGCGCGCGCGTGTGTGTGTGTGTGTGTGTGAGAGAGAGAGAGAGAGAGAGAGAGAGAGAGAGAGAGATCCAGATCGAGATCGAGATCGAGAGAGAGAGAGAGATCTCAGTAGCTGCAGTATGTGGGTGCGTATGAGTGACTAGCCTGGGTCGATCTCTAGGCTTACAAGACGCAATTTCACTCTGTTTTCACGCATCTCACTGACAACATCGAAGCCGAGATCCAAGGAGCCCTCGCTCAGGATCCTCACAGTGGACTTGATCTCCTTCATGTTGAGTGTTAGGAGCTGATCAGAAGGCGTTGTGAAGCCCTTCGAAAGAAGCGAAATGGTGCGTGCATCAAGTTTTCCAGCTAGGTTGGTTGGTGGATGTAGTCAACGTGAGGCTCATAAAGCCTTACAATATGCCACTAAAAATAAACGTGTGGTTGAATTATTCAAAGCGCGAACAAAGTTTTATAAAGCACCGTTCAGTAGAGCTTTTTTTTCGGTGTTGCATATTCAGGTTTTTTTCGGTGTTGCATTAGTTAGCTGTATTTAATAAAGGCTTAAAGGCAAACTACAAATTCACCAAACAATTACTGAAAACAAGAAATATTTGACAAATACAATAATGGAAAAGTCTTGAAATATTATATTATATTATATATTATATTGACGACGAAATATACAAGAAAAATTTGAGAAACACAACATTGGAAAACTCCTGATGACAAAATATACATGTCATAGTGCAAAGGCATCATAGTAAAAGAAATGTACATGTAGTAACCATCTTCACTGTGAAAACCACAGTATTACAGAGGGACTCCAAAACAAACTGCAAAAAACCAGACTGTTCCAGTGTATGTTATTTTTACAGACACAAGGTAAATTTAACTAGAGAAAACATCCCTCTTCCTCTGTAAGCCCAACATATTTACAGACGAAAAGTGATAGTGGAACAAACTCATCACCATCCACTATAGCTTTTTTGAAGTTATATGTTTTCTCACAAACAGAGAGATAAGATTGACTGTGATTTGGCTCTGCTTCATCTTAACAAATTCTTCTAGTGGTTCCCAGGAACAAACATTAATATCTATGTTCCCTATAACAACTATTACAGAGACTTCAAACAATTTAGTTTTTTTCTCTGATGGAAATTAAGGGATTTTGTGGACAAAAGGTTCAGAGTCTGTATTCCTATCATTCGGCAGAGGGGCAACAGAAGGTCACGGTATTGGCTTTTTGCCTTTTTTTGGAACTTCAGAAGAACCTGCAAAACAGAAACAAGATGCAGATGTACTATTAAACCATCAAGCCACATGAAAAAAAGACAGCAGTATATTGCTTCATGGACTACATCCACACCTGAGGACCAGGCTTTTTGCTTCACTGCACGCAGATTGTGAACAATGAAGGAGCCTTCTAGAGGTGTCGTGATTTTGGACGCTGCGGGAATACACTCAGCTCTTGGAACTATCGATGCAGAGGGTTGAGGCTCATCACGCAGCAATGGCGTACAAGATGGACGAGGGTCCATGTGTCAACATAACATAGACGAAGAGCAAGGGCCTCGATCTATCTTCATTATATTACTAATGTCATCAAAGGGCTTTCTTCTAGGAGGCATCATGATTACAGAACAGAATTACTATAGAAATCAAAGAAATGAAGTTCTTGAATAAGCAATGCTATGTCTAGAGTAAGAAATCCACTGCACGGTATGGGCTGAATGATTCGTACAGCATGGAAGAAGAAGAAATTTCTACTTCCAGAAGAAACATAGACAAAAAAGAAACATGCACGTATAGCATGACTACGTGCACGTGGCCATCATCTACAGTAATGTATGTGGCCATCATGTACTAATATAAAATTTCTATCAAATTAATAAATCCATTCGGAATCTAGAATTTTATTTTGGGTGCATGAATATGGACAAAAAAAGAAACATGCACGTACATCATGACTACGTGCACGTGACCAAGCTGGAAAGAATGTACAGTAATATAAAATTTCTATCAAATTAATAAATCCGTTCAGAATTTTATTTTGGCCAAGGTCGAAATGATCGGATTCAATTATGTCCCTTGCATGTGCACAGAATCCTGAAAAAAGCACCGTGGAGAATCAAAAATGTGTATGCGAAACTTTTAATATCATTTGAAGGCAAAATAAAAAAAGGAAATTACCAGAGTTCAGGAATTAACTAAATTACCAATAGCAGAATATATTACGAGAGCAAATTACCACAATTGGCCATAGCAAATTACCACAAGAAACTACGACAACAAATTCCATGACGATAGATGTGTTCAGAACAGGCCATCGTACTGCTGGCAGGATCAAATGGAACAACACAAGTCCAGAAGTAGGAAATTACAACAATTCACGAGTTAAATAGGGAAATTACCACAGTTGAGAAATTCGTCGTTTACTGCTGGAAGGATCAGATGGCTCGAACAAAGGCTCGAACAGAGGGACGGTTTAGGCAAATGAACAGACGGCATTACGAGGCATGGTGGCACCACCATTGCTCGAATAGAGGCGCGAGGGACGTTTTAGGCAAACAAACAGCACCCAAAATAATAAACTGAACGAATAGACTAGCGCCACTCACAGAAGAAGAAGACAACGACTTAACTGCGCATGTGCTGAGGCGTGCGGAGGGGACGGTTTAGGCAAATGAACAGACGGCATTACGAGGCATGGTGGTACCACCATTGCTCGAATAGAGGCGCGAGGGACGTTTTAGGCAAACAAACAAACAGCACCCAAAATAATAAACTGAACGAATAGACTAGCGCCACTCATAGAAGAAGAAGACAACGACTTAACTGCGCATGTGCTGAGGCGTGCGGAGTTAAATATGAGCACATGCGACGCGTGCGGAGTTAAATATGAGCACATGCAACACGTGTTAGGTGGCCTTGCCAAAAAACATGCAAGCGATAATGTGGCCTCACCAAAAAATGAAAATTACCATAGTTGAGAAATTCGTCGTTTGCTCTACTGGAAGGATCAGATGGCTCGAATAGAGGAACAGACGGCTCAAACAGATGGATGGTTTAGGCAAATGAACAGGCAGCTCGAACGGAGCGACGGTTTAGGCAAACGAACAGACGGCATTACGAGGCATGATGGTACCAGCATTGCTCAAACAGAGGCCCGAGGGACGGTTTAGGCAAACGAGAAGACAACACCCAAAATAATAAACTGAACAGATAGACTAGCACTACTCATAGAAGAAGAAGACAACGACTTAACTGCACATGTGTTGACGCATGTAGAGTTAAATATGAGCACATGCGACAAGTGCTAGGTGCCTTGAAAACATGCAAGCGATAACGTGGCCTCACCAAAAAACATGCACGCGACACGTGTAAAAAATCAAATTAATAAATCCATATCCATTCGGAATTTTATTTTGGGCGCATATTCAATAGATCTTTTTTTCCCCATTTTTTTGTTTTTTTTGGCGAGGAGGTACCAACAAAGTGACACTCTTATTTTCTATGCCACCACTCCTCTAGTGCCCATTGTCAACAACTGGTTTTTCTCAATTTGAGTCTTGAAAATTATACTAAAGTATGGTTTTTCTCAATTTGAATCTCGAAAATTATACTAAAGTATGGTTTTTCTTGACATTACTCCCACCCCCACTTCCTTTTCCTTCGAAAACCATTTGGACCAACCCACATACCCAAAAGGTCAACGTTGAACATGTGACAAAGGAGTGAAAAAAGCTCCAATAGGCCTTCCATAAATACTAGAGAAAACCACCTTCGCTATTTTAAAAAGTAGAGGTCATATTTTAATACTAGTTTGGTAGCTCAACAAAACATAAATGTCTTTTTAACGTTTGCTAAAAAATTAATCTCTCCTGATTGGGAACGATATTTTAGCATTTCTCTTCTAGGCATGTCTTTATGAATGTGACAACTTTAAAAATTATTAAAATAATAAAAATAATATTAAATATAATTAATGAATCAGAGGAATATCTAGTACTATAATCCAAACATGTTACGAATTTACAAAGCAGGTTTTTACGTGTAAGAAAAAATGATCTCGACTTATTATAAATTTCTCCTAAAACTTATAGAGTGTTTAAGAGATGAGAGAGAGATTTTTCATGACAAAAAAAATTATTCATTCTTAGAATCATTTTTTAGTTGTTAAGTCTTTGACACCCAAAATACAATAATGTGAGCTTATATGATGATTTACTTTAGCTACACTAATAAATCAATGCCTTCACTAAAGTAATTAGTCAAGAATACATATCTAAACATTTCAATTTAGTTAGAAAATAAGGTGTGGACTCAACTTTCAAAACTGCATGATAACAAAACAATGTATGTGAACCCAACTTGCTTATATTTGGATCATCTTGATATGGATCGATTTCTAGGACAATAGAGAAAATAGAAACTTACAAGAAAATAGATTAGTCAACCTAATTAACTCAAAAGACGAGAGATCGTTATAGAAACTGTATTTATATCCTGTTTTTAAATGACTGTTTTATGTCAAGAATGATGGAGAAGCATTTTGATCGTCTTGTGAATGAGGTCGTGGAGACCTAATCTGATAAAGTTGCAACAGCAGACGAAGAGTCAATGGAGGACGACTTGCGTAGCAAGGTCGGCCGAGGTCTTGACCAGCAATTTCAATGGTGAGCTTCCGGTAGTACGGTGGATGAGGGACCAAGAAAGCGGCCTATGAGTGAAGCGTTAGGTGACCTGCGAAGGATCCTAGAGGGTGCTGACCATCTCGTCACCCCAAAGATACCCACACGTGCGTCGTGGAAGATTTGGAACAAGGAGTAAGAGTTGTTTTCTGAATTCGGGCATGGATCTGGTTGATTGACCTTGCTAGTCCTCAATGGATGAGTCTATGGCTCTTTTTATATGGATCCATTGGTTGATCTTACTGATCTTCAATGGAGATTCCATTTTGTTATGAGAATATATTGCCGAGTACTATGAGCTAGGAACCATCAAAAAGGTCCCTTGAGTGGACAGGTGGTGATCGTTCTGGTTGCCAATGATGCCATAGGCACACCGATGAAGGAGAAATTAGAAATTAGGATTCAACCAGATATTTTGGAGGTGTATGATCAGTGACACTATGGTTTCATTAAATTATTGTTTTAAAGACAGCTGATTTTGTGAAAAAGGCAATTTCATATTGGGTGTGTAAGTGGTGTGACTAGTTTTAAGTTTGCATGAAAGCCAGCTAGGGGGCCTGGGAACTCTTTTCCCTGGTACCCAGGACAAAACTTAACCAAATTCTTAAATGGATCCCATCACTACAGTGGTTGGTGGGCGGTTGGCTAACCCACGGGACTTGATGGGCTTAGGCTCTGGACTGATGGATCCCTAAATTAAGACTCAATTCTGTTATGGTACGATAGATGAAGTAAATCCCAGATAAAAATTGTTCTATGGAAAAGAATCAACGGCTGTGCCTCTCAATGAGGAAAAAGCGTTGGTCTCTATGATCCAAGTGCAATCTTTTCCTTGATCTGACTATGGGACTTATGGGTTCGGTCAGATCAGTTCAGTTAGTTCAGGCTTAAAATAATTTAAAGAAAAGAAAGAAGGCTATGCAAGCTCTATGCAAGAAGCCTATGTAAGCTCTATGCATAAGCTTCATGCAAGCTTGCAAGATGCCTATGCATAGATCTTGCATAAGGCTTATGCAAAGCCTATGCATAGAGCTCTATGCATAAAGCTTATACATAAAGCCTATGCATAGAGCTCTATGCATAGATTTTGTGCATAGATCTTGCAATAATCTTATGCATAAACATAAACAAAGGAAAGGAAAAAGAGGGCTTACCTCTTTTTTAAGAAGCCAAAGGAGAGGATTGGTGAAATACCTACAAAACAAAAGAGTAAACAAAGTATTTAACATAAGATTAAGAACTAATGCACAAGCATAGAGAGCTCTCAACATGCACAAAGAGCCAAAAAAAAACCACAAAATCCTAAAAGAACTAAATCCTAAAGAGCCATAAAAACATAATGGAGTAAAAAGGAGGCCCTTACCTCAAAAATCTAGAGTTTTGAGTTATTGACTTGAATAAACCTACAAAATAGCAATAAATCAAAAAGTTAGTAAGTATACTTCATTTTAACATATTAGCTCAAACAAGAGACTAAGTGAAAGAGGATAAGGACAAGAATAGGAAAACAAGGTGAGTTTATTTAACCTAAATCTAGTGGTTTATGTTGCCCTAATCCTAGCTTTTATATAGAAAGCATAATAAAGAGCTTTTATGGAGATCTCTCCATCAAAGCTCTCTATTAGCACTCGTATGCATAGAAATAGGGTTAGGAAAAGGGAAAGGAACGAGAGGGTAAGGGGAGAAAGGGAAGGGAAGGAGAGGGGAAGGGAAATAAAAGCTCACATAGAGAGCTATGTTGAAGCTTTCCATAAAAGCTTATAAAAAAAGAAAGCATTGAAGCTTTCCATGAAAGTTTGGGAGAAAAAAATAAAGGAGAGAGACACTTACCTTTGAGAGGGAGAGAACTTTGATAGAAGAGGTGGAAGGACTTAGTGGGAGGAAGTGTTGCTGAAGCTGTCGTTCTAGCATGTGCAACAAAGAGAGGTAGGTAGAAAGGGATCCCATCGGCGAGAGCAATTTCGGCAAGAGTCTCAGTTTCCAGATTATTGCCCCAACAGTGAAATTTTACTACTAACTTCACTGCTATGCAACAAAATTTCACTGCTGTAAATGCTGCATAGCAGCACCGAAACCCTAGGTAACTTTCTATCTCTGCCAGTTTTGGATAGCTCATGTGTTTTTATACTAACGCATAGTTAGTTTTGTCCTGGTCTCAAATGTCATCATACAGTGTGATTAAGCAATGGAAGCTGGTTTCACACCATGGTTGAGAGAAAAAATTCATTGTATGTGTGATCGATGCAAGAGCCAATATATACGACAATGTCATATAACAATTGAGCATGTCCGAACATATGGGCTCATGAGGCACTTCCCTATCATTCCCCAAAAGGTATTGAGACATTTTGCTATCATTCCTTCCATCCAAAACATGTTTAAATGTAAGGATATTGTAGAAGTCATGACATTGCATGCTACTCATCACTCAGTTGCTGCTGATGGCATCATAAGGATCGTAGCTAATTTATCGGCATGGCGACATGTGGAGCATCAATGGCCAAAGTTTAAAGATGAGCCCTGTCACTTACGTCTTGGCTTGGGCATGGATGGTGTTAAACCATGGCTTCAAGTCCACATCATGGTCTACTTGGGCTATTGTAGTGAATTAGAACCTCCCTCCATGGGTGGCAATTAAGAAAGGTCATATCATGCTTTCTCTCCTTGTACCAGGCAAGTATAAGGTGGCAAAAATGGATGTGTGCCTCGACCCTTTAATTGAGGATCTTAAGACACTATGGTGAGGTATCAAAGTGCATGATGTCTCAAGGCCAATAAATTAGTGTGAGGCGGAGGTGAAATGTAAGATTCCTCCCTCTAGCTTTTGAGGTTTAAAGGTGTAAGAACCTCCCCTTCTGTTCTTGAAATTATTCCCCTCTCTGAAATAGAAGAAAGATCTTGTTTTACCCTGTTTTGGCCTAGAGAGAGATAATCCAAAATTGAGATATCTTTGGATATAAAAATCCTCCTAGTGTCTAAAATGGATTCCCGTGAAACAAAAAATCAAAATGAACTTTCCAATGTGCATTTGGAATTAATTGAAAATGTGTATAAAAGACCTTAGCCTAATGGTCTACATTTTCAGAAATTTTTAGATTATGGTCCAATTAAGGTTCCAATGGGCCAATTGGATTAATCCAAGTGTTGGGATGAGATAAATCCAAAAGAATAAAAGAAAATACCCAAAAATGAGTAAATGCTCACATAAGATGAAGAGCTGACTGAGTACAAGGTTTATTAGTTTAAAACTATGAGATATTACTAAAAAATGAGATATTTTGGAATAATGATGCATTTTTGACACCTTGGTAAGGAGAAGGGGAGTCTTGAGATACATGCCTATTTCACACATGTGGAAGGGTTTTTAATTCAAAAAAATTATGATATTTTAATCTCTCTTGGATCTAACCAAATCAAAATGGGAGCTAAATTGGTCCAAATCTTGTCTAAATTGAGCCAAATTGAACCTGGAAAATTCTAGAACCCAGTTGGACTTGGTTAGTGGCCTCCCTCACCTATAAATAGATTCTTAGTCTTTTGGAAAAAAATCTGTGAGCTATACCATGCCAGTATTACATTAAAATAATCATATTTTCTATTATCCCTTAAACATTTTCTACTTTTGGAGAGCTTGGAGCTTCTCTCTCTCTTCAACAACTCTTGGAGCTTTCTTCTCAACTTACTAAACCAATTGATTGGTTGGGGGGGGGCTTCACTTCTAGATAAAGAAGCAAGCCAAACCTTGAGGTAAGAAAGAATTTTAAGGTTTTTGTTAATATTCTCAAATGATTTCACTTCTCAACCCCTCTCAAGCTTGAGAAGTTTCTAATTAGTTGTTTTTAATGCAAATAAAGCTTTTCCTAAGAATTTTAATGATTAATCACAAAAAAGTTAATCTTTATACTTATTTAGAATGCTTTTTCTGTATATCTCTCTCTCCCAAAAGAATAGTCATTCCTATGGCTAATTCTTTAGAAAAAGAATGCTTCTCATTGATAAATTCTTAATTAAAAACCAAACTCTAAGCTTGTAAAGCTAGAGGATAAGAAAATGGTATTTATGCTTTTATATTAACAAAATAATGGTAAATTCTTTTAGATTATTATAAGTAGTTAAAAAACTACTTTAATTGATTCTAAATGTGACAGAGATAATCCTATCATTTTGGGAAAAGAGGAATAATAGAAATAACATAATCTAGTAGAAATAATCATAATTAAGTTTATGATTATGGCTAAATTTATGATTTAATTTCATGATTTGGATTTAAGTTTAAGAATAGATCTTATATCAAAACTGTATTGCAATGTCTTATTCTTTTTTAGAAAAATTAAAAATTATCAGTAATAGCAGCAAAGCTATGGCAAAAAATTTAGAAAATAATACATATCTTATTTTTATGCATAATGCTAAAAGAGGACTCCCTACCATATTCTAGGATTGGACATCCTATGCAAAAATAATGATTTTTATCATATTTATGAGAAATAATTTTGAAATTATGCATAATTAATTGATTATGAGAGAAGAGTAAATTTTAATAAATTTATTTTTATATAAAAAGAGGAATTCCCATGATAATTGAGATCCAAGTAGTTCAATGGTAAAAGAGGAATTTTTGATAAATTTATTTTATGCAAAAAGAGGAATTCCCATGATTATTGAGATTCAAGAAATTCAATGGAAAAAGAGAAATTTTTAGCATAATTCAAATTATGAGTATTTATTAAAAGTGAAATTTTGAGCATTATTAATTTTATTGGAAAATATGGGTAGAATTGATTTTTAAAAATCCCATGAATCTTTTACTCAAAAGAAGAATATTGAATATATTTCACTTGAGAAATTTGAGAAAGAATATTAAAATATACATCAATGAAAAAGTACCTTTAACTAGGCCAAGCAATTGGCAGAAATTTAGAAAAGTCCCATCGATATCGAAAGTAGAAAATGTTACTAAATCTAGAAAGATGTGAATGCAAAGTGAATAAGATGTGAACACGATGTGATAAGATATGAATGCGATGTGATAGGATGTGAGTGGATGTGATAAGATGTGAGTGGATGTGATAAGATGTGAATGTGATGTGATGTAAATGTATGTGGATGTGAATGTGATGAGATGAGATTAAGATGTGATGATATGTGAAAGGATGTGATGTGATGTAAATGGATGAGAATGAGATGTGGATATGATGTAATGTGGATGGAATGCATGTGATGAGATGTGGATGGGATGTGATGTGATGTGATGAAAATGGATGGGATGGGATGTGATGTGATGAAAATGGATGTGGATGTGAATGTGATGAGATGAGATTGACATGTGATGATATATGAAAGGATGTGATGTGATGTAAACGGATGAGAATGAGATATGGATGTGATGTAATGTGGATTAAATGCATGTGATTTGATGTGGATGCAATGAATGTGATGGATGTGAATAGGTGTGATGGATGTGAATGTGTGCGATGAGATGTGAATGGATGTGAATGTGATGTGATGATATCTAAATGGATGTGATGTGATGTGAATATGATATGATGAGATGTAAATGGATGTGATTATGATGTGATGAGATGTGAATGGATGACATGTGATGTGAACGGATGTGATTTGATGTGATGTGAATCGGGGTAGATGTGAATGGATAAGATGTGATGTGAATGGATGTGATGTAATGTGATGTGGATATGGGTAGATGTGAATGAATGAGAGGTGATAAGGATAGATGTGGATAGAAGTGATGAGATGTAATATGATGTGATTGGATGAGAATGGATAAAGGACCAATGGGAATACATATGATTGGATGTGAAATAAGCAATGTGAATTGATGTAGAAGAATGTGGAATAACGAGAAATGATGTGGAACAATGTGAAAAGATGAGAGTTGGTTAGAAATTGTATTTATGAAAGTTCTTTTTAAATGACTGTTTTATTTCAAGAATGCCGGGAAAGAATTTTGACCATCTTGTGAATGAGGTCGTGGTTGGAGACCTAATTGTGAAAGTTGCAACAGCTGTGACGGAGAGTCAACGGAGGACATCTCGCATAGCACGGTCGACCGAGGTCTTGACCAGCCTCGGTTCGATTTAAATGGTGAGCTTCTGGTACGGTTGATGAGGGACCAAGGAAGCATCCTATGAGTGAAGCACTAGGGTGACCTGTGAAGGAGCCTACAGGGTGCTGACCATACGCTGCTCGGGCTCTGGGTCGCCGAAGATACCCACATGTGCGTCGAGGAAGAAAATGGAACAAGGAGTTAGAACTAGTTGTTTTCTGAACTCGGGCATGGATCTGGTTGATTGTCCTTGCTGGTCTTCAACGGATGAGTACATGGCTCTTTTATATGGATATGTGTCCTTGCTGATCTTCAACAAAGCGTTCATCTGGATTTTCATAAGTGAATATATTTCCAAGTACTATGAGCTAGGAACTATTGAAAAGGCCCCTGAGTGAACAGGTGGTGAGAGCGTTCTGGTTGCCAATGATGCCATAGGTACATCGATGAAGAAATGATTGGAAATTAGAATTCAACCTGGATATTTTGAAGGATTATGATTAGTGATACTATGGTTTCATTAAAAGATTATTTTAAAGAAAGCTGAATTTGTGAAACACGCAATTTCATATTGGGTGTGTAAGTGGTATGACTATCTTGAAGTTTGCTTGAAGCGCCGGCTAGGGGACCTGGGAACTCTTTTCCCTGGTACCCGAGGCAAAACATAACCAAATTCCTAAATGGATCCTATCACTACAGTGGTTGGACGGTTGGCTAACCCATGGGACTGGTGGATGGACTGATGGATCCCTAAAATGAGACTCAATTCTGTGATGGTATGATAGATGAAGTAAATCCCGGATAGTCCTTGTTCTATGGAAAAGAATCAATGGATGTGCCTCTCAATGAGGAAAAAAGCATTGGTCTCTATGATCCAAGTGCAAGTCTCTTCCTTGATCTGACCAGGTGACTTACAGGTTCGGTCGGATCAGTTTGGTTAGTTAAGGCTCTTGACTATGTTAGAATAAAAATATCGTGGAGGAATTGCCCGTGCTTTCTGGGCGAGGGAAGTTTTTTCGGGTTTGGTTTTGGAAGAACCGAGAGATTAGTCTCTTGTCCGGATATTCGTGGTGGGCGAGGCCCCGAGTGAGAGGCTCTGCCCTGCGCAAGAAGTGCTACTTCCGCTGCTGCTAGCACCCCCGAATTCGTTGCGCGGAGGGGGCACGGATCTTTCAGCTAGTATCAGAGCGAATTGGCTAAAGTGGATCAACCAAGAAGCAAGAAATGTCAAAATTTTATGAAGTACCAATAAAAGATTATAATTGTGTGATGAAATTCATACAAATTAATATTCAGAATAAAGACTCATAAATTGGTAATTGGGTCTTCAGATGGAAGTACCGCAATTGTATGGAATCCCTGACTTGCTTGAGGCCTAGATATGATGGTATTTACCTTATAACTCCAAGTACCATGACTACTCGTATATACCGTGGGTATATCTGTAGCTCTTTACCAACAATATATATGAGTAAATCTAAGACCTTGAAATTATAAGAAAAAATGCTATCCAGATGATGAATTCGAATGCTGGTTGATATGATTTTAGAATTTTAGTTGAGAATTGATGAGTTGATTTGGATTCTGATTGAAAGATAATGATTCCTGAATTCTGGTTGAAAGAAGATAATTTGAACAAAGCCACAATGAGGATGAATGGGACGAATCCCAATGAGGATGTTAGTAACTGGAATGACGATATGACTTCAGCAAATCACTATGAGATTAGTGGATTGTGCTGACAGATTGCTTTGCTGTTTGACCCCAGTGGATCTAATTAAGGGATGACAAATTGAGAACCTGCATAACTGAAATTTCTGTGGAGGAATGTTCAGATGGAGTTTCCGGTCTGATGGACCATTATTGTGTAAAGAATATGAATGAATTATTCTCTGATAATGAGTTCTGTATGTTCTTCTTATAGAAGGGATCTTTATCCCAGGATTCTGTGGGAGATTGACCAATCTAAAGAACCCTAGAATCAGTTGGATCTAAAGTCGGATTTGCATTATAAATAAAGGGACTTAACAAAAAATTTCGTATTGATAGGATCATGGATCGAGGTCATCGTGGTAGGAATGTTAAGATGAGGAAAAGCTCGACTCGGATGTTCGTAAAACTCTTGCAGCCTAGACCTTTCAAGGGTGAAGGGGAAAACTTGGGTGAGGCTGTGGAGAAGTGGATCAAAGCAATGGAAGAATACTTCGATGACACCGGGTACAATGAGAAGAGTAAAATAGCTCTTGCAAGACTGAAGATAGTAGAAACAACTAGAGTGGCATGGAGAAACCACTGCGAAACAAACCGTCTGGATCGGAACACCCAGACCTGGAATGATCTCAAGATTTACCTAAGGAAGAGATTTTGTCCTCCCGGCTTCTTGGAAACCAAGATGAATGAATTATTAGAGTTAACCCAGGGGAGCAAAACTATTGAAGTGTATCACCAAGCGTTCGCTCTCCTCCTCAAGTACTCGCCACTGCTGGACAAAGAACAGCTGATGGTGGCCAGGTCCATTCGGGGATTGAACGAACCTTTGAATATCCTAGTGAAGAATGCCAAGCCAGTTTCCATGGTCGAAGCAGTAAGGATGGCAAAGGATTTCGCCAAGGCCTTTGATGTCAAGGTCCCACCGAAGCCAACACCATCATCTTTCAAAAGATTTCTAGCTTTGGAAGGTGATTCCGACTTTCCACCGCCTAAGAGACAATAAGGTCAAACTCAAGATATGAAAAGTTCCACAATAGAAGAAAGGTCCTTTTCCCAGAACTCAATCCCCTGGAATTCAACTTCAGAAGTTCCACCCTTGATGAACAAAGAAGTGAAATGCTATAACTGTCAAGGAATTAGACATCGCAGTATGGATTGCCCAACTCCTTTTGGATCAAGGTTTTCGGGGCAGGGAAGTCATGCACCAAGATTCCAAACTCCATCTCCTTCCTTCCAGAGTAATCAGGTTCCTTTCCGTCAAAATCAAGGAAATCCCAGAGGTAGACCCTCTAACCAACCCTCAGTTTCAATCCAAAGAAATGCAAGACCTCCACCTCAGAATAGGGGAAGTCAAAGAGAGATGTTCCCAAATCGGCCATCCACTTCCAAGGTAGTAACACTGGAAGTCATTGAAGAAGAAGATGATGAAGGAGATTATACTCCACCTGCGAGATGAGGACATCTCACGTTTTTTAAGTAGGGTAGGATGTAAGATTCCTCCCTCCAGCTTTTGAGGTGTAAAGGTGTAAGAACCTCCCCTTCTGTTTTTGAAATTATTCCCCTCTCTGAAATAGAAGAAAGATCTTGTTTTACCCTGTGTTGGCCTAGAGAGAGAAAATGTCTAGAGAGAGAATCCAAAATTGAGATATCTTTGGATATAAAAATCCTCCTAGTGTCTAAAATGGATTCCCTTGAAATAGAATTTCAAAATGAACCTTTCAATGTGCATTTGGAATTAATTGAAAATGTGTATAAATGACCTTAGCCTAAGGGTCTACATCTTCAGAAATTTTGATTATGGTCCAATTAAGGTTCCAATGGGCCAATTGGATTAATCCAAGTGTTGGCATGAGATAAATCCAAAAGAATAAAAGAAAATACACAAAAATGAGTAAATGCTCATCATATTCATGAGAAATAATTTTGTAATTATGCATAATTAATTGATTATGAGAAAAGAGTAAATTTTGCTAAATTTATTTTTATATAAAAAGAGGAATTCCCATGATAATTGAGATCCAAGTAATTAAATGGTAAAAGAGGAATTTTTGATAAATTTAATTTATGCAAAAAGAGGAATTCCCATGCTAATTGAGATCCAAGAAATTAAATGGGAAAAGAGAAATTTTTAGCATAATTCAAATTATGAGTATTTATGAAAAGTGGAATTTTGAGCATTATTAATTTTATTGGAAATATGGGTAGAATTGATTTTTGTAAATCCCATGAATCTTTTACTCAAAAGAAGAATATTGAATATATTTCACTTGAGAAATTTGAGAAAGAATATTAAAATATCCATCGAGAAAAAGTACCTTTAACTAGGCCAAACAATTGGCAGAAATTTAGAAAAGTCCCATCGGTATCGAAAGTAGAAAATGTTACTAAATCTGGAAAGATGTGAATGCAAAGTGAATAAGATGTGAACGATGTAATAGGATGTGAATGCGATGTGATAGGATGTGAGTGGATGTGATAAGATGTGAGTGGATGTGATAAGATGTGAATGTGACGTGATGTAAATGTATGTGGATGTGAATGTGATGAGATGAGATTCTACACAAGTTCAGGAAGAGGACGAGGTAGAGGAGACCGTGGACGCGGTCAAGGAGGTGGCCGAACAGGTAATCAGAATTATGGCCAGCAGCAACAACAACAACAGTCCCAGAATTCACAACAACAACAACAACACGCAAGTGGAAGAGGCCAATTCAGAGGCAGGGGGAGTCAAAGAGGTCGTGGAAATTGGCAAAAGCAGTATAATGATACACGTGGATGCTTTTATTGTGGTAAGCCTGGACATGTGCAGGCAGATTGTTATAAGAAGCAGGCTGACATGCAAAATGGAAAATTACAGCAAAACAACTATGCATCCTAGAAACAATGAGGATAATGAAAGGTTGTTTGTTATGCAGCATGTCGTTAATGCCATGTCTGAAAATGTTGAAGCAGCACATAAAGATGATGTATGGTACATTGATTTAGGTGCTTCGAACCACATGACAAGTCATGGGGAGTGGTCAGGGATTTAATATTCACGTGATCACAAGATTTTTTGTGATAATAACACATGTGAACAAGTTATTCACATGTTCTCATGTTACCGTTCACAAAATAACAGGTCACTTGCCATTTGGGAACCCCTTAAAAGCTTGGCTACACATGGGAATAAGCTATTCACATGTTCTCATGTTACCATCTTCACATAATAGTAGGTCAGTGGCCACCTAAGAAGATTTTTTATGCCCGACAAAGATAATTTTTTTAGGCCCTTGTGAAAGCTTTGTGAATATAACATGTGATCACAAGATTTTTTGTGTTATTAACATGTTCACATGTTCTCGTTTACGTCAGTGAAATCCCTGGGAGTGGTTCAAGGAGATGAAAAACCTTGAAAGACCAGGTTTTGTGGAAACAGGGGATGACACTGCTCATCCAATTGCCCATGTTGGAGATGTGCCATTGTCTATGTAGGATGGCAAAGTGAAGTACCTTGCAGATGTACTTCATGTTCCGAACATAACAAAGAATCTAGTTTCACTTGGCGAGATGATTGAGCAGGGTTTGCAGGTTTGGTTTAACCCTGATGGTTGTTATGTTGAAGACTTTAAAGACAAGTGCAGGTTGGTTGCAAAAGGCAACAGAGTGGGCAAAATGTAAACATTGAATGTAAACATGCCTGAAGTGAGTGCTGCGATGTTTGCAAATGGTTCACAAATTGTTGCAGACACAGACATTTGGCATAAAAGAATTGGACATGTGAATGTGCAGAGAATGAAGTCTATGCAGACTAAAGAAATTGTGACAGGGCTGCCAAAGTTTAAAGTTGAAGGTATGCAGAGAATATGTGAAGCATGCCAATTTGGAAAGCAAACAAAGCATGTATTTCCACGTAACAGATATGTGAGCAAAAATGCACTAGATGTTGTGCATTCAGATGTATGGGATCCTACAAAGACCATGTCTATGGGAGGCTGCAGGTAGTATGTGACATTTATTGATGACCACACAAGGAAAGTGTGGGTATAGTTCACTTTCAGAATTTCAGAGTTATGGTTGAAAAGCAAACAGGGAAATATGTAAAGTGCCTAAGGTCAGATGGAGGGGGAGAGTACTTCTCCAATGAGTTCTCTGAATTTTTGAAGAAAAATGGTATTCAGAGACAGTTTACATGCAGATACATGACTCCGCAGCAAAATGGAGTTGTTGAGCGGAAAAACAGGGACATTGCTGAGATTGCGCGATGGAAGAGAAGAATATGCCGCATAGCTATTGGGCTGAGGCTGTTTCTACAGCAGTTTACATCATGAACAGGACTCCAACTGCAGCCATACATGATGTAACTCCCAGAGGAGAGGTTTACTGGCAAAAAACCTGATTTGTCTCATCTAAAAGTTTTTGGATGCATTGCATATGTACATGTGCCAGATGAGCTGAGAACTAAGCTGGATCCAAAAGCTAAAAAATGTATGTTTATTGGATATTCCCTTGAGCAAAAGGGATACAGGTGTTATAATCCTGATACACGTGAGTTGAGGGTAAGCAAGGATGTTGTCTTTGATGAGATGAGCAGCTGGTATGCTGCTGAAAAAGAAGCTGTTGGGGCTGATGTGAATGGAAATGTGGTTGCACAGAATGCAAGTCAGCAATCACAGTCTTTGAGTGGACCAGGAGAGTCCTCATCTAGTGGTTTAGTTGATAGACCATGGAGTGGTAGGCTGCAACATAATACCAGTCCTGCAAATGTGATTAGTACATCACATAAAGGCAAAGAGAAAGTGGTTGAGCCCCCTAATATGCCTGACATTTTTGTAGGAGAGATGAGCCTTGATGAGGAGCTTGGGATCCCAGCTATGAGAACACCTGGTGTAAAGAAGGCTATGGAAGCCATGAATGCAAAGCTACAAAGATCTGGGAGAGTGAAGAATCCTGTGCAGAGGTTTACCTATGATGGTTATGTGGCACATCACTATGCATACATGGCAAAGGTTGTGCAGGTTGTAGAGCCCACATGCATTGATGAGGCTGTTGGAAATGTGTGTTGGGAGAAATCTATTGATGAGGAGATGGATGCACTATATGGAAATGAGACTTGGGATTTAGTGCAATTGCCTGAAGGCAAGAAAGCCATTGGATGCAAGTGGGTGTACAAAGTAAAACATAACAGTGATGGAAGCATAAGCAGGTACAAGGCTAGATTGGTAGCCAAAGGATATGTGCAAACATATGGCATTGATTATGAGGAAACTTTCAGCCGAGTTGCCAAGATGGCAACAGTGAGAGTTGTGATAGCAGTGGCTGCGTCAAAGCAATGGTCTGGATGTAAAGAATGCATTCTTGCATGGGGATTTGTAGGAAGAGGTGTATATGTTGCAGCCACCTGGTTATGAGGATGTGAGTCACCCCGAGCATGTTTGCAGGTTGAAGAAAGCCTTGTATGGCTTAAAACAAGCACCAAGAGCATGGTTTGACAAGATTTTTGAATATCTTGTCACTATTGGATTTCATGTAGCCAATGCAGATTTCTCGCTGTATGTGAGATACAGTGATAGAGGGGTTGTGCTTGTTGTCATCTATGTAAATGACTTGATCAGTACGGGGGACCATGATGCAGAGATCTTTGATGTAAAGATCTTGCTTAGACAGAAGTTTGAGATGAAGGATCTAGGGGAGCTCAGATATTTCTTGGGCATTGAGGTGATTAGGTCACCACATGGTATTGGATTAGTGCTGCAGAGACAATATGGCTTGGACATGTTGTCCAAGTATGGTATGACAGGCTGTAAGCCTATCTTAGTGCCATTGGATTAGAATGGCAAGTTGAGTGTAGATTCAGGAGGGATTTTGGAGGATCCTATTATGTATAGGCGCATAGTAGTTGATCTACATGGCGAGATTTGAGCTATGCTGTTGGGTTGGTGAGTCAGTTTATGCAGGTTCCTCAGAAGCCACATTTTGGATGCATTGAGATGCATACTGAGGTATGTGAGGTCTACTTTGCATTGTGGACTATTTTATGAAACTGGGACAGAGATATGTGTACATGGATACACAGATGTTAATTGGGCTGGTAGTATCTCAGATAGAAGATCTACTAGTGGCTTCATGTTTTCTTTGGGGAGTGCTGCTGTGACTTGGAGCAGCAAGAAGCAGCCTACGGTTGCTCTATCCAGTATAGTGGCCAAGTACAGAGATGCTGTTATGGCTATGTGAGGTAGCTTGGTTGAGAAAGCTACTTGCAGATTTGGGTCTATCAGTGGATAGACAAGTTGTCATTTTCTGTGACAACATTAGCAGTTACATTTGGCCAGGAACCCAGTTTTTCATGCTCGTACGAAGCATATAGAGGTCCACTACCATTTTGTCAAAGAGAAGGTCTTGGCAGGAGACGTTGACCTTGTTTATGTGAGCACACAGGATCAGGTCGCTGACATCTTCACCAAAGCATTGGGTACAGAGAAGCTCCGTAGATTTAGGGCTTCGCTTGGTGTACATGAGATGGAGCTGAGCTCGAGGGGGAGTGTTGAGATATCGAGCTCATCTAGTGAGGCGGTGGACACTGATGACCTGCTTGGGGGATAGGCCCCACACTTACACCACTGGCATGGTTGGTGAGATCATGGGTGATATGCGGCCAGTGGGATGACAGGTTGTGTGACAGCCATTCTAGAGACTAGCATAGTTATAGCGCCAGCTCATTTAGTTGGGTTCACACTATAGAGAATCCTAGTATGTATTTGGTGGTCGAGTACCTTTTCATATGTGTACTCTTATCTTTGTATATGGTGTGTTGAGTGTTAAGTGAAGAAGAAGAAGATTTTCAGCCTCTCATCTTGTGTGTTCTCTATTAAGGTTTTGTGAGTGTGTGTGTGCTTACAAGAGCTCAAGCTCTCTTCTCCCCTGCATCTTTTCCACTACTTGTTAATGTTGCAACAGCTGACGGAGAGTCAACGGCGGAGGACGTCTCACGTAGCACGGTCGGCTGAGGTCTTGACCAGCCTCGGTTCAATTTTTTTAAATGGTGAGCTTTTGCTATGGTGGCTGAGGTCTTGTGACCAGCCTCAGTTCGATTTAAATGGTGAGCTTTTGCTACGGTGGATGAGGGACCAAGGAAGCGGCCTATGAGGAGTGAAGCACTAGGTGACCTGTGAAGGAGCCTAGAGGGTGCTGACCATATGGTGCTCGGGCTCTGGGTCGCCAAAGATACCCACACGTGCAATGAGGAAGAAAATGGAACAAGTAGTTAGAGTTTTTTTCTGAACTCGCGATGGATCTGGTTGATTGTCCTTGTTGCTGGTCTTCAAATGGATGAAACCATGGCTCTTTTATATGGATCTGTTGGTTGATCTTGCTGATCTTCAACGGAGAGTCCATTTGGATTTTCATAAGTGAATATATTTTTGAGTACTATGATCTAGGAACTATTGAAAAGGCCCCTGAGTGAACAGGTGGTGAGAGCGTTCTGGTTGCCAATGATGCCATAGGTACACCGATGAAGGAATGATTGGAAATTAGAATTCAACCTAGATATTTTGGAGGATTATGATAAGTGATACTATGGTTTCATTAAAAGATTGTTTTAAAGGAAGTTGAATCTGTGAAACAGGCAATTTCATATTGGGTGTGTAAGTGGTATGACTATCTTGAAGTTTGCTTGAAGCGCTGGCTAGGAGGCCTGGGAACTCTTTTCCCTGGTACCCAAGGCAAAACATAACCAAATTCCTAAATGGATCCTATCACTACAGTGGTTGGGTGGTTGGCTAACCCATGGAACTGGATGGGGTTAGGCTGGACTGATGGATCCCTAAAATGAGACTCAATTCTGTTATGGTATGATAGATGAAGTAAATCCTGGATAGTCCTTGTTCTATGGAAAAGAATCAATGGCTGTGCCTCTCGATGAGAAAAAAAGTGTTGGTCTCTATGATCCAAGTGCAAGTCTCTTCCTTGATCTGACCATGTGACTTACCGGTTTGGTCGGATTAGTTTGGCTAGTTAAGGCTCTTGACTACGTTAGAATAAAAATATCCTCGAGGAATCGCCCGTGCTTTCTGGGCAAAGGAAGTTTTTTCGGGTTTGGTTTTGGAAGAACCGAGGGATTAATCTCTTGTCTGGATATCCGTGGGGCGAGGCCCCGAGTGAGAGGCTCTACCTTGCGCAAGAAGTGCTACTTTCACTACTAGCACCCCCGAATTCGTTGCATGGAGGGGGCAAGGATCTTTCATGAAAGGAGTTTTGCTTTGGAGGACACATGACTTTCTCGGTTCTCGGAGTGCTAATCAAGTACATACTTGAACTGGATAGCTTTAAACTTTAAACCTTATATCTCTACCTCTCAATCATCTCAATTTTAAAACAGGTTTGGCAACCTCTGTACATCATGTATTTTCGATTTGTGGACCATCACTTGGTTTTCGGAAAGACCCTCTATACTAAAGAAGGTGGTGTATGACAACCATCATCGATTTCTCCCTCCTTCACATCCCAAGTATGCGCCACATGATGTCTGACCACTATAATGACAGGAAGAGATTTGTTTGACACATGGAGAAGCACCCCCCCCGATGGGATGTCTAGACACTCAATATTTGTAAGGTCTCCCGCTTCCGAAATAGGGGAAACCTTTAAGATAGTCTACTAATTCTAACTTAAGGTAGTTTCCTACTCATCGACACCTTGACCATGTAAGATACAAGGATACGATTAGTAGGTATGACCTAGTTCTATCTCGCAGCAGGGGGAGCATGGTCTTTTTAGGGCCTTCTATTCCCATAGGTGATTCATGCTTGCTTATGTCAAATTTGAATTTGTTGTGTTGGGGACTATGGCAACAACAGGTTTTCCTAGTCAAACTTAACAAAGCTGTTGAACCTAGTAAAGAAACATATCCCTCTTGTTGGCTCCAAGAATTCTCTGACATCTTTCCTATGACAAGCTCACAGGGTTACCACCTCCTCGAGAAGAAATTGAGGTGATCACTGGTGCTCAACCTGTCTCAATAAAATGTCTCTTCCTGAATCCATTGAACTTAAAGAGAAACTTTCCCAACTCATTGAGCAAGGATTCGTACATCCTGGCAGCTCTCCTTGGGGAGCACCCGTTCTTTTCCAAAAAAAGAAGGACGGTACTCTTCAACTCTACATAGATTATCGGGGGTTAAATCAAGTCACCATCAAGAATAAGTATCATATACCCCGCATCAACGAGCTTCTTAATAGACTTCATGGGGCCAAAGTTTTCTCAAAAATAGACTTAAGGTCTAGTTATTACCAAATTAGCGTCAGGGAAGCATATATACCCAAAACAACTTTCAATACCTGTTATGGCCACTATGAGTTTACTGTAATCTCATTCGGGTTCACCAATGCTCCTGCAACCTTGAATCGCCTAATGCAAGATATATTCCGTCCTTACTTGGATGAATTTGTGCTTGTTTTCTTTGATGACATCTTAGTATACTCCAACTTGGTTTGAAGAGCATGAGGAGCATGTGCGTAAAGTTCTGCAATTGCTACGTAGACATAAAATCTATGCCAAGAAGATCAAATGTACCTTCTTTACTCATCAGATTGAGTATCTTGGATTCATTATCTCCCAAGATGGTATCTCAGTGGATCCCACCAAGTTCAAGGATATATTAGAATGGCCATCCCCTAAATCAGTCCGCGAAGTTCTTGGATTTTTGGGAATCACAGGATGGTATAGAATTTTCATCAAAGATTATGCCTTGGTAGCTGCACCCTTGACAGATCTTCTTAAGAAGGATTGCAAAATAGTGTGGTTGCCAATCCATCAAGTCAGCTTTGACAAGCTCAAAGCCATTATTACCTCAACGCCAGTCCTGAAACTTCCTGATTTCACCAAGGAATTTGAGGTGGTTACTGATGCCAGTAGTCTAGCACTTGGTGGTGTCTTAGGACAAGAAGGGATACCATTGGTTTATACTTCTTGAAATCTAAAGAAATATAAAGTAAATTATCCCACCCATGATTTAGAGCTCTTAGCAGTTGTTCATTGCCTCAAATTATGGAGACATTATCTCTTGGGGGGAAAATTCCAGCTCGTAAAACTGACCACAAGAATCTAAAGTGGATCTTCACCCAACCTAACCTCAACATGAGGTAGAGAAGATGGATTAAAATCCTACAAAAATATGACTTTGACATCAAATTCCGTCTTAGGAAAGATAATGTGGTAGCGGATGCACTCAGCCCCGTAAATCCTTCTTGAGTGCAATTTTGATGCCAAAATACTAGACAAGGTCAAATAAGTCTCGTCTCGTGATCCTAATTACCAAAGGATGGTGAAGTTAGTAGAAGAAGGAGGAACTTCAAAAAAAAGAAAAATCTAATCAAAGGGTACTTTATCCATGAATGGGAATCTTTACTTCAATCAAAGACTATGTATTCCTAAGGATCTAGATCTAAAGAGGCTAATCCTCCATGAAGCTCACGATAGCCCCATTGCAGGGCATCCAAGCTATGCAAAAACATTGAATGCTGTAAGGAGGAGCTATCATTGGGCAGGCTTGAAAAATGATGTCCTTTGGTACTTGAAGCAATGTCTCTCATGTCAAATAATCAAAGCTGAAAGAGTCAAGATGCCTGGGAAGCTTCAACCCTTGGATATCCCCCAAATGAAATGGGAATGCATAAGCATGGATTTTGTCACAAGTCTCCCCACTGTACAAGGAGGATATGATTCCATATTAGTGGTGGTGGACTTGCTTACCAAAGTAGATCATCTTATACCAGCAAAGAAAACCTTCAAAGCTTCTGATGTTGCCCGGTTATTCGTCAAAGAGGTCTTCAAGCTTCATGGTCTTCTGAAGAGGATAGTCAGTTCGGGATTATGATTTCACTTCAAAGTTTTAGCAGTCCTTATTTCAGGCCTTGGGAACTCAATTTTGCTTTAGCACAACTTTTCATCTAGAGACCGATGGCCAGACTGAGACAGTCAACCAAGTAATTGAAGACATTCTTAGGGCATATTGTGGACGGGAACCAAGAAGATGGATTTAATACCTTCCTTGTAAGATCCCTGTCCCCACCACGCAACAAATTCAGGGGTGCTAGCAGCAGAAGTAGCAGTTCTTGCGCGGGGCAGGGTCCCACACTCGGGGCCTCGCCCACGAATATTCGGACAAGAGACTAATCCATCGATTTTTCCAAAACTGAACCCGAAAAAACTTCCTTTGCCCGAAAAGCACGAGCGATTCCACCAGGATAACTTTTCCCTAACGTAGTCAAAAGCCTTAACTAACTGAGCTCATCTGACCGAACCCATAAGTCCCATAGTCAGATTAGGGAAAAAGACTGTACTTGGATCATAGAGACCAATGCTTTTTTCCTCATTGAGAGGCATAGCCATTGATTCTTTTCCATAGAACAATTTTTGTCCAGAATCTACTTCATCTATCGAACTAAACAAAAATTGACTCTCGATTTACGGATCCATCAGTCCAGCCTAACCCCATCCAGTCCCATGGGTTAGCCAATCGCCCAACCACTGTCGTGATGGGATCCAATTTAGAATTTGGTTAGGTTTTGTCCCGGGTACCAGGGAAAAGAGTTCCCAAGTCCCCTAGCCGGATATTGATGCAAATTTAACATTAGTCATGCCACTTACACACCCAATATGAAATTGACTTTTTCACAGATTCAGCCATCTTTAAAACAATCATTTAATGAAACCATAGTATCATTGATCACAATCCTCCAAAATAACCGATTGAATCTTAATTTCCAATCATTCCTTCATCGGAGTATCTATGGCATCATTGGCAACCAAAACACTCACCACCTGTCCACTCAGGGGCCTTTTCAATAGTTCCTAGCTCATAGTACCCGGCAATATAATCACTTATTATAAAATCAAGATGGAACCTCCGTTGAAGATCAGTAAGATCAACCAACAGATCCATATAAAAGAGCCATAGACTCATCCGTTGAGGACCAGTAGGGTCAATCAACTAGATCCATGCCCGGTTTCAGAAAACAACTCTTACTCCTTGTTCCAATATCTTCCATGACGCACGTGTGGGTATCTTCGGTGACCTAGAGCCCGAGCACCGTATGGTCAGCACCCTCTAGGATCCTTCGCAGAGGTCACCTAGCGCTTCACTCATAGGCCGCTTCCTTGGTCCCTCATCTACTGTACCGGAAGCTCACCATTTAAATCAAACTGAGGCTGGTCGACCATGCTACACGAGACATCCTCCGTTGACTCTCCGTCAGCTATTGCAACTTTATCAATTAGGTCTCCACGACCTTAATCACAAGACAGTCAAAATGCTTCCCCAGCATTCTTGACATAAAACAGTCATTTACAAACAGGTCACAAATACAGTTTCTATAATGAACTCTCGTCTTTCCACATTATCCCTCACATCAGTCCACATTACTTATTCCACATTCCATTCATATGTGTACTCATTCTCATCCAATCACATCATTTTCCATCTCATCACATCAGATTCATTCACATCACATATCATTTATTCACATCCCAATTCACATGTCATCACATCTCATCCATTCACTCATATCGACGTCGCATCATTTCACATACACATTGGCATTCATACATACATATCCATATCCACATCCACATTCATACATCCACATCCACATCCACATCCATACATCCATTTCCACATCCACATCCACATCCATATATCCATTTTCACATCCACATTCATACATCCACATCCCCATTCACATTCATACATCCACATCCACATTCACATTCATACATCCACGTCCACATCTACATTCATACATCCACACATCTATTTCCACATCCACATTCATACATCCACATCCAAATCCACATCCATACATCCATTTCCACATCCACATCCACATCCATACATTCACATCCACATCATCCATTCATCCATCTACATCAACCCACATCATTCACACATCAAACCACATCATCCATACATCAATCTACATTAATCTACATCATTCACACATCAAACCACAACATCCATTCACATCCGATAACCTATTTTTCCTATATAATCATACATCTCTAGTACTATCCCACACTTATCTCTAGGAGGCTTCATAAATTTTTCTCTCTTATCTTCCTTGAGAATGGGTTCTCAAAATCATAGGAGTCGAAAACGTGATAGGACTAATACTTTGGGTATCATAATGTTTGTTAAAAATCCCCATGCCATCATACCCAAACATGCTCCGATGGTGACCAAACTTTGCAAGCATGTGGGGGGGACCCACCCCCACATGCTTGCGAAGCATTAGGACCTCAATGGAGTCTTCTTGGGCCCTTTTATTTGGCAATTTAAGGGAGTCAAACCTTTTCTCTTAAGAAGAAACGTTTTCTAATTTGAAGCTTCAAAACGGCTACTTTATTCGAATTTGAATTTTGGGGGGGAAATGGAATTTAAAATCTAGCGGGGATAAAACCATATCATGTAACATATCTATGGAAAGCTCTTGATGCGTCGGATCGGTAATCTCCGCTCAAATCGGAGCTTGTATGTAGAAGTTATGGAGGTCCGAAAATTGTAAAATTGCCCCCCCTTTTTTTGGGGGGGAAAAGTGCACCCTTTGACCACTCTTACACCTCTCTTAACCACCCATGGTTTTTGCTTACATGGCGGGCTCCTATTTGTCAAAAAGTTAAATGTTTCCATAACCTCATGGCAAATTAAAGGGCCCAAAAAAACTCCATTGAGTTCCTAATGTTTGGTCACCATCGGAGCATGTTTGGGTAGGGTCCCCCCCACATGCTTGGGTAGGGTCCCCCCCACATGCTTGTGAAGTTTGGTCACCATCGGAGCATGTTTGGGTATGATGGCATGGGGATTTTTAACAAACATTATGATACCCAAAGTATTATAAGAATCCAAAATCCATGAAAATTAACTAAAATGGAATGATCCTCAATAATTAAAAAACTCATAATGATAAAAAACATCAACTGATGTATTAGTTGATGTTTTTATCATTATGAGTTTTTTAATTATTGGATCATTCCATTTTAGTTGATGTCATGGATTTTGGATTCTTATAATACTTTGGGTATCATAATGTTTGTTAAAAATCCCCATTCGGTGCTAATTGCTAACCCAAACATGCTCCGATGGTGACCAAACTTTGCGACCATGTAGAGGTGGCCCCCCCCACATGCTTGAAAAGTTTGGTCACCATTGGAGCATCGTTGGGTACGATGGAATGGGGAAGAGAGGGATTTTCCATGACGTCTCAAGCACCAAGAAACTTGAAAAATTCACACTTGGCGCTAATTGCTAATCCAAACATGCTCCGATGGTGACCAAACTTTGCATGTGGGCGTGATCCAATCTCACATGCTTGCAAAGTTTGGTCACCATCGGAGCATGTGTAGTTACGATGGCATGGAGAAGAGCGGCATTTTCCATGGCCTCTCAAGCACCAAGAGACTTGAAAAATCATCACTGTTGGGGGCTAATTGCTAATCCAAATATGCTTCGATGTGGTGACCAAACTTTGGGAGCATGTGGGGGTGGGTCCCCCCCACATTCTCAAAAAGCTTGGTCACCATCGGAGCATGTTTGGGTATGATGGCATGGTGAAGAGCAGGATTTTCCATGGCCTCTCAAGCAGCAAGAGACTTGAAAAATCCACACTGAGCGCTAATTGCTAATCCAAACATGCTCCAATGGTGAAGAAACTTTGCAAGCATGTGAGGGAGACCCACCCCCACATGCTCGCAAAGTTTGGTCACCATCAGAGCATGTTTGGGTACGATGGGATGGGGAAGAGCGAGATTTTCCAAGGCCTCTCAAGTACCAAGAGAATTGAAAATTCTACACTAGGTGGTAATTGCTAATCTATCCATGCTCTGATGTGGTGACCAAACTTTAAGAGCATGTGGGGGGCACCCACCCCCATACGCTTGCAAAGTTTGGTCACCATCACGGAGCATGTTTGGGTATGATGGCATGGGGAAGAGCGTGATTTTCCATGACATCTCAAGCACCAAGAGACTTGAAAAATCTACATTAGGCGCTAAAATTGCTAACCCAAACCTGCTCCCATGGGGATAAAATTTTGCAAGCATGTGGGGGGGACCCACCTCCACACGCTTGCAAAGTTTTTTCACCAATCGGAGCATGTTTGGGTACGATGGCATGGGGAAGAGAGGGATTTTCCATGGCCTCTCAAGCACCAAGAGACTTGAAAAATCATCATTGGGCGCTAATTACTAATCCAAACATGCTCCAATGGTGACCAAACTCTGCAAGCATGTGGGGGTTGGTCCCCCCCACATGATCACAAAGTTTGGTCACCATTGGAGCATGTTTGTATATGATGGCATGGTGTGAAGAGTAGGATTTTCCATGGCCTCTCAAGCACCAAGAGACATGAAAAATCCACACTGGGTGCTAATTGCTAATCTAAACATGCTCCAATGGTGAGCGGACTTTTTTAGCATGTGGGGGGAGACCCACCCCCACATGCTCGCAAAGTTTGGTCACCATCGGAGCGTGTTTGGGTGTGATGGCATGGGGAAGAGCGGGTTTTTTCATGGCCCCTCAAGCACCAAGAGACTTGAAAAAATTGCACTGGGCGCTAATTGCTAACCTAAACATGCTCCGATGGTGAAACTTTGCAAGCATATGGGGGTGGGTCCCTCCCACATGCTTGCAAAGTTTGGTCACCAATCGGAGCATGTTTGGGTACAATGGCATGGGAAAGAGCGGGATTTTCCATGGCCTCTCAAGCAAAAAGAGACTTGAAAAATCCGCACTGGGCACTAATTGCTAATCCATACATTCTCCGATGGTGACCAAACTTTGCGAGAATGTGGGGGTGGGCCCCCCCTCATTCTTGCAAAGTTTGGTCACCATCGGAGCATATTCGTGTACGATGGCATAGGGAAGAGAGGGATTTTCCATGGCCTCTCAAGCACCAAGAGACTTGAAAAATCATCACTGGGCACTAATTTCTAATCCAAAAAAGCTTCGATGGGCAACAAACTTTGGGAGAATGTGGGGACGGGCCCCCCCAGATGCTCGCAAATTTTGGTCACAATCGGAGCATGTTTGGGTACAATGGTATAGGGAAGAGCGAGATTTTCCATGGTGTCTCAAGCACCAAAAGACTTGAAAAATCATCACTTGGGGCTAATTGCTAGTCCAAATATGCTTTGATGGTAACCAAACTTTGTAAGCATGTGGGATGGGACCCACCCTCACATGCTCGCAAAGTTTGGTCACCATCGGAGCATGTTTGGGTACGATGGCATGGTGAAGAGCGCGCTTTTCCATAGCCTCTTAAGCACCAAGAGACTTGAAAAATCCGCACTGGGAGCTAATTCCTAATCCAAACATGCTATGATGGTGACCAAAATTTGCAAGCATGTGGGGGGGACCACCCCCACATGCTCACAAAGTTTGGTTACCATCGTTTGGGTACGATGGCATGGGGAAGAGCAGGATTTTCCATGGCCTCTCAAGCACCAAGAGACTTGAAAAATCCGCACTGGGTGCTAATTGCTGACCCAAACATGCTTCAATGGTGACCAAACTTTGCAAGCATGTGGGGGGGACCCACTCCCACATTCTTGCAAAGTTTAGTCACCATCAGAGCATGTTTGGGCACAATGGCACAGAGAAGAGCGGGATTTTGCATGGCCTCTCAAGCACCAAGAGACTTGAAAATCCACACTGGGCGCTAATTTGTAATCCAAACATACTGGTGACCAAACTTTTCAAGCATGTGGGGGGGACCCACTCGCACATGCTCACAAAGTTTGGTCACCATCGAAGCATGTTTGGGTACGAGGACATGGGAAAGAGCGGGATTTTCCATGGCCTCTCAAGCACCAAGAGACTTGAAAAATCTGTACTGAGCGCTAATTGCTAATCCAAACATGCTTTGATTGTGACCAAACTTTGCGAGCATGTGGGGGGAGCCACCCCCACATGCTCGTAGAGTTTGGTCACACCATCAAAGCACGTTTGGGTACGATGGCATGGGGAAGAGCGTCATTTTCCATGGCCTCTCAAGCACCAAGAGACTTGAAAAATCCACACTGGGTGCTAATTGCTAACCTAAACATGCTCTGATGGTGGTGACCAAACTTTGCAAGCATTTGGGGATGGGTCCCCCCCACATGCTTGCAAAGTTTGGTCACCATCGGAGAATGTTTGGGTAGGATGGCATGGGGAAGAGCGAGATTTTCCATGCCCTCTCAAGGCACCAAGAAACTTGAAAAATCATCCTTGGGCGCTAATTGCTAACCCAAACATGGTCCAATTGGGACCAAACTTTGCGATCATGTGGGGGTGAGTCCCCCCAGATGCTCACAAATTTTGGTCACCATCATCAGAGCATGTTTGGGTACGATGGTATGGGGAAGAGCGGGATTTTCTATGGCCAAGAGACTTGAAAACTCATCACACTGGGGACTAATTGCTAATCCGAATATGCTTTGATGTTGACCAAACTTTGCAAGCATGTGGGGGAGGGTCCTCCCCACATGCTCACAAATTTTGGTCACCATCGAAGCATGTTTGGATATGATGGTATGGGGATTTTCAAGAAACAATATAATAACCAAAGTGTATAAAAATCCAAAAATCATGAACATCAACTAAAATGCAATGATCCTCAATAATGAGAAAACTAATAATGATATAAACATCAACTAAGTACATCAAAATGTGAGCTAACCTAGCTACTCTGGGTTTAGTCACTAACTCAATAGATCAAGGCATACTGAAAATGATCTACCCCAGCTAGTCTGAGGTTACTCACGGCCAAAAATTCTAAGTACAATGTAAGTGAGCTAACCCAGCTAGTCTGAGTTTAGTCACTATCAAAACGGCAACCCAATCAAAATCGTCATCTCTCACTATTGGTCGATGTGTATGTCAAGGTTGTGTATGTCAAGGCTGCTGTGTATGTCGTGCCGGCTGTGGGGGCCGTTGAATATCTGCAGGGAGGTTTTCCCTCAAAGGCAGGATCATAAGCTGGTGCTGGTGTACTCGTCGGGAGCTCATAAGTCCCATAAGATATAGCCCTCTCCCTCTCTCTACGTCATGCTACTGCAAGACGTCTGTGTGTGTAAACCCAAAATTTATAATCAGCAACGGTCTATGCTTGCCACTCTGCGCGTGTAAGCTCCTCTACTGTAAGGACATGCTGCTCATGTGAAGAAGCACTACTTCCAGCACCATCACCCGAGGTGCCACTAGGACCAGCACCACTCACACGCTTGTGTGTTATGAGCTGGCTCTCCTGAAGGACTCTGTGGCATGCATTAAACTCGTGTGCACTCCACTTAATCTCTGGAGGCACCTCAGGCTCTTGATCTCTTTCATCGGCGCACGAGTCCAAATTCAGTAGAGCTGAGGTAAAATCAAGTGAACTGCCAGTCCTAGCATCTACTCGAGCGAAGCCTGGGTGAAGATCGTCAATGCCCAAAACTCTGTATGTCACTAGGTTGACGTGTGCTCGGCACAAGGGACATGTCGAGAAGCGTACTAGATCTTGGGTGATGCAAGACAAATGGAAAAAATATCCACATCCTAGAGCATATCCACTAGTATTGTCAATGTCCTCGAGGCATAGAGCGCATCAGGCATCACGGAGGAATGGTGGTGCATCTTGAGGGAGAGGTCATCAAAAAACCTCTGTAAAACAGGTTGTGGATATAGAGGCGAGTAAGGCACTGCCACGTCTGAAGATCTATTATGAAACCCCCGAACATGCAACATCAACTGCTCTGCCCTATGCTATGCAATCCGCTCTATAATCATGTGCTAGCTCTAGAACTCTCTACCTCAGTTCGAGCCTACTCAAAAAGTAAAGCATACAAATAATTGATTAGTCTCTCTCATTAGGTATTACTTAAAGAAATTTATAACTTTAGATCATAATTATAACTCTTTTACGTACAAGAGAAACCTACCTGCTGCATGTCAGACTCTCTCGCATGGTGTGCCTGTGCAGCAGCAGTGGGCTGCCTCTGCCATCTGCAATGCAGCTCTAAGGCGGTCAATCTCTGCTGTCGTCTCTATCAACTCTCCTGATGAGTGAGTCTCTCACTGGTAGGTGTGGGACCCTACGTGACACAATCAACCATGCCTCTCATTTCAAAAATATAAAAAAGTACATATAAACATGTAAACAAATGACTATGAAAAAACTTAAGAAGTAATAAATGTGTAAATACCTCGACATCTGTTGTCAGTATCAATCATGAGAACAAGTGTGCCACGTGCTGGATGCTCTCCGTAGTACTTCGTACGTCGATACCCACCTGGGTGCTAAGAGCCTCGACTGTCAACAATGCCATAAATGTAGGATCTATAGCAGCTACACGAAGGACTGCTGGAGGCCACCTACCCTAGTCTTGGAGATAGCCTCGGCCAGCACCGCCACCGGGCCGATGGTTAGTGTAATCCACCTCCTCCCCTAAGACAAAATCTGCATATAATTGCTTTGCAAAGTATATGGGAATGTGGTAGTTGTTCGGCATCCTCCCATATGCGGCAACATATCGACTATAGATATGTGCCACCATACAAGGATGCGAACACCGCAAAATAGTAAGGGGCTTCCATGCCCCAGGCCACATCCCACGGCTATCAAGAAAAAGGTCTAAGTAGGCTCCATCTCTAATTGGACCAAGATCACAGACGTGACGATATATCTCAGGCCATGTGACACAGGAATAGTGCGATGGTGGGCTATCCACTCATCTACATAACCAATATCGTGAAGGCTATGAAGGGACGATAGCATTGCCTCCAATTCCGACACGATATGTAATGTAGACAGTGTGTCTCTAGCAATCCTACGAATAGTCGCTAACTCACAGTCTATCTTTGCTGAGGTCCACAATAGACGAGCGGCCCTCCTCGTGGCCCTCCTCGCGTGACTCCATGCTAGAACCTAAGCCTAACACAAACGGGCAAGTCAATGTGAAAGTTTCAATGCTTAGTGCTAAATAGCACTAGTAAGTATTGTGAAACTATTCAGGATATTCTTGAGGTTGGATTTAGAGCATTTAGTCTATTCATCTTTGATGTCAAATGGTTCAAGGTGATATATAGAGGTGCTTAAGTAACCGTGAAGAAACATCCAAATGGGTTCTTTCAAATTGATTCCACCAAGTTTTAGAATGATGAGAAAGATACCTTTGTACTATCTCAACACTGTCAACAAGTTAGTAACCCAACCAATCCCAAATTAAATCTTGATGTAGTATAATAAAAGTGTAACCCCTATGCTATGATATTAGGTTGTGTTTCACGTCAATCGAATTGATCCAAAGTGGTGGTATGTTATACAGGTTTTCCCTCGTTTAAACATATCTTTCAAGATCAAGATGTGGAGGTTGAATCTCTGGATGAAGTCCAAATACTACCTTAAATTGGCTTATTGGAAGAAGATAATGAAGAAAACATTTTGGATGGACTGATGAAGAGCATGAGGAACACCAATCTGAAGAAGATGATGAGTCACCTATCAATCATGACAATGCTTCATTGGATCATGATAGTGATATTGATATTGATATGGAACCCCATCATTTCATTGAGCTTCCATTAGATATAGACATTGATGAAGCGACAAATGGATTTATTACTAGATGGGATAGATTCATGATCTTGACATTGTTTCGCTTCTCAAAAGTTTTCAGCTTTTTTTTTTTGCTCAAAACATAGCTCCAAGGGTTTTACTAGATGTTTGTTTTAAACTATTTCAATTTATGTGTGTATGTGACATGTATTTGTAAAATTTAGCATCCAAAAACTCTCTGGAATTTCATGTAGTGAAAATAGCAGAGCGTAATTTTGTTGCTATTTTCGCTGCTCAGTAGCAAAACTTTGTTGCTAAAGGCGCTGTCTAGCAATAAAATTTTTCTTTTAACAGCATTGCTCAATAGTAAAAATTCGCACGGCTGGGTAGCGAATTAAATCCCCGATATCTTGACAAAAAAAGCACTATTGAAACGTTGCTATGCCCCCGCCGATGTGTTGAAGTGGTAGTAAACATAACTGGAGAATCCCACATTTTTGTAACATAGATTGTGTATATTTTGATTCAGCACAATATGATATCAAGTGCGTCACTCGCCAACATCCTGAGTTGTCAATTGGAAAGATGAAGCCTCCTTTCAATAACTTACTCACCTCTTCTCTCTCAATACCTGTTGCTGCACTACCCCTAATCTTCTTAGTCTTTGCACCAAGTTGGCTTAGCTTCAGGCTTCTATTGTATCTCATCTTGCACAGCTGACACTCCCCTAACTTGAGTATATAGGAAGAAATAAAAAGATCTGGAAACATTGTCAGGTACTCTTTCCTCTCAACCAACTGCTAGATCTTTAGCAAGCATTTTTTGCAAATCTTCTTCCTTAGCTGACTTCTCTTCAACCTCAGCTTCTAACTTCTCCCCTTTTGTACATAGCTATAAAGACATGAACATGAGGTCAGTATATGGTTCCAGTAATGGAACTTCCCCCTCATCATCTTCTGAGCTATCCTTTTCTATCTCAAAGTCCTCTGTTTCAGAATCCTCTGAGGAATTGGTTTTTGCAGCCTTATCATTAGGACCTCAATGGAGTCTTCTTGGGCCCTTTTATTTGGCAGTTTAAGGGAGTCAAACCTTTTCTCTTAAGAAGAAACGTTTTCTAATTTGAAGCTTCAAAACGGCTACTTTATTTGAATTTGAATTTTGGGGGGGAAATGGAATTTAAAATCTAGCGAACCATATCATGTAGTATATCTATGGAAAGCTCTTGATGCGTAGATCACGGATCTGTAATCTCCGCTCAAATTGGAGCTTGTATGTAGAAGTTATGGAGGTCCAAAAATTGTAAAATTATCCCCCCCCCCTTTTTGGGGGGAAAAGTGCACCCTTTGACCACTCTTACACCTCTCTTAATCACCCATGGTTTTTGCTTACATGGCGGGCTCCTATTTGTCAAAAAGTTAAACGTTTCTATAACCTCATGGCAAATTAAAGGGCCCAAAAAGACTCCATTGAGTTCCTAATGCTTCATCCTCTGAGATCAATTCTCTCCCCCTTGGCCATGTCATATCAATTAACTCACTCAAACTACCACAGACAGGTCAAATTCTCAATGTTACATGTCTCCGAAGTTTGATGGCTTTCCATTCCATAATTGATTCTCTAACGTCCTCTACAATCCTTCGGTGTCTGCGAACCTTGTGGCTACACTCCCTCAACCTTCTTGGTTGTCCTACCAACCCCCCTCCCGTCTCTTGATCTTCCACCTCTAGAGTTTTGCTTTTGAATTCTACCACACAGAGTTGTCAGCCTCTGAAGTCTACAGTAGTTTTGATACTTCCCAAAAATATCCTCTGACATCTATAAACCTTTAGATGTCTCTCAACTTAGCAAGATAATTGGGGGGTTCACTATATGTAAACTCTCTATATCATGTGCGTTCAAGGCCTAATTTAAAAACCCCTTATCTGTAAAATTTTCATGAATAAAACACACCCTTTTTCTATTCAATTTGTAAATATCCCCTTTAAAAGGTACCCTTTTGTATGTAAAAAATGTGTTAAAAAAGGATTTTAAACTCCTTTTTTTGAACCCACATGCAACACTTACATATTTATGAGTGACCCCCCTGAGGTAAGATATTACGTCCAAAGCTCTTTGGTGACTATAGCAATGCCTCCGAATGGACTATTTTCACCCAACTAGCCCAACTGACATGGCTGACACAGAAACTCTCCCCTTTGAGTCAACTAACACTAGAGGAGCCTCAAAACACTTAGACAAAACTAGAACCAATCCTCATAAACAATCAGCTGACCACTCGTGTCAGATCGCTGCCACAAAAACCCTGTAAGACAACCAAGCCTTGTGACAACTGTCCTCAGAAAAACCTAAAACTGTCAGTTGTACCTCGGAACCACTTCCTTTTACTCAAATAGGTCAGAATTAGGTCCCTAAATAGCCTGCTGACTATTCTGATATCTGGCTGACACAGAATCGATCCCTATCCCGGCCTCGGGAGGGTGCACTTCTAAAAAATCATATGTATCACGTGCATCACGTGCATTCAAGGGGCATTTAAAAAACCCCTTAACTAAAATTTTTTCCCCAATAAAACCACCCCTTTACTTATGAACTAATGGATTTTTTTTGAAGTTGAATTAAAATACCCCTCCTGTTATTGTAATCCTGTTAAATTTTTTCCAAAATTTGAATTAAAATACCCCTCCTTTTGATCACACATGGTACACTAAATTTTTTTGAGGTGAACCCCCCGAGATCCCACTGACTGGCCCAACATAAACTCAACCAGAGTTAACTCTCCACCTGCAGCTTTTTCCTCAAAAGAACTCCATCCACACAACACAAAATTGTACCAAAACCACATAAGAATTCTTTAAAACCACACAACTTAATTCTCCTTGTAGATTGGGAAGGTTATGCACCACACAACAAACCCTCAGGCTTGAGAAGTTGAATGAAACTAGCAACAAATCAAAATTAACTTTCACATAAATGACCACAAAGAAACGCAAACATATATACTCAAATTTCCACAAGATCATTAATACTATATATTCTGCAGCAACTTCTTGTAGGCTTCAACTGGTGATACAACTAGGAGATACTTGAGCGATCCTTAATTTGGCCCACGTTTCAACAGTGTTGAACTCAGTGAGATTCTGGGACGTAGAGCCACCAACACAGAACTCTCAACCACTCCTCCAATCCCCTGCTCTGGGTAAATCAAGTCTTCTCAACAATTACCTTTCGCATTCAACATAGAGCAAGCCTACAGAAAACCAACCAAGTTCTCTGCAATCTTCACGTCCAAATACTAGCTCTCTCAGTAAGAACTTCTTCAACACACAAAAGCTTCCAAAATGCTCTCTACACTGATCTCTATCTCTCTCTCTCTCTCCCAATTCCAGACTTCCTTACACTCTCCTTTTCTTTGTGCACAACTCTACTCTATCTCCATGCATATTCTCACCTACTCTACCCAATCCTATCGATTAACCACCATGGAACAGTTGTAAACAGCAGTTGATTACAATGAGTTACCAAAGGGCAACTACTCATGCAAGATCCTATGTTTTCCTAAGGTCCCTAATCATTCCCAATGTATTATTTTCTTCTCTTGGGGTTGGGATGAGCATTTTCATGGAGCATATCCCCTTGGCCACAAAACAACCTATCAATGCATAAAGGCTTTATGGATAAAGCTTTTGCATAGAGCATAAAGGATTTATGTATAGTATAAAGCCTCTTTACATTATGACTTATGCATAGAGATTTATGTGTAGATTGTATGCATATAGCCTATATGTGTCAAGCTATGCATAGACTTTATGCATAATATAAAGCCTCTTTACATTATGATTTATGCATAGAGATTTATGTGTAGATTGTATGCATATAGCCTATATGTGTCAAGCTATGCATAGACTTTATGCATAAAAGAATTTATGGGAAAAATACTTCATGCGTAAAGCTTATGCATATAGCCTCTATGCATAAATCCTTTTAAGCATAAGCTCTAGGCATATTAAGCCTTTGTGCATAGATCTTATACACAAAGCATAGCCTATGAATTCTCTTTATGTATAAAGCCTTTGTGCATAAAGCTATGCATAGCCTATGCATGAAGCCTATGCATAAAGCTTATGCATAGCCTATGAATTCTCTTTATGAATAAAGGCTTTATGCAGAAAGAGAGCTCTATGTGCATGCATAAAGAGAGCTTATGCAGAAAGCCTATATGCATAAATAGAGCTCCACTATGCATAGAACCTCTTTTCATTAAGCCTTTATGCATGCATTGAGAACTATTTTATGATCTTAATGCATGCATAAAGAGATCTATGTGTAAATCCTCTTTGCATTAAGCCTTTATGCATGCACAAAGAAAGCTCTATGCATAAAGAGAGCTTATGCATATAAAGCCTGTTTGCATTAAGCCTTTATACATGCATTGAGAGATTTTTTATGCTTTCAATGCATGCATAAAGAGATCTATGAATGAATTGAGAGCTAACCCTAAAATCATAAAACTTAAAAAAAAAACCCTTAAAGCATAAAACCCTAAAAACCCTATGCATACAAAAGCACTAAAAGCATAAGACAAAGGAGTGATCTCTTACCTCAAGAATCTTGTAAGTGTTAAGTACTTGAAACCCTAAAAGAAGAGCCTACAAAATATCAACAAAATAAATCAATTAGTACTCTATGCAAAGAGTTAAAAAGTATACTATATTTAATTATAAGGGAAAGCAACGTGAGTCTCCTTAACCCTAAGCCTAATACATGCATGCATAACCCTTGGTATATCTGTTTAATCCTAACCCTAAGCTTGTGAGTAATACAACCTTAAAAGAAAGCTTGTGGTTTATGAAACTCTAATCCTTGTTTCTAAATATAAAGAAACCACAATTGCCTTACCCTAACCCTAGCTTCTATGCAGATGGAGAGATGTCGATCAAAGCTCTATATTGGCACTTCTGCATAGAAGTGAGGGTTAGGGTAAGGCAAGGAGAGAGGAGAAAGAGAAAGGAAAGAGAGGGAAAGGAAGAGAAAAGCTCATCTTAAAGCATAGATGGAGCTTTCATGGAAAGCTTGAGAGTAAAGGAGAAGGATATGAAGCTTTCCATGAAATCTTGAGAGCACAGGAGAGGGAGAGAATAGCACATACCTTGGAAGAGGATAAGATTTGATGGGAGGAAGAGGTGGAAGGGATGGATGTGACATGGGTGGGAGGAAGAGTTGCAATCAATTGACTGTTGTCCCCAAGCCATGTGCTATTTTGGGGGTAGATAGAAATACGGGTGAAGATTTAGGCACGAGTACTTTTTTACAAGTCGCTATACTAAGCAACAAAATTTTGCTTTTAGTTTCGCTGCTCAGTAGCAAAATTTTGCTGTTCAGCATAAAAATTTCGTTTAAACACTACTAGGCCTTGAAATCCAGGGACACTTTCCACCTCGCACTTCTCAATATCCGATATGTCTTTATATGCTAATATATATACAATTGTGGTCTGGTTGCAGATGTCTGACAATGATCAAGGGCTAGATATTGGTTCCAACGCATGGTTCAGAGAGAATATATGATGTATGTGTGATGCAAGGGCCAACACATATGACAATGTCATATAGCAATTAAGCACATCCGTACACATGGATTTCATGAGGCATTGTCACGATCAAATGAGGATGATGGCATGAAGAAAGAGATACATAGGAGAGTGTTACACAATATGCCACACCATTCCATCGCATCATGGAGATTGTGAAATGTGGCAAGGCTTCATAGGGAAAGCATGGTTGAGAATCCTCCTTTGCAAACACTGAATGAGGTGCCTCCATCATTGCCACATGAGGAGGAAGAGGATTTCATCATGGAAGAGATGGTGGATAATTTCTTTCAATGAGAGATTTTAGATGATTGGTTGCAAGCTCCAATATCACAAGAGGAGTAAACCTTGTGCAAAGAGGTAAGCACCCTCTTGTATGAGGGATGTTCATACTCTACACTCGGAGTCAACTTGGAGTTATTAAACTTGCAAACAATTTATGAATGGAGTGATGCAAGTGTTACAAGTCTTTTACGTAAGATCAAATAAAGACAAATGTCTCTTGTTAATTAGCATGTGATCCATATCATTTTCATGTGGCCTCACAGCCCTACATATACTTGGATAATTTTAATTAAAAAAAATCTTGCCTCCTAAACCTCTGAGCTGCCCCAGCTGCCCCCAACCTCCTGAACTATCCCAACTGCCCCTTGCCCCCAACTTCCCTTGCCCCCCAGAGCTGCCCCACCATAGAAAAACAAAGCTACTACAGGGTTCTTTTTTCCTTTGGATTTCACATTTGGCTCTGTGTTTCCAACCTTCCCTACCTGCCTCCTAAGCCACCCAATTTGCACTTGGTTGTCCCACCTACCCCCTCAACTACCCCTATGAGTAGTTGTGTGTCCCCTAGGCTACCCCACCATTGGTAGAAAAACGGCATGAGTAGAGGGAACTGGGTCAATTGGATTGCAGTAATCGCATCGTCTTTCCAACCTTTCCCTAAGCTACTAAAGGCTTAGCTCCTATTGTGTTTCCTCTAAGCTGCACCCTTTTAGGGTTATTTACATGTGCTGTTGGTTGGATCCAATGTTTACTGCATAGAAATGGGATCAAGTGATGAAGGTGTTCTGTGATGACAGAGAAAACACCAGCACAGAGACTGTTTGACTTCCTGCAACTTGCAAGTGCACAAGATTTGTCTGAGTCCTACAGGGAATGCTTCAATGTAAGATGTGACATGAGTTCAGTGATTGATCACTTCAAGAAGCATTATGAAGAAGAAATGCAAGCTTTGTTTGCAATGATAGATTCATGATAGTGCTATGCATATTGAAGGTATGAGGTTTCATCATCTTAGCATGTTGGCACATACATCTTCAGAAAAGGCCATTTTGCAAGAAAAAGTATGATATGCTTCGTGGAGGATGTGAAAGTTAATATGGAGTAGTAGAGGTTACATAATAGGAAATGCAGGCTTCTTCAACATCATGTGGCTTTCCTTTTCTATCTGCATGCAAAATCAGGAATTGAGGATGCTGAAAAAAGCAGTCTTGATAGTTTCAGTGTCCAACCTATAGCATTTCTAGGGGACATTTAAAATCAAGAAGAAATGCATGATGTAGAAATGTCGTGGATATAGAACAAGAAGAAATAATGAGCAAGGATTCTGAGGCTATAGATTTTAAAGCAAGTTTAATTATTCTACAGGAAAAGGATGTTTCTATAGAGGTTTGAGAGAAGAAGATCATTCTCTCATGTCTACCATCCTTCCCACTAAAGGACAATAAGAGTTTTGTACTCCTAACAGATATCTAGAATCTCTTGAATTTAAGGGAGGACTATTGTCTTGGTCTAATAGCAAATGGATTCAAATTGCATTAGATTTTATAGATTTAAATGCCATTGATGAATTTTTAGTGCTTGATACAGAAGCAGTAGGTGGCAATTTCATCGGTGCACCTAAGGTTATAGAAATGTGCATAAGAAAGATTGAATAACAAGAAAACACTATTCCCACAGAAGAAGAATTTTTGGCTATTCTAGAAAGCATGGAAATCTCTAATATGGGAAGGGAGCAACCAAAGATTCCATGCTCATCAGAAGGAGAGATCCCTCCATGGGAGGATAGGCAACTTGTTGATTTAAAAAAAGATTTAAATTCATAACATTATTTTTATTGTTGTAAAGTAAATTTTTTCTTTGTTTATAGCTTGAGATAGCAGATGAAGATGAATTCCTTGGTCAAGGTGGAGGCAAACAAACTTTGGTTGGCATAGACTCAGCCCTCAACCACTATATTTCAAGGATACCTCTAGACGTACTACCATTCAAAATATTCAGATGACCCACACATTTCATTAATGGCCTTAAAGGTTTTGTTAGCATACTTAGGATATGGAAGGATACAACACAACCCAGAAAAGATAATGCTAATAGAGAAGTAGAAAGCTATACATATTTTTGGATATGCACAAGCGACATGGGCATTAAGGGTAGGGTATTTTTTGTGTTATGCAGCATATGCAAAGGCAACTCCTAATGTGAATACCCATTCTCTTGGAGGAAATCAATGCAAAAATCTATTAAGGTATAGAGGAAAACTTCCTGAAGAACACAAGGCTAAATAGTTATCCGAAGATGAGGGCAAATAACTACCCAAAGAAAACCCAAAGAAGGAGGGGAGTTTGTTTGAGGAAGATAAACAATTGAAGGGAAAAAGAATAAGACTTTTTTAGTCTTTTCCTGCTTGTATTGAGGACATTTTTTGTTATAATTTGCGTCACCTTAACTTTTTCTCCTTGTCAATCGCCATCCTGCATAAAGATACACTTTATTTAGCATGATGAGTGTTTATAATATATTGATGTTAGTAATAGTGGCTGTTTTTGTGTGGTATACAATAACCTGTTTTTAAAGAATTTCATTGTATCGTTGCATTTTCCTGGGGTAGAATGTGTTGAAAAGCACTCATATTGCATTTGTCTTTGTTTTTCTACCACCATGTCGAGTTGTACAAAAATAGTTGATACGTGCGGCATAGTGTGATTTTTCCAGGCCTTGAGTACTTCATGTAGCAAGAGGCCCGTGGTTCCTCACAAAGTATGGGGCTTGTGCAAACAAAATATGATTCACATATAAAAAAAGCATATTAATAATCATTTTATATCATATTAATTAGTCAATGTACAAATTACATGAAGCAAAAACTCTTACTAGATACAAGGTTATGTCCTTGTTCCCCTAGGTAGCTACAATTGTTTCTACATGTATCTTGATTAATTGTTTCAAATTGACTTCTGCAATCTCCTTCAGTCATTTTCTTACGTAAGAGTTTTATAAAATTACCAAGCTCTATCCAGACTCTCATACAAAGCTTTTTCATCCTTGGATCACTAGCTTGGTTAGTTGTGTGCTCGCATAGAGATTTGTGACATTCCCATACTGTTGTAACTTGTTTGATCTCATAGTTTGATAAGAAACTCCTAGCTTCGTCTCCTCCCGTTGACACATCTGCTAGAACATCACCAGTGGTGCGTGATTCCTTGTCATCCTTTTTAAGTTGTACATGTCTACCATGAAAGCCCATGTTAGAGAGTAAAATCTCACATTGCTTTAAACATGCATCTGATAGCTCTAATGGAACAATGGAATGAGCATAGTCAAGATGAATCTTTAATAGCTTATCCAGTATTCTAATTTCTACATGTAAAGTACAAATGTGAACTCTCTCCAGCTTTATAGGAAGTATGGGAACCCAATTGGGATCCTCAGTCTCACAATACATGGTTCACCCTTGAATTCGGTTGTTTTTGTTGACTTTCCCTTGCTTCTAGTCTTTGATTTCCCTTTAGCCTTGGTTTGGTCTTTATCACTAGTTACTCCCTTTGTCTTGTCTTTGGATAGAGGCTTCGTACAATCCATTATAGGGTTGTACCATTCCGGATTGTTCAGGCCTAAGTCGGCACTCATGTGCCACTCAACTGTAACGTTTCCTACCCCATCCACCACAAGCGTCTCACCTTTATTCTGAGCATCAATGACGCTTGGAATTTTTGTGTGCCAAAATAATCATTTGAGAGTATCATGACTCATATCTGTGGCACTGCAACTTCCCCTATGTACTATAGTTCCATCTCTGACTGTGCACTATGTAATGACTGGTCTTCCTTATCTTGGGAATAATTTAAATCTTTGTTCATGATCCCTATACTGATTCTTTCCATTTTTGGATCTTTGAGAATTTGTTCCTCATCAAGCTTGATAACAAAAATAAGATTACCCTCACAGTCCTCTAACACTGATAGAGCTTCACCATGGCTGATTGGACCCTTCTAACATCTGTAAATATGTTATTATACGTGTCGTACTTGATTATTGATTTATTATTATTTTGCTTCTCTATAGTCATTGAACTATCAATGTGTTTGTATTTACCTATGAACCCTGAAATAGCCAAATTTTGTTGGTGTCGTGCCATTGCTACGATATGTGGTTGGGGTAAGCCGAACACACGAAGACGATGAGGCTTCATACCTTGGATGCGTTAAGAGTGAGATATAGACAGCTTAAAAGTGTTACATGTAGGACCACCACACACCCCATACATGCACTTGAATGCTTTCAAGTCAGCACTCATGTGCCACTCAACTGTAAAGTTTCCTACCTCATCCACCACAAGCGTCTCACCTTTATTCTGAGCACCAATGACGCTTGGAATTTTTGTGTGCCAAAACAATGATTTGAGAGTATCATGACTCTCATCTGGGACTGCAACTACCCTTATGTACCATAGTTCCATCTCTGGCTGTGTACTATGTTATGGCTGGTCTTCCTTATCTTGGTTGGGGGCATAATTTAAAGCTTTGTTCATAAGCCCTATACTGATTCTTTTCATTTTTGGATGTTTGAGAATTTGATCCTCATCAAGATTGATAACAAAAAAAAGATTATCGTCACAGTCCTCTATTGTGCACTGATAGAGCTTCACCATGGCTGATTGGACCCTTCTAACATCTGTAAATATGTTATTATACATGTCGTGCTTGAATATTAATTTCTTTTTTTTAAACTTCTTTACAGTCATTAAACTGTCAATGTTTGAGAATTTGTTCCTCATCCAGCTTTATAACAAAAATAAGATAACCCTCACAGTCATCTACTGATAGAGCTTCACCATGGCTGATTGGACCCTTCTAACATCTGTAAACATGTTATTATATATGTCGTACTTGATTATTATTATTATTATTTTTTGCTTCTCTATAGTCAATAAACTGTCAATGTGTTTGTATTTACCTATGAACCCTGGAATAGCCAAATTTTATTGGTGTCGTGCCATTGCTATGGTATGTGGTTGGGGTAAGCCAAACACACGAAGAAGATGAGGCTTCATACCTTGGATGAGTAGCTTTGATATGGCTATATATCCCTTTCTTCTTATTGAAACCTTGTTACATGCCTCCACCACCTCGTCAGTCACAAAATTCATTGCAATTTTCCTTGACTACCTTCCTTCGAAGCCCTGCACACTAAAGAGCTTGAGCATTTCAATCATGTCATTGTTTTTTATAGAAGACTTAATCATAGAAATTCTATCTAGAGGATTATCCAAGCAGCAACCTCCCACACTATTCATGTAACTTTGAGCAAGCCTCATCCATTTCTTCTTAGTACCCCCATGTGTGGCTAGACATGTAACAATTTTAAACTATCTAGATCTCACTCTTAACCCAAAAGGAGTGCTTTCTAGTTGGGTTTTTTGGAGTGCATATTCCTCCAATTTTTGGATAGTTTCTATAAGCTCTGTTACCTCTTCCTGAGATGACTAAGGTAGCTTCTAACTCATTTACACATTGAGTTTGTGAGGTCACGATGTCTTCTAGTCCTTTAACATCTCACTCTTAACCCAAAAGGAGAGCTTTTTAGTTTGGTTTTTTGGAGTGCACATTCCTCCAATTTTTGGTTAGTTTGTCTAAGTTCTGTTGTCTCTTCCCCTGAGATGACTGAGGTAGCCTTTCTAACTAATTTACACGTTGAGTTTGTAACATTACAATGTCTTCTAGTCCTTTAATAGATTGCTTATACACACCAAGAATAGTTTCAACCATGTGTGTGTGTTGATAATGGAAAATAGTAGCTTGATTATTCAATCTTGAGAAATATCCAAATAAGCCTTCTTTATCATCCCCAATGAACCGAACGAGATCATGCAAGGTGTTAAATGATGGAGGCTTACTCGTTGATGGGTCAAGAGGGTATATACCTCCTTGAATCCACAAATCTACATGCTTCTTTCTTTCTGCACGTAGCCTTTGAGCTTCAGCCTCATCATGTAGAGCTTTGTGATGAATACTTCTCCATGTGTAATCTTCTTTATCAGTTGATATGGTGTGTTTTCTTTAAGTGCGGATCAACCCTTGGATTCACCATAGCAATAAAAATGATCCAGAGAGCAAGCAAGAGACGGGGAGAGAAAAATGACAGTAGAAAGAAAAGAGAGGGAAAAACTTATGCATGTCCTATGGAAAAGAGAAGTATGTTATGTATTCAAATATTTGAAATAAGCTTATTTTAAAAAACGTGTACTAAAGTAGGTAAGACAACTGCCACCAAAAGGATAGGTGAATTAAAGATACTATAGATATGTTAATGGATGGCATATTAAAGACACTCTCCTCTAAATATAGGTAAAAGAGGCACATTTATCATAGCTGTTTGTCTCTACTATTTTAGTTAAATCCTTTTGATTAATAAAGTTATTCCAATCCTTACACAACCCTTTTTTTTTCATTTTTGTCCCTAATGGCGTCCTATGTTTTGTAAGTTATCCCTTGCACCCTTTGTATCTCTTTTTCCAATTAAATGGTCCCAAATATTTTTTGCCACATTCTTGAAGACATGCATGCAATTTAAGAGATGATTGATATTCAACTCACACCAACATGGAAGTCAAAATAATATTGTAACATGCCCATCTTCAATAATACTACATGCCCATGAATTTATGGTCTTTTGTGATGTGAAAAAATCAACAATTTTAATAAACGAGCTTTTTCCACTTAGAATCTTAGAATTTGAGTCCAAATTCAGAATCTGTGTGCGATTTTACCCTAATATAGGATTTTATAGCATTCAAAATGGACACTGGATCGAGCCTATACGTAAATTTTTAGTTATTTTGAGTTAAAATATGACAAACTTAAACCTTAATAAATGCACCACCAGGTGTTCGATTGACAAATGGTCAGCACCCCTATGACCAGGGAGATACCTTGAAGATTTTTGCCGAAATTTTTTTTTTCGCACCGTCGGGCGCTCTGGCATGTATATCGAGCCAGACGTCCCAAATTAGGGATCCCCACCCTAAAAAGATTTCATACACACACTTGGGCACCCGCACAAGGACCAAAGGCCGACCACCCTAGTGTACGGTCCACATAGACCGCCACGTGGATGCCCATGCTGCCTCTGACCTGGAAGGTACATGCGTAGCGTAGTATAGCTTTTGTCCACGCACATGCACCACTCCTTTCCCCAAGCACCTGCAGAACATAGGCGGGTGTAATTTCACCGTACACCAACCTTTGCGCCTACGCTTTGCTCTTCCTTTCCCTGTACCCGTACCCGTACCCGTACTACCCACGCTTATATAAACCCCCCAATACCTCGTGGTCGAGGACCCTAACACACCAATGTACCCGTACTTGTCATTCTGCCAGCGTCTACACCCAGCTTCAGTACTGAACCACCGTATTGTACCCGATAGCCTTTCAACAAGCCATTTTTGTCCATCTCCAAGTAAGGCCTTTGCAGGATATTTCTTGCCTCTTCTCACCCTTGAGGCTAGAGTGTCCTTAGCTACTCTCCTCCCCCCCCTCCCCCCCTCGTGTGAATAGACTTAAGGGGAGGACTCCTCCTCCTCTCCCTCTAGTTGCAGCCATCACCCTGCAAATCCAGTTTAAGGACACCTTCCCCCCCCCATTAGCGGTGACTTTAGTAAGGGATCTTAGTCTCTTTAGAGGTGATTCACACCTAGAGGTTTTTTGCTCATAACTTGAGCAAACGAGCTCCAAATTGTGATCCGACTGAAGCGTTGGATTCATGGCATCGCGGTCTACAAGAAGGTGGGAAGAATGGATCCTTCACAAAAGTGCCAAAATATCACCCTGAGAGGAGCCGTGCACATAACGAGTCCCAAGAAGTTGCTCCAGATATTGCCCCATCTCTCCCCTTGGGAGCCCCACAAAGAAATAATGACCTGGTTAGCTCGATCATCGTTTAAAAGAAGATTTTTATTTATTATTAGTCTTTAATGTTAACTTTAAAGACATTAAGAAAGAGATGTTATTCTTCTTTATACAAAAAAATTACGACGAAATTATTGTTTTCTCAAGGAAATTGATGAAATCTGTCATGTTCTAGAATTCAGTTTGTAAAGTGTTATCTTGATTGAGTTAAGAAGTACAGGTATATCTTGATTGGGAGAATAAGATTTTGCCAATGGAGGCAAATATTATTTTGCTGCCTAGTTTTGTGGGCCCAGGCTAGTGCGGTGAATAAGCCCTCCCTAGCACGTAGACATCCCTCTGAGGAGCGGGAAGATCAAGCGATAGAGCCTGAGAGGGCGACAACCGGCTCGAGTCCTCACCAGCTCTCGACGATGAGGTGTATGGTCCCATAGGGATTGTCCAGTCTGTAGAGGCTGGAAGGCGAAATTCTAGATCATCTACAGAATAAAGTAAAGAGTCTGGATTTGGCTATTAATAATTTTGAACATTGTACCTATTTTTTTTAATACTTGTTTGTAAACATTGTGTATTATTGATAAAGACTGTTTAAACAAACCATGTGTAAGGCTTTTAATTAAGGAACTTGTTTATTTATGTCAAACAGTGTGGTAAGATTAATTAGAAAATAAATTGACGCATGAGTTGGGTGGAAAGTGGGAGGATGGGACGCCCAGACGGCAACATCCTATGGATGGGTGGACCTAATTAGTCGAGTAACTTTCCAATAAATTAATTAAAGCGCTACGTTAGATAAATAAATCCTTGGGTAACTCTACTCTAGAGGACTAGGTTAGCGGTTGTGCCTTGCATAGATAAGGAAAAAAACGTTGTTTCTAGAAGTCAAGAATAGAGGTTTCTCGAATTAAAGTCAAACACTCTATGAGTGGTTTGATTTTAGAAACCCTTTAAAAATACCACACTCCCCCTGCGAGATTGAACTAGGTCATACCTACTAATCGTATCCTTGTATCTTACATGGTCAAGGTGTCGATGGTGAGTAGGAAACTACCTTAAGTTAGACTTAGTAGACTATCTCAAAGGTTTCTCCTATTTAGGAAGCGAGGGACCTTACAAGTGGTATCGGAGCCGATCTTAGTTCCTAGAACTTGTTAATAGACATTGTTTTAGAACATATGTTTTACCTAATGTTGATTTATAAATTAACTTACTAGAATAATTTGAATTGGTGATTGAATGATTGTAGGAAGAGGGTGACGCCTACTCAAGATTCTTTGTCTTCTAGTGCATCTTCCAGATGGCATGTCTCTCTCCAAATTTCAAATTCTGTGATACTATGGTGCAGATACTTGAGAGATTGTCCCTCCCTCATACCTCTTGTATCCAAAGAGGGTGGGGTAGATATCACCTTTGGAATCACGAGCCGAGGTATTTTTTCATCAGGGCAGACCAAACTGGGAACATCACCACCGATTTAAAGTGGATTCGTTGGATCAAAAAATTGAAGATGATCTGTTTATTTTAGTTCATGGGGGTACTCCCAGGCCTGACAGTTCTGTAACCGTAGATGGGAATCGCATACCTCAGGACCGCTGGGTATATGACCAAGTAATGCAAGTCTTACCCGCCGACAGGGTAGCCATTTTGGGACACAGCCCAATCCAGAGTCTACCACCCTTACTGTCAGTCTTCTGTGTCTTAGAGACTACGGCGGAACCCCCATATTTTACCTATGTGGACCGCTCCACTGTCATGTCTAGTTGAGCCTAGGATTTTTCTTTTACGACGATAAATAAGACTAATTAATTAGTCTCAAACCTTTGTAATAAAACTTGTCCTTGTAAATATTTGAGAAATAAAATGATTTCAAAAGTTTTACTTTTAAAAGCATGAGTGTAATGTAAAGTATGAGTCTTGTAATCCTAAAATTTAATCGATGAATGACCAAGACGATCAACCTCCACTCCCCAATGCATTATATATACGGACATCCAGGAGAAGGGGCTCCTGCTCAAGCAAATGCAACCTCCCTCCTTTAAAGGGGAAGGTTCAAAGATTGAGAAGGATGCTAAAGTTTGGATCGAAGCAATAGACGATTATTTCTCAGCTGCTGCCGGTACTAGAGCGACAAACTAGTCCATGCTTGCACAATTTCGACTCACCGGGGATGCTAAGCTCTAGTGGAAATAATGGTGTCGTGACAAAGGAGTACCTGAACACTCCCAAACTTGGGAGGATATCAAGCAAGCTGTGAAGGAACGATATCTCTCACCTTCTCATGAATCCATCAAGATGAATGAATTTTTTAGTCTCAAGCAATTTAGCTTAACTTTGGAAGAGTACTATTCTAAATTCATCACTCTTCGAAAGTATGCCCCGGCCATGATGACTTCTCAACAAGTGGCTCGTTTCTACCAAGGCTTGAATGAACCCTTGGATTCTTGCCTCGAAGCAATGAAACCAAGTACATTGCAAGATGCTCTTATAGGAGCAAAGCCTCTTGTGAAAGAACTAAAGTCTAGTAAATCCAAGCCTCAGAAGAGATCTTACCCTCAAGAAAACCCTAAAGATCAACCTTACAAGAAGCCCCAACAGAATACTCCCTACTACAATGGAGGGCTACAAGCCAATTCTTTTGTTCCCTGCTCATATGCTACTTCTTCTAGAGAGGCCTCTCTCTGTTTCGAATGCAATGAACCGGGACACTTCAAGGTCAGCTGTCCCAAGCTAGCATCATCTCTACCTCAATGCGGTAGATCAAATCAAGGCCGTTGAACCCCCATCCATCAAGGTCCAAGGAGTGGTGGATGTGGCAGAGGTCGCGGAACAATTGCTTGCACCGCCTGTGCTATAAGCAAAGAACCAACTCCGGAGATAGCTTTAGTTTAAACAATGCTAGTATTCATTGTAGCCAGGGGAGTATCAGTTTTAGAAATAAGCATGGCCAAGTAGTATTGGTTCATGGGTGGAAAGACAAGTGAACCTAAGTCTAGAGTGGTCAAGGCAAAGCATCTTCTCAAAGGAGTGTGCCCATCCTATTTTGGCACTTGGTCGCCTCCTTTCCTTTATTGGGTTGATTTGGTGTCGATGGTATCTTCTTTAGATCCATCCTGAATAATTGTGACCATGGTATCACCTTTGCCCACTTTCTTCATTCTTCTCCTTCTCCCACTTTTAGAGGTTGTGACATCTACTAGGTTTTTCCCTTTGCCCACTTGTTTTTCTTGCGCTCGTGTCAGGACATTCAATGACGTGTGATATTCCCAGGCTGCACACTTATACTCTTGATAGTGGCATGGTTAGAAGTGAAGTTGAACCACTGGCACGATATGGATAGTCGAGAAGAATATACCTGTACTTCTTAACTCAATCAAGCTAACACTTTACAAACTGAATTCCAGAACATGACAGATTTTATCACTTTCCTTGAGAAAACAACAATTTCATCACAAATTTTTGGTGTAAAGAAGAATAGCATCTCTTTCTTAATGTCTTTAAAGTTAACATTAAAGATTAATAATAAATAAAAATCTTCTTTTAAACGATGCCCAAGCTAACCTAGTCATTATTTCTTTGTGGGGTTCCCAAGGGGAGAGATGGGGTGGTATCTGGAGCAACTTCTCGAGACTCATTGATGTGCACGGCTCTCGCGGTGATGTTTTGGCACTTTTGTGAAGGAGTCATTTTACCCGCCTTTTTGTAGACCGCAATGCCACGAATCCAACACTCTACTCGGATCACAATTTGGAGCTCGTTTGCTCAAGTTATGAGCAAAAAACCCCTAGGTGTGAATCACCTCTAAGAGACTAAGATCCCTTACTAAAGTCACCAGCTAATGGGGGAGGGAAGGTGTCCTTAAACTGGATTTGTAGGGAGATGGCTGCAACTAGAGGGAGAGAGGAGGAGGAGTCCCCTTAAGTCTATTCACACGGGGGGGAGGAGAGCAGCTAAGGACACTCTAGCCTCAAGGGTGAGAGGAGGCAAGAAATATCCCGCAGAGGCCTTACTTGGAGATGGATGAAAATGGCTTGTTGGAAGGCTGTCAGGTACAGTACGGTTGTTGAGTACCGGAGCTGGGTGCAGACGCTAGCAGAATGACAAGTACGGGTACAGTAGTGTGTTGGGGTCCTTGACCCCCACGAGGTATTGGTGGGGGGTTTATACAGGCACAAGTACGGGTACGGCGGGTGCGGGGAAAGGGAGTGAAAATCGTGGGTGCAAAGGATGGTGTACGATGAAAGTACACTGGCTTGTGGTCTGCATGTGCTTGGGGAAAGGAGTGGTGCCTGTGTGCGTGGACAAAAGCTATGGTACGCATGTACCTTCCGGGTCAGAGGCAGCATGGGCATCCACATGGGGGTCTATGTGGACCGTACACTAGGGCGATCGGCCTTTGGTCCTTATGCAGGAACTTGAGTGTGTGTACGACATCTTTTTGGGGAGATCGGTGGGGGTGCCGGCCTTGATATGCATGCCGGAGTGCCCGGTGATGAAAAAATAAATTTTCGGTGAAAATGTCCGGGGTATCTCCCTGGTCGTAGGGGTGCTAACCGTTTATCAATCGGACACCCAGTTGTGCATTTATTAAGGTTTAAATTTGTCGTATTTTAACTAAAAATAACTAAAAATTTACATATAGGCTCAATCTAGTGTCTGTTTTGAATGCTGTAAAATCCTATATTAGGGTAAAATTGTGCGCAGATTTTGAATTTGGACTCATAATTCTAAGTGGAAACAACATGTTTATTAAAATTGTTGATTTTTTCACATCACAAAAGGCCATAAATTCATGGGCATGTAGTATTGCAGATGGGCATGTAGTATTGCAGATGGGCATGTTACATCCTTCCCCCCTTAGAAATCGAGAAGTTCTCATCTCGTCATGAATTTGGGGTAATCCTTTAAAAGTGTCACTTCATCTTCCCAAGTTGCATCTTCTTCAGGGTAATCTTTCCACTGTACTAGATGTTCTACAAGCGTTCTATTACGGAGTTGCCTTTCTCTAGAATCTATGATTCTACTAGGCTATAACTCAAGGACTCCTTGAGTTGAGATTACAACTTGTTCATCATCAAGAACATGATCTAGACTAGGTACATAAGGCTTTAATAAACTTACATGAAATACATTGTGGACCTTGATATGGGCTAGGAGTTGGAGCTCATAGGCACTTTTACCCAAACACTTATAGGGCCCACAATACCTTCGGGTGAGTTTCTTATATTTCCCAAGTAACATAGAACTACGCTTGGGTCACACTCGTAGAAGAACTCTGTCTCGTTCCTTGAAGATCCTTTCAGATCTCCTTATGTCATCATAATGCTTTTGCTGATCTTGAGCAGCTTTAATATCTTTTTGGATCGCCTTAGTCTATTCCTTCATCTCTTCAAGCATTTTTCTGGATGCCTCAACTCTTATGGTTGGATCAGAGAAATTTAGAGGAGATAAACATTCTTGCCTCCATAGAGTGCTTTGAATGGTGACATTCCTATGCTCTCATGAGAGATAAGATGTATTATAAGAAAATTCTACAAGAGGAATGTAAGATTCCTCCCCAGCCTCTTAGGATGTTCAATATCTTCCCCTGTAGTCAAATCCCTCTTCAGAAATATAAAAGATCTTGTTTATACCTCTTTTGGCCTAGAGAGAGAAAATATTCTAGAGAGAGGTTATTCAGATTTTGGATATTTTTGGATGGAAAAATATCTCTTCATATTTAAATAAGTTCCCCCGAAATAGAAGTTCAAAAAGATTTTCAGAAGGTGCATTCGAAATAAATTATAATATGTTCAAAAGGCCTTATCCTAGGGGTCCAGATTTTTTGAAAATTTTAAATTAAGATTTTGAGGGGCCATTCAGATTTATCCAAATGTGTGGAGGAGATAAATGGAAGAAATAAAAAAAATCCCCCCAAAAATGAGTAAATACTCACATAAGATGAAGAGTTGACTAAGGATAAGGTTAATAGTTAAAAAAGAGAGATGTTTAGAAGAAATGATGCATTTTTGACACCTTAGTATGGGGGAATTCCCCTCATGAAGGAGGTGCCTATTTCACATATGTGGGAGAGTTTTAAACTCCCAAATAATGAGATATTTTTTATCTCTCCTCTCTCCTATTTCAACTAGATCCAAAAAGTGAGTTAAACTGACCTAAAAATGGTCAAAAATTGACCAAATTGATCTGGATAATTCTAGAATCGGTTTGCTTAGTTAGAGGCTCACTTTTTCCTATAAATAGAAGCCTCACCCTTTGTTGAAGCTTAATAGTGTTTTTTGCACTGTTACCCTGCTTCTCCCAAGAGCCAAAAACTGTGAATTTACTCATAATTCATTAGTTTTTGACATTCCCTCTTCTAAAGATTGGTGGCCACTCTTGTTTCAAACAAGAGTAGATCCCTCAAACCATCAAGACAAAGGAAAGCTCTCAAATTCTCCTTGTAAGTTGGAGATTCTTCTCTTTTCTATTTCATTTTATGGTTTTTTATGATTTTTGTCTTCTCTAAAATGAATATGATGTTATGCCTTATTGAAAAAAGGCATTCCCCTCTCTTCTTTAGTAAATCCAACCATTCTTTATCCTAGATGAATGATTATTGGATAAAATCAAGTTTTTCATAATGTTTCTCTTAAATAAGTAGAAAATGTTTACATTAGAATGGTTTAAATACTCTTGGAATTCTAATTAATTTTAGAGAGTTAAAAATTGAAAAATGGTCAGCCATACAAAGGAGGTTATGGTAAAATTTTCTAAAAGTGTGTAAAATAAGTTTTACTTTTTTTAATTCAAAAAGAATAATTCCCATCGTATATGTATTCTTAAAGTTTTATTTTTCATCCTAGGTATAGAAAAATGCATACTAAAAATATTTTATTAAAAAAAAGTGTTACTTCTTTAGAGTTAAATTCTATGCATAGAAGGTTCTATGCATAGAAGGAAGCATATTGAAATTGTTATTTTGATTATAAAAGTGTTATTTTCATCATAAATGATTGTTATGGATAAATAGATGCATAAAAGAAATTCTTTTATATTAAAAGAGTGATTTTAATCATAAATGATTTGTATGCATAAACATATGCATAAAAGATTTTTTATGTTAAAAGTGTTATTTTCATCATAAATGATTTTTATGCATAAATAGATGCATAAAAGAAATTCTTTTATATTAAAAGAGTGATTTTCATCATAAAGGATTTGTATGCATAAACATATGCATAAAAGATTTTTTTATATTAAAAGTGAGATTTTCAAATCTCATTGGATTTCTTATCTAATATTGATTGGATAATTAAGATAAATATAAAGATAATTAAAGATAGAACTATTATCCACTTAAAAATTAATATTATTAATAATAAATATTTATAAGTCTAAATATTTATCATTACTAGATATATAAATATTAAACTTATCTTTTGTTTTGTAATTATATAACTGTATTTTCTTTTTTAATGTATTTTTTTTTAAATTTTATTCAAAGGCTTATCCTACACATAAAATATTTTCAAGAAATATTAAATTTAAAAAATTACTTTTTTAAATTAAATAACATGAACTCTAAAAATAATATTATTTATCTAATTCTAAAATATAATCCTTTATAATTAGTGATTTTCAATTCTTTTATATTAATAATTTATATATATTTTATTATTTAAAATTCTATATTTTATTTCTCTTTTTTTTAAAAATACTAAAAATATACTAAATTAACTTTTTCAAAATTATGTTTTTGAAAAAAATGGGAAGTTGGGAAGGAGGTGCCACATGTCACATGCGTTCATGACACATGGCATTTTCTAGACATGTGGCACTATTATGGCTGATGTGGCAATTCCATGATGTGGCATGCCATGTTAGCAAGTGCGAGGTGGCATGCAAAGGTGGTAAAAAGATGTGGCATTAATGATGACTATGATGGTGAGCTGGGGAGTCAACTAGGTTGACCATGTTGACATGGAGGGTGGAGGTGGCAAGGTGCTTATGTGGATTCTCTCGAAGTTGATGTGGACATAAAGTGGCATGCATATTGAAAATGGACCTTCCCATACTCAAATTAAGCCAAATTGTTTTTAATAAATTCATTATAACAATTATATTGATCCATATAGTTTTTAGATTGAAAGATTCAATCTTTGATTTTCTAGAATTAAATTACAATTGATTTAATGGGCCTCTAACAAATTTTCCAAAGTAAATCTACAAAAATCCAACCGTTAGATTTGTAATTTTACCTTAGACCCAAATTCTACTAATCTTTCCCAATCTAATCATCACTATATCCATACAAATTGAGTATTTTAAATGGTAGATGTGGTGGAAGGACAAAATAGTATGTTTTTTTAATAATTCTAATGCCTTTTAAATAATATACAAAATAGTAGAAAACATCAAAAATTACTCGATAAATTAAGTTAAGCTCTTTGTTAATCAAGTTGTCCTCGATCATACACACTGCCTCAATAGCATTGAGACAAGCCATCTCAATGGATATAGGATCTATCTCCTTTAAGGATATGTACCTACATACATAGCAATTATATATACTATTACTAATACATAACTTGTGAGCGCATGGAAATTCCAAATAAGCAATATAACTTGTGAGCGCATGGGAATTCCAAATAAGCAATATAACTTAGTGAATTGAAGAGAAGATTCATACCTCACCACGATTCCCATTTTGTTAATAGCCTCTCTCACCTTCTTGTCTCACAACCAACTATAGCAATTGGAAGAATAAACTATGCATAGAAAAAAATGAAAGTTAGTATATGAGCTTACAAATTATGTACCACAAAGAGAAAATGAATAAGCAAATATTTATATACCTGTAATATCTTGTGCCAATCATATGTCTTGAGGCCATATAATTGTTCCTCTCCTTTCCTTTTGGGCTTTGTGTGAAGGCACCCTTCAATGAATGCATTACTCCCGTTGGTGTACGAAAAGAGGCAATCACACTTTTCACCTTATTGTGCTCCCTCTTTGTTATTACCCATGGTGCCTTTGGCAGGACTATTTTTCCACTCTCACTTTCAATTGGCCATGCACTTTAAAGGCATCAAATATTTTGTAAGTCATCCCTTGCACCCTTTGTATCTCTTTTACCAAATTAAATGGTCCCAAATATTTGTTGCCACATTCTTGAAGATATGTATGGGATCTAAGAGATGATTGATCTTCATGTCACACCAATATGAAAGTCGAAAGAAGATTGAGTGTCTAGACATCCGATTTGGTGGTGGATTGGAAGTGCTTATCCATGCCTCAAACCATTCTCTACCTCTCATCACAAGTGCTGAGACATCATGTGGCACATAATATGGATGTAAAAGAGGGAGAAATCGATGAAGTTTGTCATACACCCCCTTCTTAAGTGTAGAGGGTCTTTTCGAAACAAGTGATGGTCTACAAATCGGACATGCATGATGTCAAACCTATTTTAAAATTGAGATGATTGAGATAGAGATATAAACTTAAAGTTTAAAGCCTAAATCCTTATGCATATAAGGTTCAAGTAGGTACCTAAGCACTCCGAGAACTCGGGATAGTCATGCATCATCCAAAGAAAAACTCCTTTCACCTCCACCTCACGCCTATTTATTGGCCTCCTTGAAACGTCATGTACTTTGATACCTCACTATAGTGTCTCAAGCTCCTCAATCAAGGTACACATCCATGTTTGCCACCTTATACTTGCTTGCTCGTACAAGGAGAGCAAGCATGATATGACCTTTCTTGATTGCCACCCATGGAGGGAGGTTGTAATTCACAAATAAAATAGGCCAAGTAGACCATGATGTGGACTTGAAGCCAAATGGGTTAACACCATCCATGCCCAAGCCAAGACATAAGTGATGAGGCTCATCTTTAAACTCTAGCCATTGATGCTCCACATGTTGCCATGCCGGTGAATCAGCTATACGATTCTCATGATGCCATCAGCCGAGTGATAAGAGTAGCATACCATGTCATGAGTTCTGCAATTCCCTTACATTTAAACATGTGTTGGATGCGAGGAATGATAGGGAAGTGTCTCAAAAACCTTTCAGGGAACTTTATCTCCTTGCAAATTATCCCTATAGCGGTTCTCCTCACATTGTAGACATTGTGTTGCATCTTTATTAACCCCTCTAAATAGCATGCAATCATTGGGACATGCATGTATTTTTGTGTAATCCATACCTAGCATAGAGAGCATTTTATGATGCCCATCTCGTGAGTTCGGTAATAGATTTTGAGGGGGAAGAATCTTTTTGAGAAGCCTACAACATAACATAAGAAATCATATGTCAAAATATTAGCAAGGAGAGTATATAGAACATGAAACATTTTCTATTTGAGAGAATATAATGAGGCGGTCTTACCAAAGAAGACTTGTGACACTTGCATCACTCCATCCATAAGTTGTTTTGCAAGTTCAATAGCTCCAAGTTTGCTTGCAATGTGGAGTACAAACATCCCTCATACAAAGGGGTGTTTTGCAAGTTCAATAGCTCCAAGTTTGCTTGCAGTGTGGAGTACAAACATCCCTCATACAAAGGGGTGTTTGCCTCTCTATGCAAGGTTTCCTCCTCTTGTGACATTGGATCTTGCTCACTACTATCATCTATGACCTCCCGTCCAAAGAAGTCATTCATCACCATGTTGTCCATGATGATATTCTCTTCCTCCTCATGTGGCAATGGTGGAGGCACATCATTCATTGGTTGGGGAAGATGATTCTCAGCCATACTTTGTATATGAAGCCTTGCCACCTTCCGCACTCTACCCGACGTCACTGAATGGTGTGGCATGTTACCTAGCACTCTCCTATGGTTCACCTCCATGTCATCATCCGCACTTGGTCGTGCCACTACCTCATGAAGCCATATGTCCGAACATGCTTAATTGTTATACGACGTTGTTGTATATACTGGCCCTTGCATCGATCACACACACATCAAATATTTTCTCTCAACCATGCCTCAGAACCAATTTTTGGCCCTTGATGATCACTGTCAGACATCTTTAACTTGACCAAAAATCCCACACCTCTTATCTCAAGGGTTTCGCATCAATCAAGTCTCCTCGAAGGTAAGCCCTTTCTTGCTTTCTTCAAGCTTTCATGGTTTTCTTCAATCTTTTTCTTCTTCCAAGCTTTCATGGAAAGCTTGGACATAGCTCAATGTGAGCTTTTCTTCCCCTTCCTCTCTCTTTCCTTCCCCTCTCTTTCCTCTTCCTTGCCCTAACCCTAGCCTAATGCATAGAACTCTAATAGACAACTTTGATGGCCATCAAAGCTTTCTATTAAGCATTCTATGCATAGAGCTAGGGTTTAAGCTCAACACATAAACTAATTTTTTCATTCACTTATGCATTAAGAGTAGGGTTTAGGGTACTCACCTAGTTCTTCTCTTGTTCTTCTTGCTTACTAATGTGTTAACGAGGACTAAATTTTTATTTATTATGTTTCTTTTTTGTAGGTTTATTCAAGTGGCAAGGGTTTGGGCATAGCCTCTTATTCTATAAGCCCTCTTTCTTCATTTTTGGTTATGCTTCTTGTCTTTGTGTTTTTGCACCCTTGGGTGTCGGGGATTAGGGTTAGGTCAATAGGCAATAGGCTTTATGCATAGCCTTATGCATAGGGCTTATGCATAGGCCTTATGCAATAGGCCTCTTACAATAGGCTATGCATAGGCCTTATGCACAATAGGGCTTATCAAATAGGTTTATGCGTAGGGCTTATGCATAAGCCCTATGCAATAGGTTTATGCATATCCTTATGCATAGGGCTTATGCAATAGAGCTTTATGGAATAGCCTTATGCATAGGCTATGCAATAGGCCTTATGCATAGGCTATGCATAGCTATTGCAATAAGGCTATGTATAGGTCTTATGCAATAGGGCTTTATGCATAGCCTTATGCATAGGCTATGTATAGCTATTGCAATAAGGCTATGCATAGGCCTTATGCAATAGGGCTTTATGCATAGCCTTAACAATAGGGCTTATGCATAACCTTAACAATAGGCTTATGCATAGGCTTATGCAATAGTGATTATCCATAGCCTATGCATAGCTTATGCATAGCCTATGCATAGTGCTTATGAACTAATAAACTAATGTTTGGATTTATTAGAGATTCATATGGATTTGGCTCTAGTAGAAGTAAGTCCTCTTTGTTTATCCTTCTTCTCTTTGTGTTTTTGCACCCTTGGGTGCCGGGGATTAGGTTTCGGTCAAGAGCCTATGGCCCCTATGCATAGGCTATGCATACGTTATGCATAGGGTATGCATATGCTATGCATAGGATATGCATAGTCTATGCATATTAAGGGTATGCTTAGGGTATGCATAGCCTTATGAATAGAGATATAGGGCATTGTTATATGCCATCTAGAATGCTGCTTATGTCAAGTTAGGAGTGGTTATCCGTTGAGTAGGTGGTTATAGAGTGAAGGGAGAGACCTCGATCTTCTTACCATACTTCTCTTGTAAAAGAGGAGTTGCCTTTGGCTTTAATAGTGGGGAACGTATGAAAAGTCCTCAGAAGCTATCATCCGAAAGGAGCACTCTCCACCTTGCTTGTCTAAGCAGTATTGTAGGAGGTCTTAACAATGTCCTAATATCACATGTTGTATTTTTTGTCTAATCTTGTGTTGTTGTTTTCTCTTGGTTGGCTTGACATTGTCAAGGTAAGCGGCCTAATTCATTCAACCTCGTGTTTATTGCACCCTTGGGTGCCGGGTTTAGGAAATGGACTTGTGCATAGAGAAATGGGGCATTGTTATATGCCATCTAGAATGCTCCTTATGTCAAGTTAGGAGTGGTTATCCGCGAGTAGGTGGTTATAGTGGAGGGGGAGCCCTCGATCTTCTCACTATCCTTCTCTTATAAAAGAGGAGTTGCCTTTGGCTTTAATAGTGGGGGTGTTTGGAAAGTTCTCAGAAGCTATCATCCGAAAGGTGCACTGTCCACCCTGCTTATATAAACACTATTGTAGGAGGTCTTAACAATGTCCTAATATCAAATGTTGTATTTTTTGTCTAAGCTTTAAGTATGGCTTTTGTTAAAGAAATTTTATTTTTTGCCTCATGCATGTATGTAGCAGTAATGTCAATCAACCCATCACAAGACCCTAATTTGGCAAATCTGCTATCTATTATAAATGAACGATATGGGCAGCAAGCTTGGTCTCAATTTACTCAGACATAGGTATGGTTCCATCAAACCTTTTCACATACAAAAAGTTAATCTTTTATGCATTTTATAAGTCTTATATTTTAATCTTAGATGCAGGCGGGCTTACAATCGGGCCAGTCGATGATGCCATGGGGGCAGACTACCCCATTTGGCCAGTCGACGCCGTGGGGGAAAATCTACCCCACTTGCCGAGTGGTGCAGGCCCATCACGATATGGTTGTGATGAGCCTACACCACCTTCCTCTACTAGACCCACCCCCGCTCCCTCACGTCCATCTTCACCCCACGAAATGACAACGTAGTACGGAGTCTGGTAGGGGGTAGCAGACATGCTAGCGGGGGGAGAGCATGCTGCTTTTGCTTTGGCAAAAGCAGCACTAGGTCTCCCGATGTGTCTCCCCAACAAGGGGGCTCTTCATCTATGGATTATCAGCCATCCCCTTGGAGACCCATTCCACCATTCGATCCACGCACCCTACCATACAACGTGGATGTGGATGGTGCCCTCATGATGGATGCACGAGGAAAGCAGGTCATGAACCGTATGCATGTACTTGTTGCAAACCTGGAGTTTGTGGAAAGAACAAGATGAACTTTCTAAGAAATACATTATCGATGTGCTTAAGTCGGAGTTCCCTGTACCACATGCGTGTCTTTTATTCTCCAAGGAGTGGATGAAGAGATGGATCAAGCTTTTGTTCTCTAATAGGAAAGCAAATATCAAGAGAGCAGCAAAGATTAACTTGGAGAAGCATAGCGTTTGCACGACCGAGGAGTGGAGGCACGTACGTAGCTTCATGAGAAAGCACCCAGATGCTTTTCAACAACAAGTAGGCGAGTGCTTCCCGACTACAGAAGCGAGGGGCTTAGCACTTTGGCTCTGACGGGGGAAATCCTCCTTTCTTACTTGTTTTGTAAGTAATCATTTCTTCTCTTATTTCATTTTATTTTGTACTATATTGTTTTCTTTAAATAATTGTATATTTTCTTAATTGTTTTTTGTAGAGGGAGGTTGTTGGGCGTGACCCAACAAAGGAGGAGTATGACTATGGGTATAGAGCCCCCCATGTGCAATTGTGGGCATGGATGCTTACGCGAGGCATACACTTGGATGAGTCCATTTTGGGGACTCAAGAAAATGTGGTAAGTGAGCCTAAACCATTCTCTTTTCTACATCTTATTGTATTTTAATGCCCTTTCTTGCACTTGATGGCATGTATGTACGATGAAGGGGAAGATGAAGAGGAGGATCCTGATTATCAACGTGAAGCAAGTGAAGAGGACGAGGAAGACGATGATGATGATCACTCAGAATCCGATGAGGATTCCAATTAGATACCTCTTCATTGTAAAAACTTTATGTATATATGGACAAAGGTCCAACACTTTCTGAAATATAATAACTTTTTGGGCTCAATTGCATTCTCCACAATGTATGTGTTTCTTGTATTTGTGTTTGTGTTATAAATCTAAAAATGTGACTGTTTTAATTTAAAAAAAGAACTGGGGCAGACTGGGGAGCCCTATGCAGACTCAGTCTACCCCAACTCTTTTTTACTGTGTAGAGCTTTCGCTGCGCTCAGTAGCAAAATATCACTGCTGAGCAGCGACATTTCGTTGTGGGACAGCAAAATATCACTGTTGAGCAGTGATATTTTGTTGCTATTTTTACTGTTGAGTAGCGAACCCGTTGGAGCAAAAATAGCAGTGTTTCTAGCAGCAAAAATGGCTCGACATCTACCTACCCTTCTAGATATAAAAACGCTGCTATTTTTGCTACTAGACCCTCATTTTGTTGTAGTGTACTAAGAAGAATGGAAAGTGGAGAATATATGTAGACTTTAAGCCTTTGAATGTTGTGACCAAGAGGGACCATTACCCATTACCTTTTCAAGATGAAATCTTAGATAGTGTAGCTGGGCATGAGAGATGCAATGCTTTGATTGATATTCTGGTTACTTCCAAATTTCTATTGCCCTAGAGGATTAAAAGAAAACTACTTTCATTACACCATGGGGACGCGTGATGCCCTTTGGGCTTACAAATGCACCTGCTACTTTCCAAAGATTTAAGAACCTGATGTTTGAGTTCTATTTGGGGTGACCCTTCATCCGAGTGTTCATAGATGATTTCTATACCTATAGTGGCAGATTAGTTTACTGTGAGAAGATGAGGATGGCATTGAAAAGGCTAGATGAATTGGGTGGATAGTAAACACTGACAAGTGTCACTTAGCTCAAGCCAAGGTAACTCTACTTGGAAATGTGGTTTTTGAGAATGGAATTGAAGCGTCCTGCAAAAGTGGAAGCTTTGCTTCTATTAGAGGCACCTCAGAATCTGAAGCAACTAATGACATTCACACATAAGGCAAGATACTTGGCTACATTTATTTATCTTCTTTCTCAGGCTTTATACCCATTGCAACAAGTATCCCAAAGGGATCCATTTATGTGGCAAGCCAAGGAAGAGGAAGCCTTTCTACACGTTAAGGAAATTCTAAGTGATTTGCCAGTTGTTATGCCCCCATACTAGAGTAAGGAATTCTTTGTAAATCCTAGTGTGGGAGAAGATGCCATAGGTGCAGTATTGTTGCAGAAAGGAAGAGAGAATTCTTATATGAGGCCAGTATATCTCGTGAGCAGAAAAAAGACAACTGGAGAAAGGACTTATTCTGAATCAAAGCTTGTATAAGGGTAGCTGTGGTGTTTGCCTTAAGAAAATTCAGGTCTTACTTACTTCCTAAGCCTTTCACTATACTGACACATTACTCTTTTCTTCCCCATTTGACTTAATCTGATTTTCCATCAAAGAGATTGTGTAAATGGCTGGTTGAGTTGCAAGAGTTCCAATTCACTTGCATAGTGGAGGATAGTACAAGGGATACATAGCCAGATATTTTGACATACAGACAGAATCCTTTGGTATTGAGGGAAGAGACAGTGATGAAGAAGATGTATCCAATGCTTTTAATCTATTTTTTTTATGGAGCCTTTAAGAAAAGCTTAGGAGTAGCCAGTGGAGGGGTTGTTTTGTTGAATCCAGAAGGTACAGTAGTATATCAAGAACATATTAAGTTACAAGTGCGTACCAACAATGAAGCTGAGTATGCCACCTTAGAATATGGACTTCAAAAGTGTCTTAAGAGAGGGATTAGTAGGCTATTTATCAAAGGAGATAGTTTACTGGATATTAGACAACTTAAAAACTCACTATGGGCCAAGAATCCCAAGTAGAAGGAGTGGTGCTTTCAAATGAGAAGAATGTTGCAGAGATTTCAAGAAGTACAGATTTAACATGTGAAGAGGGAACAAAACCAAGCTCCAAACACATTAGAAAGAGGGGGGTTAGGCGAGGATTTGGATGCATATGCCATAACTATAGCCCACCTTAGTTATGTTGGAAGGGAGAGTTTACATGAAGTGGAAGAGTTTTTGCAGTACATTGGTCTGGTACCTTCAAGTTTATCCAAAAAATAGAAATATGGTTTCATACGCATAAGCTTTATGTACAAAGGCTTTATGCCTATAGCTTATGCATAAAAGGATTAATCATAAAAGTTTGTGTATGAAAGCCTTTATGCATAGCTATTTATGAATGTTTTATGCTTCGAGCAATTGACTATTATGCATGTATGTTTTTTTAGATATATGTATAGGCAATGCATAGCTTAATGCGTGGAGCTCTTTATGCATTGAGAGCCTATGCATAAAGCTCTATGCATAGAGCCTTATGCATAGAGTATGCATAGCTTAAAGCCTTATGCATAAATACATTTATGCATGCATAAATGACTTTATGCATAGATATTTAATACTTAATGCATAAGCCTTACACATAGGGCTTTATGCTTATGAATAAAGGCTAGCCTTTAATTCATTATGTAAATGAATGCTATTTTGATTCCTTACTCTAATCATATTTTGATTTCTTACTCTAATCATATTTTGATTCCTTACTCTAATTATTATGTAGGCAATCATGGGTGATCCTTCTCGAAATTTTGTTCCGATTGATCTTACTTAGGACGCAGATGTTTTGCGAACCTTCTCAACATCATCAACCAATGTTATGGACAACAGGCATAGACACGGTTTTCACAAACACACGTATGTTTTATGAACCCTTTTCACATACACAGTATTTAGCCTTTGTATATTTTATTCCCCCTTTATGCATTTTGTAAGTCCATTCATGCATCCTTATATGCAAGCCAACATACTATCATGCCAGTCTACTCCATATTGCCAATCTACCCCATATGGCCACTCTACTCCATATGGACAATCTAGTCCATTGTTAGGGCCAAGTCCAAGTCATGCAGGCCCATCATGCTATGGTTGTAATGAGCCTACACCACAAACATCGACTAGACCCACCCCTTCTCCCTCACGTCCTCGTCGGGGGAGTCACTCATAAGATATATATGAGTGTAGCACGTGGGTTCAACAGAAGGGATTTTTAACACAATTTTTAACACAATTTTTTACATATACAGAAGGGTACCATTTAAAGGGGGTATTCACAAGTTGAATAGAAAAGGGGTATGTTTTATTCATGAAAAGGGTACCATTTAAAGGGGGTATTCACAAGTTGAATAGAAAAGGGGTATGTTTTATTCATGAAAATTTCACAAATAAGGGATTTTTAAAATAGGCCTTACACGTGCATCATACAAAGGGTTTACTTATAGTGAACCCCTCGAGCTCATGTCTAGCTTCACCATGATGTTGTAGGGAGTCTGGGGAGTCTACTAGATGTAGTGGGGGGGAGCAGGGTGATTTTGCTTTGTGAAAAGTAGCACTAAGTCTCCCAAGATATCTCCCCAACCGCAAGGGGGGGGAGGTTCATCGTCCGCTCATTTCGAGCCATGCCACATTTTATCCATGAGAGCTACCATATAACATAGATGTCGATGTGTGCTGGATGGTAGAGGGAAGCAAGTCATCAATAGAATGCATGTACTTGTGAACTTGGAGTTCACAAACTTGTTTAAGAAATGGAAAGCACAAGATGAGCTATTAAAGCAATATGTTCTTGATGTGCTCAAAACTGAGTTTCATGTTTCATATCCTAGCCTCGCCTTATCATATGACTGGATAAAGAAGAGGATGAAGCTTCTCCTCTCTAATAGGAGAGCAAACATTAAGAGAGCGGCTAAGAACAACGTGGAGAAGCTAAGTGTTTGCTCACAAAGCCAAGAGGAGTGGAGTCACACGCGGAGCTTTGTGAGGAAGCATCCAAGTGCTTTTCAGGCGGCAAGTGCTTCAAGACTACGGAAGCGAGGATCGTTGCACTTTGGTTCGGGAGGAAATTCCTCCTTTATTGCTCACTTTGTAAGTGCCTATTTTACTATTCTCCTTTAATCTAATTGTTTCCTTTGTTCTAATTCTATTATTTTTTAATTATTTTTTTAGAGGGAGTTTGTTGGGCGTGACCCAACAAAAGAAGAGTATGATTATGGGTATAGAGCCCCCGTCCATAATTATGGGCTTGGATTTGTATGCAAGGTATGCGTTTGAACGAATCCATTTTGGGGACTCAAGATGACAAGGTAAGTAGCAGATAAGCCCTTCTCTTATCAATATGTTGTCTTTTATTATTTTATGGTTACCTTACTCTTGTTTGCACATATGTAGGATGAAGAAGAAGAGGAAGAGGACGATCCGGACTATGAATGTGAAGTAAGATTCTGATGAAGATTCCGATTAGCCATCCCTTTCTTGCTTTATTTTGTGTAATGTTTTGCATGGCCGACCATTAATGTTTTTTAATTACTTGGACTTACATTGATGTATTTTAATCAATCGAGCAATATAAATTACATTTTGTTCACTTGCATCTTTTAAAGTTTTACTACTATCAATCTGCATCAAAAGTAAAAAAGTTGGGGCAAATTAGGGAGTCCTATGATGACTCCCCAATCTGCCCCAGCTTTTTTTAAATAGGTTATAGGATCGCTGCTAAGCAACGATCCCGTTTTGCAGCGAAAATAGTGGCATTTCTAGTAACAAAATAGGCCCGACATCTCCATGCCCTTGTAGTTATAAAAGCACTGCTATTTTCACTCCTAGACCCTTATTCTGTTGTAGTGTAAGCATGCTACAAACAAGCAAAGCTGCAAAGATCAAACCATCGATATTACAAGTTAATGTGGACCAACCTTTAGATTTCACTAAAACTATAACGGATATTGTAACATAGAATCCGGATAGATAGAGATAAGCACTTACAAAATGAGCTACAAGATGTAAGAGGGTGAGGCAAAGAAACACAACTCTCTTGATGTAGACCATTAAGCTCTATACACATAGAGAGCAACACAGGGGTGAGGCATCCGTAGCTCATATGAGCTACAAAAACCTAACCATAGTTACTAACTCAACTACTGCTAGTTAAAACTATATCCTTCTTAAATCATATATACTCGTAATAAATATTACTGGAATGACAAAAAGATATTTACAAAGTCGATAATATAAAAGAAACACAAGGACCAAAAGTTCCAAGACCATCTGATTAAAAGATCTTTGACCCATAAGACCTTGGGCACTCCATTAAAAGATCTTTGACCCATAAGACCTTGGGCACTAGTACACCAGAGGTGCAAGTCTCACAGAATTCACCTGCCTCCACAATGTCCTGCAAAAGGCAAACTAAAAAGCAAGAAGTAGAAAAACATGTGGAGTTCTAAACCTAAATAGAGATGCTATTTGGGACACCAGGCCGCGTTGCGGGCTTTGATGGTGGCCTCCACGTCGGCAAGATTGCGGCGAAAAGTCTCTAATGCTGCCAATGCCCGGGCATCTGATGTCCATTGCGCTCACCCAGGCACACCTCCTCGCTCATGTGCTGAGCCAGAATCTCCAGTACGGCCATGGCAACGGTGGTTGCGCCTTGCGTGGGCACCATCTCCAGAAAGAATTTCTGCGGGTTGGCCAGCATCTCCACATACTCTGGCGTCCCTTTCTCTGGAATGAGGCGCCGGGCCATGCAGGGGCTGTTAGGCATGTAGCCCCCATAGGCATACTGTCCAAAGTTCACAGCAGCGTGATGGGCAGACGACACCCAGATCAACGTCGCCACCACCTCCACCAAATCTTCCACCTTCTTCATGGTCACCCACCACTCCGCCCCTGCATGGTCCCCGTGCCCTACGTTTCGTACCTCTTCCCACCAGCTCTGCACCTCTACATTCTCCTGCAACGCCTTGTCCTCCTTGTAGTAGAGCATAACATAATCATGCACCCACTGCCAGATTGTCGCCCAAAGATCAAGCCCATCAGCTGCGTATGGATAGTCCTCGATAGCCAACCTAATCCCATTCTTTGCACTTCGGTCCTCTACAGCCATGCCCCTGCACAACAATAATATCAACCTTTTGGTAATCAAAATGAATGAAATATATTTGATGCCCTAAGTATAAACATGCTTTGTCCCGATCATGTAGCTAAGTTGATAAATAGTCAAGGTCCCAAATACAAGGTCCGTGGCTGCAACGCACGACATGCCATGTACTGGATCAAGCTCTTGTATGGGGACTACCAAGGAGGCAAAAAAGATCCGTAGATTTACCTCTTGAGTAGGTCTTTGGGTAGAGCCTCCTCGTCAAATTGCCAAGTCTTGTAGACCGCAGATGATATCTCCATGCAGTACTCTCCGGGAGTGTAATGGCCCTCTATTTTGCCCTCAGCATTGATCAAGGACGTCCTCGCCAAAGCGTTTATGTGCATGGTATCTTTGAAGTGGGGGGGTAACAGCATGTGGAGAGGATGCATTGTGCTCAGATGTCTCCTTGCAGCAATTATGAAGGGCTCCACACAAGCATGTGTTCGTAACCTATACAATCCACGGTTTACTATCACGGCGCATGGCGAATGCCGTCTTCTTGTTAAATCCTACTTTACTGTAAGCATATAATCTGGATTTCATACCAATGGCTAACAAGTTGGTGATATCCAGTGTCCATGACTGCTACGTGCGTTTTTGCTAGGCGCCACATCCAATCAGGATATGCAATAGGGTTGGAATTAAACACTCTGCTGATAGCTTTCTCGCCCTTTTCCTTGGGGGGTAGCGTGAGCTCAATGACAATGGGTACAAGCACACCAGCCCTTGTTAAGTATAAAATCGTTCGAGAGGCATAAGCTTTGCTATCTAAGTTATTGATTTTATTGATTTTATTGATGAACGGCATCATTGAATCGTGATAACCCAAAATATAGAGCAGTTTCTCTTTCATCGCCTGCATAGATCGCCCACTCACTATCAGTAATTTCTTTTACTACTTAGTGCTGCTACTGAGCATTACCCTTTTTTTCTACACTATTGAGCATTGCAGATTATTACCTCTTCCACAGAGAATCCTTCCAGTAAGGGCTCGAGATCATGAGCGGTTATAGAGGACATTGGCTGCCCATAAATCTCTGGGTCTAAGGTGCTCATGGGAGGAAAAACCTAGCCAAAACATCCATACACAGTGTAAAGTAACAGCAGAACAGGCATTGACTCTTGTAAAAATACAAAGAGTTAATCTTATCACCACTGAACTCTCAAAGAAGAAGCACAATTTTACCAAGGGCATTAACTCTTATAAAAATACTAAGAGTTAATCCTATCACCACAGAACACAGAAGAATTGGAATCTTATCACAGAATACTACCCAGGCATCCATATTACAAAACTCTGAGATGATTGCCCTTATACGGTTCTTTTCATCAGACTGTGTATTATGGGATTTATCATGCGCATGTCGTCAACGCTCCACACAGTGGAGCAACCTCTCATTCCAAGCTACACTTCAAGCATGCGTGCAATCGTTTCTCAATATTCAAGTCAAACAATCTACCTTGAGAGGCTGGATGACAAGAGGATTGATTCCTGCAAGACGTTGCCGTCCGAACTCCTGATCCGATTTCCAGGCTTCCTTGTTTGCTGCCAATTATTGAAGCACATCATCAGAATGAATCTGCTGACATGACCCTGTAGATCTCTATGTGAGGTGAGGTGTTGTCTGTTTTTTACCTTCTACAACACCGGGTGTTCCATCAGTAGGTTTCCTTATGATCGGGGTCGACTCACTGACATGAAAAGCTTTCAGATCCCCCACATACAAGTCATGAATTTGCTCCAGAGCCTCAAAAGGCTGGTCGTATAAGGCTCTTCAGGGTTGAAATTACGTTGTGACCGAAGCTTCGCCCTCCGGCGGCCAGGAAGAGCGCTTTCTTCAAAGCGCTAAACCTATCGGGGAACATAAGTACTGTCGAAGCTTGTCTCCCGTTGCTCCGAGGCAGGGTCTGGTTCATGAGAAACCAACGATTATTATATGCCGTCCTCCCGTGTACTCTGATCGGGCAATGTTATCGAGTTGGTATATGGGGTCACAGTTTCAGGCCGAGGACGCGGGTTGGCAGCGAGCAGCGGGTTCAACCGCTGCTCGCTGGGTGTGCTAGACGTAAAATCACCAAAACAAAAAAGGGAAATGCGTTCAAACATTAGAAATCAGATCTGCAGCTCCTTACCCTTTTTGGTGTGCTTCCGACCCGTTCTACATCTACGAGGATACGGATACTGGCATGAACCCCCTAACACAGGTCTTGTAAGCTTCTCATCTTCATCAGGATTACTTATATCGTTGTACATGTCATAGTCATAGACGCGCTCCCCATACATCCTCTCGCCTGTGCCGTCGCCTCTGATGGACACAAGGTCGTCTTGACAAAGCTTGAGTAATGCCGGCGGAGGTGTCTCATTTGGAATATATGGCTGCACATGATGGTAGTATATTGTTAATATAAGGCTGCACGTGATGATCATGATGGCAGTATGGTGACTGACTTTGTCTCTTTCAACAGCTCAACTAGCTAGCTCCTGTACAGAAACAGATGAAATTTTGAACAGTGCTACCATGCACTAACCTGGTTTGAAAAGAAAACGCGAGGTCGCCCGTAGTAGAGGTTGGAGTGGTTTATCCAAGTGTGACAAGGGAAGTAGAGCTGGCTGCTGTCAGGACTGTCCTGCAGGGTGATGGACTTGAGGTAAAATTCATTAGAATGGTAGCTTTCTAGCAGTATGGCACCGGAAGTAGAGCTGGTTTATCCAAGTGTGACAAGGGAAGTAGAGCTGGCTGCTGTCAGGACTGTCCTGCAGGGTGATGGACTTGAGGTAAAATTCATTAGAATGGTAGCTTTCTGGCAGTATGGCACCGGGTATCCCGAAGTCCTTGTCCACAGAGAAGGAGATGGTGAAGAGAGAGTCTGAGTCGTCACTTACTCCGCCCCATAGCCTCAAGTAGGATTCAGGGCTGATTTTGGGTCCTTGCAGACATGATGAGACACTTCCAGCAAGATGAGTGTGAGTGTGTGTGTGAAAGAGAGAGAGACAGAGAGAGTGTGTATGTGTGTGTGTGTGTGTGTGTGTGTGTGAGAGAGAGAGAGAGAGAGAGAGAGAATGTGTGAAAGAGAGAGAGAAAAGGAGAAAGTGTGTGTGTGTGTGTGTGTGTGTGTGTGTCAGCGAGAGAGAGATCAGTAGCTGCAGTATGTGGGTGCGTATGAGTGACTAGCCTGGGTCGATCTGTAGGCTTACAAGACGCAATTTCACTCTGTTTCCACGCAGGTCGCTGAGAAAATTGGGGACGAGATCGAAGAAGCCCTCACTGAGGATCCTCACAATGGACTTGATCTTCTTCATGTTGAGTGTTAGCACTGTTAGGAGCTGATCAGGATGCCTCGTGAAGCCCAGGCTTTTAAAAGAAGGCAAATGGTGTGTGTGTTTTATTCATCACGTGTTGCTAGGTTCCATCAAGCACGCGCTAGGTTGGTACGCGCTAGGTTGATAGCTGCGCCTCACGCTGGCATTCATCTGTTTTTAAAAAAAAAACTTTAAAAAAGCCGTTTCAATAAAGCTTTTTTCTTTTTTCTTTTTTTCTTTTTTTGACCGAGGAGATACACAAAAATTGACAGTCTTATTTTCTACGCCACTCCTCCTCAAAACCTCCCGTTCTCACCACCTTCTCGAGCAATATAGTGCGCAAGCTCTCAGATGAGGGGGGCGTATGGGTTGAGCCATACTCCCCAATCTTCTTAACCATGACCTTGAAGTATTCCGACCTATTCAAGAAAGTAATTTACTAATGAGAAGCGGACTAGGATGATGAAAACATGAATGATAAATTGGCAATGATCGATTGCACTTACCTAGCCGCTTGAAAGGCAATGTGGTCGTGGAAGAAGAAGCGGGTCACCACCGTATCCACCTCCTCCTTCAACTTGGGGTTCCGATTCTCCCCAAGTGTAGATTGTCGTTGTGGGAAGAGTCACCATTGACCAGTGGTATTAAGCTCCGCTCCAATAGGCCTTCCATAGTACTAGGAAAAACCACCTTTGGTATTTTAAAAAGTAGAAGTGGCCCTAGGAAATGCCGCCCATGGTATTTTTAATACCAAGTGGGAGGACCACCGTTGATCTTTAAAACAATACCAAGTGGGAGGGCCATGCAAAAGTAACACTCAATTGGGAGGATATTGACATCATCTGGCATTTTTAGGCATAGCGAGAGCTCAAACCTCAAACCATATGGCCACCATGTGAAGTGACTCAATAAAGAGAAAATAAAACAAATTTTGTAAAACTTGTGAGAGTGAGTCTTGTTCATCTTCAACTCCCACCTACACATGTTCATTTTCGATAGCTCCCGCCTCGTCCATGAGATCTTCAACACCCTTATATACTCTTTGAAACGAGGAGTAACGTATATGACATACCACCATTTCTTATCATTTAGGTTCGGAAGAAACACAACATAGTAAGAAGAACATTGGCATAATGTTGATTATAGAGCATAAGGGTTCTATATTGAAACCTTGACTAACTATAATAATCTGGAGAAGTGAAACTCAAAACTCAGGGTAGAGTTACTCACTATGGGTCTCATATCACAATATCTTGATGCCTGGCGATTCCGTCAGGCTCTCTTCAATCTAATTGGAACAACCCTTATTAAGGAAATATGTATGATTCCACCAAGTATTTCCCCTTTTTAATTCTCTCAAGTAGGCTCAAAATGATATTAAGACTCCTTGATTATCAAGACAATTTTTGTATCCTTTTTCACGAATTCTAATCTAGACTACTCTTTCCAAGTTACCTGTTCTAAATTACATTTTAGTCTCATCTTGGAAAGTACCAACAAGAATGGGTGCACCATCCCACTCACTTTTCAATGTTTAATCCTTTTTAGACCAGTTCCATAAACTCAACATAGCCCTATCCAATCCCATGTGTCAAGCCTTTTCACCTAACCATTAGGCCTGTAGAGTCATTGTGAACTCACATACCCATAACTGAAATTTATATCCAAATCACACACATAAATTAAAAGAGTTCACACATACACTCCTCTTTAAAAAGTTCTTTTCATTTTTTTAAAATATTATATAAATTTTTCACGTAACATCTTTAAGTTCCATATATCCAATCACAGAACACAAACACTACTACAGGACAATAAAATACCGACGTTTTTTTTGACATAAAACACTTGCACTTTAAAACCCACGAGCATCTATACTCGCTTCGAAGAAAACGTCGATATATGCGTCTTTATAGGAGTCGGTAAATTCTTTGGAACATGCGTCTATACCAACGTCAGTATCTCTGTCGAAATAAGTTCACCTACTGCTATCCTAAAAATAGTTTAGTTCCACACGTATTCCGATGCTTTTAGCGACATAGGTACCGACGAACACAATATATTACCGACTGACGCAGAGCATTACCGACGATACCGACACTTTTATCGACAGACACAGGTAATGTTTTTTTGAAATAATGGATCATACAAGTATAATTGTATACCTAGATACACCTACATACACCATTTGCTAAAGATTTGAACAAAAAACAAACTGGATTCAATTGAAATTTGACACATTTAAGTTAAAAGCGTCGGTATGTACGTCTTTATAGAAGTCGATAAATATGTCAGAACACGAGTCTATACCAACGTTGGTATCTTTTTCGAAATAAGTGTACCTACTGCTATTCTAAAAATAGTTTATTTCCACACGTATTCCGACGCTTTTAGCAACATAGATACCAACGCTTTTACCGACGACGACGGACATAATATATTACCAACACTTTTATCGAAGACGAATGCAGAGCATTACTGACGGAAGTAGATTTTTTTTTTTTGAATAATGGATCATACAGGTATAATTGTATACCTGGATACACCTGAATATACCATTTGCTAAAGATTTGAACAAAAAAACTAGATTCAAGTGAAATTTGACACACTCAAGTTATCACCACAAACAAAGATGTACAAACTAGATTCAAGTGAAATTTGACACACTCAAGTTATCACCACAAACAAAGATGTACAAAATCAAGTTGAGCATCTAAATACATTGAAAAAAACATCGAAAAAGTGTCGGAAAGATCGTCGGTATATGTGTCTAAATACGTGTCCAAAATAGCACCGATGATGTTATCAACGCTTTTAGCGACGATGTCTCTGACACTTTTTTCGACGACGACAGATTATTATATTGTAAAAGTGTATACAATCTTTGAAATTTTTTGCCCCGACACATTTCCCATTAGAATTTAAACTTTGGCTGACTAAACTATGGCCTCATATATAAAGGGCCATTCATCCTCTCCCAAAAAACACAAATTTACAACTATGGATGATGTGAACACTACAAACACTAGGGGACACCCGAACGTAGAGGAGAAATGCTTGTGCCCTTGCAATCGGTGCAAGTACCAAATCTCTCGCGACGACAACGAAGCATTTGCAACGACCATGTAAAGAAAAATGATATATTTCTAGTTGAGCATCTAAATTCATTACTTGGTGTTGCAAATATGTGTCCTCAAAATGAGCAACACAGCGATTACTTGGACTTTCAACCTGAGTGGAGTACTAGACGGATAACGACACAAGCAAGTAAGAGTTATATAGACTGGTCCGTATGCCTCTGTATCATGGTGCACGTATATCTGTTTTGCGTACGTGCCTCATAATGCTAAACTTTCAATTAATATTTGGATGGTTCGATACTAGTATATCAAAACTTTTTGCATAAGTACTTATCACCGTTTCCATTTTTAATCTCTTTCTTTTACCTTTTTTAAATCATCGTTTGTGAATATGATAGGTCATTGAGAGATCAAATATTGCCAGAAGGCAACAGAATGCCTGTGGACCGTACGCATGCAAAATCCATATAACAATCCATTGGGTCATTGAGAGATCAAATATTGCCAGAAGGCAACAGAATGCCTGTGGACCGTACGCATGCAAAATCCATATTACAATCCATTGGTATGGACTACAACTCCTACCACGCTTGTCCAAATGAGTGTGTTCTTTATCGGCACGAGCATGCAGGCATTGCACAATGTCCAGAGTGTGGAGAATCCAGATATAGGAAAGATGTCCAAGGAGAAAGGGTTCCTGCAAAAGTACTCAGGCATTTCCCTATCATTCCACAAATTCAAACCATATTCAAGTGTAAATCCATGGTGTCTACTATGATGTCTTGGCATCGAACCACTAGATCCACGGACGATGTTATGCGTGTGCCTGCTTGCTGATTGCCTTACATGGAGACACATTGAAGAGAAGTGGCCAGACTTTAATGAGGAACCTCGTAATATTTGCCTCAGGCTAGCTATGGATGGTGTGAACCCGTTTGGTCTTAAAAGTTCAACATGGAGCACATGGCTAGTTTGTCTTGTGAACTACAATCTTCCACCGTGGTTAGCAATAAAGAAGGGACATCTTTTTCTCTCATTAATAGTCCGTGGTGGGAAGTACAAGGTGACCAACATGGATGTGTACTTAGCCCAGTCACAATAGAGGAGCTACAAAGTTTGTGGGAAGGAATTGATGTTCATGCCATGTCAAAGAGGTTTGGACAAAGGGAGTTCTCATTACAAGGAATACTAATGTGGATGGCATAATTGGCCAGGCTACGGAGAATGCAGCAGTAAGCTATTTTGTTATTATGTAATAGCTATTGATATATATGTGGATGGTTGTGTAATATTATTTGTTTTAATACAGGACTATCAATCTCTGGATACAATGCGTACCCTTTGTGTGGACCTAGACTAGATTCTCGTCATTCAAGAGGCTTGAGAAAGATGGTGTATGATGGTCACAAGAAGTATCTACCAGAGGACCATGAGCTACGTGAGGGCTATTTGGATCGACCTCCTCCTACACAAAAGGCAAGCGATTGGAAGAGAGCATGGGAGGACAATGAAGGGTCTCCACCTCCTGGAATTAAGCGGTTCTCCATATTCTACTGACTACCATATTGGCAAGGTATTCTAATTAACCGTTTTCTTGACGCTATGCATATTTTTAAAAATATAGCTGTAGTGCTTTGGAAGACTATTAATGGCGTCCCAAAGAGCAAGGGCCAAAGGGAGAATTTACAAATAAGTGATCGTATACGACACTTATGGCCCCAAACCAGAAGTGATGTGGTAAGTTGCTATTACCTAAATCTCCTTGCATATTGACAAAAGAAGATAAAGCTCAAGTTAAGAAGTGCATTTTGGAGTTTCGTACTCCAACTGGATGTATGCATTGCCTAAAGGGGGCATTTACAAAGGATAACGAGCTCTCCGGCTTAAAATCACATGATTGGCACAAGTTCTTGCAATTTGTCTTGCCTATGTCCATAAAAGGTTGCCTCACCAACAACATGAGGGATACAATATACAAGATTAGCACCATAGCCCGTTGGATTTCATTAAAGGAGATAAGAAAAGACACTTTGGAAGTAGCCCACTTAAATGCCATAGAAGCAATTACATTAGTGGAGAAGTTTCTCCCAACCAAGATCTTAACCATACAAATGCATCTGAACTAGTTCATGTAGTGGATGAGGTGGCTGTGGTGGCAGGGGTCGTCCGTTCACGTTGGATGTTCTTTTTGGAGAGGTTCATGAAGATGCTAAAAGGGTTTGTTCGTCAAAGAGCTCGCCCAGAGGGAAGTATGGCAATGGGATGGCTTGTGCAAGAAATCCTCATGTACATCACAGAGTTTCTTAGTACCGTAGACCCTGAAATGCCTAAACCGTGGTCAATGGAAGAGGATGATAGGATAGTTGGAGAACAGTCACAAGGACAAGGGATTGAGAGAAGCATGGATGTGTCCTTACGAGATAAGATCAATAAATTTTACATCTTAAACTCAAAGAGTATGCAAAAGTGGATCGAGCGATATGGAGAGGCCAAGAACGAAAGGAATCGAGCTCGTCAAGCTTTTGGAAGGAGTACTATGGCTTGCCAACCATACCCTTCATCGCTTGCTAGACTTCGAGACTTTCCATCAAGTAGATGGCTCTAACAAACCTTACAAGAAGAAAAACTTCGTGAGATGAAGTTATTATGGATGAGGAAGAGGAGCTTGCATATGGTTTTGACTACCGTGTAGGTGATTTCATTCATTCTAAGCCTCGATATATTCACATGTTTTCCAAATATTATTTATAACTTCTCCATAATCTAACAGTGTTATTTTCTTTTAGTATCAAAAATTTATAGCACTGTGGTCACATGGACGCCATTTTCGAGTGGAGCGGATCAATAAGAAGAGAACAACATTTGATTGTGGTGTTAAAGCAAATTTCATGCAGGAAAGCAGGACTATGAGGAGAAGCCATTATATCACCTTCTCGTAGCCCATCTCGCCCGCAAACTCCTCGCTTTAGTCGAAAAACAAATCGGAGTTCGTTTTCTCACTCTATGAGCATAAAACTCCTAGATGGGAACCACCTCTAAGAGCCAAAGAACCCTTACTAAAGTCACCGCAACTGGGGGGCGGGAAGGTGTCCTTAAACTAGAATTTGGGACAAAATGTTGCACCTACAAGGAGAGAGGGGGAGTTCTTCGTTAAGTCTATTCACATGCGGGGGGGGGGGGGGAGAGAGAGAGAGAGAGAGAGAGAGAGAGAGAGAGAGAGAGAGAGAGCAGCTAAGGACACTCTCTACTCAACACAAGGGTGAGATGATGAAAAAAATTCAACAGAACTTACTTGGAGATGGGCTAAAAGGCTTGCTGGGAGAGGGGCTAGAGAGGGCTGTTGGGTACAGTCCTACACAAAGTCTCGAGACGGCCGGACTGTCGGATGCAGTCCCTGTAGAGAATGTTGAATATGGGTACCATAGGGTGTCAAGGTGTCAACCATTGGGGTGTTGGGGGGTTTATATAGGAGTAAAGCGGGGTGCAAAGGACAATGTATGGTGAAAGTACACTGGTCTGTGGCTACATGAGTCTAGGGAAAGGGATGGTGCCTGTACGTGGGCAAAAGGACTTCAAAAAAACATTTCGACGAAAATGTCCAGGGTGTCTCCCTAGTCATGGGGGGTGCAGACCGTTCGTCAATTGGACACCCGATCATGCATTTATTAAGTTCTGAAGTTTATCGTATTTTAATTGAAAATAAATAAAAATTTAGGTAGAGGCTTAATCCGGTGTCTATTTTGAGTGTGCTGAATGCTACAATGGATGGTTATCTCATAATAGTCCATGCATGGATTAGGTAGACTTTACTCTTGGTGGACACCCTATCCTAACATTGTGGGGCCTGAACAAGGCCCAAGATGAGCGCAGATGGCCATGGATGATGGGGATATTGCTACGCAATGTCTAATACATTTTATAACAGTCCATACATGGAGTAGGTAGACTTTACTCTTGGACATCCTATCCTAACATTGTGGGGCCTGAACAAGGTCTTAAGATGAGCTCGAATAGCCATGGGAGATGGGGATACTGCTATGCAATGTTTCATACAACCAAGTCTACACTGCACAGACGATGGATGGCAAGATGAGATACTTGGTCGATGTACTTCATGTGCCTAACATAACAAATAATTTGGTTTCTATTAGACATGTAATTGAGCAAGGTTTGTAGGTATGCTTTAACCCTAAGGACTCCTATGTTAAGGACTCCAACAACAAATGTCGTTTGGTTACAAAGGGCAAAAGAGTGAGTAGAATGTTTACTTTTGTTGTAAGCATGATTGAGGTGAAAGTTGCTATGTTTGCACAAGGTACAGGTGCTCAAGCTGATATAGATATATGGCATAAACATATTGGTCATGTGAATGAGTAGTGATTGTTGAAGTCTATGTAAAACTCAAAAGTTATCATAGGTTAGCATGGGTGTTCTACAAAAGCAAATGTGTGGAAGAATAGACCTTTTAACCGATAAGGCAATCAATAATAAAGGTTAAGCATCATGAGAAACCCATCTTCTTTGTTCAATAGTAATTTAAGAAACCTGTTATTGGATGCATTCACCTTGACCCCTTTGAGGAGTAGTGGGAGCAAGCAAGAGTTCAAGGGTCATCACCACTAATAAGCCCCCATACACCCTTTGCAAAAAGGATATTTTTGACAATAAAACTATTATAATGAAGAGAGTTAATCCTTTATGAAAAAATCTCCTTCACTGTTTGGATAGAAAGAGATCTTCAATGGAAGCTTGAATGGAAAGTTTCAAGATGTGTTATATAACCACCTGATTAAAGCCAAGTAGAACAAGCAGTGGAAAGCTTATAAGTAAGCTATGGAAAGCTTGATCATAGTGTAGAGAAAAACACCAAAAATAAAGTTATAGAAAAGCTTTGCTCTAATACCACTATCGGATCTTGTAGAATGGAGAATCAAACTCACACATACAATGCTCATGACAAGAGCACAAGGGTGTAGAGTGTGAGAGAGAATAGCAAGCTTAAAGGAGAGAGATTATAGCTCTCTACAAGTACAAAGAGAAAGTACAAATGAGCAAGAAACCCTAAAATGCGAGCAGGGTTGCTTACATATACTAGCTAATCCTAGGGGCTTGTTCACACCTGGATGGCCATGGGGAAAAATCTAGTGGGACAAAAGTGCACATGGCATAAATGCATGACCTCATGGGAAGAACTACTAGATATCTAACAAATGGGTCTTAGATAGGGCTCTAGCTAAGATGAAAAAATGGGAAAGAGTAATCTTGTTGCCCTTTCATGCTAGCATTGATTTAATAAATTTGATTCTAAATACTTATATCCTTTTTCTCTGTCTAGTTTTAAACTTCAAAAAATTCCATTGCAATTGTTTCATGTCTAAAATAAGGAGCTTCTTATAGAGCAATCATCAAAAGGGGCCAAAGAAGTTTTCCTCCTAGCTAGGATGAGAAAAGGTGTGCATGCATAAATACATGGGAGGTCTAGGTATCCTATTCCTACCTATTTATGCTAAGGCCACAGTTCTTGGCTTAAAGTGAATGTTGGCCTAAAATGATGAGGTAAATTGTGGAAGGGACTTCTATATGTTGCAAAGGGGTATGGAAGGGAATTCTACATGTTTTAAAGGGGTATGGAAGGGACTGGACTAGATTGATAAGATGTTCTCCCATGCTCCCATTAAGATACTTGGATGAATTTTTTTTAGAGTTTCTAGGAAAAGTTTATAAAGCATTCATGGGTTCGATGTAGTGTGAGGTCTCTCCTAGAGTCACATGCAATTCCTTTTCCTATTTGCACATTTGCTAGTCACATAGGTCCCCCCCTTGGATCTCGCTGATGTTAAGCTACCAAAAGGCTCAACAATAAAGGACTAAGATACATTACAGAAGGCCCTCTGGAAGGGTGAAGGGAGTCTGGGTACTTGAACAAGATGTTTGATGCCAATGGGAGAGAGATGCAGCTAGTCAGATAGATTTTGAATATATTAGGGAATATCCAAGTTTCCACTATAGTTTGAAATAGGGAGAGGTGGCTGAAGGACTAGTCTTGCTCACCACTGAATTTCCCATCTACAAAGTGGTTATACAAAGAAGGATGTGCTTTAAACAAGATTGTGTCATATTGTAATAAAATTTCAAAGGTTAAATGGGGCCTTTCTACTTGGGTAAACCACGTGACAGCTTGTGTGGAAGGTGGATATTCCTAAAAGATGCAGGGTCTTTTTATGGGAAGTCGTCATGTGGGACTTGTCCTTGGGATATAAGCTAGTAAAGAGAAGATTCTTTTTAGGAGCATCTCCCAGATGTCAAACACCATTGGAAGTGCAATGAAGAGAACCTAGGGGTTTCACTCATTAGCAAGGAGTACACACGTCCCACTCATCATAGGGAGTAGCACCTATTGCACTCATAATGGAGTACACGTATAGCTTCTCAAGAGGGAGAAGTTCACCATGGAATCTCAAAGCTCCAAAGAGTAAGAGCACTCATGAAAATGTATATGATCAAAAAGGTAAGCCCTATACCTATTATATCCCAAGTCCCCCCAAAAGTACACATGTAAATGACCCTAAGACCAAGTTCCTAGGCCCCATTCCCCATGTGCATGTGCAACGAAATCTACTTCATTACAAACCATCCCCTCCTACAATGATTTTGTCCTCAAAATCAAAGGGTGGTCATGCCCAAAGAAAAGACATATACAAGTGGCTATATATAAAAGCCAAAAATCACATCCATGACAAAATGTCGATGTAGCGAAAGACCCATATATGAATCATATGACCCCCACGGTCAAATGGAAAGGATAAAGGCTCCCATCGATGATGAGGGTATCTATGCAATTGCCTAGATCGAAATGAAATCCGAGGCATGCATAATCCAAGGCAATGGTCCCATGATATTCTGGTGCAAGTGGAGAGGATAAGGAACCACTATCGATGACAAAGCTAGTCGAGTATCCTCCAATATCAAAAAGACATGTATGGTATACATCCCGAACCGTCGGAGCTGAGATGATAGTAGCTCTTAGATCAAAAGGAAAGCTCGAATCCAAAGAAATAGTAGCTCCAAGGTCAAAAGGAAAACTCATAAGCCCATCCTCACGACCGCAGCGTAAATCTGGCACTACCGCAGCGTAAATCTCGCACAAAAGATATCCACCGAAAAAGCTTGAAACTCTTGGCCATAATGTCAAATGGTCCTGGCATAAAAGATCCATTGTGTTGGCCAAGACTGAGATATGTCGTAGGTGCATGTGAATGCCGAGCCACATATCCAAAAACTATGATCCTCAAGTGGCAAAGAATGCACCCAAAGGAAAATGTCCTGGCTCCAAAGTACATAGGCTCGTGTCGACATCCATAGGAGCTTAAAAAAAACATATCTCAAGGTTGGCATCATGAGAGGGTATAAGTGAACCAATGCCGTCATCCCAGGTAGCATCACTCAAAATGTCAAAGACATGATCCACTACATCAATAATTATATGGACATAAGCCAAACCATACACTACCCCCTCATGTGCAAAACCCTCTATGCGTGTATGATGATCTAAGATATTAATATAATCATCAGCATCATCATCATCACTAAAAAATAAAGAGGTATCCTCACATGAAAGATAAATGGTATCATCTCCTAAGTCATCATCTATGGCATCCCCAAGGCCTCCAAGGTCATCCTCATAAACATGATCTATCTCCATCAATGATGCCCCTATGTGACCTAAATCCCATGATAAATCTATCTTCAATAATATAGGATCTAAGGAGATGTCCAGATCAAATGCAAATCTCTCAAGATCTGTGCCATATGATCTACTATGAAAATGGTCAATATGCATAATCCTACTATGATGTCTCACATCAATGAAATCATCACTACTCTCATGCACTATCCCTGACTGCTCAAATATATGATCTCTATCCACACAAATAGTGCCAAGAATGCTATGAATAGTAGGAGTAGTGATCCTATCAGTGATATCTCCACAAACAGAAATCCTAAAAGAATAGCTTGATGCATCTAACACTAGTAACTTAAGCCTATGCTCATAGGTATCTCCATGACTCATATGTGGAGTATCACTATCCTCAAGTGTGCTAATGGATACATCATTAATCAAATGCACACTATCCTCATGATCTATACGAAAGACGATACGCATAGAAGTGTCGATGCTCGGTATGCTTGTTGCCATCTCTGCCCTCCCTCGAGATCATGCCCACATGATCTAACTCACACATCACCCTCGCTATCACTATCACATACATCATCATCATGTGCATATGTGTCAGTGGGATCATGTGCACATGTATCACTATCATCATGTGTATGTGTATGCGATACATCACTATCATCATGTGTATGTGTGTGATACATTAATATCATCACATGTGTGTATGATCATCACCATGTCTGATGTGTCAACATTAATATCATCATCAACATGATGATCATCATTACTATCCACATCATCACCCACTGAGTGCATGTCATCCATGATACCCATCCTCAGGTATATAGTCATCTCTTCTCATCACGAGTGTAGGGCACTCAATCAAATCCCCACATACCTCATCCCATGCAAGCAATGACAAACCATCCATGTAAAGATAACCACATAGATCCTCAACAAAATCACCATGTATAGAACGTGTAGACCATCTGGCATAGACATCCCCCTCATCAAATAAGTGTCTAAACTAGCTAGGCAACAACATCTAAAGCTCAAACATCCATATGTGACATGAATATGATGTGTCATCATAGCATGATGTCGGTGAAGAAGGATCTAGAGATTGACGTCGTGATGTGCCAAATATATGTATGAACTCGGCAAATGATATGCATCTCCACACCTAAAATGGTAAATCAAGATGATGGTCATGGAGCCAGATTGATAGGATACGAGAAAATGCCGTACGATCAGCGTCTAGGATGGAATCATAGTGATGTCAACAACGACGATGGCAAGTAGCACCGTGATCATAGGCGGGATAGAGGCAGTATAATGGATCCCCATGTCATCCCCAATACCCGAGGGTTAGGAAAAAAACCCCCCCAAAATGTGCTCAAGAATGTCACATCGTGTGTGGAAAAAGCACCAACATGCTCAAATGGCCACCCGCACGTGAAAAAAGGTTAAAAGAATGACCAAAATGCTCAAAATGATCACTCGTGCGTGAAAAAAGGTTAAAAGAATGACCAAAATGCTCAAAATGATCACTCGTGCGTGAAAAAAGGTTAAAAGAATGACCAAAATGCTCAAAATGATCACTCGTGCGTGAACAGGGGTCAAGATGTGCGTGTGAACGCCCAAAGTACACTAAACGGCCAAAAATGTGCAAGTGAATGCCCAAACGGTCACCAACACACTCAATGTGTCCACCACAATGACCCCAACTGCATCAAGACATCTCGGACCATATCACATGTGAATACACCCCAAGACATGTGTGACCAAACCTCTCCATAACTATGCATGTGAACACTAGCCTTTGTGAGAGAGTGTCCAAGGTAAAGGTGCTTGTAAATGAAGTGAAGATGTGGACAAAGAAAAATGAACAAAGAACTATGGGCAAGCCAAACATAAATGGCCGGTAGTGTGAATGGACCAAAGGAAATGGTTTGGACAAGGGGTGGGCCAAAAGGTAGAGAGGACATTAATGTGAGAGAAGCTATTGTGGAAGGCCACATAATGTGAACAAGACAAAACCCTAGACTCTCCAAAAGTTCATCATATTTTAATCTCCTCCTCTTTCCATCCTTAAACATTGGCACAATTTCTTATCTCCTCCTCCTTTCCCTTCCCCAAAAGTTGGCACTAGGGTGGTCTCCCCTTTCGATGCTTCAGCAAGGAAATGCCTAGCTCTCAGATGGCGAGCAGCTTCGTTTTCTTTTTTTTTTTAAATCTTGTTGTATTTTTTTAACACTAAACGTTAGCAATGCTGAGAGTTATATGGTGATGGAAGTGCTTTAATACTGCAGCAAATAGCTGTGCTAGCAAAGCGGGCTTGTGTCTGCTTATGTGTTGAAGGTGATGAAGCCAATTCTCTTTCTTTTTTTTTTTCTGCTGAGAGCTACATACGCCCACGCTTAAGTGATGCGCTTTGCTGCTTGATGATCTCGTTGCTGCTAAGAGTACCAAACCGGCCATTTGCATACATCCATGCTTACTCCAGGTTGTTGAGACAATCTGAAGCGTAATGAAGCTAGTTCTGTGACGCTCGAGAAGGAAGATCTGCTAAACTTTGTAGAGCGTTGAACCTTCTGCTGAGCCTTCAACAACGGGGCGATGATGCATCTACCAATGCTTGAGAAAGTAGAGCCGCAATGATGATGCATTGTGGATGAGTTCAAGTTTGGAAACCCTATGCACGTTGCCAAGGCAACTAAACTATGATTGTTTCTTTCAGATAGAAGGTTGAGCAGTTCTGTCTTACACCTCTAGCTTACTTGCTGAGCGCTAGGATGCTTTGCTTTTTTGCATTCCAATGGTATTGCAAACCACTATCTGAGAGCTCTTTTAGCCCAATGAAAAGACTATATGAGCTTGTTGTTGTCATCAAGAACTGCTTGGTTATTTGATGATGTTAAGCTTTGTTGATGTAGATAAGAACTTTTTACTGTCCTCTCAGATGATAGTAGTGAAAACCAGAAATGGTATGCCAACAAACACTTAGAAAAGTTCTTGCTGAGCCTGTAACCAAGGGCAATGATGCTTTTGAAGAAGTCTTGAATACCATTTCTATATAGGTTACACCATATGTTTGTGAATTTTTAAATCTTCTTGCTTGCTTCAAGCCTTGAATGCATTAAACATCCCAATCTGATGTGCATTGTCATTCATTACCTTGCATTGGACACAACTTCACCAAAATCACCAAGATTAACTACTTATTATAAGATAAGTACCAACCTTGCACTGTTTGCTCAATTCTTGGCCAAGAAACTATTCAAGTTGCTCTCCCCGCATAACTCTATAAGTGCCGTAGCCATGGTCAAACTCGATAGAGACAAGCTCAAAGTCGCATCAAACTAGCCCACTTCGAAGTTGAGTATATTGGCCAATATGAGCTTGCATGCATGTTGGGTGAGCCGCTCACCCATCGCTACGAAATAGTAGTGTTGTACATGATGCTACACTAATGCAAACAGTAATTGTCATTATCAAGTGTGCTATAAGTAAAGGTACTCACTTGGGTCTTGATTAATGAGCATGGTGATGCCTTTGAAGTCACAAGTGGCGCCCTTCGTCCACATGTTTTGCCAGTAATCGTTGATAGCATAGGAGGCATGGGTGTAAAGGGTGTCAGGAGTGAAGCAAGGTCCACCAGGAAACACAATAGAGCAGTCAAATCCCTGCGAGCACGAGAAGTCCAACAATTGTTGGAGCACATTTTTTGGCATTGATGATTGCACCATGCAATATGCCAACCTGCCCACTGCATCATCCTACTTGCTGGGCACTATCCACTACATCGTCTACTTGCTGGACGTGGAGAACGAGGTGGCCATCCTATAGAGTTTGCAGGATCATGCAAGAGGTCTTCTTCCTCTCTCAGATAAATTATGCAAGGTTGTGTGGACGCATTCTTGGCAGGCTGTGCGGACCCGTTCTTGGCATGTGGTGCCTTACCACTAATTTTGATGGCTCGCCCACCACAAGTGGTAGTGCAAGACCCGTATCATCCTCAATGACTTCCCACTATTTTTGATGGCTCGCCCACCACAAGTGGTAGTGCAAGGCCCGTATCATCCTCAATGACTTCCCACTTCAACCTCAGTAGTTCGACAATTAAGGTGCATAAATTCTCATGCTTGTGTTGTGCAACACCAAAGTCCAAGCCGCACAGGTTGTTTGAAGAAGCTTACAAGGTATGCCCGCCTACACCCAAGAAGTTGAGATCATCAGGGCCTTCCAAATTACGCCAACAATCAACGACCACCAGCTTCTTTGTTTCATCGGAGCTCAGTTGCAATAGAAGAAAAACTAGTATTGCACCCGCGCATTGTTGCTGCGGTCGACCAAGGTTCTAGAAAAAAACTATTCCCTATCTACAACCATCTCTCTCTCTCTCTCTCCCTCCCTCTCACACACACACACACACACATGCACATGCACATGACCCTCTCCCTCTCTCTGTCACGTACACACACTCTCAAATGTTGAAACTCTCTCTCTCTCTCTCTCTCTCTCTCTCTCACATGCACACACACCTGCTCTCACATGTTGAAACTCTCTCTCTCTCTCTCTCTCTCTCTCTCTCTCTCTCTCTCTCTCTCTCACATGCACACACATATACACACTTGCTCTCTCTCTCTCTCTCTCTCTCACACACACACACACATGCACACACTCTCTCTCTCTTCTTACACTCTCCCACATATAGAAGCGCTCTCTCTCTCTCTCTCTCTCTCTCTCTCACGCACACATACACATAAGTAAATATATAGTATATACAATATTATGTTTTAGATACATAAACCTATACATAGACACATATACTTATACATATATACATGTATTTAAAAATATAAATACAAACATCGACATAATTTAATTAATTTTGATTAAATTTTAATGTGCGAAGATGGGTGATAAGTTGTGGTCACTTTTAAATATATAGATAGATATATCATACACACATCTAAACACACACACACACACACACAAACATATATACATATGTATATATATATACATATGTATGTATGTATATATATATATATATATATATATATATATATATATGTATGTATATACATATATGTATATGTATATATGTATGTATATACATATATGTATATATATATATGTATATACATATATACATATATATATATATATATGTATGTATATGTATATATGTATGTATATATATATGTCCATATGTATATACATACATTTATATATGTATGTACATACATATATATATATATACATGTATGTATATACATATATGTATATATATATATACATATATGTATATACATACATGTATATATATACATATATATATATATACATACATACATACATACATATGTATATATGTATATATAAATGTAAATAAAAACACACACATATACATATATGTTTTCTATTTAATTTATATTTTATTAAAAGCTACTTTTTATTCTCTATCTCTCACTCTCTTTCTCTCTCTTTTCACCCTCCCTCATTACATCTCTCTCTCTCTCTCTCTCTCTCTCTCTCTCTCTCTCTCTCTCTCTCTCTCCAGGTCTGCCCCATCTCACTCTCTCTCAAGCACATTCTACACATAGATGCAAATGTACGCACATGCATGCATATACTCTCAAGCACATTCTACACATAGATACAGATGTACGCACATGCATGCATGCATATACTCTCTCTCTCTCTCTCTCTCTCTCTCTCTCTCTCTCTCTCTCTCACACACACACACACATGTACACATCGCACATACACTAATCTAAACGCACACTCTCTCCTCCCACACAAACTATCTCCTACGTAAAAATTATCTGTCTCCTCTCTCTCTCTCTCTCTCTCACACACACACGCACACACACGTACACACCGCACATACACTAATGAAAACACACACTATCTCCTCCCACACAAACTATCTCTTACATAGAAATTCTCAGCCTCTCTCTCTCTCTCATGCACACACACACACTCTCTCTCTCTCTCTCTCTCTTCATGCATACTCTCTCACATAAAATCTCTCTCTCTCTCTCTCTCTCTCTCTCTCTCTCTCTCTCTCTCTCTCTTCATGCACACTCTCTCACATAAAATCTCTCTCTCTCTCTCTCTCTCTCTCTCTCTCACACACACACACACACACACACTCTCTCACATAAAATCTCTCTCTCTCTCTCTCTCTCTCTCTCTCTCTCTCACACACACACACACACACTTAAATAGATTTACACATATATATAATTTTAATTAATTAAATTTTAATGGTAGGGATGAGTGGTGAGGTGTGCTCACTCTCAAATAAATGCATCTTACATGTAATCTCTCTCTCTCTCTCTCTCTCTCTCTCTCTCTCTCTCTCTCGCACACACACACACACACACATGCACATGCACACTCTTTCTCTCTCTCTCTCACACACACACATGCACACTCTCTTTCTCTCACATACACATGCACACACTCTCAAATGTCGAAACCCTCTCTTTCTCTCTCTCTCTCTCTCTCTCTCTCTCTCACACACACACACACACACACACATGTACACACATGCACATGTACTAATGCAAACACACACTCTTTCCCCCTACACACTCTCACACATAGACTTCCATGTCTCTGTCTCTCTGTGTGTTTCTCTCTCTCTCTCTCTCTCTCTCTCTCTCTCTCTCTCTCTCCACTCACACACACACACACACGCACACGCACACATGTACACATGCACATGTACTAATGCAAACACACACTCTTTCCCCCTACACACTCACACACTTACACTAATGAAAACACATACTATCTCCTCCCACACAAACCATCTCCTACATAGAAATTCTCAGGCTCTCTCTCTCATGCACACACACACTCTCTCTCACATAGAAACTCTCTCTCTCTCTCTCTCTCTCTCTCTCTCTCTCTCTCTCTCTCACACACACACACACACACACACACACACACTTAAATATATGTACACACATATAATTTTAATTAATTAAATTTTAGATTAAACTTTAATGGTAGGGATGAGTGGTGAGGTGTGCTCACTCTCAAATAAATGCATCTTACATGTAATCTCTCTCTCTCTCTCTCTCTCTCTCTCTCTCTCACACACACACACACACACACACACATGCACATGCACATGCACACTATTTATATATACATGCTTACTTACCTATAGATACACATACATACATAATATATATAAGTGTGTGTATCTATAGGTATGTAAGCATGTATACAAAGATTTCATTGAAAGATGTGAGATGAGATCTTCTTAGATTCAAATTCAAAATTGCATTGGAAGATGTGAGATTTGGCTCCTCCTCCTCACAGGCTTGCAAGAGGAGTGGTTATTTTGAATTAGCCCCACCTCCTTTGCCCACGTGGAGGGAGGTGGGGTTGTGGTTAATCTTGTGTTGTGCAACACCAAAGTCCAAGCCGCACAAGCTGTCTGAAGAAGCTTACAAGGTATGCCTGCCTACACCCAAGAAGTTGAGATCATCAAGGCCTTCCAAATTACGCCAACAATCAACGACCACCAGCTTCTTTGTTTCGTCGGAGCTCAGTTGCAATAGAAGAAAAATAAGTAATGCTTGTTGTGCTGTGCAACACCAAAGTCCAAGTGGCACATGCTACCTAAAGAAGCTTACAAGGTATGCTCGCCTGCACCCAAGAAGTTGAGATCATCAGGGCCATCCAAATTATGCCAACAATCAACAGCCAACAGCTTTTTTGTTCCATAGTTTGCAACAGCAGAAGAAAAATAAGTGTGAATAGGCCTTATCTATAAATGATGGTGCTAGGAACTCTAGTTTCTTCCCGTTGCCCTTTGCTCGTGATATGTTAGATGGGCGTCTTGCGTGAGAACGGTCATCTAACCACTATCAGTGCACACAAGCTATCTTCGACCTCTTAACCAAAATCGTAATTTGCAAAAAAACATCCACATCAAGAACAAAATTAAGATGCATGCAAAGCTTCTCTTGCAAGTGGCTATCGAGGTAGCTTAATCAAAAAGCTCCTAAAGAGGGCATGCTTGAGATCTTACACAAACTTTCAGAGCAATTACTCAAGGATTAAACAAGCCAACAACTCAAAATTCATTCACACAGGCCTTTTCTAGATTTACAACACAATAGGGTGATTAGCATATCATTGAGAGTCATTAAGAGATTATTAGAGAGGAGATTAGGTGGTGATTAATCCTATTACCCAACGGAGATTGAAAAAGTAACTTTTGAGCAGATACTTAGCTCCTAATCCTTCATGAGCAAAGATAATCCTCCAACCACTGTGAATAGAGAGAGAGAGAGAGAGAGAGAGAGAGAAACTTGTTTTTCTTATTTTCACCTCTCTTCATGTCTTTCTCTTGTTGCTTGAAAGCTTGATGTTGGTAATACTTATAACCCCTTGTGGTGGCTTGATTATAGCCCTAAGCGCTCCCTTGTTAAGCCTACCCTTCAACGAAGTCTCGTAGCCGATTGTTGCCTTCACCCCAACGCTAAGTCCTTGAGTTTCCTTCTCTTATGTGCCAGCTAGCCCTTCAACACTTCCTTACCTAGCATGTGTTATAGCTGTAATGCTTCCTTATTGTTGTAGGTAGCCTAATCCCACCACATAGAGCTGCCCCTTTCAATGCTTCCTTGCTTGGCATGTGTCACCTTTGCCCCCGTCATGTGACGCCTTGTGCTCAACCCTTCGACGAAGCCTCACACATGACCGGCCCCTTCAATGTTTCCTTGCTTTGTGTGTGTCTCCTTCGCCCCCGCTGTGTGACACTTTATGTTTAGCCCTTCAACATTGGCTTTCTCCCACCTTGTGTTATGCGCTTAGCTTGCTTTTCCACGTCAATGCCATGCATATAGAGATTTTCCAGCCGCTTTCTCTTGCCTTTCTACACCTTCTTCTTGCTTTGCTTGTTGTAGTGCTACGAGATACACCTACACCGCCCTAGTGTATGTCCCTTCTTAGTCGCCTGTCTTCTTCAGGCTACTCAATCTCCTCTTTTAGTCATGCTTGCTTTGCCACGAAACCCATCGTCTTGCCAAGTTTGTGCCTTCCCCATTCACAAGGGGCTCCAACTCTTGCTCAAGTTGTCATCTTAGGTGTTGAAATTAGGGCATTGTGATGAGCTATGGTGGATCAAAGACTAGAATCAACATTATTAACAAAGTGATTGGCAAATAATTAAGATGTAATTAGTGGGTAATTAACAAATAGATTATTGTAAGCATGGATAAGCAAATTAATCCACTATTTTGTGTGTAGAAAATAAAGTATGTGGGGAGTCCAGATCTGGTGCCTTAGACTTCAAATGAGCTCAAATGCTTTCAAAGTCATCAATAGCAATGAGTCTAGTAGAGGACTAAGTTGATCAAATATTGAAAGCTTAATCTCTATTTTACCAAAGTCACCTACAGATTTGATGAAGAGCTTGGATTTCACTGTAGACTTGATGAAACTGAATTCTGTCTTCACCAGCTTATAGAGCATGCTTGAAAACACCTTGGGCTAAGAGGAATTAGAGTGATTCACCTTGAGTGAGTGTAGATCTGAGATCTTCTGCTGAAATACGGAGCCTGCTAAAACAGCGATTTCTCCTTCATCCGACGGCGGTTTGCTACGTTGTTTGGATGAGCTTGAAGAGCTATGAGATACCTATCATGTGCTAGAAGGGTTTGGCCTAATTTTATGTGTGCAAGGAGAGGGAGCTCCTCCACTGGCTGGGGGTACAGAGGTGAGTTGAAAAAAGAGGAAAAATTATAATTTTCTACTAATCCTAATTAGCAAAATAATTAGCAAGATAATGGGCTCACAAATTAGCATGGCTCTGATACCATGTTGAAATTAGGGCATTGTGATGAGCTATGGTGGATCAAACACTAGAATCAACATTATTAACAAAGTGATTAGCAAATAAAGACGTAATTAGTGAATAATTAACAAATAGATTAATGTAAGCATGGATAATCAAAAACCAGCAAATTCTCATTAAGGCAATGCCTCAATTTATAGAGTTTACATCAAGCATCTAATCCCACTGATTTCTCCTTGATTCACTCCACCTCCACACTTCCTAAATCTTCTCATGCTACCCTTTATTCTCTCCCAGTAGATTCTTCTCACCTTTTCACAGGTTCTTTTACATTTACTCATTCTCTTTTACAGCCTCTAACCAAGGGCTTGTTCCCGCACACACCCTATTCACTTGTATATTTCAACATTAGGCCCCCTCAACAACCGATGGGGGATTCTCATCGTTTTCTACTCGTCGTCGTGGAAGCTTCCTAAGAGCAAGTAGAAGGCTACTTTTTTTCCACCGTTTTGTTCTAGCTTTTCTGGGTTTTTTTTTTAGAGTTTCGCTTCCTTTTTCACGCTCAACTTTTCTAGCTTTTTTTTCGTTGGAGGAGCCACGTGACCTAACATGCTTTTGTGCAAGGATATTAGGCTACCCAAGGTTAAAAAAAATATCCCGTTTTTGTTTGTCGCAGTACATCTCTGGTAGTGTGTCCCCGGACCCCGGTCACCGGTGTTCGAGCCTCTGGTGTGCTACCTACCACGTAGCATCGCCGCCAACCTTGGCACTTACGACACCGAGCAGCGAGCTTCCGACGTCTGAGCAGAATCCATTGCACGCGGCCCCGGCTTTGAGACCCCGCCATCGCCGTGATCGTACCTCTGTGCCAGCTTACTCCTCTTTGCCGTCTTTGCACACCACTAACACGCAACGACCACCATCTTCGTGCCCTCGGGCCCTACCACCTCCGTCTCCGTGACCTATCCTCCACAGTTGCTCAGTACACCGACCCATGAGACCCTCAGCAGCCCTCAGCACTCTCTCCCACTCGTCTGTAGTATGTACCCCCTTTCCCAAACTCTTACCCATCCTCGTGGCATGTGCACACTGCTTGCTGTTGTCTCTAATGGCTACTACTCTACGTCTCTATGACACTGCCGCCGGCTGTCGTACGACCCAGCTGGACTTCATGCCGGCACGCTACCCTAAGCTCAAGAGAGGTGGAAATAGAAGGGACTGCAGTCTGTAAGGTGGAGAGATAGGGTAGAGAGAGAAAATGTAGAGAGAAGGAAAATGGAGTTAGAGAGAGAAAGAATAACTAGCCTATTTAGCATGATAATGTGACGTGGCTCACGTGTATGCTGTAAATGTATAACATTGAGAAATGGAAAAGAGAGTGTACATTGAGAGAGGAGAGAGAGAGAGAGAGAGAGAATTGGGATACAAAGAATTAGGAGTATTTTACATCATACAATTGGTGGAGATGACGGGCTCTTCAGGCAGATGGCAAATGATTTTGGAGATCATGCCATGCAGTCAGACCCCAGAGATGATGGTGTCTTCCAGTCATAACCAGTTAGATCAGTTGATCCCGTTGATACAAAGCCTGATGGTATAGATGCATCAAACTAATCAGCAGATGAATAACACGAATCAGACGTTGGTAAATATCATCACAAACCCTCAATTTCAAAATCAAAATCAAAACCAGTTAACAGATAGAAAGGTTAGGCCACGTGGCTTCTCAAGATTGCCCTGAGAAAATGTTTTAACATGGTTGAACCAGTTTGAGAATGTGGCTACCTCTCATGGCTGGACAGATCAAAGAAATGCACATGAGGTAAGAACTATTTTAGATCAAAAGGCTGCAACATGGCATGTTCAACAGGATGAATTAGTTAAGTCCCATTGGGGTTCCATTTAAACCAGTACTTTAATTCATTCATTTGCTCAAACCAATGTTGCACAGTCTGCTTTACAACAAATTAGTGAGTGTATCCAGTTACCCAGTGAACTAGTCTCTCAATTTGGAGTCAAATTAAATCAACTCCTCATTAGGGCTGATCCTAACATGACTGAAGACATGAAGCTGTTCTTTTTGTGGCCGAGAATGCAACATAACACGTCGGGTGCAGGATCAGGGTCCTAAAACTTTCAAGGAAGCCATGAAAATCGCACAGAGGGTAGAAACAAGTCTCCATGGTGACAGTTATACAATGGCAGGGAAATCAAGTCAACAACCAAAGGAGATTAACAAATATAAGTTTCCGTCAAATGGGGTGGTTCCAATGTATATTGATGTCCAAAATTTCGAGGGACAAAGACTCCCTGCTAAGGATGCATAGGGAAGGCCAAGATGTTTTAATTGTAATAAGTATAGGCATGTGGCTAAATACTGCAGAGCTCCCAAGTGGCCTCGCCCACATGTTTAGAATGTCCAAATAGTCACTTCCAGAAAACGATTAAGCAAGTGGGTTTTGGGAGATGCTTGCCCGCAATACCAATTCTCCCAATTGTCAAAAAAGATTGTTTGTACAATTTTGGCCCTTATTAATCAGGTGGATGTTGAGGTCCTTTTGGATACAGGTAGTTCTTTCTCTTCCATACACACACAGTTAGTTCAGCAGCTAGGCTAACCAATTCAGAGACAGCCCCAGAAATTTTCATTTTCTTTGGAGACAATAAAAAGATATACCATTCCAACAAGGTGGTAGATGTCCCTTTTCAGCTGGGGTACACCACCTTCTATCACAGATGTTATGTGCTGCCCAAACAGTTGTTCAGAGTGACTTTGGGATGTAATTAGTTCCTTAAAACTTGTGCACATTTAGATGTGATTAGTGTTGCCCAACTGCTTACCTATGCCATTTTTGCAGATGACAACTATTGATCACTACATGTGTGTTAAGGTGGCACAAGATGTGGTTAGTGAAGAGTTGAGGATGTAGCAGATTCAAAAAATCCTTAGCAATTTTAAATATCTAATCCTGGACACCAAGCAGGCCACAATTACCACTACAGCTGTAACACACATTATTAGAACAGGATCACATCCCCCAATAAAAATGGCCCAAAGACGAAGGTCACCAAAAGAAAATAAGATCATAGAAGATGCAATCAATGACGTTAAGTAGAGGAGTGGTTCAGCCCTCCCGAAGTCCATGGGCATCTAAACCACATTTCGTCAAAAAGCCAAATCGTGAATACAAATTTTGCATTGATTTCAAACCACTAAACAAAATTACTGTTCATGAAGTTTATCCAATGCCTACATTAGATGACTTGTTAGATGAGCTGGGACAGTCCATATTTTTCACCTCTTTGGACTTAGCATTCAAGTATTAGCAGATTACTCTGATCCACAAGATGCTCCAAAAACAGCTTTCAGAACAGCAAAGGGATTATTTCAATTTATTGTGATGCCGCTTGGTCTTTCAGATGCACCTAGCACATTTTGAAGGTTGGTAAATTCAATTTTTTCATATTTGATTCAAAAAGGAGTGCTAGTGGTTTATTTGGATGATGTCCTTGTCCATACAAAAACATGGGTGGAACATGTGGAAGTCATTTTAGAGGTTATGAGGAGGATGCAAAAATTTAACCTCCGTTGTCAGTTCAAAAAATGTAAGTGGGCCCGCACAAAATTAAAGCTTTTGGGCTTTATAATTTCACAACAGGGCATTCAGATTGATCCAAACAAAATCTTGGTTATCCAAGAGTTTTTCACCGCCTAGAAACTTGAAACAGTTACAACGTTTTTTGGGGATGCTGAATTTCTCAAGTAAATTTTTGTCACTAGTGGCAGACATTACAGAGCCATTCCGATGGCTGATGAAAAGACATCCATCCACCTAGTCAGTTGGATGAGTTTTGGCTTTGCAAGATTATCAGCTTACATTGGCATATTGCCCTATGAAAGCTAATGTGGTTGCAGATCTTCTTTCTCAGAGATATGAAGTGGTGCCCCCTTCGGAGATTCAAAACAACCAGGTCACACAGTATGATTTACCTATGGATGAGCTACAAGTAGCTTTGCTTCAACAAAGAGATGCTGAAGTACAAAAACTGGTGCAGCAGCTTAGAACTTCACCATGCTCCCACCTTAGCATGAATTTTTTTTGTGCAGAACAATGTGTTATACCTGTGCAATGGGGATGAGCCTAGATTATTTGTGCCCCAATCCTTGACGATTTATTATATGCAATACTTTCATGAGCATCATGTATTTGGCCATTTGAGATGCAAGCTGCAACCAAAGACGGAGCAGACGTTGTTCCACGCGGTCTCCACTGAGCAAGTCTCTAGATAGTAGAAGACTTCTAGATAGTGCATGCTCAGGACTTGTTGGCATAGCCAGCGCCTGCAAGCGATGGTGCACACTGCTGATCAATCCCCACATGTGAAATGGTCAGGTGTCTTCCCAACACTGATGACACCTGGCCAACCACCTGTATGCAACATTGAGAAATGGAAAAGAGAGGAGCAGTTATTGTTCGGTTTTAACCAGTGTAGAGAGAGAGAGAGAGAGAGAGAATTGGGATACAGAGAATTAGAAGTATTTTACAATAAATAGTCTATTAGTAGAATTATTTTAGTTGGATTATCATTATTTGATGAGAGCAATACTTGCATTTATAGGTGAATTGCCCTTTCCCAAGGGCCTTTACTTGGATCACATATTGCCACTCCGGACGCTTGGATCGACCCATCTGTAAAAAGGGTGATTTAGACAAAACTTCATTAGAGGTTGAAGAGGCCGACATTGGGCACAAAATTTACGTTTGAACAAACTTGACTCATGAACTTTGAACTTTGAAGTATGAACTTTGAAGACGACTCAGAGCCTCAAAGGGAAGGCACACAGTGCACAGTGCACACTTGTAACTTGTAAGTTGTAAACTTGTAAATTTGCAAGTGTGCACATCCCAATGGCCTAGCAGCATGGCTCGCAGAGTTGCTGCTCGCAACTCAAGTCTCACGAGAGGGGGAAGGGAGAGCGAAGGACCAAGGTAGAAAAAAGGCGCAGGTTGCCAGCCTCCAGGCTATAGTATGTACTATGTCGTATACTGTACATAGTACATACATGATACTATAGTCATCACCAGTGTATCAGACTATCAGTATATGTAGTATGTACTGTGCAGTGTGTACATAGTACACTATACAATGTACTACATAGATGATAGTACATAGTGATAGAATCATAGAACTTAGAAGGTTCAAGCCTCAAGGGGGCGCAGGCGGCAGATACTATCATATTAGAAGTCTAGAAGGGGGCACACATAGAAGGCAAAAAATGAAACTTGAAAGTTGAGACTCACGGGTGACGGGTCCTCACTCGTGAGTCGTGTCTTGAGAGTCGAGACTTGGAAAGTTGGACGTTGGCCCTTGGGTACAAGCGACAGCAACCGGGCGGCGGGTACAGGACCAAAGGCCTGAGGGGTTGTTGCAAGATCAGGGTGTCCAGTTTTATCCAGTTTCTGCTGTACTGGGACAATGCTTGGAGAGAAAATTTTAGGGGACAAGGTAATTAAAATGAGATCAAGCAAATAATAGAAAATATGCTTGAACTTAAATTAACCCAATATAACTTAAATTAATATAAATTAGTCTAATTAATTAAAAATAATTAAAAATATGATGAAATGATAAATAAATGATCTTTCCGTACTTAGAGTGATCCAATTTATTTTTTCGTAGAGGCACCATTACAAGTACACTAGTCCCTATAGGTTTTAGATGATTCATATCAAAAATGTAATTTTACTAATTAGATTATTAATATTTGCAGGCCTTCTGATAGTCTGGAAGAATTTTAAAAAAGAGATTATTAAAAATCCAACCATTGGATTTGCAATTTTCACTAACTGCCACATTCTACTAATGTCTCAGTATCTACCCACTCTTTTGATCTACAAGATTGAGGATTTTAAGTGGTAACTATTGTGGGTACAAAAAGTGACGTATATTATAACACTTTAAAGACCTTGAAATATTTAAAGAAAATAGGCAGATATCTTAAAATTTTCTCGAAAAATCAAGTTAAGCTCCATATTATGTGAAGATCTAAGGTACAAAGTGGGAATCTCATATGAGTTTATATGTAAAAGATATTAGCATTTTATGGAATCAGCTCAAATTTGGGACAGGGTGTATACATTGACTTTGTACCTAAGAAAATGAGGACTTTTGACTATCTAATGCTTAATCAAATTATGCAACTATATTTCAAACTTTGAATATGATGTTCCAACAAAAGAACTTGAAACAAAATTCCTTCATACACTAGGAGAGATTAGCCACTAAAGGTAAACAAATGCCTGTTTTTTTGCTGTTTACAGGGTGCCTGAGTGGACAAAACTGGGCACCCTGATCTTGCAACCACCCTGAGGCAACATGCCACGGTCCACGACTCACAATAGTCCACCGTCGGGTTCACGTAACAGCAGCCGCGCAGGCGTCAAATCGTTGTCGGCGTGCAAAAACTATGTGAAGCATGTCAATTCGAAAAGCAAACAAAGCATGCATTTCCACATATAGAAATGTGAGCAAGAATGTACTAGATGTTGTGCATTCAGATGTATGGGATTTTGTGAAGACTATGTCTATGGGGGGCTGCAAGTACTACGTAACATTCATTGATGACCACACGAGGAAAGTTTGGGTGTATTTCATGAAGGAGAAGAGTGAAGTGTTCACTCATTTTTTAGAATTTCAGAGTGATGGCTGAAAAACACACAGGAAAGCATGTGAAGTGCCTAAGGTCAGATGGAGGGGGAGAATACTTCTCCAATGAGTTCTCTGAATTCTTGCAAAAGAATGGCATTCAGAGACAATTTGCATGTAGATACACTCCGAGCAAAACAGAGTTGCTGAATAGAAAAACAAGCACATTGCAGAGATAGTACGAGCATGGATGGCAGAGAAGAATATGCCACATAGCTATTGGGATGAGGCTGTGTCTACAACAGTTTATATCATGAACAAGACTCCTACTGCAGCCATACATGATGTAACTCCAGAGGAGAAGTTTACTGGCAAGAAACCTGATTCGTCTCACTTGAAAGTTTTTTGATGTATTGCATATATGCATGTGCTAGATGAGTTACATACTAAGATGGATCCAAAGGTAGAAAAATGTGTGTTTATTGGGTATTCCCTTGAACAAAAGGGATAGAGATATTATAATCCTACTACACATGAATTGAGGGTAAGCAGGAGTGTTGTATTTGATGAGATGAGTAGCCGGTATGCTACTAAAAAAGATGTTGGGGCTGATGTAAGTGAAAACATGGTTGCACAGAATGCAAGTTAGCAATCATAGTCATTGAGTGAACCATGAGAGTCCTCATCCAGTGGTTCTGTTGATAGACCATGGAGTGGCAGGATACGTCATAATACTAGTCCTAGAAATGTAGTTGGTACATCACATAAAGGCAAAGAGAAAGTGGTTGAGCCCCTTGGTATGCCTAATATTTTTGCTGGGCATTCTCTTATTGATGGAGAGTCTAGTGGCTTAGAGATGAGCCTTGATGAGGAGCTTGGGATTCCAGCAAATGAGGATACCTGGTGTGAAGAAGGCTATGGAAGCCATGAATGCAAAGTTACGAGGATCTGCAAGAGTCAAAAACCCTATGCTCAGGTTGACTTATGATGGTTATGTGGCACATCATTATGCTTATATGGTAAAATTTGTGTAGGTTGTTATAGAACCCACATGTTTTGATGAGCCTATTGGAAATATGTGTTGGGAGAAAGCTATGGATGAGGAGATGGATGCATTGTATGTGGAAACGAGACTTGGGATTTGGTGCCATTTCCTGAAGGTAAGAAAGTTATTGGTTGTAAGTGGGTATATAAGGTAAAACATAACAGTGATGATAGCATAAGCAGGTACAAGGCTAGATTGGTTAGCCAAAGGATATGCGTAGACACATGGAATTAATTATGAGGAGACATTTTCCCCAGTTGCAAAGATGGCAACTGTGAGAGTTGTGATTGCGGTGGCTGCAAGTAAAGGCTAGTTTTTACATCAAATGGATGTAAAAAATATGTTCTTGCATGGTGACTTTCAAGAAGAAGTGTGTATGGATCAGCCACCTGGTTTTGAGGATACAGGTTAAAGAGAATGTGGGGGAGAGGGAGAGCTTCAAACCCTAGCAAGCAAACACACACACACAAGAGAGAGCAAGACACAAGAGAGAGATGGATAGCTGAATTTTCTTCTATCTTCTTCTTCTCTACTCAACCAACATAACATGAAGATAAGAGTACACACTATATGGGTTAGTACTCAACTACTACAACATACAAGGGTTGGTCCATTATGTGAACCCAACTAAATGAGCTGGCGCTACAACTATGCCAGTCTCTAGTAATCCAAAATGGCTGTCACACAGCCTGTCATCCCACTGGCCACATATTACCCATAATCTCACCAACTATGCCAGTGGTATAGATGCGGAAGCTATCACCCAGGAGGTTCATCAACACTAGTTGAGCTTGATATCTCAACACTCCCTCTCAAGCTCAACTCCACACAATGCACTCCAAGTAATCTCCTAAACCAGTGGAGCTTCTCTATGCCCAATGCCTTCGTGAAGATGTCAACTACCTGATCCTCTGTGCTGACATATACCATATCTACATCTCGTGCTAGAACCTTCTTTCTCACAAAGTGATAATGCACCTCAATGTGCTTCGTTCTAGCATGATATATTGGGTTACTGGCCAATAGTATGTTGCTCACGTTATCATAATATACGACAACTGCCCTATCCCCACAGGCTCTCCCATGTCACCACAGGCTCTCCCATGTCACCAAGTAGCTTCTGAAACCAAGCTACCTCTCACAAGCTGCCATAGCAGCACCCCTGTACTCTACCTCTGTACTCGACAAGGTAACTGTTGGATGCTTCTTACTGCTCCAACTCACAACACACTTCCAAATGAGAACATAAAACCACTAGTAGATCTCGTGTCTGCAATACTACTAGCCCAATCTGCATCTGTGTACCAATGCAATTGTATCTCTATACCAGCCTCATAGAAAAGTCCATAATTGACTGTGGACTTTATGTACTTGAGGGTCCATCTAGCCGCATCCAAGTGTGGCTTCCTAGGGGCCTACATAAACTGACTCACAAGTCCAACATCATAGCTCAAGTCTGGCCTTGTAATGGTCATGTAGATCAAACTACCCACTATGTGCTTGTATGTAGTGGGGTCCTCCAAAAGCTCACCTGTATCTGTAGAAAGCTTTGTGTTCTGCTCCAATGGCACTGAAATAGGCTTACAACCTGTCATACCATACCTAGACAACATGTCCAAGCCATACTACCTCTGCAATAGCAAAATGCCATGAGGTGATCTCACCACCTCTATGCCCAAGAAATACCGTAGCTCACCCAAATCCGTCATCTCAAACTTATGCTTCAAAAGCATCCTGACATCATGTATGTCTGCATCACTATCACCATGCTCTAGGTGCCTGCTTTTCAAGCCATACAAGGCTTTGCGTAACGTGCACACAAAATTTGGATGTACATCACTCTCATAACCTGGTGGCTACATCATGTACACTTCTTCTTGGAAATCACCATGTAAGAAAGCATTCTTTACATCCATTTGATGTAGAGACCAACCCTTCGCTATGCAGCCATAGCAATGACAGCTCTCACGGTTGCCATTCTTACAACCGCGCTGAATGTCTCCTCATAGTCTATGCCATAAGTCTATGCATAGCCCTTGGCAACCAATCTTGCCTTGTACCTGAACCATCAGCATTGTGCTTGACTTTATACACCCACTCTCATAACCTGGTGGCTACATCATGTACACTTCTTCTTGGAAATCACCATGCAAGAAAGCATTCTTTACATCCATTTGATGTAGAGACCAACCCTTCGCTATGCAGCCATAGCAATGACAGCTCTCACAGTTGCCATTCTTACAACCGGGCTGAATGTCTCCTCATAGTCTATGCCATAAGTCTACGCATAGCCCTTGGCAACCAATCTTGCCTTGTACCTGAACCATCAGCATTGTGCTTGACTTTATACACCCACGTACATCCAATTGCCTTCTTTTCTTTAGGCAAAGGCACTAACTCCCATGTTGCATTTGCATCCAATGCTGCCATCTCCTCATCCATGGCATCTTCCCATTTCTTATTTCCAATTGCTTGCTTAAAGCAAGTGGGCACAACCTCCTGTATTGCTTTTACCATGTATGCATAATGATGGGCTATATATCCATCATATCTCAACCTATCAACATGGTATCTAACCCTCGTAGACTTGCGTACACCTGGATCACTCTGTCAGGTGTCCTCAAAACAGCCATGGTTCTCCTTACACCAAGAGTAACCACAGACGGAATGCCAAGCTCCTCATCAAGGCTCTACTCTCACAGAGCCACTAGAGTCACCATCCACATATGAGTGATCTGCATAAAAATCAGGCACAAAAGGTTGATCTACCTTTTCCTTCCCTTTCCGTGATACATGTGTACCTGCATCATTCCTCAACCTGCCTGACCATGGGCTAACATTGGATCCACTGCTCGAGGACTCCCCATGTCCATTCAGCACCTGTGATTGCTGCTCTACATGTGGTGCAACATCATCACTTCTTACATCTGCATCTTCTGTTGCCTTCACTACTACTGGTGCATACCAGCTACTCATCTCATCGAGAAGACAACATCTCTACTTACTCGCATCTCACGAGTGGTAGGGTTATAGCATCTATAACTCTGCTTACTCGCATCTCACGAGTGGTAGGGTTATAGCATCTATAACCTTTTTGCTCCATAGCATAACTAATGAAGATGCATTTCTCTACCTTCTTTGGATCCAACTTTGTTCTCACTTCATCAGGAACATGTACATATGCAATACACCCAAACACTTTCAAGTGAGACACATCCGGTCTTATGCCTGTAAACTTTTGTTCAGGAGTCATACCATGAACAACTGTAGTGGGTGTCCTGTGTATACTGTACACAATAGTTGCTACTGCTTCTTCCCGAAAGTAATGTGCCATATTCTTTTCAACCACATCAAGGCACATGCCACTTCTGCAATGTGCATGTTTTTCCTTTCTGCAACACCATTCTATTTGCGGAGTGTACCTGCACATAAACTCCCTCTTGATTCCCTGCTTTCTTAGGAAATCGCTGAACGCATTGGAGAAATATTCTCCCCCACCATTTGATCTTAGGCATTTTATTTGCATGCCTTTTTCCTTCTCGACTAAGGCTTTAAATCTCTGAAAATGAGCAAACACCTCACTTTTCTCCTTCATGAAATAAACCCACACTTTCCTAATGTGGTCACATCAACAATGAATGTAACATAGTACCTGCAACCTGCAATTGTTGCAGTCTTGGTCGAGTCCGCATACATCTGAATGTATGACATCCAATGGCCTTGCATTGACATACTTTTCATGTGGGAAAGCATGTTTGGCATGCTTACCAAGTTGGCATGCTTCACATACCTCATGCATACCGTCAACCTTAAACTTTGGCAAACTTGCAACAATATTTTGGGCCTACATAGACTTCAGTCATTGTACATTCACATGACCAATGTGCTTATGCCATATGTCAATATTTTTAATGACACCTGTTCCATGCGTAAACATGGCTGCCTTTATATCTCCAGCATGTTCACATCCAAAGTAAACATCCTGCCATTTCTGTTACCCTTTACAACCAAGCGACACTTATTTTTGAAGTCTTCCACAAAACATCCTTGAGGATTAAACCTTACTTACAAACCCTGCTCAACCATCTATGTCCAACAAAAACCAGGTTCTTAGTAATATTCGGAACATGAAGTACATCAGCCAAGTACTTCATTTTGCCATCCTGTGCATAGACAATGGCACTTTACCAACATGCACAATGGGATACGCAGTATCATCACCTCTTTCTACATAACATGGTTTTTTCATTTTTTGCATATCTCTAAATCACTCAGCATGATTGGTCATGTGGTTAGAGGCACCAAAATCCACATACCATATATCTTGAGATCCTAACACATCCCCTGTTATGGAACTAAGCATATGCTGCATCACAAATAGCTGCTGACTTCTGTCACATCACCTCCATGTTTGCTAGATGATGCATAATTGCCTTGCTACAACTTCCCACTTTTAATGTCATTCTGCTTTTTGTAGCAGTCCTTTGCCATGTGTCCTGGTTTGCCACAGTAATAGCACTCTATGCTATTTGCATTTTGATTTCTTTGCCAACCACCTACTCAACCTCTCTTTGGCTCCCCCTGCCTCTAGGCTAGCCTCTTCCACCTATGTATGATTGGCTACTGCTGTGAATCATTGGACTGTTGTTGTCCAGAATTCTGATTTCCTTATCGGCCCACCAGCTTGGCCTCGACCATGGCCTCTACCTCTGCCTCTACCTGAATTAGAGTAGAAGGCATGTTCCAATGTGAAGAAGAATCCTCACCTAAAGCCTTTTCTTCTATGATCAGCATAGATATCCAGTCCCGAAAGTTAGGGATATTCTCCCTAACTGCAATGGAGGTCTTGAATGGCTTGTACTCTTTACCAAGTCCATTCAGACAAACACTCACCAAATCATCATCCTCCACTGATACATTGATAGATCTAAGGGATTCAATAATGCCCTTGATCTTTGCTAACCACCTCAGCCTCTTTGGCTCCCCCTACCTCTAGATTGGACTCTTCCACCTGTGTATGATTGCTGCTATGAATCATTGGACTCTTGTTGTCCAAAATTCCGATTTCCTTGTCGCTTGCTTTGTGAGAAGAATCCTCACCTAAAGCCTTTTCTGCTATGATCAGCATCATAGATATCAAGTCCCAAAAGTTGGGGATATTCTCCTTAACTACAATGGAGGTCTTAAATGGCTTGTATTCTTTTCCAAGCCTATTTAGACAGACACTCACCAAATCATCATCCTCATCACTGATACATTGATAGACCTAAGGGATTTAACAATGCCCTTGATCTTTAAGGCATATTCATTGGTGGACATGCTTTTCTTTTCCACAGTATGCAACTCTTGCATTAACTGCAACTTCCTTGCCTTTGTGTTAGTCTGGAACATCTGAACCAGATTCTGCCATGCAACTACTAGAGTGTTTGCAACCTGTATGTGTCTTATCATAGTGTCTGTGACACTAATTGAAAGCCAGTACATGACTTTTCTTGCACCCCGATTCCAATCCTTGAATGCCTTTATATCTACACAAGAGTGGCATTCTCCTCAGATAACTCTAGAGGCTCCTCATTGTCTCCTTCTACATAATTCCAAAATCCTTTACCCATTAGGAAATTGGTCATTCTGAACTTTGAGGCATGGAAGTTATTCTTATCCAGCTTCTCACTAACAATCTGATTAATTCCGTCAGACATGTTTTCCTGCAGCAATCAAATAACCTGCAAACAGGCAACTTCTATATGCAACCTGTAATACAGCAGTATCTCCTATAATTGCTACAGTAGCGGTACTTCAGCACAGCCTGTGTGAGTGTCACTAAATGTGACCAGAGTACATGTACATACACCCAGTAGTATCAACAATACATGTGCAAACCATGTCTGCACTTCCAAAATGCATTGCTGCACTGCAATAACCAGATTTCAAGCAGAAATAGTTCTATACTAGAAATTCAAGAAAACTACTGCTGAAAATATCCTACAGTGACAAAACAGGGCCCGTAACATGCCCAAAAACATAAATCTGGCTTTAAAATCCTTGTTCAATAGGACTGTATACCTACCTTGTAGCTCCGCTCCCGTAAAGATAGCTCCTGAATCGGAGATGTGTACCTTCCAGAGTAACTGAGGGGGTGTTGTACCTAAACCAAGAAGGGGAAAGAGATGATGGTGCTCTTACCCGTGTAGTACCGCTTCCTTCCTTGCTTATTCTTGCCTCTTACTTGCCTCTTTAGCTCTCACACAAACCAGGCTCTGATACCCCCATAAAGAGAATGTGGAGGAGAGGGAGAGCTTCAAACCCTAGCAAGCAAACACACACACACAAGAGAGAGCAAGACACAAGAGAGAGATGGATAGCTGAATTTTCTTCTATCTTCTTCTTCTCTACTCAACCAACATAACATGAAGATTACAGTACACACTACCTGGGTAAGTACTCAACCAACATAACATGAAGATAATAGTACACACTATATGGGTTAGTACTCAACTACTACAACATACAAGGGTCGGTCCATAATGTGAACCCAACTAAATGAGCTGGTGCTATAACTATGCCAGTCTCTAGTAATCCAAAATGGCTGTCATGTAGCCTGTCATCCCACTGGCCACATATCACCCATAATCTCACCAACCATGCTAGTGGTGTAGATGCAGAAGCTATCACCCAAGCGGGTCATCAATGTCCACTCCGTAGCACTAGTTGAGCTCGATATCTCAACACAGGTCACCTGGAGTAAGCTTCGTAAGGTTTTGTATATAGGCTGAAGCAAGCTCTTGCACGAGCATGGCATGACAAGATTGCTGAGTATCTTGTCACTATTGGTTTTCATATGGAAGATGCAGATCACTCTTTGTATGTGCGCAAGAGTGATAAGGGTATTGTGATCATCACCATCTATGTAGATGATCTTATTGTTGGGGGTGAAAACTTGGATGAGATTGAGCATGTGAAAAGTCTTCTCAAAAGGAAGAGATGAAGGATTTGGGAGACCTGCGCGCTACTTTTTGGGAATGGAGGTCATTTGCACACCTAAGGGTATTTGGCTATCACAGAGACAGTATGTATTGGACATGTTGTCCAAGTATGGGATGGCTGATTGTAAATCAATCTCGATGCCATTAGATCAAAATGGCAAGCTTAGTGTGGATGCAGGTTATGTGTTGGAGGATCCCACTATGTACAGGAAGATTGTGGGGAGTTTGCTATATGTCACGATTAGCAGGCCAGATTTGAGTTACACTATTGTCTCTTAGAGATCCAGTTTATGCAAGTTCCGTGCAAACCACATCTTGACAGTGTGCAATGCACACTTTGGTAATTGAGGGCCACTGTTGTTGATTATGCATCATTGTTTTATGTAGCAAGTGTACCATTGGAGTTATATGGATACACAGATGTAGATTGGGCAGGTAGCATCTTAAACAGGAGATCTACCAGTGGATTCATGTTTTCAGTGGGGAGTGCTACTGTGACATGGAGCAGCAAGAAGCAGCCCACAGTTGCCTTGTTGAGTACAGAGGCAAAGTACATAGGAGTTGCAGTGGTAGCATGTGAGCTAGCTTGGTTAAGCAAGCTACTTGGTGATTTGGGGTTGCATGTGGAGAGAAAGGTTGTTATATATTGTGACAATATAGTATACAGTTGTCCAGGAACCCAGTTTTCCATGCACGGACAAAACACATTGAGGTACATTACCACTTTATCAAGGAGAGAGTCTTGATAACAAGGCGAGATGGACTTGGCCTATGTCAGCACACAGGATCAGGTCGCTGACATCTTCATGAAGGCCTTGGGAGCTAAGAAGCTCTGCAGATTTTGAGATATGCTTGGAGTTCATGATCTGGAGTTAAGCTTGAGGGGAAGTGTTGAGATGTCAAGCTCAACATGAGCTGACACTCACGAGGCGCCTGCATGATCGTTCGACATTTACATCACTGGGTGGCGGGTTTGGTAGTAGCTGGCACAAACATATCTTCACCAGAGATTCTATAGTTGAACTACACCAACTAGTCCACACCTACCCACTCCACTTAGCATGTCCACATTATGGACCGCTTGTATATACTCTATTATGTGTGTTAGTCACTTTATCTTCTTTGTAGACCTCTTTTGTTGTGTGAAGAAGAAGAAAAATTTTCAACCTCTCACCTTGTGTGAGTGTGTGTGTATGCTTGCAAGAGCTCAAGCTCTCTTCTCCCCTACATCTTTTCATTCTAAACAAGAAAATCTACTATCTTGTGTGGTCCATGATAATTAAAGCACTAGAGTGATAGTCTTGCCATGTTCTTAACAATTTCTACCCTTTTTTTTTGTCTTATTCTGAGTCAAGAGAACTAGAATTTCTAATTTAAGTTCTTGGTTTTGCAAGGTTTGAGGATTTTGTCCCTCATGTTGATTCATTTATATAGTTTTTTCGTTGAGTTGAATATGTTGTATTGTTCCACCAAGGTTAGTGTACAAATTGTGTTTGTAAAATTGGTTTGGTCGGTTGCATAATCTTTATGACAAAGTGTTGTCTCGTGGCCTTTTTTGCAATGAGTGCAATACAAAAGCATTGGTGGATTTATGCTGGCTAGTTGAAAGAGGTTTTAGATTTTGTTAATGTTTAGCTCCTTTTTCATCCTGCATTTCTCTTCTCATCAAAGTAGTGTAAAGTTGTTGAGTAATGAGCTCCAAAATCAACTTGTTTACAACCCCTTGTTTGGTTGATGGATTCCCCACATCTAGGTCATCATCCAACATGTTGTCATCTAATTAGATAGCATTTTTGCAACATTGGCCAAAAGTCTTAGGATTTGATACATTAGCCCCATCATAAAACATCATTTCAATTAAGTGTCATTCAATTTTTCCCTTGCTTCACACCATGAATCCAGAGTTTTTATCCGGAGGATAAAAATCTCGTATGGTTTCATTAGTTTTTCGCTCAATTGAGTAAAGTTCACATAATGCGCACCACTAGTGGCCTTGCCTCAAAAACCTATAAATAAAGGACTCTTTCAGGATTCTAAAATGTGCCTTATTTGTAGCCTCAGATTTTGAAACCATTATCTTGCTCTACCTTCTAAGCATAAATTTAAGGCATACACCTTAGTAGGACAGTCGGAAAGCTTCATAAATTGTGTCAAACCTTTGAAGATAGTGAAAAAGGATCTCCTTTCCCATCAAACTTATTTATAAGCTTGGAAATCTCCATTGAAGTATATTTAGGTGGTGACAAAGTTCAAACTTTACTTGCATTAATATTTCATAGAAAACACTTTGGTGCAAGTAATTTAGAAGATGCAAAAAATTAGAATTCTGGGTGCAAAACAGGGCCTCCAGAAGCTTTGAGACAGGTTGGGATTCTTGAGCCAAAGTGTAAGCTCCTAGATTCTCAAAAGATTCTCCCGAGTCCCTTTTGATATTTTAGGCTCCCTCTACCTTTTTTTGACCTCGTTCTTATACCATGATTTTACAAGTTTGAGTTATGGTGGTGATTTTCAGGTTTTCTCGTACACTGTGATTTGGTCATACAATGTGATTTATCCATATATTCTGTGACAAGAATCACACCGATTTTCATCGTCACGCCGATCAAGATAAGATGAGCTTTTACTATTTTTTGCCTCGCAATCTCAAATTTGCAACGACATGAATCCTAAGAAGATAATCCCGAGTGTGATCATGACATAATCATGACTGTGATTACGAGCGTGATCATGATGTAATCATCACAACAGTGATTATGTAAGTTTTTGCTCAAAAATGTGATTTCATAGAAAACTTGATTTCAATTTTTTGGGGAGTTTTTGATGTTTTCTCTTGACCAAATTGTTCAGTATGGGTCTCCTAAGTATGAAGATCATGAATATGTGTCCAATGCAGCCTAATCTACCCTCTTGTTGAAGTTGTTTGGAGAGGATTGAAAGGATTTAATTGACTTGCAAGGTTGTGGAGCCATTTGTTATAAAGAGTCATAGGCTATTTGGACAAGATCATGCTGCTCTATGGGCAAGGCTAAACGTTAAGGAACTCTAAGTGATGGGTCATACCATGGGTCAAGCATACACCCACCATGGTCCCCCCATCTAAAGACGTACCTAGAAGGTGTAGATGATGAGCTTTCTACGAGTGGGTGAGTAAAAGTGTACTCCATGAGTAATTGCTTCCTTTGATTGTAAGTAGATAAGGATGATTGGCCAGTTAAAGACTATTCTTTTATAGGAATGAGCCATAGGCGTGATTTTTTAGAATCACAATGGTAAAACTTCTATGAAATTATAGAAGAATGGTTTCTAGAAGTGGAAACATGATGAGAAAACACTATGATCATCATGTGGTTGCACAGTTGAAGGACTCACCCCTTTTGAACTTCATATTGTGTATCAGCCTTCTCTTTGACCAATGGCCAAAGAGCACCTACTTGTTATTAATGGATAAAAAGAACATGGAAAGTAAAGCAAGTTAGGCCACTACAAAATCCTCTAGCAGTAGTCTGCAAAAAGATGTGCTCATAGGGCTTTTCAATACTCCTTTGGACCTCTACCTCTCTTCTTCCATGCTAATAGCCACTATAGAATTCCGCTAACCTCAATCAATATTATAACCTTACCTATGATTGCTAAAAAAAAGAAATGAAGAACCAATCACACGCAATGTCCCCACCCCAATTAGGATCCCATCTGCTATTAACATTTTCATTTATTAACTAGATTCTTCATCCCTCTAGAGGATCAAAGACATGCAACATTTACTTATCAATCCCAAGAATAGATCTACACCTTGACAAAGCCTTCAATCCGATCACAAGCACGATCAACATTAGGAAGGGGGGATGTTAACCCATTTTATGGTTTTAACAAGGTTGCCACACCCAATTGTATGATGCCAAAGCATGAGTAATCTGCCACACCCAATTGTATTCCAAAGTATAAGTAATCTACATCAAATTTTAAGGATGGACAAACCAAACTCATGTATAAATAAGCCATGAAGCAAATCTCAAACTTGTATGGGTTCGCATAAAGGTTCGATTGGATAATTAATGGCATTTCTTGCTCCAAGAACATGTGGTAGTGAGGTAGGATGTGCTCCCTAGTGTTGTAATGCATCAATGTATTATGAGATGAAGCAATGCATAAGCAATAGGCTAAATAAAAGCTATGGGCACCTACCCGACCATAGTTTAAGTGTGAATATTTATGGTCATTTATATAAGGTAATTTCTCTCATAATGCAAGTACACTCTCCCACTGTGAAATTGAGCGCTTTCCCTCTTGCTAAACCTCTCTAATCTTATCTCTAATACATGTTAGTGAGTATGTGAGTGATTTGATATGAGAGGAGGGAGTAGTGCCCATAGTAGTGCAACGTGATGGCATATGACAATGCTCGTGGGGGGAGAAGATGAATGGTAAGCTACCCATGGTGGTGTTGAGCTTGAAGATTTTAAAGGTTATGAGCTCGGCCATCAAAAATATCCCCACGACTCATTGAGGTGAATGGTTCCCTCGATTAACCATAGTTCCTAGTTAAGATTCATTAGTCAACAGAGGTTGACTAAATTCTATGGTGGCTGAGAGACTAACTAACCTAGGAAAAAATAAAACAAACCATACTATTAGTGATGCATGTATGATAAAGGTTAAAGGTTGCTTTCTGTATGATAAAGGTTGAAGGTTGTTTAAAAGTCCAAATCATTATCAACAATAACCCTATGGGGCTAGAGAGGTATATGTTATACCTTTCTGTATAATAAAGGTTGAAGGCTATTTAAAAGCCTTAAATCATTGTCAACAATAACCCTATGTCCAGAAAGGAGAAACATAGAATAGATCCTACCATGGATCCAACCGCCAATTTCATCCAATGAAATGCAACACTCACAAAAGAAACTAGAGAATCTCCATCAACAGCATCCCTCGACATCAAAAGAAGAAAGTTTATATTAGGGATCTGAAGAAGAGGAGGAAAATAAGGAAGAGAGATCCTAAAAATTAAGGAAGGACATCCTAATAACCCTGAACCAATGATGAGTAAATAGGTGGGATATTCACGCATGACTTTCCAGAGAACCGTGCTGAGAAATGCAACATGTGAGGGTGCAACATGTGTAGAGCAAGGGGAGGATTATGCATATTAGAAAAGAAATACACTAAGGGTACATTAGCAAAGGTTGGTTTGTATGGTCATTTGTAAAAGGTAAAGTTAAAGGTCAAAAAGGTAGCACATGGAAAGTGCAAGGAGGCACATCTAGTGTGAGCATTTATGGACACGTGGTTGGCACTAGGGTGCACACATCATGTGAGTTGGGAGCTCCATGAGAGCTATAAAAGGATATATTTGGATCAACTCTAATGTAATGAGATTATTGAGTTTGTGCCTTAATCGTCGTGTCATTGAAATAATCTCTATCTTAATCTTGTGTTAGCATTCTCTTAGTCTTTTATTGTGGCCTTGATCACTTGCTATGAGCCACCCTAGATGCATGATTTTTAACATGGTATCAAATCTTGGTTGGGCTAGCTCATTAGCAAGTGATTAAGGAGATCAGGATTCGTCCTTAGGGCTCGATTCATTACTATGATTAGCTTTGTTGTTTTCTTGCTAATAAGCTTCCATTAGGAACTTCCTTTCTCCTTGCCATATTCTTGGAGATCTTTCTAAAAACTATTGTATGTGAGGTAGTTGTTCCCTCTTTCTCCTATATTGAGATGTAGAATTTGGAGCTCCAACAAAGCCCATAGCCGATTCATTGTTGTGTAGCACCACCAACAATAGCAGTTCCAACCACAAGTAGTAGTGCCACCAATAAAAAGTAGGGAGCTATGACGGCATTAACCTACAAAAGTACAACCACCATCAACACATATGTGTGCAGTAGCCAGTGCTGCATAGCAGAGATGATGTAACTATAAGCAGTTGGTCTCACAACACAGCAACACACAAAATAATAATCGAGCTGGTGTAAATAGCCGTGAGAGAGGAGAGAGGGCAAGCTCATCAGCGAGATGGTCCAGGTCATGTGCGTAGGCTACAACAGCCCAGAAGATGCAGGTTTCCAGTATAGCAGGTTTCTTTAGATGAATGCTGAGGGACAGAGAGCTGACCAGTTCATATAGCTAACTTCTAGGTGCAAGGTCTCTAGACCTTTCCCAAGGGTAACTAACTAATGATAGGACTTAGATACCACACTTTAGTAATTAGAAGGTTTCTTATCCAAGGCTAGGGCTAAGGCTCGGATAGTAATTTTGAAAGTTTTGCAACATCTAGCACTCTAATGGTGGAGATGAGTGCATAACTTGTTCTTCTTCCATCACAATACCAGCATGTATAAAAGTTGGGCACCACACCTCTCTCTCATGTTCACACTAGCCTCCTTGGTCCTCAAATTTTAGTGACAAGTTAATGACATTTTAGCGGACGATGAAGCTAATGACACCATCCTCATGATCGAGACGACGAAGCTAATGACAAAAGCGTTTCTCTACTCGAATCTCAGAGATGAGCATGCTCGTCTCTGACCCCGGCTCGAAAAACAAAAACAAAAAAATAAATCCAATGTTTTTTTCTTCTTAACTGCGCTAGTTTTGCCTTGGTGTAACTACCCACGAGAAACTCGTCAGACCAAACGGGCTTGTGGGCTCCACTGCCAACCAGTGGGTGTAATGGGGCATATGTTCTTTTCGATGATCTGGCGTGGACAATGAGACAAATTTGGGCGCCTGCAATCTATCCTGAGCGAGCCCTCAGAGCACCAGCACAAGACAGATGATGTCGCACACGAGTTTACCTTCCAGGAGCAAGATTTATTTGGCACAAGCACTTTTTTATCAAAGAAAGAAAGAGAAAAGATAGAGGTAATGAAGCGGCAAGTTTTATGTACATGCGACAACCAAGATATAATGGAGAGAGTACACGGGTTGCACAAATTCAGATGAGAGAAATCAGTAAAAGATGACTCTGAGGTGAACACCACCAAAGTAATGACAAAGCAAATAAGGTTTCTAAAAATAAATAAAAATTTAAATTCCCTAAGGTATGGTGTAAACGAATCCTCCATAAGAGGTGTTCACATGCATAAACAAAAATTCATGAAAATGGCCATGACCATTTTAATTTGGGCATCACACGGATCATCAAGGGCTTCCGTAGTAACGACATCAACATGGGCATTATTCACATGTTTATCATTGAGTTGGGAAATTACATTATTAGCGATATGTGCATTGTATGTGTGAGATCTTCATCAAGGTCAAATTTGTGATCATCAAAATGTTTTCACCAAAAATATGTAACCTTTGTAAATGCCACTGATGCAGTTTTTTTTAAATGTTTTTTCTCTTTTAGATGGTGTCTAGGCGCGAGTGCCAATGTGTAGCTTTACACCTTTGTGTGATAGGAAAGTGAGCATGAACAAATGGTGAAGCATGTAATGGGCCGGTGCCTTCTTTAAAGGGAGGCTATTTCAGAAGATGCATGTGGAAGGTCCAAAAGAATGACGGCAACAAAGAAAGAAAGAGAGTGGGAAGTGAAGGCATCATGTGACAGACTCTTTTGGAAAGAAAGGTAGAAAGTGTAGCTTACTTCTTCCTATAAAAAGGTCTTTCAATTGGGGTGGAGGGATACGCATATACGATGGGGAGAGAAGGAAGAGAGGAAAGAATAGAGGCTTAGTAGGAGAAACACAGTCAAAGTTAAGCTAGAGAGTAAGAGAGTGAAGCTGTAAGCTTTGTTGTAAGACATTTAAGTGTGTATGTTGAGTAAGACTCTTCATTTTCATTGTGTGGGTTTGTCTGAGATATTGAATCTCTGTAATCAGTACTATAAGAAGAATCTTCTTTCTAAAAAGGTTTGTTGAAACTTGTTAGTTCTTACTAGTCGAGACGAGGAGTGTAGAGTGCTGGAGAGACGGAAGACTCTCTACACTTGTAGCAAGAGTAGCATGATCCGTGTGTAGCTCAATCCAATGGGATTTACATCCCTTTCGGAGCTAGGGATTCAACCCGTACCCGGTGCACGGAAGCTTATCCACGAATGGAGAAAATGCTATGAACACCACTACCTTGACATAGACTTTACACACAAGCTCAATCTTGCCATAGCTCATTCACTCATCATCCCACTCATTCATGCATCCAATACAAGAAGAAAGCTAAGCTAATGCATACACAAGCTCAAAGCATATTTCATTCTCAAGCACTTACTTCCCTAGCATGCACACAAACCTTGAAGCTTAATGGGACTTAAAATAAACATGCATTCTCATTCACTACTCAAGCAATGCCTTGCCCATGGATAAGCTACAAGCTATGGAGAAGCTTGAGCTTGAATCCACAACCACACAAAGCCTAATAGAGAATCCACAAGCATCAACAAAGAAGCATGCACACTAGAGAATAGAGATGAGAAGAGAGAAAAACATCATCTCATTGCATTGAATTAGAAGAGCATTGCTCATACAATAGTGTAGATGGGGAGAGAGAAGAGCTTGCACCTCTATGAACAAGAGGGAGAGCTAGTCTCAAGAGAGCTCAAGCATGAGTGTAGCCCAATGTGTCCATGAGCTCTCAAATGAGCCACTATTTATACTAAAACTCCTAAAACTCCCAAAACTTCCCATGTGGGATTATTCTCAAGCCCACTCCCACACTCACCTACAACTTGGAACTCTTTACAAGAGCCCTAAATAAGAATGTCAAGTCTCTTATTTTCCTGCTTCCATCTTTGTATTGCATCATTGCCTTGATCACCACTCGTCATGCAACATTAGGGATTCAACCCGTACCGGTGCACGGAAGCTTATCCACGAATGGAGAAAATGCTATGAACACCACTACCTTGACATAGACTTTACACACAAGCTCAATCTTGCCATAGCTCATTCACTCATCATCCCACTCATTCATGCATCCAATACAAGAAGAAAGCTAAGCTAATGCATACACAAGCTCAAAGCATATTTCATTCTCAAGCACTTACTTCCCTAGCATGCACACAAACCTTGAAGCTTAATGGGACTTAAAATAAACATGCATTCTCATTCACTACTCAAGCAATGCCTTACCCATGGATAAGCTACAAGCTATGGAGAAGCTTGAGCTTGAATCCACAACCACACAAAGCCTAATAGAGAATCCACAAGCATCAACAAAGAAGCATGCACACTAGAGAATAGAGATGAGAAGAGAGAAAAACATCATCTCATTGCATTGAATTAGAAGAGCATTGCTCATACAATAGTGTAGATGGGGAGAGAGAAGAGCTTGCACCTCTATGAACAAGAGGGAGAGCTAGTCTCAAGAGAGCTCAAGCATGAGTGTAGCCCAATGTGTCCATGAGCTCTCAAATGAGCCACTATTTATACTAAAACTCCTAAAACTCCCAAAACTTCCCATGTGGGATTATTCTCAAGCCCACTCCCACACTCACCTACAACTTGGAACTCTTTACAAGAGCCCTAAATAAGAATGTCAAGTCTCTTATTTTCCTGCTTCCATCTTTGTATTGCATCCTTGCCTTGATCACCACTCGTCATGCAACATTAGGGATTCAACCCGTACCAGTGCACGGAAGCTTATCCATGAATGGAGAAAATGCTATGAACACCACTACCTTGACATAGACTTTACACACAAGCTCAATCTTGCCATAGCTCATTCACTCATCATCCCACTCATTCATGCATCCAAAACAAGAAGAAAGCTAAGCTAATGCATACACAAGCTCAAAGCATATTTCATTCTCAAGCACTTACTTCCCTAGCATGCACACAAACCTTGAAGCTTAATGGGACTTAAAATAAACATGCATTCTCATTCACTACTCAAGCAATGCCTTGCCCATGGATAAGCTACAAGCTATGGAGAAGCTTGAGCTTGAATCCACAACCACACAAAGCCTAATAGAGAATCCACAAGCATCAACAAAGAAGCATGCACACTAGAGAATAGAGATGAGAAGAGAGAAAAACATCATCTCATTGCATTGAATTAGAAGAGCATTGCTCATACAATAGTGTAGATGGGGAGAGAGAAGAGCTTGCACCTCTATGAACAAGAGGGAGAGCTAGTCTCAAGAGAGCTCAAGCATGAGTGTAGCCCAATGTGTCCATGAGCTCTCAAATGAGCCACTATTTATACTAAAACTCCTAAAACTCCCAAAACTTCCCATGTGGGATTATTCTCAAGCCCACTCCCACACTCACCTACAACTTGGAACTCTTTACAAGAGCCCTAAATAAGAATGTCAAGTCTCTTGTTTTCCTGCTTCCATCTTTGTGTTGCATCCTTGCCTTGATCACCACTCGTCATGCAACATTAGGGATTCAACCCATACCGGTGCACAGAAGCTTATCCATGAATGGAGAAAATGCTATGAACACCACTACCTTGACATAGACTTTACACACAAGCTCAATCTTGCCATAGCTCATTCACTCATCATCCCACTCATTCATGCATCCAATACAAGAAGAAAGCTAAGCTAATGCATACACAAGCTCAAAGCATATTTCATTCTCAAGCACTTACTTCCCTAGCATGCACACAAACCTTGAAGCTTAATGGGACTTAAAATAAACATGCATTCTCATTCACTACTCAAGCAATGCCTTGCCCATGGATAAGCTACAAGCTATGGAGAAGCTTGAGCTTGAATCCACAACCACACAAAGCCTAATAGAGAATCCACAAGCATCAAACAAAGAAGCATGCACACTAGAGAATAGAGATGAGAAGAGAGAAAAACATCATCTCATTGCATTGAATTAGAAGAGCATTGCTCATACAATAGTGTAGATGGGGAGAGAGAAGAGCTTGCACCTCTATGAACAAGAGGGAGAGCTAGTCTCAAGAGAGCTCAAGCATGAGTGTAGCCCAATGTGTCCATGAGCTCTCAAATGAGCCACTATTTATACTAAAACTCCTAAAACTCCCAAAACTTCCCATGTGGGATTATTCTCAAGCCCACTCCCACACTCACCTACAACTTGGAACTCTTTACAAGAGCCCTAAATAAGAATGTCAAGTCTCTTGTTTTCCTGCTTCCATCTTTGTATTGCATCCTTGCCTTGATCACCACTCGTCATGCAACATTCCCCCCTTCCTATTTTGCGCACGTCCTTGAGCGCGTAGATGCCAAGGAAGAGTAGAATCTCCAATGTGTACCTGCAAGCAAAATGATAGGTGGTTTGTGTGTTTTTTTTTTTGAGAGCAAAAGTACCGACAGACAATAACAAACAAGCAATTTTACTGAATAAGACATGGCAATAAACGTCCAATTAGCTAGAGGAAGGAAACATTGAAGCAGTGTAGAGATTGAATAAGTTTGTTCAAGCCTTAATAATTACTACCTGCAGCTAACTAAAGTAAAGAATGTTTTATGCCAAATGTATTGTACTTTTCCTAGAAGGTAAAAGACAACAGTTAATCGAGGGACTATCAAGTAGTATACTGAGCCTATGCTAAGTCAAAGATGTCGGTTCAACACTAATAAATCTAACATAATTATGTAGTGGCAGACTCTTGATATTGCTTACTGTTAAGGTTTAATATTTTAAGCACAACGGCGACCATCCTGGATTAGACAAGCATTTCTCTTGGTGCCTTTCTGTCCTGTCTTTTTTTTTTTTTTGGACAGGGCTCTCTTCAAGAGTATGTTTGCGCACCCGCGGTATGGCTATTCCTTGCTACACAAGGCATTGGTCTGGGAAAGGTATAGACCTCCCTCGCCTACCATGAATAACAAGGCAATAGGCCACAAACATATACACTTTTCTTTTATTTTTGTCATGCCAATTTTTGTTATGGAAGGTTTATTAGATTGTCCCTAAGCAATGTCCTAGTAAGGGCAAGATATCCACTGATGGTCCTATGATTGATTTAGTCTCTTTGTCCTAGGTCTGGAACTCTACCTTTAGCACAAAATACTAATTACTTTGTATTGCTAAATGGGTAAAAACAATTACGGTCAAACTTACACTATCAAGTCTAAAGCCACTAGAATGCTATCCCTACTCTAGACCACAGGAGATGCATATTGCCATGCTTAGTAAAGTGAATTTTATAAACAATCAAGCAACAAGAAAAATACAGAAAACATTAAAGATTGGCATGAGTTCACCTGTTTCTGTTAAAGCACTGGTTGGTGAAGAATTGTTTGCACTTGATTGTATGACTGTCAGTGTGGTACTGAAGCGGAAGATGTAGTTTGGTGCTTGTATCTATTTTATTCCAACAAAACAAACTAAAGAGAAAGAAAATTAAAAAGACAAAAAATAAAAAACATTGGTGCTAAACACCGGATTTGGCCGAGGGGAAAAACCCAATGGGAAAAAAGTGCCCTGGCTCTAGTTCTTATTAAGAGAGTACAAGTGCTAGTCTTGCACTGGGGGTGGATGTATGTCTGCATTCTCAGGTGGGTGGACATCAATAGCTTCAGGATGTAAAGATAACCCCGAACGTAATCCTACCCATGGAGAAGATGGCAAGGGAAGAAGTGCATCTTCACTAACATATGATATGGGCACAGTAGGAAGGCTAAAGAGGCACCTATGGTTTTGAAACCGTTCTAAAGACTCACTCACATTGAGCCAAAACTGACATGTAGATTCATGGGGAAGAAGAACCTGCAAAATGGGAGGGATTAGCAAACGAAGGGTGTCTTCGCGCCATGTTTGAGCTCTTTCCTCTTCCGGGAGTCTTTGTTGGTTGGGTCCACGTTGCGGCATCATAATTGCCCAGAGATTATGTCGTTGAGGTGTGACCCCCATGATCTGCTACATCATACCAGTCCCATAGCGACGAAAATATGTGCGACACTGCCAACATATATGGGAAGCATTCCCCAATACCATACGAGCACAGTCACGGCAGTGTGGAAACGGATGATGTTGCTGGTAGTATAACTCCACAAATTGTCTTCCACAGCAATCCTCACCCACTGGGGCATAAAAATATCGAGAGTGCGTTTGAAAAGGTGCAATGCTGTAGCCCCCTTGATGGTCAGGGTGAGTGCTATCTAGGTCCAAAGATGGACTGCATGTGTCCAGCCAAGTCTCCATTTGGTTATTCTACACAACACATAAGGAAGTGTTCAGATTTTTTTTAATTTAATGCAAGTTGGACGAAGAATGCTAGTATGTACATGCATGACGGAAATAGAGCTAAAAGATTCAATAGATGAATTGCCAAAAAGTAGCTTTTTTAGCATGATAGCTCTTTCAAGAATGAGTTTGTTTTTGGATGTAACATTATGCAAATTGTTTGTGGGGTGTTGACGTATGGCACAGGTTCCTTTTTGTTGGACTCTTTTTGGTACCCCTTTCAGAGTACTTGCAAGAGATTGAAGTTTAGTCGGAGGTGAGATTTTAGCATAGGCATAAGAAATGCATTGGGACAAATAGGAGGAGGTGTGAATGGAGATGTTTGAACACTTCTGAGCTTTGGCAACCATAAGGCAGCTGTGTTCTTGCCATCCCATTGGGCTTTCAAAATTTTCTTGGGTCTTCAAACTGCCCAACTCTAACACCTATGCCTGTAGACTTATGGCTGGTAATGTAATTTGATAAGGGAAAGAGTAGAATACCGATGACATTCCAAATAGTTGGAGTTGTAGGAAGAACACTCTTTCCTTGATAATCAGGGAGTCTACTTGTGTAGGAGCCTGATTGAAAGCTGTCGGCTTTGTAAGACAAACTTTGACATTGCTTGTGTTTTGAGGAATAGACTCTGAACTTGATTCGGTTGCAATATCCTTCTTCTGATGTGTTGCCTCTGAGATAGAAGTGAGTAAAGGTACCCACTTGCCTTTTTCTTCCCATGTCAGTTTGGAGTATCCCTTCCTGTTCGAGACCTTCTGATGATGCCCGATTGACGCGTCAGCTTGTGTTTCCACCTGGACTCTTTCAGGCTTGGTAAGGCGTGGTTTCCAGTATTGATTTGGTTTCTGTAAGTGAGGTGGTATTGACTGCTTTTGTTCTTGAGTAGATTCAAGAACATAATTATGTTTTGCTGCAGTAGTCCCTGCATTCTTTTTTGGTAGCCACAAGGTAGTAGCACCCTCGTAGTAGCCTTGTGCTTGCAGAACCTTCTTTGGGATCCAGCGTTGTTGAGTGGTCTTGTCGAGGGTGGAACTGTTGGCTTTGGTGAACCTCCTCTTCAGCTTTGTATTCCTTGGATGTTCCTTGGCAGCAATCGGTCTTGCCTTGCGAGCTGCTTTAGGTAACCAGATTTGAATTCTAAGTGCTTTCCCCCTTCCGTAGCCTTGTGCATATAAGAGAGATGTTGGCACATGCCATCCTTGTGTATTGTCATTGTCATTATTCACCCAAATCATTGGATCTTTTAAGGTTGTCTCTATCACAGTGGTGATGGTCTCCACCTTTTGAAAAGATGGGAGCGCCGAAGCACTTGATCCTGTAAGGTGAGTAGAATTTACCAACAAGGTGTATTGTCGTGAGTTCCAGTCCATACCGCATCTGGTGGTTCTAATCCATGATCTGCCTAGAACAACATCCACCACTGCTTGGCTCTTGTTAGCAACATAAAAAGTCACGTGCATAGATTGATCCTGAATGGACATATTAATATAGCACTTACCTAGGGCTGGGGTTTCATCACCAGAGAAACTCTAGAAGTTCAATGATGCATTGGTGAGCAAAGGTTGGCCTAATGATGTCCACGCTTCATAAGACAAAACATTGCAGTCGGCTCTCGAATCTATGAGTGCAGATGCTGCAAAGATTACTCTTTGAGTAGGGATCCTTACATCAATATGAAAGGGATCTACAAAGTCTTCATCATCATTCAAGTGGATGGCCATGATAGCTGCCTTGCGGCGCTCTCGTGCTAGTGCTACTCTAGCCTTAGCTTCTTCTTTTGCTTGACTTTGTAACAAAGCTTGAGCTTTTTTACGTGTCTGACTAGTATGTATGCGTATCAACATATCATCTGTTAGAGGTTCTTCATAGCGCTTCAAGCGGCTACCATTGATAAAGTTAGTCATTGACTCTCCATCTAAGGTTTCCAACCTCACTGCACCACTCGTCGCACTAAGCTCGTTGATCACAAATGGACCAAGTCCTCGCATTTTCAGCTTGCGTTTTTGTTTCTTCAATGTGTAAAGCAGCACTAAATCACCTCTCCTGAAGTGACCTTTCTTCACATGCGTATCATGCCAACGCTTTTGGCGTCGTTTTTCAGCATACATGCCAATGACTACCAATAGCCTGTCTTCATCTAGCCTCTCCAATTCATCGATCCGTGTAGAGAATTCATGATCCGTCCACTCAAGTTGTTTTGCAACTCGAAGTGTAGGTACAATAAATTCTATCGGAAGGATAGCGTCCAATCCAAAAACTAGATTGAAAGGTGTCGTGCCTATGGACGTTTTGTAAGCAATGCGGTAAGCCCATAGTACTGAGTGAAGTTTCTATTCCCAATCTGTTCTATGTCCCTCAACAATCTTTGTAAGTGCAGTGCAAAGAGTCTTGTTTGTGCTCTCAGCTTGACCATTTGCTTGCGGGTGATAAGGCGCTGACCTCTTATGGATGACCATAAAGTCTTCCAAAAGAAAGGTAATGACTTCATTGATAAAATGCACACCTTGGTCACTCACAATCTCAATAGGTAAACCGTAGCGTGTAAACACATGTTCGTATAAAAACTTTGCAGTGGTCCTAGCATCGTTTTTTACTGTGGCTTTTGCTTCTACCCACTTCGTAAGATAATCTGTTGCTACAATGATATACTCAGCATGTGTATGGCGTGCTGGTGGTTTAATCGGTCCCACAAAATCAAATTCCTATTTTGCAAAAGCTCTAACCCCCATAATTGGTCTCAATGGCATGTCCTCATACTTGGTAGGAGGTTTGGCTCTTTGACATTGATCACATCGTTTGACATACTCTGTTGCATCATGAAAAAGTGTAGGCCACCATAGTCCTGACCATAGTACAAGTTTGGCAGTTGTTTCTCCATAGAAATGTCCACCCCCAACTCCTGAATGTGCATGAGTCAATACGCTAAGGTAGTCACTCTCACAAACACAAGTCCGTAGGTTTCCATCTTTGCCCCTTTTGTACAGTTGGCCTTCAATTATCTGAAAACTCGCTGCTTCTATCTCTATGTCTCTCTTTCTATGCCTAGGCATCTTATCGTCTGTATGACCCTGCGTCAAATACTTCACAATGTACGAACTCCAATTGGGTGTTGTTGAAATATAAAATAGAGTTACATGAGGAATGGGTTTCCTTTGTTGACAAATTTTACAATTCCGTACGTACTCTTCTGTATCAGCATGAAGTGTTGGCCACCAATATCCTTCCCACAAAATTCTTTTAACCATATCCTTTCCAGAGACATGTTTGCCTCCTAAGCTCACGTGGACATATGAGATAATCTCATCATATTGATCAGGGTCAGGGCATAGACGAAGTATTCCATCTTTTCCTAATTTATACAATCGTCCAGAAAGAAGCTTATAAGGAGCACAATGCTCTATGGTCATTATCTTTTCATTGGTGGGACTGATGGAGTTAACAATTCCTGTCGTTAAAACTTGAATGATGGGTTCTGCCCATCTTGGTGCTGTCTCAACCAAGAATAGAGTAGTGTCAGGAATATCATCATCTATACCAATGGGTGCTTCTCCTGAAGTTATCCTGGAAAGATGATCAGCCCGCTGATGCATTTTTCCCTTCTTTACCGCTACTTCAAATTCAAATTCAAGTAGAATAACAAACCAGCGTACAATCCTTCCGGTTGCACATGGCTTGTTCACTAAGTAAAGCAAAGCTTGATGATCTACGAAGAATGTAAATTTGTTGGCCAAAAGGTAATGCCGAAACTTCTTCACAGCATAGATCATAGCTAAGCCTTCTCTTTCCGTGGTGGTGTAATTCTTTTCAGCACTATTCAACTGGCGGCTAGCATATGAGACTGGAAAGTCCATTTTGTTCTCGCCTGGTTGAGCTAAAATACAGCCAATTGCAAAAGCCGAAGCATCTATATGTACGTGGAATAAATTATCCCAATCCCGTGACATGAGAATAGGTGCCGTCACTAATGCTTTCTTCAGCTTTTCAAAGGCTTCTTCACAATCCTCTGTCCATTCAAATATAACAAGGAGTGCATACAATGGCCGTGCTATTTCAGCATACATGTAGATAAATCTACGATAGTAGCCGCAATGACCCATGAAAACTTGTACCCCTTTTGCATTGTAAGGTCTAGGTAGCTCAACAATAACAGCTATCTTTTCCGCATCCATGGATATACCATTCCTAGACACAATGTGGCCTAGAATCTTCCCTTGCCTAACCATAAACTTGCATTTATCAGGGTTAAGGCATATGCGATACACTCTGCATTTCTCAAAGATTTTTTTGAGATGCTCTATGTGTTCTTCTCTGTTGATGGAATGCACACACAAGTCATCCATGAATATTTCAAGAAATAATTGCAGGTATTCTTTGAACTCATGGCTCATCAACCTCTGAAAGGTGGCTGGAGCGCTAGTCAAACCAAAAGGCATGACTCTATATGCAAACACTCCCCATTCTATAGCAAATGCGGTTTTGTGTTAATCCTTGGGATCAATAGATACCTGGTTGTAGCCCGAAAATCCATCAAGAAAATTGTATGCCTTCTTACCAGCTACCCTCTCCAATACATGATCAGTGAGTGGAAGCAGATAGTGGTCCCGGACAGTAGTAGCATTTACTTTCTTTAGATTGACACATACTCGTAGTTTTCCATTCTTCTTAGGTACTACCACAATCGGTGAAACCCATTCTGTATGTTCAATCTCATAAATAAATTCAGCCGCTTGTCAATCTCTTCTTTGATCTTTTTGGCAAAATTATCGTTATACGTATAAGGACGCTGCTTGGACGGCTTGGCATCCTCTCGCATGGGAATTGTATGCTGGCAGATCTTTGGATCTACCCCCTTAAGGTCTTTGTAACTCCAAGCAAATATATCTCGATACTCTCTCAGAGTAGAGATTAGCAATTCTTCCTCCGCTTGGGTTAAGTCTGTGGGCAATCCACACGTTACGTGGTTCTTTGCTTGGTTCTGCCAAGTCTATTTTCTTGGCGTCCTCAAGGCCATCATAGGAAACTCCTGGTTCCTCAGGTTTCTGTTGAATAGGTTGTTGCAAGACTATTTTCCGATCTTGTATGGTGAATTTCTTGAAGTTTGAGGGGATATTTGTGGTATCCTCTTCTTCCTTTGAGTCATCACTCATGGAAGACCATGCTGCTTTTAGCATTCTCTTCCTTTCTTGCACTAGAGCTTTACGCTCTACTCTCGTCATGGTGCTTTGTTTAGTCTTGACTGAATGCACTGAAGCCTTAGATTTTAGCTTCGATTTCCGTTTCCTCTTCTTCTTTGGGTTGTCACTCTCCTTCTCGTTTAGCTTTTTCACTAATTGAAAGCCGTATCTCCATTTCATCTCATCTTTGATGCAATCATCAGCTCCCAAGTAGTACAAGTACTCATTCTTACCTACAAAGGTTGGAGGTGAAATAAAGTCTTCTTTATCCACATCTTCTCTTCCTTTTTGTTGTTGTTGTCTCTTTTCCTTGACTTTCTATTTGCGAAACTTCCGGTGACTCTTGTGAAAAACTTACGTTTCGGTTTGTCACTAGGAATACTCAGCAAGACCTCTCTGCCCTTTAACAACAATCTTATCTTCTCTAACTTTGATTCAAGGACTATGGCATCGTAATCAGAATCCTTCCCATCAGAGGATTCTAAGCATCTATCCTCATCTCCTTCATCAGCTGAGCTATACTCAAGAGGGGATACTTCCTCTACAGATACCATATCTCCTAGTAATAATGATTTGTTTGCTTCATACCTAGGGGCTTCTTGAGGTTCCTCTGCATAGATCGGTCTTAGCATTCTTACGAGAATAATGTCATACCCATCTGGATCACAGAACTGTGTTTGCCTTGGCAATGCACAAGTGTCTATGGTAGCTAAAACATGGTTCCATTCTAAGGGATCTATCAAGTTCTCAGGAAAAGGTATTGGGATATACGCCTCATCAGTCACACTTCTGTCTATGGTAACATTTCCAGGTTGCAAGTCTCGATAGAATGCTCCATAGATCCATAGATCAGCTCTTCCTTCAGACATAGTTGCTCCCGATGCTTCTGAAGAAGCGGAATCAAACTCATCCCCACAGGAGAGTGCGTCACATCTCGATAAGCATGGTTTTTCAGATTCACCCTCGTGGTTACATTTTCATGTCTGAGGTACAAGTAATTGTAACCCCAGTCTTGAATCATTTTGAATTGGCGCATGAATGGCCTTCCTAGGATCACTTCGTAATTTGTGTTCTTGCCAAAGTCTATGATAGCAAAGGTATGTCCGTACTCAATGCCACATGACTTGACTATAACGTTCTCAAGCAATCCTATAGGACTTTCTAGATTTCCGTCTGCCAATTGCAAACTCATCCTTGTACTTCTAATTGTAGGTTTTCCCCACATTTCCCATACAGTTTTTGTTACTATACTCACCCCTGCTCCGCTATCTAGAATAGCTATAGATTCAATCTTGTTGATCTCCACAGGAAGCGTAGTATTTCCTTCATCGTCTTCACAATGCTTACCAACTTTGTTCACAGGAACCGGAATTGTTTGCTTAAGCAATAGCTCAGAAGCCTTTGCCTTCAACAACTCCTTAACTTGGATGTTCTGGTTCCACAATCCTTGCTCAGTTAATTGTGTAGCCACTTCTCCCCACAATCTTGGCCTAAGCTTTAAGAACTCTGCGACGAGTGTAATGGTACATGTAACTGGTGCCGACATTAAAGCTTGCAAACTCCCTATGTCTCGTTCCTGATGAGGTTGTCGTGTCATTGATGGTACTCGCATGATTTGGCTATGTGCTTCGTACAGTCCTAAATATGAGGGCAGTGTCTTGCATGTGAGCTTGTTGCTCCGAGCTGAGACAACAGTCTGAGCATCATCTGGTAGAGATAAAGCATCTAATTCTTGAACCCTTTGATTCGAGAATTCTACTATAGAGAACGGTGGTGACTTGTCAGAAGATGCTAGATCCTCAACTTGTTTTTGCACTGCTTCCCACATCTCCCTTGCTACTGCTTCCTCTATTTCAGAAATTTCATCTCCAAAATTTGCGATAGTCAATGGTTTTGACTCGTCTGCATTGGTATGAGGTAAATCATCTCCTTCAGGCATTTCTGGGAAATGTAGAGATACAACTTCACTTCCCTTTTCCATGCTTGGTGTGGCTTCTGGTATCGTCTTTAAGTTAGGCTTCAGAGAAGCAGGTCCTCTTGCGTACATAGGTGGTGGGCCGTCTATTAGAGTCTGAGTATCCCTAATCAACTGCTTATGGATAGCCAAGTTGATTGTCTCTTCACGAGGGTTGGGATATTCTTGCAGTTTCTTAGGCAGCTCGGTCAGAGCTGTGATCCTACTATTATACGCTTGAAGCGCTGCATCTAAAGGCTCATACACCTTGTCCACAAGGACTGATCCTCCTGAGCTTTCCTCAGACTCGGATGCTTTTCCCTTTTGCTCAGTTTGAGTTTTCTCTCCTATTTGTTTTGTTTTCAACATTCCTTCTAGCTCTTTTGGGATAGAATTTCCTCCATCAGAGCTCGTCTGCTCCTTTGACTTCTTACTCCTCTTGCTGCGTGGTTTACGTCGAGTTGATTTCTTTCTCTCTTTTCCATCTTTGGATAGAACCTTAATCTCAGAAGGTTTCTCAACAACCTCTTTGACATTCTTTTGCGCTTGGGCTCTAGTCACTACTCTTAGCGACACTAGTTCGTTCTCCTCCTCAGATGTTGTGGGTGATGGAATCACTTCAACATAGTTGAGGGGCGCTTTAACTTTTTGTGCTGCCAGATCCGCAGGCTTCAACAAGCAATCCTTTGGTAGATGGTCAATGCTACACCCTTGGCAAAACCTCTCTATAGGTGGAAACGTAGATGTTGTGCCTATGTTAGCTAAGAGGGGTCATTTCTTGTTTGGACGTTCTCTCGCCCAATGTGGTCCACCACATTCGTAGCATGGTCCTGTTTGTTGCATGGGGTATAGTCTCTTTGTAGGATATGGTCCTGGATAACCTTGAGTCTTGGTTGGCTGAGATCCTATAAGCATCAAAGAGCTTGGGTCTCCATTAAAGTCATGAACTAGGCTTGGTCCGGTTGGGTTCTCAAAGTAGGGTTCAACAAGAGGATGCTCCACTTCGATGTAGTATGGTTGAGAGCTAACCATCTCCATACCTAATTCAGGATTCTCATATTCCACATATCTAAAGGAAGCTGTGCCAGGTGGAGGAGGTTGAGCTCCTAGCACCGGCCGTGCTTGCTCTTGAGCAACTAAGGTTCTCTCATGGTTTACAACTTGCTGTCTAGGTGCAGAGTTGTTTGCTTGTTCCCTTTGTATCCTTGCAATGTGATTGCAGTCCGAAGTCACATGTGTGTAGTTCCATTTACAAAGCTGGCACCACTTCTTTGTTGGTTGATTGCCAACCAATGGTGAGAAGGTTGGGCACTGCTCGGTTTTATGGCTACCTCCACATCCTCCATAGACGTAAGGGCCTGTAGGTACAGTATGCATGTATGATGGTTGGGGTCGGTAGGAAGGTCTGTAGTATTGCCCCATCTTTTTCAATACTATCTCGGCAATCTAATCTGGATTAACTAATGGCACGCTAGAGTCAAAGCCCTTCCCAGAGCTACGTTTATCGTCCGGATGGCTATCTTGGTTTCCCATGCCAGTCATGTCAAAGTTGTCATCGTAATCCATGGCATCCATGCAACACTCATCGAAGATGACATGCTTCTTTGCGTACAAATGAGCGTGAAGTGTCTTGTTTCGTAAGCCTTCCAGGAAGATAGAAATTAATCTTCCTTGGCTCGGCTTCTCATCGTCAGGGCATCGATTGATGTACTGCTTTAGCCTATTTACGCAATCCCGCACAGATTCTTGATCTTTTTGCTTAAAAGCGTAAATTTGAGCTACTGCATTGTGCTTAATTCCCATTTTTGAAAATGCAGCTATAAAGCTCTTTTCCAGCCCATCGAAAGATCGCTTTGCCTCAGACTCTAAAGTCTGAAACCATGATAAAGACTTACTCTCTAGCGTCAAGCCAAATCCTTCGATTTGCGTATGCGTATCCGTGACTTGCTCCGCATGTATAGCTTGCTTAAAAGCTCCTATATGGTCATATGGGTCACCGGATCCGTCATACTTCTTGACAAGCTTTTGCAGCGCAGATGGTCTCACTTTTCTAGAATATTCATCGTCATGTCTCCTATATGAGTCTCGGCCTCTAAATCTAGGCTCTTCAAATGTCACTTCACTTGGTCTATGGGGTTCTCTTGGAGGTACATATCCACTTGCTCGTGGTCTTTCTTCTCCCCTAGATTCTCTAATAGCCCCGGGTCTCCTCGTAGGATCAATAGTTGGAAAGACTGGTCCTTTAGCAGTTGTTCGCATGGAAGGTGCTGGTCGAGCCACACTTGGGGTTCTAGCCCATGGTGGTGCTAGTGTTTCTCCTCGAAAGGCAGATTCATCTGGACGTGCCGTGTCTAAGGTAGACACCTCAGTGAAAAGGGGCCTTCCTTTCCATGTCATTTCCCTAACCTCTGGCCATTCAAGGGTTCTAAATTCGTTCCCCCATCTATCATGAACACGCTTAGTGAAGCCTTCTAGATGCTCTATAGTTATTGTATGCATGACTGGAAGCTCTAAGCTCGGGTGCTTAGTGGTTGCATAGTAGGTTTCTACCACATCCCTATACACCTCTTTAATTGGGTCGTCTTGATAGATTTTAACTACTGGAATTTCTTTTACTATGTCCCATGGGTTTTTCTTGGTCTCTTTTTCTTTTCCAGTTCTTTCTCTATCCTCCCAATTCCTATCGGAAAACAATTCTTCAAGTAAAGAAATGGGCATACCAGGTCTGCGTGATATTCCTGGCATGTTTGGGTCCAATGGAAGCTCCTTCTTCTGCTTTGCTTGTGTGCTAGGTTGAAGTACACCCAAAGTATCCACTTGTTCAGGATTTTTGGTGACCTCGTAGCGTACTCCATTTCTACCCATGTACATATCGTCTTGGTAGTTTACCCATGGTGTTGGTTCAAACGCAGAATGAATGTCTGCAATTTTAACAACAAACCGGCTCATTGGATCTTTGTAGATCTCACCGCCATGCGCGTTTGTATACAAGAAATGGAGTCTCATGTTGTCAATCAACTCCCCATCTGGGATTTCAAATGGATTAGCAGAATCTGCCATACCAATGGGTGTGGATGGTCTATTCATGCCAAATGACTCGTTTACGTCCATTGAAATATCACTCCCGGTTCTTGAGAGGCTCTCTGTTTGAGACTCTGAAGATGTCTCGAGAATGCTTTCCAAGTTGCCAACAACCGATTGAGTGCCACCCCCTTGAGTGGTTACCCTAGATGGTGCACTAGTGTTACGTCCCCCTAGTATTGTTCTTGAGCGTAGATGCATATGCTATTTTTAGCACGTTGCAGTGTCTAGTTTTGAAGAAAAAAAATTATGTTATATACATATATATATATTTAAACCCTTCCTACCCACTAAATGCAGCTAACATGAATATGTGAGTAAATACATATTTTATTATTTTTTTAATTTTATTTATTTATTTATTTATTTATTTATTTATTTAATAATTACACAAAAATACAAATTATGTTAAAAATAATAATTATGCAGATTACACTAATTATGTAAAAATTACAAAAATTTAAAAAATATAAAATATGCAAAAAATGTGGACTCAAAATAAAACACATAATTTACAGAAAGTTTTTTTTAATTATTTTTAATTATTTTTATTGTTTTATTTTTTTTACTAGTTCTTACTAGTCGAGACGAGGAGTGTAGAGTGCCTCATGTTTATTTACCTTCTCTAGAAGTCTCTCTGATTCATATCGAATATTGTTTCTAGGTTATCAAAAATGCCAGGTTGTGTTAGTCGTTGAGTTTCTATAAGGTAGGAGTTTTTTGGCTAGGGCAACTAGTAGATGTTCACGGCCATTAATATCTCACGTTTTTCATGCCCAAAAAAGTGCAAAACTAGTTTTTTCAACATGAAAAACTAGTAGATGTCACATCCATGAATATCTCAAGTTCTTCATGTCAAAGAAGTGCTTCCAATTGAAGTGACCCAGTTTCCACAGGGTGTGGGAAGGGCCTACATCTGGTCAAAATAATAAAACAATAAACTTTTTTGACGTGAAAAACTAGAGTTTTTCATGGCCGTGAATAACTTGTTCATACATGAAAAACCTTACCAATTAATTAATGACACATGTCACCCACCCAAATAAACGAGTTAGCTGCTCCTTTCACTTACTATTTATATTTGGGCCATATTTAAACTACTTTAGTCCTTCTTTTTTGTTTTTTCTTATTCATATTCTCCATTGCTGCTTCATCTCGTGACTACTCATTGCCTTCAAGGCCTTTGTGCTCTTCTACGCTATCGACTCTTAACCATTGTCACATGCTATGCCAAGTTATGGGGCACTCAAGCCTTGCTTTTCTTTTGATGGTTGAAGTTGTTATCTTTCTTGTGGGATAAAGAACTTCCTTGATGTTCTCAATGTAAGACATCACTACATCTCTCTCTCAATACAATTGTGTATTGTCATGACAATTTTATCCATATGCCAAAACTTGTCCATGATTCTCTCTTTTTTTTCTCAACCCGGCCCTTACACAGTCTATCTTGGCCATACACCCCAAAAGCAAAAACTCTAAAATGCCTATGTACAATGAGTCTTTTTGTCATGATGTCATGTTGTTATATTTTGATTTGCACTCTCTATAAACTACCAACTAAAAACTTGTCCTTGATTCTCTTTTTTTTTTTTTCTCAACTTAGCCCTCACACAATCTATCTTGGCCATATACCCCCAAAAGCAAAAACTCTAAAATGCCTATGTACAATGAGTCTTGTTATCATGATGTCATGTTGTCATATTTTGATTTGCACTCTCTATAAACTACCAACTAAAAACTATAACAAAAATATATATCTCGAGTAGTCATGAAAAACTAGTCTAGTTTTTCATGCCGTGAAAAACCAAACTAAATTTTCATGCCAAAGTGACTTCTTCAAATCAAGGGGAAAATACCCAATCTTAACCATTCACACCTCCCTAAGTATTGCTATGTACTTCTTTATGCTTTTAGTTGTGAAGAAATTTCTGTGTGACGGGAATACCTCAAGATATTCATCACCGTAAAAATCAAACTGGTTTTTCACGCTAAAGGAAATTCTTGAGAAACATTAATTCTCCTATTAACATTCATCTCCTTTAACCTCAATACATCCTTTTAACATCACTTTGTACCATGAAACTAACTTTTAACTTACATGATTATTTCTTAGAAAATTGCGCATGAAAAACCACCTTAGGTTTTCACACCTCAAAAATCTTAAAAATTACATGTGTTATTGACTCCATCTCATCGTATACATAGTCCACATTTTTATGCATCAAGCTTGTCCAACAATGATGAATTTTTTGACATGAATATCTCAAAATATTCATGCCATGAAATATATGTCTGGTTTTTCACATCAGGAAAAGTGTTAGGAATGACTTTTTAGCGCTAATTCCATATTTTAATGACTAATTAAATCATTTTAACAACTTTTAATCTTCATTTACTAACATTTTTTGACATGAATATCTAAAGAAATTTACACCGTGAAAAACCACACTAATTTCTCACATCAAGCTGAAGTTATTAGAAATGGTTATATTAAACTTAATATCATCTCTTTCTGCATTAATGAATGATTCTAACCTATTTTTTCTCCAAATTGATGACATCTTTTTGACGTGAATATCTTTAGAAATTTAGGACCGTAAAAAACTAGTCTGGTTTTCATGCCTGAAGAAAACTTATCCAGAGCAGCATCACTTATACAAAATAACTTCACTAACAGCAACTTATAACATTAACACACTAACTCTCAAAAAAAGGGAAAAGAATAACAGGTAAAGCAATTGAGGGGCCTCCGTATCAGCCAATTTGTTGGCTGACAAATTTGATTCTCACTTTTATAGGATGACACCCCATAAGAAAGAGCACAAGGACTCGGACTACGTGTCCTCTGAACCCAAAACCTTATGTGATGTTGGGACCACCCCAAAAAAGAATAAAGGAAATAAGGAGGTTTTAAAGGCACATAAGCTCACTTACCTAGGACCAAACCTCAAGAATGTGGCTAGAAGGACCATACCTCTGGTATGTGAGAGAGAACCATCGTGAAGAAGGACCATCTCTTGTTGACTCCATAGAGAGCTCTCTGGTGTGACAACAGAGTGAGGACGCAATAGATGAGCTAGTGCACCCACATAGGGTATTGCAATTTGCAGCTCTAAAGCAAGACCTAACAACACATGCTTTGGAAAGGCTAAGGTAAGCTCTTGACTTGATTACTTCTCTATATTTATCAAATTAAGAACATAGTAAGGCTACTTTATATATTTTAACACCATATCATGAAAGATAAGCCTTTGTTACAAAAATATGGCACAATGCCTTACAAAAAGGATGAGGTGAGGTCATGTTAATTGCAGTTTTGTTAATGGGTCTAAGGTGGAGCATTTTTAGGCCATGCCTTAGGCCATATGAGATTGAACCACAAAGCGCATATGTGGAGCTTGCAAGCCATTGGTTGGTCGTAGCCTAGTTACTCATTAGTATGTTTTAGTTTATTCTTCTCTCTCTTTTGTTGCATAATCCTAAGTATAATTTGTGTGTATTGAAAGATTATAGGTGTGAGATTGAAGTTTGTCATAGTACATTGTTGTGTTCTCTTACATGGTTTAAGAGCTTTTCTCACATGGTATCAAAGTTAGGTCGTGAGATCTTGGGTTACACCTCTCCATGCTCAATTAGAGGAGGGTGTTGGTGGAAGGTGAAAATCGCACATGAATGGAGGGGGGTTACTTGTGTATAAAGGAGGTTCTAGGTTTATTGCACATGTGTCTCCCATGTGGAATAAACGTCTCCACACTTAATTGGAGGAGGGTGTTGGTGGAAGCTGCAAATCTCACATGAATGGAGGGGGGTTACTTGTGTATAAAGGAGGTGCAATTTGAAGGACATAAATAACATTTGGTGGAAGCTGCAAATCTCACATGAATGGAGGGGGGTTACTTGTGTATAAAGGAGGTGCAATTTGAAGGACATAAATAACATTTGGTGGCGTTTATATCACTTCCTCCCCCAAGGTTGGTCTTTTGGGCAGGGGGAGGACATTAGGTAAAGTGGGGCCTTGATTATTCATGCTAGCCCCTCTTACAACTCACATAGGTGAGTGCACCTCCTAGATTATGTTGGCTATTATAGTGTTAAAACCCTAATATCTCTCTAGATAATTGTTATGCATAAACATGCATAAATAGGGCATAAACTCTACCACCTGACCACCCCCAAGCCCAAGGGATGCACACATAAAATATAATAAAGTACATCATACCTTTACCTTGATGTCCCATACGATCAAGAGGTATAACTCCAATCCAATAGCATGTAGCTATAGTGTGAAATGGTAGGTGAGTAGATATGATCCTCTACACAAGAGAACATAACATCACCTAGCCTCAAGATAACATCAAGAGACCATAGCCTAAGCCTCCAAGCCTCCCTTGAGTGTGCCCCATGCCCCTATTATATAGGAGGGCCCCAAGTGACTTTTGACTCTCCATTTTCCATGTGTGACCCTTGGATGCCTGACCCTAACCTTAACCCTTAAGGTTAGTCCTAACCCATGCTCCACTAGAGCTTGTTCCCATGCTCCCATGCTCACAAGCCTAATGTGGGCTAGTCTCCTAGTATATGCACACATAATGTGCATATAACATACTTTCCCTCTCTCAAAACATTGCACTCTTGCAATGAAAAGAAGGAGAAACTGCACTGAACATAATCAACTGACTCCCAAGTCGAATCCTCTATTTTCCTATCTCTCCACCTAATTTTAACCTCAGGGATTAGTCAATTACAAAGTTTCCTTTCCTTGAATTTAAGTACCTTATTAGGTTCATGTGGAACATAGGATAATTCTTCGATTTCAACGAGTTCTTGAGGAGTAACTGTGTTATCCTCACCTCCCAGTTTTCCTTTCAATCTATTGATATAAAAGACTGGATGAACTTTAACATGTGGAGGTAGTTTAAGTTCATACGCAAACTGTGCCAATCCGCCGATGTATAAATCGAAATGGACCACAATATCTAGGAGATAAATTTGAGCATTTTCTTGTTGAAAAGTCTGAGAATATTTAGAAACTTTTAAATAAACCAATGCTCCTGGTTCAAAAGACCAAGTTGAGCATCCTCTATCAGCATAGAACCGTGCCCTATCCTGAGCACTCCTGATAGAATCCCGAGCTTTGGTCTTGCATATCACGCAAGAAATCCCTCGATGCATCAAGCTCGATGTCCTTAAGACCGACATCAATAGGTGCCCTGGGTTGATACCCATACATAAGCATGGATGGACTAAAACCAATAGCCGTATACTTAAAACTATTATAGGTAAATTCCATCATTGGAAGATATTTTTTCCAATTTGATGCTTTTCCAGAGACTATGCACGAAGCATATCCTCTACAATCTGATTCATACGCTCTGTTTACCTATCAGACTGCAGATGATCATAGGAATTCATACTCAAAGTAATTTCCTCGTTGTAAACCATTCGGAATAAAGTAAGAAAACATGGCATTATAATAGCAGGAACTAGGTATCCATCGACAGCCCGCGATGTACCCCACATCCGCTCATGGAATTATCGGCGTCCTGAGTTACCTATATCAACATAGAGAGTCATCAATGTCTCGATGAGTCACATATGTCCATCCGTAAACCATCAGGTTGACTGTATAAATCACCTAAAGTATGGAACTAGAGAAAGAAATGCCAATAAAAGAAAAATCTAAATTTTCTTAATCTGAACACAACAAGATAAACTCGTTGAACTCTAAAGAAAGAGATTTTAACAAGTGAAAATGCCGACGAGATTACACTCATCAATACATGTAAGCTATAGAAGTTTATCTAGAGAATGCCCACACAACAACTTTAAATGAATTCAGAAAATGAGATTGTCTTTTAATGTTGAGATCAACATGCCAAGTGATGTTAGCAAAGCAACAATCTTGAGCCCAAATTATCCCATAAGATAATATATGTGAGGGATCGCTAGCGTCCCATACCACAATGATACCACCCATACATACCTTAACAATTTGAAACTCCCTAGTATGCCATCTAGGAAATATAAATAAAATCCTATATAAAAGGAATAAGATGGCCTTATCCTAGACTTTCACATACTAAAACCTATCTTTATATACCTGAGACTACATCAAGGAATAACTCTTTCCGAGTACATCATTAGAAAAGAAATTGAATTATTGGCGCCTTTCTAATGATAACTACCTAATAAACACAATAAATTTGGGGTAGAAAAATAACTCACCGAGATACATAAACAACTAGGTATCCGAGTTGGAATATGTACAAGAGTACACGAAATATACTCCAAAATTACGTACAAAAAATAAAGGTAAATGCTACCTTCAAAGCATATAAAATTATTCAAAAGATCAAAATATCCTTATAAAACCATGGATAAAAGCATAGAAGCTCCTCGAATCCATGAAAACCATAGTTGATCATAAAAATCAATGCATGCCATCTAATGATCATTAATCATGCCAAAAGAAGCATTTAAAATTGGTAGCCAACTCATCAATCCGAAGTATATGAACGTGGTGTCATTCAAGCAAAACTCCAAAGTAAGTAAGTGAAACACATGTGTGTAGCACTCATTAAAAAACCCCTAGACACAAGTGATCTAGGTAGAACCTGATGAGTCCGTATAAAACTTAAAAAATATCCAATAAAATCCACCAAAACAAACCGATCAACTAACCTATGATAGAATTTGTCTTAGGCTTAGGAAATTAAGCATAGACCACACTTAAACAAGTGCAAAATAAATTATCATGTACAAGTGTCAAAGGTGAGACACACTTTGAATGCAAATTATAGCCATCAAAAGTATGGAACATGTCCAAAAAGAATGGCTAAACAATGGTAAAAAAATCATGAAAACATCGTTTAGAAATAATCCAAACAGAAATATCTACTAATACAAGGTATAATCGTATTAATAATATGTGAATAACCCGCATCTATCTAATGTCAACACGAGAAAACGTACTTCAACATTAAATAACCCTAAAAAATATTAAATTCTCGAGAAAAAGAATTATCTTGATTTTTTTCTAATTTTTTCTAATTTTATAGGGCCTCAAAATACGATAATTTTGAATTCCACCAAACCTATATTATGGCATTCCAAACCTATATTTTTCCAAAAAAAAATCAGCAAATAAATTTGCTAAAATACCATTGATATTTTAAAAATACTAATTTCAAGGATTTCTAAAAAAAATTCTAGAAAATTCCTAATTTTTCTTGAGAATCCCATCGTTCACGAAATCTCCAATTCCGCTCGACAATTCTCAAATCCAATGAAAATTTTTAATTTTAATGGATTTTTTAATTTTCTAGGTCAAAAATATATTTTTAAAGGAATTTTAATGGTCACGGACACCCGAATGGACACACCACATTCCAAACACCAACCCCACATTTTTCAAAAATTTAAAATAACCTTTGTCTAATTTTCCACTAGTTTTTAAGATTTTTTTTAAAATTTTTAATTTACCCCGAACGCATTTAGAATATGAACAGTCAAAAAATTTCAGAATTCCAATGGTTTTCTCGGAATACGGAAAACCAACAGTTTTGGGAAAATGAAAAGATAAAAAAAATCAGAATGTGAAAGGTCAAAAGTTTTCGGAATCCAAAAGACCAACAGTTTTGGGAAAATGAAAAGACAAAAAAAATTAGAATGTGAAAGGTCAAAAGTTTTCGGAATCCGAAAGGTCACAAGATTTTCCGGAATTCGGAAAGCCAAGAGGTTTCCTGGGACTGTGGAAAGCCAAGAGATTCCAAGAAAATAATTTCAGAAATTTTCAGAGATTTTTTTTTCTCAAAATTCATATTTTCCTCTCTTTTTTTCAGCTTTTTTCCAAGCTTTGAAAAGCTTTTTTTTGGAATTTAAAAAAACTCTTTTTTTTAAAAAGAAATATTAAAAAAATCTTTAATAAGCTTTTTTTAAACCATACAAAATAAATTTTTAGGGGGGGTGGGCGTTTTTTTTCGCCCGCCTGCATCGAACTCCCCCCCCCTCCCCCAACGTGCGCAAAAAAACGAGAGGGAGAGGGTGAGAGGACTCCCTCCCTCCTCTCCTTCTTCTCCATTCATTTCTCTCTTCACCCCCTCCTTCTCTCTCTATTAACAGAGAGGTTAACTTTTAATTGATCTTTGTAATCATAATTAAATCCTAATTATGATTAACATTAATAAAAAATGTGCTTTTTTAAGAGGTGTTTATACACGCGAGAGAAAAAAAGAAGGAAAATTTGGAATCGAGAGACGAAGAGGGTCCCACGCACACGGGAGAGCATTCAATGCATCAACATGTTGCCCCCTACTGCATTTCAGTAGAAAATTGGCAGAAATTTCATCACATGCTCGCGACAGAAAACCCGTAAAAATATATAAAAAATATATTTTTAACCATAAAAATGCTCTAAAAATTTCTTAAAATTTAGAAAAAATTTCTAAAAAATTATAGAAATTCAGGGAATCCATTCTACCAAAAATATCCATAATAAAATATGTGGTATTTTGGTAAAACTTTTCATTATTGCTTATTTTAAACCATTAAAAATAGAAAAAAATAGCATTAAACTCACGGAATTCCCCTCCAATGTCGATTCGTCCATTGAATAGTAGTAGCACGCGTTCCAATCGCCATATCGATGATCCACGTGCAAATCATTAACACAAATCAACAAAATAACATTTTTATTTAGTAAATATTAAAATTTACTTCAAAAAATGCCAAAAATTACAATAAGAAAGAAAAAATAACAACAATTAACTTGAGATTGCTCTGATACCACTGTTAAAACCCTAAGATCTCTCTAGATAATTGTTATGCATAAACATGCATAAATCAGGCATAAACTCATCCACCCGACCACCCTCAAGCCCAAGGGATGTACACATGAAATATAATGAAGTACATCATACCTTTACCTTGATGTCCCATACCATCAAGAGGTATAACTCCAATCCAATAGCTATAGTGTGAAATGGTAGGTGAGTAGATATGATCCTCTACACAAGAGAACATAACATCACCTAGCCTCAAGATAACATCAAGAGACCATAGCCTAAGCCTCCAATAGCATGTATAGCATGGAGCTATAGTGTGAAATGGTAGGTGAGTAGATATGATCCTCTACACAACATCACCTAGCCTCAAGATAACATCAAGAGACCATAGCCTAAGCCTCCAAGCCTCCCTAATGCCCCTATTATATAGGAGGACCTTCAAGTGACTTTTGACTCTCCATTTCCCATGTGTGACCCTTGGATGCCTGACCCTAACCTTAACCCTTAAGGTTAGTCCTAACCCATGCTCCACTAGCTTGTTCCCATGCTCCCATGCTCATAAGCCTAATGTGGGTTAGCCTCCTAATATATGCACACATAATGTGCATATAACATATAGGCATTGACATTCTTAGACTTGTAAGTATTTATAGCATATTTACTAAACATGAAAGTGTATAAGATGAAAGTGTGTCAACAATCACCAACACTTTCGCATTGAAGTGAGAGCCCTTACTCCTTTCTAGGACAAAAACATAAAGAGGGATCCACATTAGTGAATGACATGAGTAGATATTATAAAATGTTTTTTTTTGGCTATTACTAAAGAGTGCTCAATAAAGTAGACATAAGATGCCCTTACAAACATTTTCGAATAAAGGGGTTACGATATGTATGCTTTTACGCACATAAAAGTAAGCCAAAATTTTGAACCAAGGGCTTAAAACGCGTATGGTTTCATGCACATATAAGTAAGCCAAACATTGAAAGTCCTCAAGTTATGAATCATTTATGACATGCTACCATAAATAGCCCCCTCACCATTTATATTCCATCAAGCATCAATCGAATCAATCAAAATGCAGAGGATTAATAGTGAAAAATTTTGATAACATCAATCTATGCACCAATGGAAAATGACAATGGTGATAATAACGAAAGCACATGTGAAAGTGTTGATTTATAGAAGTATGAAATAACAATGTGCTAGTTGTGATAGTGCATGCCAATAATAACACGCATATATATAGCAATACAAATTAAGAATGTGCTAGTGATGAAAATGTACGCCGAGAGTTTATTATTAAAGGCATTATATATGTCTATATACACATGATGCATGTGTAAGGACGTGGAAATAATCTTAACTGTTAGGAGAATGGCAAGCAATACAAAAATTAAAGTTTAGTTAATATTTTTACTTATATATTGATGGCAAGGTCCAATGCCATCAAGAGATCAAGAATTCTTTTTTTTTTGGGGGATCAATAAAGTATTTATATTAACTATTCAAAATCAAACATACATCATTTATCACCCCCAAAACCCGACTATCAAACTTTGTCATATATCACCCCCACAACCACAATTATCTACTCCTTTTTGATCTCATTCAAAAAGGTGACGAGCTGAATTGAGAAGAAAAGGCCTCCCAGATTTGGCCCCAAAACTCACAGATGGTACCGCAAGGTAAAGCAATTGGATCATACGTTTGTGGCTTTTATTGAGAACCCTGTTAGCACTAGACCTATTATCAAAGTGTGGTCAAAGCATGGAGGAATGCTGGAAAAACAATCTCCCCGGGGTTGCACTACTGAGGCCATGATGGAGGAATGTTGGAAAAACAATCTCCCCGGGGTTGCACTACTGAGGCCATGATGGAGGAATGTTGGAAAAACAATCTCCCCGGGGTTGCACTACTGAGGCCATGATGGAGGCCTGCTTACTATTGGGATATCAGATCTCATGGGATCAGTCTAGTTATTTATGTGAAGATGAAAGATGGGATTTTCTTTGTAAAAGAGATCAAATATTCTTAATGATAATTTGCTTATTACCAAAAGATTTGCACCCTTGATAAAAGCCTCCCATAGAAGACAAACTTCCAACACCTATGAATTTAGGATTTCCAATCAAGTCTTTTTGGTGGACTTTGCTATTCTTCAAAAGTCATACACCTTGAGCATTCTTAACTTTTGTGCTCCTCTTGCTTTAGTAATAAGTGTTTGCATCATTGGAATTATAAGACAAGGTGAAACCTCAGAGGCGAATTGATTGAAATAGGATAAGCCCTCACAATGGTTGCTCTTCAGTGTTGAGAGTGAAAGAAAGAGGAGCAACAAAAAGAAATTCTACTAACATGCACATTGTAGTATTGCTCGAGACTTCTTATAACAACATCGACTAGAAGAGAGATGCTCGGACACTGAACTAATCACTAAGGTTTGCTTAGGATGGCAAAAAAAAGTCAAGCTTCTTAAAATCATCTCGACTAAAGAAAGATGCCAAGACTTTGAACGGATCCTAAGGTTTGCTTGAGGTGGCAAAAAGCCAAGCTTCAATGTTGTGCAATGTGGAAGCTCCAAGCATGTCTTTTTTATTCATGCCACAGATATTTGGACCCAAGTTGACGGGAGGTCCAGGACATTCTATGGGGACAAAGCTCTCATTATATAATATCAACACGCGTGTCGAACAAGTATCGATACCAGGTGTGAAGATATCTTAAATTATGACGTGGACGGCCAGATGTGAAATGGTGCTTTAAAAGCACGCACTCGCTTTCTTTTTTGGCAAACTCCTTTTCTAGTTGGCGCGCAGTCATTAAAAAAAAAGAAGAAAGCAACGCGCGAACCAAATCGATAGCGAATTGTCCAGGTGGCAGACAAGCTTGACAGCCATGCTACCTCATATACATGCATAGCATTGTCATAGTACCGTTTTCAATGAACAGTTGCGAGCCTGGCAGAATGAGGTGCCACGTTGGCATTAAGTTTGCCACACTGCGGCACACCACGTGGCATGAGAATGGGCTTGAGCTTCTGCTGTGCTGGCACTTGAGTTTCTGCTGTGCTGGCACTTGAGTGCCGATTTCTTACAAGGGTTGAGCTGCCACGATGAGAGTCTGTATTTATTTGTGCTTGCTTGTTGCCACCACAATGGCAGCCCAGCTGGACGCTGACTTGGTAGCACTCGTGGAAACAGCTAGGAGTGATGAGCGGCTATCGGCAGTCGATTTGGAGGAAAGCCGCCGGCTGTAGACGGTAATCTCGGCATTATTGAGCCACGTGGCAGAAAAGTTGTGCCACATACATAGCTCTTGCTGTGCTGGCATCATGGGATGCCAGCTGTGCATTTATTTGCCATTAACTTTGCTTGCAATGGCAGCCAAGCTGGACGCTGACTTGGTAGCACACGTGGACACATTTAAGGAGAGGGAAGAACTGGCTACCAGCGGTCGATTGGGATGAAAGCAACGGGTTGTAGACGGTAATTTCGCCAACACATGATAATAACATATATTTTTTTATATGTAATAATGAGACACGTGGTATGAGAGCATTGTACCACATATAATGCTCCTGCAGTGCTGGCACAATTGAGAATGCCACGTCTGCATTTATTTGCAGCAACTCTGCTTGCAATTGCAGCCAAGCTGTACGCTGACCTGGTAGCACTCGTGGACACGGATAACTGGTGCGACCGGGACAGGAGCGGGAGACACCGGTCACCGGCCGTTATTCGGTGGATGACCGAAGGAAACCCACGGGCTGTGGGCTGTAATTTCGCCAACAGGATCATTTTTCAGTTTCCGGGCCACCAAGCAGGGAGCTCAGATACGCCATAGCCATGAAGGCTCGCCAAACGAAGCCCGGATCGCTTTTACCTCTACGTTAACGGTTGTTTTGCATTTTTTTTTCGCATTTCCGAGCTGCGGCTGTCGTCGTCGTCGTCGTCTTCCAAACGGCCTTTTTTGCCTGACCACCTTTGTCGACTGCTTTTAGTGCATCGAGGTTCTCCTTCACTCCATTCTGCCTTCCTTCACCGACATAAGCCTTTGTACCTCCACCTGGCTCTCTTTCCTCCTTCCACCAGTAAACCCTAGCCCTACTGTAGAGTGCATTTAGGGTTGGTGGGGAAACCCTACAAGCCGGTGAGGAAATCCTACTAGCCGGTGAGGAAACCCTCGGCCTACTGCACGATACTTTTAAGCCCTAACCTTATTGCAACATGCATTTTGGGCGGTGAAGAAACCTTAATCATACTACAGATTGAATTAATAAACGGTAACTCCACTACTTGTCCCATTCTTCTGCATAACTGCTTGAAGGGGAAGCGCTAACCCTACTGCAGAAGGGGTCGGCCTCTAGAATCCTAGCGTAGAATGCAATGGGATTCGCCTGAAGAACTACGGAATGCATTTGAAACACTTCTGCAGAATGCAATGGGGTGGCTTGCCTGAAGAGCAAAATCCAGTTTTACTGCAATACGCATACTCCCTGGGAAACCCTAAATTTACTACAAAGAAGCATTAACTCTTCTGAGAAGACAGATCTTATGCACAGTTTCTGCGATTTTTCCATGATGGGTCTCTGAAAGCGCATAGCCACAATGCAGCAGATCGGAGCAGCAAAGCTTAACCATGGCCTTCTACCCCCATTGAAAGAAATGCTCCTGGAAATCCAGGTCAACAAACTGATCAATGATTACCTTTTTTCTAGTGGTGAAGATGATAAAGTAACGACTCTTAATGATGGAAATGGGTCTTTGGGGTTCAGAGAGAACATCACCATGTCTACGCCTTTCGAGCAGACATGTGCCATGGGCGTGTTGGAGCAGAATGCTGTCAATGTACCCTGTGTAAAGCCTTCTAGGGTTATGAACGTTTGCCACAATGACACTCCACATAGCTCCCATAGCTTACCTTATACAGAAGATATAAGCATCATTGTGAAAGAGCAGGAGATGGTGGGATCTAGAAGTGTGCAGGTTTCACAACCCATCAATGCCACATGTGAAGCTAGCTCAGTCAGTGTTTCTGTGCAGAGAGAAGGCAAGATGGTGAATAGTAGCTCACAACTGAGTAGGATGGAGACTTTCCCATGCAAAACTAAAGAGCAGACATGGGGTGCAGCATGCGAGGTGGATTCAGAGGTCAAGCCCAGCTATAGGAAGCCGCCCCGGCCTCCAAGGCCGCCCAAGTCCTCAAATAAGCTCGGCCTGAGCCTTACAAGGTGTTCTTCAGATACGGGTCTGCTCTTGCAGAGCACTAGAAGGGCCAAGCTGGAAAGGAGAAGGAAGGTAACAGCAGCTTCTAGCACAACTACATCCATCTGGGCCCTCATTTTCACACTCTGCTTTGCAGTTGTCATGATTGCCCAAGGTAAGCACCCTATTGAAGGTTTCCACTTCCCCCCTCCCTCTCCCTCTCCCCTCCCCTCTTCTTCCCCTTATTTTCAGCATGATTTGTCATCTCTGATATAAAAAAGTTTGCACAGATGGGGGATTTCAAGGTTTAAATCCCTACTTGACTTTAATCCTCTGCCTCTTGTGTGACTTTGTTCTTAGGTTTTTGGTCTCAAGGTAGCCTAGTTTTAGCCCTTAATGGCAGCAATGCATCCACTCCGACAGATACCTACACGTGAGTAACCTCATTGCCCTCCACATTCTAACCTTCTATGTGTCCTTCTGTTACATATACCATATCCCTCCTGAAGAAGTAAGCAGGATTTTGTGTAAGATCTGAGGTGTTTACTGAGGATTACAAGATGGAGTAATATAGTGCAAGTTCTGAAGACTAGAAAACAAGTCACACTTTTCTTGATTTTTCTATCTTATGGAGGATTAGCTTCCACCTTCATCTCACTGGCTCAGTTAGTAAACCTCCATCATACATGCGCATGTGATTGTGTGATGCATTTGTCTATGTTCATGCATTGGTTTACATTTCTTAAAGGGTTTTGGGGATGGAAGGATAGCTAATGATTGATGTGGAGCCGCATGTCATGGTGATTATTTGCTGGTTACACAGCTTACATTCCTCTTTGCTGGCATGGATCCTATTGTAGAGATCACCCCACCTGATGAAGCTCTCATCCAGCGATTGTCTGAGTGTTCGCATTGGTGGGGGGCATGGTTGTGGCTCTGCGGATGCGTTTATGTCTGTATGCTCATGCACAAACAACTGATTAGCTCTCTTTTTCACCATGTTGCTATGGAGTAGGTGTGTTTTATTGTTTAGTTTTGATGGTGGGACAAGGGTTTTACAATCTATGCATAGTTTGATATCTCATTGAAGAATTGATTATTCCATGCAGGAAGATGAATATTCTGGCTGCACCACAGGAAGTTAAGGGCGGGGTGGGTGTCGAGGGTAGAGAAGCTAGCAGTGAGGGTGGTCTTGACCAGTCTTATGTACTGAGAAAAGTACAGATGCAGGTGTTTCTTGTATCAAAGGGATTGGACCCTGATGCTCTTTCAAAATCATAATGTGGTTTGCTGTTCTATTTTGACCAACTAAAGAGGCAATCGGATTTGGGAACGTAGGGAAAAGGTGCTGCTAGGGAATTCTGTATATTCTTCGAATGTGTGTGTGTCTTGGATATAGCCTTTCTGGTACTGTGTGGACAATTTTCCAGTTTGTGAAGTTTCAGAGTAATTTGAAAAGGTTTTTCAAGATCTTGAAAGATTGAGTGTTAATATCAAATATCAATGTAGGATGGTAAAATGAAGTACCTAACAAATGTACTTCATGTTTCTAACATTATGAAAAACCTAGTTTCAATTAGATAGATGGTTGAGCAGGGTGGTTTGCAAATGTGATGACTTTATGATGGGACTCGACACCAAGTTACCTTCCCATTGGCCATCGAGTTCCACCGTAAGATGAACTGTTGTTATTATTATTATTATTTTCGGGCTACTGTTTTAAGAATACTTTTTCTTCTTTCCAAAAGCCATCCTTCGAGGGGATGTAACTGTGCTAGAAGCTACACCACTCACACACACAACCGTCCTTTCTAGCTCCACCATTCGCACACACAACCCTCATGTGGTAAAGGTTCGAACCCAGAGGGTTGTGTCAAGGTTCCACAACCCTCTTGTGGTAAAGGTTTGAACCCAAAGGGTTGTGTCAAGGTCCTAACCCACGTCTTCTTCTGTGAAGGTTCGAACCCAAAGGGTTTTGTCAAGGTCTGAACCCACGACCTCTTGGTTAGGGTAGGACGTGATGAGCTGAGCCACTCGGGCAAGTGCCCAGTGACTGCTGTGCAACTCAGTGGCACCACATCAGCAGGGATATGAGGCCAAGTGTTGGGGTTTCACACGTATGGGGCCTTCACACGACCCAACAAGAATTGGACCCCATATTAAGAGCCCCGTGGCAGCAAAGATCTGATTTTCTTTCTTGTATACTTTGTTTAGGAGGGGTTGTAAATAGGAAATGTTTGGTATGTAAAATGAATGTTTGATGTGCTGGGGATTTTATGTAAGTTATGTATAGATTGTGTTTATGTATAGATTTTATGTAAGTTATGTATAGATTGTGTTTATGAGACTGATTGGTGAATGCATATAGAGACATGTAGCATCAGCTTTCTTTTTTTTAATTTTGTGCAATTATTTCATTTTTCATATTTAATTATCTCTTGAGGCTTTTGAAAAAGGTGCAAGTTCACGTTGAACGAGGATGCCACAACACACTGTTGCCAATGGGGTTTCAATCTCCAATCTTGTGTAAGTGAACCTAACACCCTAACAGTCAAGCTAGCACTTGATGATGAGCTTGGCAAAAAAGCTTGAAATTAACAGGAAATAGATATTTGTCCACCGTAGTTAGCGAGGATCGAACCTTGGACCGTTGGGATAAATGTGGTCCTCTTCTACCAACTCAGCTATTGCCGTTGTCATGTTATATTATTAAATCCATAGAAAAAGCAATCCATGAGTATTAGTCACCACTCTCTTGTTGTCACAACTGTTTTGTCAAACAAGATTAGATGGTTAAAGAATTGTAAATCAATTATTACTATATCGTATCCAAATAAATGAAAAATGTAGACTATTGAAATGAAACTATCATACATCCTTTACCAATTCCTAAGTAAATCAATTTTGATAGAGTGAGGCAAAGCTTTTGTAGTTTGGTGGCATTGGGACATATGCTAACCATGCCATGCTCTTAACATATAAAAGTCTACTAACCTCATACACCTCATGCTTGGATAAAATAAACAAACTAGAATGCTTGAATATTTGTGATTGTGGTTTCTTGGTTAAGATTGATATTTGTGACTTCTTGTAAGCATCTTGAAAATTTATTGAAAATTTATTCTAACCTTGGTCAAAGCTAAGCTCTGCTTCTTGGAGTATAGACTTAGGTTTTTGGAGATTATGGTCAATGATTAATTATCAGCATTGCTACAAAGAAAGATATAGGACACAAGGAAATAAGATAAGACATCAATAAGAGAAAATATGAGCAATTGCTTGTTAACAAATTAATAACAAAAATGCACTCTTCAAAATTTGGAGAGTAATAGTTAGGAATGAGATTGACGCTTCAATTGATAAAAATAGGAGAATTACCACATATCTTTGGTACATGAACATGTTGATTGATGCACTCATTAGTTGCAAAGTTACTTGCATTATGCTTGTTAAATACATGTGTGTGTGCGGGGGGAAAAGAAACAAAGACCGTTTGTTACACAAGCTGTCTCTCAAGACTATAATCTTAGGAGAGCTTATCAATCCCTTGTTTAGTAGTAGAATACTTCCATTCCGAGTTTATAGGACATGTAAGATCTAGTAAGTCTCCATGGGGTGCACATGTTCTTTAAAGATAAGATTAAGAGAATATGTGTTGATTATAAGGGTCTTAATGAATTTACTATTAAGAATAAATATTATCCTTTGCCAAGGATGGATGACCTTATTGATCGGCTTTGTAGAGCGCGATACTTCACGAAGATTTATATGAGGGCATGTTATCATCCAATTAGGATATTTAAGGATGATGTTTTTAAGACTGGATTTAGGACTAGTTGTCACGAGACCTTGAGTACTTCTTGAAGAATTAATTAAACTCACATATACATCAAGGAACAAAACATAAACTTAATCAAATTTCCAAGATTAAAGCATAACATAAAAGTATGAGATAGAGTAAATATCAGCATCGACAAACTATTGGGTGCAATCTCCCTTCCTCATGTGTGCAGCTTCACTTTCACGACATGGATATTTTACGAATTTTATTCAAAATATAGCTCAAAGAGATAATGATAGTTGTGTGTATAAAATAGGACTTTGCTTAAATAACTCAAGCACTAAAGCTTGTACACGTACTAAGTGTAAAATAACCAAAATTCCTCTAACATACGCACGCATTAGAGTGTATAAATAGTATGTACAATTATTTGACATATGGTCAACAAAATAACTCATATGAAATAATAACAATCTGAGATCTACACCAATAACACTAGGTAACTAGTATTTAATGTGGGATCACCTATGATACCAATTCACTAGTATGGCACACTAGCGTCACAAGCGTTCCCATTTAGCCAAAGGATGGACATTATGTGTAGAGGTAGCCAAGACTACATGACTTTACTTATATCCTAGAAGGAGGACCCAAAAGTTTCCTGCAACATAAGGGCTTGGCAGTGTGATGTAAATCCGTTTCATTTGGTTTCGGCCCCAAAATTCCCTGGCCTAGTGGCATCCTGGTGATGTTCTCTTGACTCAAGAATTCATCTATTTACTCTTAGCCGATCATCACGGGTAGGAGATGTCAAAGCGAGTGAATGAGTACGACATATAACAAAGGAGTAGTTCTTTAGTGGCTCTGTATGTTTCGAATCAGCAGACCACTTCACTTTATTCCTTCACACATAACAGATGTGCATGCATCACCATATTCCAAATCTTGAAAAATAAGTAGACCCCATGAACCTACCCATCTTGCATTAGGGATAAGTCTTCTGAACGGAGACCCTGCAAAATTTCTCAAAAGTTTCATTGATTCCAATTTTCATCTTGTCAAGCTCTTCAAGTATATTGTCAATTGTTTCCTTCCCTTGTCATGGGAAAAACGGTACTCAATGAGATATAATTACAAAACCACACCCTCGTTCAAATGTTCAAGTTAGACATGCTACATACTTGCTGTATAGAAAAGTAAAAGCACGTGATTATGGCATTTGCATGATCAAGATCATTGGCCACCAACTATGGATCTACATATCATTCAAGTTTTCAAACCACAATCCATCCATCTTAGCCTACAAGGCTTGGAAAGCTTGGATACCCCACGTACTACATACATAATCTGTGAAGACAATGCACACATAATAATCTGGATCCTTTGATATCGCTATAATTGCTACTTAAAGACCTTATTTTTAGATTACTTACTTAAGAGACTTCTATAAAATAAAACCAAATCATACAAAGGGAGATCTAGGGGCACTATGCTGCCATAAAAGCCCAGTGAGAGTGGAGGAGAACATACCATGGTTCCTGTTATATGCACATTATGTGTGCATATACTAGGAGGCTAACCCACATTAGGCTTGTGAGCATGGGAGCATGGGAACAAGCTCTAGTGGAGCATGGGTTAGGACTAACCTTAAGGGTTAAGGTTAGGGTCAGGCCTCCAAGGGTCACACATGGGAAATGGAGAGTCAAGAGTCACTTGAGGGCCCTCCTATATAATAGGGGCATGGGGCACACTCAAGGGAGGCTAAGGCTATGTTATCTTGAGGCCAGGTTATGATATGATGTTCTCTTGTATAGAGGATTATATCTACTCACCTACCATTTCACACTATAGCTACATGCTACTAGATTGGAGTTATACCTCTTGATGGTATGGGACATCAAGGTAAAGGTATGATGTACTTCATTATAATTCATGTGTGCATCCCTTGGACTCGGGGGTGGTCGGGTGGATGAGCTTATGCCTAATTTATGCATGTTTATGCATAACAATTATCTAGAGATATCTTAGGGTTTTAATAGTGTATCAGAGCAATCTCTAGGTAATTGTTATTTTTTCTTTCTTATTGTAAATTTTTGGTATTTTTTGAAGTAAATTTTAATATTTACTAAATAAAAATGTTATTTTATTGATTTGTGTTGATGATTTGCACGTGGATCGTCGATATGGCAGTTGGAACACGTGTTACTACTATTCAATGGACGAATCGACGTTGCACGATAATTTCGTGAGTTTAATGCTATTTTTTCTTATTTTTTATGGTTTAAAATAAACATTAATGGATAGTTTTACTAAAATACCACATATTTTATTGTTGATATTTTTGGTAGAATGGATTCCCTAAATTTCTATAATTTTTAGATTTTTTTTAATTTTTAATAAGCATTTTATGGTTAAAAATATATTTTTAATACATTTTTGCGGGTTTTTCCACGGGTATGCTATCAAATTTCTATCGATTTTCTGTTGAAATGCAGTAGGGGGCAGCATGTTGATGCATGGAATGCTCTCCCGTGTGCGTGGGACCCTCTACGTCTCTCAATTCTGAATTTTCCTTCTTTTTTCCTCTCCCGCGTGTAAATGCCTCTTAATAGGCACATTTTTATTAACTATTAATCATAATTAATTTTTAATTATGATTAATCAAATGTTAATCTTCTTCTCTGATTAACAGAGAAGAGAAGATGGGGTGGTGAGAGAGTTGATTTGGAGAAGAAGGGGAGGAGAGGAGTGAGGAGAGAGGCATCTACTCCTCACTTGGTTCAAACGCGCCGGGGGGGGGGGGGGGGGGGGGGGGGGAGTTGTAGGCGGGCAACGAAAAAACACCACCCCCCATAAAAAAATTTCAGAAGCTTTAAAGCTTTAATTTAAATTTAAATATTTTTAATTTAAAAAAAATCTTTTCAAAGCTTGTGAAAAAGTTTGAAAAAAAGGGAGAAAGTACAAAATTTTGAGAAAAAATAATCTCTGAAATTTTCTGATTTTTTCTTCTTGAAACCTCTTGGCTTTCGACATTCTCGGGAAACCTTTTGGCTTTCCGAATTTCGGAAAATCTTTTAACCTTTCAGATTCCGAAAACTTTTGACCTTTCACATTTCAATTTTTTTTGTCTTTTAATTTTTCCAAAACTGTTGGCTTTCTGTATTTCGAAAAAACCAACGTTTGGGGTAAATTTTTTGACCGTTCGTATTCTAATGCGTTTGGGGTAAATTAAAAATTTTAAAAAACTTTTGAAAATTAGTGAAAAATTAGACAAAGGTTATTTTAAATTTTTGAAAAATGTGGGGTTGGTGTTTGGCATGTAGTGTGTCCATTCGGGCGCCCGTGACCATTCAAATTCCTTTAAAAATATATTTTTGATCCAAAAAATTAGAAAATTCATTAAAATTATAATTTTTCATTGGATTTGAGAATTATTAAGCGGAATCGGAAATTTCATGAACGATGGGATTCTCAGGAGAAATTAGGAATATTCTAGAAATTATTTTTAGAAATCCTAAAAATTGATATTTTTAAAATATCAATGGTATTTTGGTAAAATTATTTGCTAAAAATTTTCTAAAAAAATATAAGTTTGGAATGCCATAAGATAGGTTTGGTGGAATTCAAAATTATCGTATTTTGAGGCCATATAAAATTAGGAAAAATTAGAAAAACATCATGATATTTTTTTTCTCAAGAATTTAATATTTTCGAGAGGAAGTACGTATTCACGTGTTGACATTAGATAGATGCAGGTTATTCGCATATTATTAATACGATTGTACCTCGTATTAGTAGTTATTTTTGTTTGGATTAATTCTAGACGATGTTTTCACGTTTTTTAACCATTGTTTAGCCATTCTTTTTGGACATGTTCCTTAATTTCTTCAATGATGGCTAGAATCTGCATTTAAAGTGTGTCTCACCTTTGACACTTTTCCATGATAATTTATTTTTCACTTATTTAAGTGTGGTTTACGCTTAATTTCTTAAGCCTAAGATAAATTCTATCATGGGTCACTTGATCGGTTTGTTTTGGTGGATTTTATTGGATGTTTTCCAAGTTTTATTTGGACTCATCAGGTTCTGCCTGGATCACTTGTGTCTAGGGGTTTTTTAATGAGTGCTACACACATGTGTTTCACTTGCTTACTTTGGAGTTTTGCTTGAACGACACCACGTTCATATACTCGGGAATTGATGAGTTGGCCACCAATTTTAATGCTTCTTTTGGCATGATTAATGACCATTAGATGGCATGCATTGATTTTTATGATCAACTATGGTTTTTATAGATTCAAAGAGCTTCTATGCTTTTATCCATGGTTTTATAAGGATCTTTTGATCTTTTGGATAATATCATGTGCTTTGAAGGTAGCATTTGCCTTCGTTTTTTGCACGTAATTTTGGAGTATATTCCTTGTACTCTTGTATATATTCCAACTTGGATGCCTAGTTGCTTATGTATCTAGGTGAGTTATTTTTCTACCCCAGCTTTATTATGTTTATTGGGTAGTTATCATTAGAAAGGCACCAATAATTCAAAATTATTTTCTAATGATGTACTCAGAAAGAGTTATTCCTTGATGTAGTCTCAGGAATATAGAGACAGGTTTTAGTATGTGAAAGCCTGAGATAAGGCCATCTTATTCCTTTTATATAGGATTTTATTCATATTTCCTAGACGGCATACTAGGGAGTTTCAAATTAATAAGGTATGTATGGGTGGTATCATGGTGGTATGGGACGCTAGCGATTCCTCGCGTATATTATCTTATGGGATAATTTGGGCTCAAGATTGTTGCTTTTCTTACATCACTTGGCATGTTGACCTCAACATTCAAAGATAATCTCATTTTTTGACTTTACTTGAAGTTGTAGTGTAGGCATTCTTTAGATAAACTTCTTTTATCTATAGTCTATCTATAGTCACTTGAAGTTGTAGTGTAGGCATTCTTTAGATAAACTTCTTTTATCTATAGTCTATATGTTTTGATGAGTGTAATCTCGTCGGCATATTCATTTGTTGAAATCTCTTTCTTTAGAGTTCAACGAGTTTATCTTGTTGTGTTCGGATAAGGAAATTTAGATTCTTCCTTTATTGGCATTTCTTTCTCTAGTTTTGTATTTTAGGTGATTTATAAAGTCAACCTTATGGTTTATAGATGGACATATGTGACTCATCGAGACGTTGATGACTCTCTATGTTGATATGGGTAACTCGGGATGCCGATAATTCCATGAGCAGAAGTGGGTACATCAGGGCCGCCGATGGATACCAAGTATGAATTCCTCTGATCATCCAGAGTCTGATGGGCAAATAGAGCGTATGAATCAGATTGTAGAGGATATGCTTCGTGCATATGTCTCTAGAAAAGCATCAAATTGAGAAAAATATCTTCCAATGATGGAATTTGCCTATAACAGTTTTAAACATACGGCTATTGGTTTTAGTCCGTTTATGCTTATGTATGGGTATCAACCCAGGGCACCTATTGATGTCAGTCTTAAGAACATCGAGCTTGATGCATCGAGGGATTTCTTGCGTGATATGCAGGAAATGCTGACCAAAGCTCGGGATTCTATCAGGAGTGCTTAGGATAGGGCGCGGTTCTATGCTGATAGAGGATGCTCAGCTTGGTCTTTTAAACCAGGAGGGTTGGTTTATTTAAAAGTTCCTAAAGATTCTCAAACTTTGTCAAAAGAAAATGCTCAAATTTATCTCCTAGATATTGTGGTCCATTTCGCTTTATACATCGGATTGGCACGGTTGCGGATGAACTTAAACTACCTCCATATGTTAGAGTTCATCCAGTCTTTCATATCAATAGATTGAAAGGGAAACTGGGAGGTGAGGATAACACAATTACTCCTCAAGAACTCGTTAAAGTCGAAGAATTATCCTATGTTCCACATGAACCTGATAAGTACTTGAATTCAGGGGAAGGAAACTTTGTAGTTGACTAATCCCCCTGAGGTTAAAATTAGGTGGAAAGGTAGGGAAATAGAAGATTCGACTTGGGAGTCGGTTGAGATTGTTCAGCACATTTCTCCTTCTTTTCACTGCTGCAAGAGTGCAATGTTTTGAGAGAGGGGAAGTATGTTATATGCACATTATGTGTGCATATACTAGGAGGCTAACCCACATTAGGCTTGTGAGCATGGGAGCATGGGAACAAGCTCTAGTGGAGCATGGGTTAGGACTAACCTTAAGGGTTAAGGTTAGGGTTAGGCATCCAAGGGTCACACATGGGAAATGGAGAGTCAAGAGTCATTTGAGAGACCTCCTATTTAATAGGGGCATGGGGCACACTTAAGGGAGGCTAAGGCTATGTTATCTTGAGGCTAGGTTATGATATGATGTTCTCTTGTATAGAGGATTATATCTACTCACCTACCATTTCACAGTATAGCTACATGCTACTGGATTGGAGTTATACCTCTTGATGGTATGGGACATCAAGGTAAAGGTATGATGTACTTCATTATAATTCATGTGTGCATCCCTTGGGCTCGGGGGTGGTCGGGTGGATGAGTTTATGCCTGATTTATGCATGTTTATGCATAACAATTATCTAGAGAGATCTTAGGGTTTTAACAGCTCCACTCATTAATCTCTTACGTTTTGTCTACGTAGCTCTAGGAGATCCTTGTCTGCCGGCCTACATAGCCAAAAGAGTTTGAACAATGTCACTCATATACTGCAGATACCCTGGATGTCATAAACCTGAATACCCTCCAAGGCATTCGAGCATCTCGATATGCCACGCCATGATACTAGTAATAATCTCCCAAGTGGTGCCAATACTTAGTGAGGGTGGTGTGTATCGTAACTGAGGGATATCCCAAAGCAAAAACATCTAATCTATTCCCCTACAGACATGTATTTCCTAATCAGGTGCCTTGCTTCAAAAAGAAGCTTTGCATCAAACTGAGTCAACCATGTAATAGCACCCCAAGTAATATGGATAGGATCATTCCTCAACCTGTCCTAGACCTGGGCTATAGATACCCAAATCCTCAATGCTCTTCTGCACTCCCATAAGCAATGATACACTATCTCGAATGGAAGTGAGCATCTACGACAAGACGCCTAAACATATCATAAACAATACACCACATACGTGAGATTTTTTTTCCTAGAAAAGAGACTTCTATTTAGTATGAAAAAAACATACAAGAGGGAGATTTTTTATTTTATTTTATTTCTTTCAAAAAAGAAACTTCTATTAAGTATAAAAAAAGACATACAACAATCACGACTATAAGCCGGAATAGAGTAGAATCACCCCAATATGTAAGGTGATCTCAGCCATTGAGGTGCATCATGGTGTCATGAAAGACCTATGGGACTAGAGGAAAAGAAAATGCCATGCTCCCATTCCTACATAAATACAATGCGCTTTGCCTACGCGGAACGAAAGGACCCCTGAATACAAGCCCAAGTAGCTATGAGAGTATGGATGATATCACCCCATATAGTGGGGATGCAATGAGACTCAAGAACCTGGACATCCTCAATTGCCTCCATGCATCTATCTCTCCACATCTGCATTGGCAACAACAAATTCCCAACTGGTGTCAATCCTCTCTCTGGGGGGTGTATAATGTGAGTGATGGACATCTTGCAACAAACCATGCTGGGCAATACCTCTACGAATGAAAATAGAAGTGTCTGTATCACTGCCTTGCCACTCAATTTGCCCAAGTTGGGCTATAGAACCCCGAATGCATTGTGTAGTGCTGCATCCCCATAAACAATCTTGTACAGTCTCAAAAATTACCGCACATCTCAGGAAGATAGGTGCTACACCGAAAACCGATCTCCACTGATTGGTGGGGAGACCACCATGTAGAAATAACCAAAGAAATGAGAGATATGGCTCCTTCTATATAAATGCCAAATCCTATACAATTATCTGGGCTGTATCAATAGAGTGATGTCATAACTCTCCCAATGAGACCAGAGAGTAGGGATCCTATGCATGTGTCGAGTGATGAGAAGCCTAGCATTCTGGACCATGAAACTGAAAAAAGAAGGCTTTTCAATGGATTAGAGGAATCAATCCACTCCCACTCACCTAGATCCCACTGAAGATATCCGATAGGACTGCCACCATATAGCCACAAGCACGAAGAGCCATGAGTCACTATCTGCTGATGAGAAGGATTAATGAACCAATGCTTAACCGAGTGACCACCAATCCTCACTGGACTAAGCTTGGTGTTTGGGATGCTACATCTCCTCAATCTCCATTCAGGCATGAAAGAATAGATGATGCAATTTGTACCCTCCTGGCTCGAGAGAGCAATGACCTGCAAAGGTACGTCGATCCTAGAAAAAACTCCCAACCATCTTGAATGATAATCTCCATGAAAGATTCCAGAGAGGCACACATGCAGTAATTTGATCAATACGTATGCGAGAGCCCCTAAGATGCTGAATTGATATAGCTCTCTGATCCACCTCTTGAAGGTCTTCCGATAAAGAACTATATATGCATATCTCTCCCTTCCTAACCACTGCATGTAACGAGATGCACCAAGTGAACAACCGACCTCATCCCCCAATGAACTTGTTCCACATAATAGGTTGTCGGTTAGCCTCATCCAAAGACCTAGGAAGCCTTTGTCACAAGAAAGGTCGCATGCTTCTCCATGCTCTGACAACGGCTACAGTCAGAGGGGAAGATGGTGCCCTAATATGTGCCTTCGTGAACAAAAACTCTGTGTTGGGCAGCCAATCTCTCCCAACACAGGGTGTACATTCAAAAATTTGAGATAAGAAAAAACCCTTACAGGGCTCGGTGTCTGGTAGGAAACCTCTAACCACAAGTTTGCAAAGTAAATCCCTGCATTGAACATCTGGATCAATAGTATTCAGCCCCCCTCTCCCTCTTGTTTGGGTTAAATAACTATAAGCCAACCTACCCTAGCACGTGTGTCCATGGTGCCATCCAAACCCAACCAAGGAGAATTGCGGATAAACCTCTACAAACAACTGACCAATGCACGCATGAGAGAAGCACTAACAAGAGACAATAAACCAAGCAGAGCCAAGCAATACACGATCAACCACCAATGCTCTGGAGGCTAAATCCAATCTCTTGGAGATCCAATGCATAAGCTTCTTCCAAATACTCAAAAGTGCCAGGGCAGACTATTGATCAGTAGAAATATCAACCCCAACCTGGCATTCCAAGTATTTGACAGTGCATCCTTTGCTGATCCTTGTTAAACCAAGCTCTACACCCCAAGAAAGTCTCGATGAGTCACTGATACAAAAACATATAGGTTTGTGCCAATTAATGAGGGGCCCTGCTACCAAACAAAACTCTTCCAATGCCATCCAAAAGGAACATAAACATATGTGTGAGGCTTGCAAGAATATGGGTGTGTCATTAGCTAACTCCTAACTCCAAGATTCAACCATTTCCTCTTGACTACAGAAAGCAACGTAATTCCAGAAATACCGACAGTGGCGCGGAGGAAAATTCTCATGGCCTCTGCCACTATTATATATAATAATGGGGCTAAAGAACATCACTGCCATATAGCGAGAGATCTAAAACCGATCTCCTCTATCATTGCAAGCGAGCACACTGATGTGGGCATCACGATACACTGCATGAAACTCCCCTAATCCATCGCTGAGAGAAACCCATATCGCATGAGGATGACATATGGAAGAGATTGTTGGCATGACGATGACATTCCGAGGAGACCATCCACTCTTCTCTATTCACAGTATAATAGGATAAGGGATGCATGATGTATTTATGCATGGTTAGACTGGTTTTATGTGGATGATTGGGTGCTTGACAGAGGGGGACATACTTTTATTGCAATAAGTACTTCAAAATTGGATCATTGTCCAATGGTTTTATGGATTAGAGATTCAAGTCGCCATGTATCAACACCTCATACACACATCCCTAATCATTTTCTTTTAGATGTAGAGCTATCACGTCAGATGCTTGATATTCAGAGATCTCATGATTTCTCGCAAGCCTCGCAAAGTCTAGCCTCTGCTCTCCATGATGTTAGCGACATTTATCACATGTGCACCCTTTCTTAGAGGCAGGAGGCCTTGGACTTAGAAAGGGCTATTAGACATAGAGTGGCTGCCTTACAGAGGGAACACTTCTCATGCTCACACTGGGTTGCAAACTCTTTATGTACCGTTAGGGAAGAGATTCATCATTCTCTTGAGTAGCATGCGGAGTAGCGCTACCATGCCGCTACCATGCCCAAGAATTCTTTTGGACCCAAATGGGTGGCATATACAAGAAACACTCCTTTGCTACTAACGGCCCATCTCATGCCAGAGATAGTGTCAAGCACCTATAGGATTCACATAGCACTCTCATTTGGATCCTCTTAGATAGATTTCCACTGATTTCTATCACCAGCTTCTTAGTGTTGAGCCTCATTTTGATTTGAGACATAGGGCACAGAGGAAGGTTTGGAATGCATTACCACATTTGACTACTGAGGAGATGTGTGCCGTTCTTGATGCCCCTTTTTCTATGCAAGAGTTCAGTCATGCTTAACTCATGGTAAGTATCCAAGGGAGGATGGTCTTTCCCTTAGTTTTTTCATTATTTTTTGGGGATGAGATTGGGGCAAAGATCTTATTTGCTCTTAGTTTTTTCATTATTTTTTGGGGATGAGATTGGGGCAAAGATCTTATTTGCTCTCGAGGAGATGTGTGATAGAGGTTCTATGCCTTCTTCTCTCACTAAGAGGATTATCTTCCTTATCCCTTAGAGTGGATAAGACCATGATTGAACACTAGAGACCTATCACCTTACTTGGGACTAGATATAAGATACTTGCTAACGCAGTGAGCATTAGACTGTAGCCAATTTTGCAGGATGTCATTCATGATACTCGGAATGGATACTTACACAAGAGGAGCATATTTGATAACATTTTCTTGTTTTGGGAGGCCGCGGAATGGGTCGAAGTGCGTAATCAGCTTTTAGCCATTCTGCTTTTGGATTCTGAGAAGGTTTATGATAGAGTGGATTGGGACTTCCTTGAGGGTACACTTATGAGGGTACACTTAGCCATATGGGTTTCTCTCAGTGATGGATCAGGGGAGTTTCATGCAGTGTATCATGATGCTGCCCACAGTAGTGTGCTCGCTTGCGGTGATAGAGGAGATTGGTTTTAGATCTCTCGTTGTATGGTAGTGATGTCCTTTAGCCCCATTATTATATATAATAGTCGCAGGGGCCATGAGAATTTTCCTCCATGCCATTGTCGGTATTTATGGATTGAGGTTGCTTTTTTGTAGTTAGGAGGAGGAGATGGTTGACTTGGAGTTAGGAGTTAGCTGATGACACAGCCATATTCTTGCAGGCCTCACACATATGTTTATGTTCCTTCTGGATGGCATTGGAAGAGTTTTGTTTGGTAGCAGGGCCCCTCATTAGTTGGCAAAAATTTGTCTGTTTTTGTATCAGTGACTCACCGAGAGTTGCTTGGTGGTGCAGAGCTTGGTTTTACATGGATCAACAAAGGATACACTGTCAGATACGTGGAATGCCAGGTTGGGGTTGATATTTTTACTGCACAACAGTTTACCTCGGCACTTTTGAGTATTCGGAAGAAGCTTCTTCATTGGAGCTCCAAGAGATTGGATTTAGCCTCCAGAGCATTGGTGGGTGATCGGGTGTTGCTTGCCTCTACGTGGTTTATTGTCTCTTATTGGTGCTTCTCTCACGCGTGCATTGGTCAGTTGTGGAGGTTGATCCACAATTTTCCTTGGTTGGGTTTGGATGGCACCACACACACACACGTGCCACGGTAGCTTAGCTTACAGTTATTCAACCTAGACAAGAGGGGGGGAGGGGGTTGAATACTGTTGATCCAGATGTTCAATGCAGGGCTTTACTTTACAAACTTGTGGTTAGAGGTTTCCTACAGACACCAAGCATTGGAAGGGTTTTTTCTTATCTCAAATTTTTGAATGTACAGCTTGTGTTGGGAGAGATTGGTTGCCCAACACACGTGCTTTGTTCATGGAGGCATATATCAGGGCATCATCTTCCCCTCTTATTGTAGCCATTGTCAGAGCATGGAGAAGCATGAGACCTTTCTTGCGATAAAGGCTTCCTAGGTCTTTGGATGAGGCTGACCGACAACTTATTATGTGGAACGAGCTCATTGGGGGATGAGGTCGGTTGGTCACTTTTTGCATCTCATTACCTGCAGTGGTTAGGAAGGGAGAGATATGCATATATAGTTCTTGCTTGGAATACCTTCAAGAGTCTTCCAGTGGATCAAAGAGCTGCATAAATTTATCATCTTAGGGGCTCTCGCATATGTATTATTGATTAGATTAATGCAGCTATATCGCATGAGTGCCTCTCTGGGATCTTTCATGGAGATTCTCATTTGAGATGGCTGGGAGTTTTTTCTAGGATAGGTGTACCTTTGCAGGTTATTCCTCTCCCAGGCCAAGAGAATACAGATTGCATCATCTATTCTTTCATGCTTGAATCGAGATTTAGGAGATGTAGAATGGAGGGAATCATCCTTGATACTGGGCTTAGTCCAGTGAGGATTGTTGGTCGTTCAGTGAATCATTGGTTCATTGATCCCTCTCGTCAAATAGTGACTCATGGCTCTTGGTCCTTGTGGCTATATGGTGGTAGTCCTATTGGATATCTTCAGTGGGATCTAGGTGATGGGGAGTGGATTGATTTCTCCAATCCATTGAAAAGCCTTCTATTTTTCAGTTTCATGGTCCAGAATGCTAGGCTTCTCATCACTCGACACATACATAGGTTTCCTACTCTTTGGTCTCACTGGGAGAGTTATGACATCACTCTAGTGATACAAGGCAGATAATTGTATAGGCTTTGGCATTTGTATAAAAGGAGCCATATGTCATTTCTTTGGTTATTTCTACATGCTGGTCTCCCCACCAATCAGTGGAGATCGGTTTTTGGTGTAGCACCTATCTTCTTGAGATGTGCGGCAATTTCTGAGACTGTACAACATTGTTTATGGGGATGTAGCACTACACAACACATTTGGGGTTCTATATCCCAACTTGGGCAAATTGAGTGGCTACCCCTTTTTTGCTCCTTGGGGGGGTAGTTGCTTGGCTTTCCTAGTCCGGTCCACAACGGGCAATGATACAAACACTTCTATTTTCATTCGTAGAGGTATTGCCTAGAATGGTTTGTTGACAGACAAAGGGTTGATTCCGATCGTAGCTATAGCTACCTTAAGTTTTTCAAAACTTCTTTTCTGGGAATCTCTCCAAATGAAGGTCTTTCCCTTTCTTGAAGCTGATCTGCCATGGGAACAACTATCTTAGCATAATCTCGAACGTACTTTCTATAGAATCCAGACAAACCAAGAAAAATTTGTAATTCTTCTAAGTTTATGGGATGTGGCCATTTAAATATGGCTTGAACTTTCGTTGAATCCATACGAATGCCATCTTTTGAGATTATGTGGCATAAGTATTGAATTTCTTTTACGAAGAATTCACATTTACTCTCTTTGGCATAAAGTGAATGCTTCCTAAGTAACTTAAATACTTTCCGTAAGTGTTCGAGATGTTCTTTCTTGGTATGATTGTAGATCAGAATATCGTTTAGGAAAACCATGACAAATTTTCCTAAATACGGTTTCAAGACACTATTCACCGTGAGTGCCATGAAAGTGGCCGGAGCATTAGTCAAACCAAAGGGCATGACTCAAAACTCATAGTGACCAAACTTAGTTCAAAAAGAAATCTTTTGGACATCTGCTTTTTCTGAATTCTCACTTGATGATATCCGGATCGTAAATCGATTTTTGTAAAGTACTTTGATCCTCGGAGTTGATCAAACAACTCATCTATTCGGTGGCAAAGGATTCTTATTCTTAATTGTGATTTGATTCAAACCACGGTAGTCTATGCATAGTTGCATACCCATCTTTTTTCTTCACCCCCACAATAGAATTGGTGAAGCCCAAGGTGAAATGCTTGGTCGAATGAATCCACTTTTAAGGTATTCTTTTAACTGTCATTCTACTTCTTGTGCTTGCTTAAAACTAACCTGATAAGGAGGCTTACTTACTTGCTTTGAGCCATGCATCACTGAACATTGCAGACAGGAGGTAATCCTTCCGGTAATTCATTCAGAAACACATCTTTAAATTGTTGTAACAATTGATTTAAGGATTCATTAAATTTTTTATTATTAACATGCTTTTATTGAAAAGAAGTCATGTAAACACTATGCTCACTTAAACCACTTATGTTTTCACATGCGAAAAAGGGAATGACATCATTAAGACTCATGTAGCACAAAAAGATGTTTTCTACTTCATTAGCTTATACACGGTAATTGAGTTCCATAGAGCATATAAGAGGTGAGGAGGGTACATCATGTTCCCCTTGTAAGCGCACTTTCTTACCATCTACTTCAAACTCAAAAGAATTATGCAAATAACTTCTAGACAAAGATGGACCAAACCATTATCAACCTAGAGTAACATCCGCTCGAGTGATATGCATAACTTGAAAATCCAAATGCATCTCATGACCTTGAATGACTAATGGAACATCATGAACTACTATATCCCACACATCTTTATCAAAGAAACCACATACTTATGATCACTTGGACTTTTCGGCAACTTTAATTTCTTGACTAAAGTATAGTTCAAGAAATTGTGCATGGCACTATGGTCAATCATAACTCGTACCTTGTGACCATCATACATGTGAACCAACTCATGTGGTCCAAATGTTGGCACCCACATCGATGACGTGTGACACAACACACATGAGTAGAATCAGCATGATAAACTTGAGCCTCTTTAAACTTACGAGAAGTCTCTAGAAGGAGCACTTAAATAGTGTGCACTTGCTTTTCTCTACTTTGATCACGCTGGTTCTTCTCATTTTCTTTTAGCTTAGGACAATGTAGTTTACCATGAACCTTTTCCATGTAGTGAAAACATAAATTCTTTTTTTAGCTCTTTCAAAATCTTCATGCTTCAGAAATTTTTATGGTCCTTTAGTCTTCTTAGATTTGTCATTCTTTTGGTCCTTTTAATTGCTTCATCTAAAGTTTTCGGCTCATTTTGTTTAACTTGGTTCTTATAGTCTAAATCTAATCTGCGAATAAATCCATGAATTTTCTGAAAGTCATCCATTCCTTTTTCAACTTGAGAATGATTTCTCGATAATTGGAGATATATTGAGTCAATGTGAGATTTCTCATCTCACAATTGTCCCATGCTTCCCAATTATAATCCATCTCATTCTCTTGAAGAACTTCTTTCATGAATGCACTTTCAAATTCAACCCATGTAGTAGGCTGATTTTCGGACTCTAAGCTCATCCACCACTTGTATGCTTTACCTCTAAGAGTTAAGCTTGCTTTAAGTGCGCATATCTCCTCTGGAGTGTGACACAATCGATGCAAATCCTGCCACTTCTATAAAAAGTGTTGATCGCATCCTTATTGCATTCCTTCTGCTTTGCATTAAAAGTCGGAGGTTTCGAATCTTTTAGAATAGCAGGAACATCTCTAGAGTGAGATGTATGGACGTTCACGTTGCCCCCTTGGGCGGGAACCACTAGCATCCTTCCTACACTGAAGCACTTGTAGTGGTAGAAGCCTTGCATATTATCCTCTAACTCCTGAAGAAAGAGGAGTATCTTATCGGACTTGGCTTCAATGTCCAAAGTACGGGACTCTAGAGCCTTAAATTGTTTACCAAATTATCATCAAGAAGATCATCGTTGGTCATTGTCGTGACATCATCAGGATCGGCCATTGCGTTTTTCGTGTCCAACAAACAACTAGGATCTCCACTTACGGACTTATTAGGGTAATTAGACTCCATATGAACCCTCTAAATGCGGTGCAAGAGAATAAACACAAGCACCAACCTCAAGTCTAAGCTTTAGGAAATTAACTAGATTGTTAGCTCGAAGCGAAATCATCGTGCGGTATGAAAATCTGAGAGGCATTGCAGAGTACATCCCGATCTTCGTAAAAACAGCGTCGAATCTTCACTTGGAAATTCCTCCATGGGAACAGGGTCTCTCCCTGTGCAACATCGCAGCTCCCTACGCTGACTTGGAAGTGATGTCGTTGAGGGAACAAAGGGGACCTTGCTACCAGTAGTATCCGGCCTGCTGCCCACACGCGGCCTCCTTATTTGGTGAGCAGCTGGCTAGCGGCTCGCAGACGATGATTGTTTTTTCCACAGCCAGCAGACTGGCTATCGTCTAGCCACTGAACTATTGTGGCGGCCAATTGATTTGGCAACGGCTATGGACAACATAGGTTGGATTTTGTTGCCTGCCCCGCCAACTATAGTAGTTGTGTTACTCGGTCGTGAGCAGCAGCTGGAGCACACGATGGTAAGCGAATTCATCTTGTTAATGCGCAATCAGGCAAGCAAACTCCTCCACGAGGTCCAGCGTTCAACGTTTGAGGATTTCGGCTCTGATACCAGTGTAGAGGCATCCAAGACTGCACCACGCGACTTCACCACCACCACAAGGGTTCCTGAGAGCTTGTCTACTCCACCCACCAACCACAGCCAAAAAAAAAGACACTACCCACTAAGATCGGCGGACCCAACTCTTTTATATTACCTAATTGCTCTTCACATGTGCCCCGGCACTCTCACTAGTGTGTGACCACTCTTGGGTCCGCACCTGGTCATTTTGGCTCCCCTAAACCCCACCCGTGCCTTGCTTAGATGGTCATCTCTCTAGACTCCCAATAATTCCGTTGTCGCTCGTGACATTATGTAACGTTCCTTATGCTTGGAAAGCAACTGGCCTCAATTGTGTGTTTGCTTATTGTGAGCAAAGGAGTGTTAATCCCATTTTGGATTAACAAAGATACTCCTCCAACTGAGGACATTAATAAATGTCTTGTAAAGGCACTATAAAAGTTGTATTGAGATACTGGCCATCCAAGGCCTTAGCTAGTAAGTTTTGGACGCCCAAGTGTGAATAAGGGCCAGTTGTATAAAAGGAAATTCTCATAATGAAATGAAACAATCCCTCTTTGTGCTATGAGAACTCTTGTGCTTTATCTTAAGAGAGAGAGAGAGAGAGAGAGAGAGAGAGAGAGAGAGAGAGCTCAAGTACATGTGCCTTTTCATGCATGCATGTGTGTAAAAGAGTGAGAGGTTGATTGCCTTGCATTTGTGGTGTGAGCGACTTCATGTGGGTGACAACATGGAGGTGGAGTTTGGAGGGGTGGAGATTCCAAAGTGAGCTTGGGGAGCCTCAAGGAATGTGAGCTCGAAGCATTGGTGGTGAGCACCCAACGATTGTTGTGTTTATTACTTCTCTCATTTGCGGTTGTATGGAGTTTCTTCTTGGGAGGTACGGTAGCCCATAACATTTTTAGCGCCAATGTCGAGGAAACACCTTTATTTCTTCCACCCTATTAGAGCTTCAACTCCCACTAAATTGTAAAAAATCGTGTGTTGAATGTGTGGGTGAGTACTTGGAAGAGCCTAGAGGAAAGCTACACTAGTTTTTTCTTTCAATTTTGATACTTTTGTCACTAATCTTGCTATTGTGAGCTAGCAGGGGTGGCACTTTGTTTTTCTATTGTTTCTAAAAATTCATAAAAATTATAGAAATAAAGAGCCATTGGTTGTATTAATAACTTACATTGCATTCCTAATCCTTAACACGACCATTCTGGATCAATTGGATAGGGAAATAACACTCCAAAACATCATTCTGTCGATGCGATAGTAAAACATGTGAAAGTACATAAAACAGTTCACGGTGTGAATCATTTCCTACTACTTCACGGCGTGAGCACCTTTCGCAATAAGCACCATGATTTTTGAGATTACCTTGCTAAAAATAGGGTGCCTTATCCTGACACATCCGACACAACAAAACTGAAGAATCTTATTAAGTGAAATAAGAGTGAAGCTTTTCTCATGATGTGAACCATTTTTTGTTTCATGGCATGAACCATTGCCTACTTCTTCACGAGTTAAGCCTTCACGGCCTAACACTTCATGCCTTAACACTTCATACATGAGCAGTTCACGAGTTAAGCTCTCACGGACTGCTAGTTCACAAATTAAGGGTTGTCAGACCAACTATAAAAGAGGTACTCTAATTGCACTATTTGGGTCTATCTGACTCAAATTGAAGTAATTTAAAGAAAATTAAAACGTGAAACATCACCTGCCCTAGTGCGAGAAATAGTTCATGACGTGAACCATTGCCTATTACCTCATGGCGTGAACTACTCTCTGCTACTTCATGACATGAACCATTCTTTGTGGTTTCAAGGATTACTGCTAGTTCATGACCAGAAGAGACTATTCGACAGAAAACCAGTTGAAAATGTTAGAGTGGTAATTTTGCCTGTCGAAATACACTGTCATGCACTTAAGGTCCGGTAAACTCATTGGAGACGACCTTACTCCCGAGATGACAGCACATCAAACCACCCAGGTTCTTCCTACCAAAGGAGTGCTGGTTTAAGCTGCTCAACGAGCACTCAATTGAGTGTTTATGCTCGGAGGAATCTGACCAGTGTTGATACAAGTGGTGAAGAATCCATGGAAGAAGGGCTACAATTATTTGGCCTTGGAGAGGGAGAAAAACCATCTCCCACTGCAAGATCTAGTGGAATCTTTGATATGGCTAGGGGGATTTTTGGGCTCCAACATGGCACGGAAGATGACGTGCAATCTGTAGTTAACTAGTGCTGGACATGGTCTAAGACCAGAATTACCAACCCAACCTTCGGGCTCTAGCCATACTAGCACAGTGAGGATCAATGGGACGACCCTCAGGGTTAGGAGGGATAAGAAAACTACGGCCAGGACAGGTCAAGTCTTCTTTCCCACATTAGAGGAAATAAAAATAGACTTGAAGAGGGTTGAGGCAAAGCGACAATTGTGATTATTGAGCTTAAGAAAACAAGAGATTGATACTTGAAGAACAAGGACGGAATAGAGAGAAATGGAGAATGTAAAACCGTTTCGATCATGGGGCAAAGAACCAAAAAATCTAGAAATGCCACTGATAGCATGTGGATAGGCATAACAAAATGAGCAATACCAACTCTAGAACCCACCAATGAGGAATCAAGGGAAGACGAAGGCCTTGAGACGCAAGAAGAGGAAGACAATTTACCTAGGGTATCTGTAAAAGGTGAGGATCACCTTTATACAATAGAAGATATACAAGAAATGATCAATGATCCCACATTATTGTAGGGCATGGATCTCTCAATCCAACAAAGGCAGGTTGAAGCCACTAATAATGAGCCAATTGCCAGACCTATCCATAGACCTGAACTAAATAGAAGAACCAATGCAAGAAGAGGAAGAGGTCTAGGCAGGGGGGAGTAGATCCTCGAAGACTAATTGTGGATCCAAACGCAGATTTGGACGCCGTCACTCACGAGGGAAAATCTATTAAAGGGTGGTTGCAAGATCAGGGTGCCCAGTTTTGTCCACTTAGGCACCCTGTAAACAGTAAAAAAATAGGCATTTGTTTACCTTTAGTGGCTAATCTCTCCTAGTAAATGAAGGAATTTCGTTTCAAGTTCTTTTGTTGGAACATCATATTCAAAGTTGAAAATATATTTGCATAGTTTGATTAAGCATTAGATAGTCAAAAGTCCTCATTTTCTTAGGTACAAAGTCAATGTATACACCCTGTCCCAAATTTGAACTGATTCCATAAAATGCTAATATCTTTTACATATAAACTCATATGAGATTCCCACTTTGTACCTTAGATCTTCACATAATATGAAGCTTAACTTGATTTTTCGAGAAAATTTTAAGATATTTGTCTATTTTCTTTAAATATTTTAAGGTCTTTAAAGTGTTATAATATACACCACTATTTGTACCCACAATAGCTACCACTTAAAATCCTCAATCTTGTAGATCAAAAGAGTGGGTAGATACTGAGACATTAGTAGAATGTGGTGGTTAGTAAAAATTACAAATCCAATGGTTGGATTTTTAATGATCTCTTTTTCAAAATTCTTCCAGACTATCAGAAGGCCTACAAATATTAATAATCTAATTAGTAAAATTACATTTTTGATGTGAATCATCTAAAACCTATAGGGACTAGTGTACTCATAATGGTGCATCTATGGAAAAAAAATTGGATCACTCTAAGTATGGAAAGATCATTTGTTTATCATTTCATCATATTTTTGATTAATTTTAATTAATTAGACTAATTTATATTAATTTAAGTTATATTGGGTTAATTTAAGTGCAAGCGTATTTTCTATTATTCGCTTGATCTCATTTGAAGTACCTTGCCCCGCCAAAATTTGCTCTCCAAGCATTGTCCCAGTCCAGCATAAACCGGATAAAACTGGACAGCCTGATCTTGCAACAACCCTAAATATAGCCGTAGAAATGGGCTGAGGTATGGTTAGGAAACTAGGCACCACCCTGGAATCCAGACCATCCCAAATGAAGCCACAAATGATTTCCAATCTTGTGCAAAAGTTCTAAGGTGATGGGGACCCAATCCAGCATATAGAGGTCTTTGAGTCAACCTGTGAAACCTGTGGGCTAGTGAGTGATGTAACCATGATCCATGCTTTTTTGTTGACCCTAGAAGGAAAGACTCACCAATGGTATCAAACCCTAAAGTCATAGGATAAAGTCAACTTCACTAGGCTTAAGAATGTGTTCATACTAAGCTTTGCTTGAAGTGGTGGGACAGATGGAGTCCTGTGGCTCAGCTCCACAATATCAAGCAGAAAGAAAACAAGTCCATGCGAGATTATGTATCTCGACTCAAGAAATTGAATTCAAGATGCAAGTTAAGGGAGAGGTTAACTGATGATCAGTTATTGCCTTGCCTCCACAGAGGAGTCTGAGATCATAAAATGCATGATTATCTAGTGTTAGCCTGATCGGCTACTTTAGATATGTGTTGTAAGCTGGCAATAGAATATGAGGACAATATGTTTGAATTACCACAACCCAAAGATGCCAAGGCAGCTTCAGTGCGATAACATCGCGAGTTTAAGACACAGGAACCCGGAGCAAGCAAGTTGGAAATATGACAATGGAAGAGCTCAGTGTAATGCCATAGTAGAGAAATTAAAGGTTAGGGATGGGAGAGAAGCATTAGAGAATGCTCATCTCTATTTACAGACAAAACCACACAAGAACCCGCGAATGCCCTCACTTAAGAGACTAAGGCAGTTACTTTATTATTCTCATTGTCTAAGATTGGGGAACCATGACACTTCCATGTGCCAATATCCGAGGGTCCAACCCTTAGCACAACTGCTAGCACCAAGAGTGCCACTAGCCTTACCATCACCACCAGTGCAAACCACTGTGGTTGTAGGGTAGTCAAGCCCATCCAACTGCTCGAGGAGCCCCTTGGACGAGGTGAAGTCATGTGAGGTAGAAATTAAAAATGATTACTATGAGGAGCCCACAGAGATCGTGCTAGATTTTTATGTCTTATACAGAACAACACACCAGTGCCAGTGTTTCAAACCACGTTACAATGGAAAGGTAAAGACATAAACTTAACTATGAGAAGGGGACCAATACAGTGTTTTGGTTGTAATAGACCTCATTGAATAGCGGAGTACCCTAATAAGAATGTGGCTAAACCCAGCCCCCTTAGCAACACCAACCAACATTATGCCAACACTTTCCTATGTTAATGTGGGGTTAATTATTTGATTAAAGACTGTCCATATCACGCTAGTGGTTTGGCTTCACTTCTAACCATGCCACTATCAAGACTATAAGTGTGTAGCTTGGGAATATCATGTCATTGAATGGCTTGACACAAGCGCAAGAAAAACAAGTGGGCAAAGGGAAAAACCCAATAGATGTCACAACCTCTAAAACGAGGAAAAGGAGAAGAATAAAGAAAGTGGGCAAAGGTGATACCATGGTCACAATTCAAGATAGACCCGAAGAAGATACCATCGACACCGGATCCACCCAATCAAGGGAAGGGGATGACCAAGTGCCGAAACAGGATGAGCACACCCAAAAAACCGTAAAAAAGAGACCGGAAATCCCTAAAGGGATTCAAACACCGACAAGGAAATAAGGAAGCTTGAGGAAGCGAAGGCCCTAGTTGAGGAGTGCCAACAAAATCACGAAGCCAGACTAAGGGCTAACAGGGCTAGGGATACAATGTATCCAAGAAACGAGCTGATAAAGGAAAGGAAATTGGATGTGCCTACTCCAATTCTAGAAGGATCTGAGGAAGGGACTCAAAGTGACCTCATGGTGGCGAGAATGTTTAAGGAATTAGAGCAAGATTTTTCCATCCCTTCAATCCCTAGGATTGAATATGTGACAAACACATGGAAGAAAAATACGGGTAGCTCTAGGGGCAAACCTCTCCTCGAGGCCTCTAATGCACAAGTTCGCAGTGTGCATTTGTTAACCACAAAAACCCTGGGATTTTTGAATGTTAATATTTCTATCAGAAATAATCCCTTGGTTGGAAAGGTGTTTGTCATGCTTGCAGGATCCATGGAGGAAGAGATGATTCTTGGACAATCCTAGATTTGCGCCAGTAATTATCACATCCAATGGGAAGAACGGGTAGCGCAACTCAGTGTGCCATTATGGAGTCCATTAAATAAAGGAAAACAGGAAATGACATTTGACATGGAGCCACTAGTACCAAAGAAAGTAGAGGCTATAACAAAGCGTCCATGTCACAACCTCATCTCCATATAAGAAAACCACAAGCAAAGCAGCAAAAGTACCCAGTACGTCAACAATGGATTCCCAAAAACCAACTTGGTGCCCAAGGGTACTATGATACAGACAAGACCACATGGGAATCTAGCCAAAAAAGCCATGCTACAAGAAAGGGACCAGGAAGGCACCCCAAGGACAGAAATAAATATTCCAAGCAAGCCCGCACACTCAACTTAGCATTCAAAAGTGATGGGTTTGTAAGGACTTACTAGCAGCACAAGGCTATCAAGGGAGTGCAGCCGGTAAGGGTACCAAAAACCCAGCCAAAACCCTATGCTGTGAGCACCTTCACGATAATAGAAGAGATCAAGAACAAACAAAACCAATACATTGCTAAATCTTCTTTACCCTAGTCCATAATTTGGTTCATCTCTTTCTCCTTGGTGGATGACATTGGTGGTGTTGCAGTCACATGCACAAGAAATAGAAAAGGTTTGCCACCAGGACTCAGTGGATGCACTCTTCAACTGGATGGAGGGAAAAATCCAAAGCTCTCACTCTGAACTGAAGCAGTTGCAACAACAAATACCCACAAGTTCCAAAGTACCCCATTGTTTTACATGGCAATAAATAGAGAAGGATCAAAATAGGTACCCATCCCCTAGCAAGTGGGTACAAGGTAAAAGAGTATGCCTTTCATGTGCCCTGAAACATGTTCATTCATTTCATGTGTACTATTCGCCTCCCATGAATACATAACTTGTGGCCTTGAGTGTTTGAGCATATAGAAAAATTTACATGCATAACGGATCAGATAGTTTCACGCCATGAACTGGTCTGGGTTACTTCACGCCGTGAAACACCTAGAATTGTTTCACGCCGTGAGATACTTCAAAATGGTTCATGACGTGAACTGACTCTAGCACTTCACATCATAAATGAGAAATAATATTATTGAACATAACATATAGACTTTAATATATCCTAAAACTAAATCATAACTATTAATCAACAATTAAATTTCACACACTTCTTTCACTCAGAAAATCACTAATAAACAATCTGTGAGATCCCATTGTCCCCTCTGCGCACCGGGATTCCCAATTGATGGGGCAGCGGAAGTAGCTCCCTCTTGCGTGGGGCAGGGTTTCCCACTCGGGGCCTCGCCCTCGAATGTGCGGGTTGGAGACTCAGCTGGTGGTCATTCCGAAAATCGAAATCGAGAGAATTTTCCATGCCCGAAAAACGGGGACGATTCCACCATTTTGAATTTCTTAACAAATTTTTCTAACGAAGCCAAGACTGAACTAACCTTCATCTGAATAAACCAAATAGAAGGGAAACTATAACAGACTTAACTTCAAGGAATCAATGCTTTTTTCCTAATTGAATTAGGCACAGCCGTTGATCTATTCATTTGAGAAGTCTTTAGGTTATTATTTAATTATTCGAGTTCTAAGCGTATTCCTATTGATCAATTTTATTATTAAAACTCTACTGATTCTAGCCTAACCCCATCCGGCCCATGGGTTAGCCACCGCGCCCAACCACTGGAATAGTAGAACTAGACAAGTATCACCCACCCATAATTGAAAGCCTTTCTTAACTTTTGCTTTAGAGAATACAGATACTCACACACTCCTCTTTATACTTTAATTTATAAAACAATCCATTTACAAACAATTACTGGGTACAGATATCACAACTCAAAATTTCCATTCAATCCTTGTTTCTCACAAAACAGTATCACTCTGGACTCTCCGTTGAGACCAGCAGGTCAGTAATGAGATCCAGTAATAATAGATTACAATAAGTTTCTCGTCATCATATATATATATATCTTCCACGACATACGCATGGGTGTCGGCACCGCGAGCCCGTGCATCGCCTGGTCAGAACCCTCCAAGATCCTCCTTAGGTGTCCTGGCACTTCACTCAGGGACCGCTTCGTCAGCCCTCGCCCATCGTACTGGAAGCGCACCATTTTAACCATATCGAGGCTGGTCAAGACCTGGGCAGGCTTTGCCGTGTGAGCCGTCCTTTGAACACTCCTCGCCAACTGTTGCAACCGAACTTCCCTTAGAACACACATGTACCAAATGCTCCCTCCAGCATTCTGGCATAAGACAGTCCTTAAAGAAAACAGGGTTTCTATGCAAGTTTTCAGTTTTGATTTTCTTTTGAATACAATGAGTATATCTTAATTCCGTATCCCAAGACTTCTAGATCACAGGTCTGGATTCCCAAGCAGAATTCCTCGAATTAGAGTTTAATTCTATTAAAAATCACTCTTTTATAATAAAAAATAATCAATATGCATCTTTCTATGCATAGAATTTAATTATATTAAAATAACTCTTTTATAATAAAAAAATAATCAATATGCATCTTTCTATGCATAGAATTTAATTCTATTAAAAATAACTCTTTTATAATAAAAAAATAATCAATATGCATCTTTCTATGCATAGAATTTAATTATATTAAAAATCACTCTTTTTTAATTAAAAAAATAATCAATATGCATCTTTCTATGCATAGAATTTAATTCTATTAAAAATCACTCTTTTATAATAAAAAATAATGAATATGCATCTTTCTATGCATGAATGAAAATGACACTTTTAGAATACACAAACGATGGGGATTACTCTTTTTGATTAATAAAAGATGAAATTTATTTCAAAAATTTTTAGAAAATTTTGCCATAACATCCTTTGTATGGCTGACCATTTTTAATTTTTCTAACCTTAATCTACTTAGGAATTATCCCCAATTGGTTTAAAGCATTCTAAACTAATTAATTTTTACTTTTAAGAGAGAAACAATATGAAAAGTTTAATTCCAACAATTAGATCACTTAACTTGGATAAAGAAGGGCTGATTTTAAGAAAGAAAGAGGGGAAAGCCTTTCCAAGAAGGCATAGCATCTGTTTATCATTTTAAGATAACAAATAATTTAAAAAACCATTAAAAGAATAAGAGAAAGTAAGATTTCTTACTTACATGAAAATCTGGGAGCTTTCCTTTGGCTTGAGAGTTTGAGGGATCTACTTTTATTTGCAACAAGAGTGGCACCAATCCGTTAGAAGAGGGAATGGTAAAAAACTAGTGAATTATTAAGAAATGCACAGTTGTTAGCTCTTGGGAGAAGTAGAGTAACAGTGCATAAAACACTATTAAGCTTAAACAAAGGGAGAGGCTTCTATTTAAAGAAAAAAGTGAGCTTCTTATCAAGCAAACTGATTCTAGAATTTTCTAGATCAGTTTGGTCACCATTTTTAGGTTAGTTTAGCTTACTTTTTGGAACTAGACTTGAATTAGGAGAGAGGAGAGATGAAATATCTCAATTTTTGATAATTTTAAACTCCACCACACATGTGAAGTAGGCGCCTCCTTCATGAGGGGGAAATTCCCATTGTGAGGTGTCAAAAATCCATTTTTTAGTAATTCCTTTGGTGCTTAGTCCACTCTTCATCTTATGTGAGTATTTACTCATTTTTGGGAGGATTTTCTTTATTTCTTCTATTTATATTCTCCACACATTTGGATGAATCTGATTGGCCCCTCAAAACCTTAATTTAAAATTTTTCAAAAATCTAGACCCCTAGGATAAGGCCTCTTGAACAGATTATACTTGATTTCTAATGCACCTTCTGAAAATCTTTTTGAACTTCTGTTTTGGGGGAACTTATTTTAATTAGAAGAGATATTTTTCCATCCAAAAATATTCAAAATCTGAATAATATCTCTCTTGAATATTTTCTCTCTCTAGACCAAAATAGGTAGAAACAAGATCTTTTATAATTCTGAAGAGAGATTTGATTACAGGGGAAGATGCTAGACATCTTGAGAGGCTGGGGAGGAATCTTACATTCTCTCCCACTTGAAAAATGCGAGATGTCCTCATCTCGCAAACTGGGGGTAATCCCATAACACGGCTTCTTTCTCTTATCTTCAAAAGGATAGAACTTCCATTTGACCAGTAATTCTCTCAGAATTCTATTCTTGAGAGCCTTTTCTCGAACATCAAGGATTTCTTCAGGTTGGAGTTCCATCTGCCCTTGGGTTGAAGAAGTTAAGATTTCATCATCAAGCACATGATTCGGGCTTGGTATATACTTTTTAAGAAGGCTGACATGAAATACATTATGTACTTTGAGATGAGGAGGTAGAAGAATCTTGTAGGCTAAGTTACCTACTTTCTTTGTAATCAAATATGGCCCACAATATCTGGGGGATAACTTCTTGTACTTCCCAAGAGATAGAGAACTTCTTTTAAGGCGTACTCGAATGAAGATCATATCTGCTTCTTCGAATTCTCTGGCTGTCCTCTTCTTATATGCATATTGCTTCTGTCTATCCTGGGCAGCTTTTATATCTTTGCGAATTTCCTGCATCTGTTGCTCCATGTCATCAAGCATCTATCTGGACATCTCGACCCTAATCAATGGGTTGGACCAAGTTAATGGAGTTAAGCAATCTTGTCCATACAGAGCTTTGAAAGGACTCATCCCAATACTTCTGTGATAAGAAGCATTGTAGGCGAACTCGACTAGGTGCAGATAGCTTAGCCACTTCTTGGGTTCCCTGCCCCCCACCCACAGCCGGAGTATATCTTCGATTACTTGGTTTACCCTTTCTGTTTGACCATCGGTCTCAGGGTGGTAAGCTGTGCTGAGATCCAAGAAAGTTCTTACTGCTTTGTTAGGGGCAAGGCAAAGAAGGCATTTTGGAAGGCACAATGGACGACAAGTGTGAAAGCCGGATTGAGATCCGAAGAGTTGTGGCCTTTTAGCCTTTTGGCGATCTATGTATTTGGCGGATTAGTTATCATGCAGCGTGTTCTGTAGGAAGCGCAAGATTCAGTATTTTGTCATGTGTTTTGGCAGTTTGTAGTAGATGAAGTTTCAGTTTCTGTTTTGTTTTTCCTTCATGATGATGTAGCCTTGTTTTGGATTGATGAAGAAGCAGAATTTTCGGTGTCTTTGCAATTCATGTTTTGTCACATTCATTGTCTTTGTTCATGAAGAATGTTAGTGATGATTCTCTTCTCTTTGGCACGCGAGTAAACACTGGCGATCACGGTGATAGTGGTGTGATACCATGGTCGAATTCATCATCTTCTGTGCATGGGTGACGTTTCGTATCTCCAACAGAATTCAGCGTGAAATCAGATAGTCAGCCTGGAGAGGTCACAGCAACCCACTCGCATTTACAATTTGAGGTCAAATTCATCAAGATATGGAGAGGAATATTGGAATGTTTGGGCTCAAGGTGCAGCAAGTGATGACACAGAAGGGGCAGACCAGAATGCATATGTAGAAGACTTGGAAGATGTGGAAGAATATGATGGTTCAGACGGAGAAGATCGTCGAATTAGGCAGTTTATTGGAGGAGCATTTATCCATGGAGCTTTGCGGTCAAGAAGAAGACTGCAATTTGATCCTTTAGGAGCACCAAGACAGTTGCGGGTGCGCATTCCATTGGCATTCTCAACACCATCTTCGGTGACACCACAAGTGTCATCAAATTCGTCATCTTCAGTTTCAACACCAGCAAGTCCAGCGTCTCCGAGAATGGCGGCAGCTCAGGCAAGGCAAGACCTCCGAGTCAGATTCAAGACCTTTTCAGGAACGTCTAAAGAAGACCCTGATTGCCATATAGCTCAATTTGAGAGGAAATGGCAGGCCAGTCAATTTGACGGAGTGTACGATGCCCAGACCAAGAGAATGCAATTTGAAGCCACCTTGGAAGGCAAGGCTATGCAGTGGTTGAATAATTATGGAGCAGCACATTTTGCTGACTACAATGCATTGAAAGTGGCATTTCTGAATAGATTCCGGAAGGAGAAGACTCCTTTTGAGGTACTCACAAAGCTGAAAGAAATTCAGCAAAAGAAGATGTTTGTCGAGGATTATGCCCAAAAATTCAACAGGTATCTGAATCGGTTAACTGCTCAAGAAAGACCGACAGATGAAATGCTGGCTGGATATTTCATGAATGGATTGAGGAAAGAATTGCGACATGCAGTTGCAGGAGTAGATATTGCAGGAGGAATGGATGACTTAATTGAAACAGCTACAAGGGCTGAGAAAAGGTTTGGAGTGGCTTCTTTGAGAAAGTCTTCTAGGAGAGATACAAAGAAGAAGTCTAGGAGAAGCAAGAGGTCAAAAAGTGATGACAGTGATGATGACTCTGGTGATGATTCAGAGGAGTCAGAAACAGATGAATCTGAGGATGAGGAAAACTCTGAAAATGACAGTGATCAAGAATCAGACAGTGAGTCAAAGAAAAAGTACCGCAAGAAGAAGCGGAAGGAGGAAGAAAAGAAATCCAAATCGGATGAAAAGGAGGCTGAAACCAAAATGGAGAAGTTGTTGGCTAAGAAATTGAAGGAATTAGGAGTCACAAAGGAAGTCAACAAGAAGAAAGATCAGTGTGAAATTTGTGAGAAATTCCACAAGACAAAGGATTGCTGGTATAACCCGAATTACAGGGGACCGGTTCCACCAAGAGTCCAACAAGTCATGGCAGAAGCTAGTGGAGTTGTTCCTGAGCAGCAAAGTCCTCAGTAAAATATAGGTTGGTCAAATCCCATGAATAATTGGCGACCTCAGGGAAGGCAGTTTCGTCCTCGGTTTAATCCAAATTTTCATCCTCGATGGCAGGGTGGTACACCACCTTGGGGACCAAATTGGCAGCAGACACAGTCACAACCAAATTGGCAACAAGGTTGGCAAAATAATCAACAGGGATGGCAGCAACAACAGCCGAATTGGCAGCAACCTACACAAAGCTGGAATCAGCAGAGTTGGAATTCACCACCGTGGATGCAGCAAAATGCAGATTGGTAATTTATAAATTGCTTGCTCCATGTCGTCAAGCATCTGTCTGGACATCTCGACCCTAATCAATGGGTCGGACCAAGTTAATGAAGTTAAGCAATCTTGTCCATACAGAGCTTTGAAAGGACTCATCCCAATACTTCTGTGTGACAAGAAGCAATGTAGACAAACTCGACTAGGTGCAGATAGCTTAGCCACTTCTTGGGTTCCCTGCCAACAACATGACTGGAGTATATCTTTGATTACTTGGTTTACCCTTTCTCTTTGACCATCGGTCTCAGGGTGGTAAGCTATGCTGAGATCCAAGAAAGTTCCTACTGCTTAAAAAAACGTAGTCCAGAATCTTGACGTGAATTTGGGATCTCGATCACTTACTATTCTTCTGGGTAGGCCATGCAATCTGAAGATTTCCTTGAGGAACACTCTGGCCACATCCGGTGCAGTGTAGGTTTCTTTTACTGGAATCAGATGGGCAACTTTGGTTAGTCTATCTGTAAGGTTCCCCCCTTCCACAGATAGAGGAAACGCTTAAGATAGTCCGCTAAGTCTTATCTTAGAGAAAATTTCCTACTCATCGACACCTTGACCATACAGAGATTCAAGGATACGATTCATAGGTATGACCTAGCTCTATCCCGCAGGGGGAGCGTGATTTTCTAAACATCAAATCACCCATAGGGCAATTGATCAAAAATTGGGCAACTACAAGATCTAGAGGCAACGCTTTTTTCCTCATCCATGCAAGGCACAGCCGTTGGCCTAGTCTTCTAGAATAGAATTGCTCAAGAACCTATTTATCTAACGTAGGGCTTTCACTTAATATGTTGGAAAGCTACCCGACTAATCGGGTCCACCCGTCCGTAGGATGGTGCCGTCGGGGCATTCCATCCTCCCACTTTTCACCCTACTCACGCATCAATTTGTTTTCTAATTAATCCTACCACACTGTTTGACATAAACAAACATGTTCCTTAATTAAGGCCCTTTCACAAGGTTTATTAAAACAGCCTTTGCCTTTTTCCACAATACAATAATGCCAAAGATAAGATTTATAAAAACAAAGTTTAAACATGAATCAATTTTATACAAGCCAAACTGGCTCTCTTATTCTTTTCCTTTATACCGCCGATGATCTAGAATTCGGCCTTCCAGCCTCCACATGCTGGGCAAAACCCTACGGGACCATACACCTCATCGTCGGCCGCTGGCGAGGACTCAAGCCGGCCTGTCGCCCTCTCAGGCTCCATCGCTCGATCCTCCCGCTCCTCAGAGGGATGTCTGCGCACTAGGGTGGGCTAATTCACCGCACTAGCCTGGGCCCTCAGAACTAGGCAGCATCATCACAATCACTTGCCTCAATCGGCAAACCTCATTCTCCCAATGGTATGAGGGATACCATGGGCCGACTCCGGGCCTTACTAACGTCTCCGCCGTCCGGCTATACAAGCACAAGAACGGGGCAGCGTCAAGGCAGGGAGAAGTTGTACCTGTACCTTAATTTAACCAAGATAACAATCCATTTATTCACTAAATCATAGGACTACGATCCATGTTACTTTCTTAAGAAAACAATCCTTTTCTCACACAGATTTTAGCATTTCAACTTGAGATTGCGATAAGACATTCTTTATTAAGACATATACTGTTGTTTAAAAGAATACAAACTTTAAATGATAAATCAATCAAATACATCACTGTAACAATCAATAGAGAAGCTGGGGCCATACCTCAACCCCTAAGAAAATGATATGTAATTGAAAAACAAAATATGTATATACCTTGTAGAAATTTGTCGTTTATCGTTGCCTTTGCTCGTACAAGAGCTTTAGAACTTGACATATGAGAATAGAGTCTTCTCATACCTTGTCTTATGATTGAAATCATCCAATCATCCCCAAGCTTTATCTCCTCTTACTCGTACTGTGACTCTTCTCTCTTTCTAAGGTCTATGGCAAAATAGCCTTCTCTTACAGGACTACGGTCTACTATTCTTTCTCTACAAGAAAAGCTATGGAGTTTTGGTCTCTTCCTTCGAAAGACCATAGAAATCTAAGATTCTTTTCTGAGATATTAGATAAGAATGAAGGGATATATACATCTCAAACTCTAGGATTACTTTGAGGCTACTTGCTGCCTTCTCACAGTTTTCTCTATGTAGAGACCCTGACAGAAACAGCAAACTGTTTTGGCCATAACTCTCTGATAAAAACTCAGAATATGGTCATGTAACCAGTCAAAAGAACGGGAAGGCATCTGGTCTACAAGCTAGCGCGGGCAGAATAGGCAAAAACGTCTGTATATAGCCGCAAACGCACTATCTTTAGAAATGCGTTGTTTTTCCACATTTTTAGTATGCATGGACTCTAAATGTGTAAAAATACTCTAAATATGACCTCTTATCACCTAAAATCGAAATTCTATTTTTGGGGACACTTATCTCTTAATAGAACTATTCTTATGTTCTTATTTCTTTTAGGATTTTTGGAGCTAATATTTTTATTCTAACACTTTTCTAATGTTTCTAGCCTTATTGTCTCACTCTTTCTAATTACACTCTCTTTTCTTATTGAAATCTATATTAAAAGAGACACATACATACATGGCTTGGGAGGGACGTTACAATCTCCCCCACTTAAAAGATTCGAGATGTCCTCATCTCGCGAGCTGGGGTAGTATCTAAGTAAATCCTCCTGTCTCTTTCAAATTGGTGTCCCCACCACCACTAGGTAAAAATCTTTTTTTTTAAATCTAAACATTGTTCTTAAAGAGTCTTTTATTTCATGTGCTTGGCTCGTTTTGTTGTGCCTCCAAAAGGTCTTTATTATTCTAAAGTTAATTGGCCTTATTATCCTAATTTTATGTATCCATATACCTCTCATATGGTATGAACCTTTGAATTCCTTATTCTATACCCCATGTAATATGGTACTTAACAAATTATCATGAAAAAAAAACGTAAGGAAATCAATTCTTTACGCAATCTAACCTATGATAGCAATTTCATAATCTTAGTATCGTCTTGTAGAATACCTCTATTCATCATGCACATTACTTCACATGAATCTTGCACCAATTCTCTTCTATTTACTCATAGAAATACTTGTTGAATTCGGTTATCTTTAACCCAGCTATCTCTCTTTCTTGACCTAATTTTTACTCTAGCTCATGATTCCTTGTAGCTAGGGGTGGGCTAGACGTTCCTCTTGCATTACGAGACCTCTTCTTGATTAACATGGAAGGACTCATGTCCTTCTCGACACTTTGTATAAAAAAACTTTATCACAGTCTCTGGCTATAATTATGGCTTCTGAAATAGAGGATGGTTTTACATGAGGTTATTCAAAGGTAGATTAAGCTTCCAAATGAATCGATGGAGAAGAGTTACCTCATCCATCTCTAGAGCAAATCGAAGAAGTTTAACAAAAGTTTGGTGGTATTCTTTTAGGGTCTTCCTTTCTTGGGTTAGCTCTAAAAATTCGTTCATTTTATCCTCTCGAAATCCTAGAGGACAAAACCTTTCATGAAGGTGTACTTTCATTACATCTCATAACTGATTCTAGCTCCAGTGGTTAGATTGACAACAATGCTTCTAACTTTCTAGCTCCAGTGGTTAGATTGACAGCAATGCTTCCAACTAATTTGGCATTTCTTACAATTTTTAGACGTGAGCAAGGGTGAGCTTGCTTCTTTCATTGTATCCATTAAAAGTTCAAAACTATCAAATACTTATCATAGCATCACATCTAAAGGCACTCTGGATTAATATATATGAGATCTTCATTTTTTGAGAATTACACATCTGGTGCCTTGGAATTGACACATCCAAAGATTATTTAACATGTCTCAGATGATTAGTTTTTTTAAAAATTACACATCTAGTATCTTGGGATTAACACATCTACGAGCATGATCCTCTGGGAATTACACATTCGAAGTTAGTGTCTGAGATGGGTTCTAGATCTTGGATGATCGTCCTAGTGTACAGTATCAAATGGATGGCATTCACACGTCAACTATTCAAATCTTAATGGAGTTACAATCTTAATAATTTATAATATGCAAGTTAATGAGATATATCCTGAAAATTTCTCTAAACAAGTTTCGGTCTATCCTTCCAGTCTCTCACTAGTTTCTTAATTTGATCACCCTATGTTTTTCCTCACAAAAGGTTTTCTCCCCAATCTAATTTCTCAAATTTATTGTACAAATATCTTACGTGTGCACCCCCAAGATACAAGCACAATTTCATAAGATGATTGTCTCAACATGTGAGGATATTCAAATCACTTCTATGGCCAGTAGAGATGATTGATTCGTCCTCATATGATAACCAATCACTTGTTTTAATCCCTTGATAGTTAACCTTTGAAAAACAAATCCTAGGAACTAAAATCGGCTCTGATACCACTTGTAAGGTTCCCCCCTTCCACAGATAGAGGAAACGCTTAAGATAGTCCGCTAAGTCTTATCTTAGAGAAAATTTCCTACTCATCGACACCTTGACCATACAGAGATTCAAGGATACGATTCATAGGTATGACCTAGCTCTATCCCGCAGGGGGAGCGTGATTTTCTAAACATCAAATCACCCATAGGGCAATTGATCAAAAATTGGGCAACTACAAGATCTAGAGGCAACGCTTTTTTCCTCATCCATGCAAGGCACAGCCGTTGGCCTAGTCTTCTAGAATAGAATTGCTCGAGAACCTATTTATCTAACGTAGGGCTTTCACTTAATATGTTGGAAAGCTACCCGACTAATCGGGTCCACCCGTCCGTAGGATGGTGCCGTCGGGGCATTCCATCCTCCCACTTTCCACCCTACTCACGCGTCAATTTGTTTTCTAATTAATCCTACCACACTGTTTGACATAAACAAACATGTTCCTTAATTAAGGCCCTTTCACAAGGTTTATTAAAACAGCCTTTGCCTTTTTCCACAATACAATAATGCCAAAGATAAGATTTATAAAAACAAAGTTTAAACATGAATCAATTTTATACAAGCCAAACTGGCTCTCTTATTCTTTTCCTTTATACCGCCGATGATCTAGAATTCGGCCTTCCAGCCTCCACATGCTGGGCAAAACCCTACGGGACCATACACCTCATCGTCGGCCGCTGGCGAGGACTCAAGCCGGCCTGTCGCCCTCTCAGGCTCCATCGCTCGATCCTCCCGCTCCTCAGAGGGATGTCTGCGCACTAGGGTGGGCTAATTCACCGCACTAGCCTGGGACCTCAGAACTAGGCAGCATCATCACAATCACTTGCCTCAATCGGCAAACCTCATTCTTCCAATGGTATGAGGGATACCATGGGCCGACTCCGGGCCTTACTAACGTCTCCGCCGTCTGGCTATACAAGCACAAGAACGGGGCAGCGTCAAGGCAGGGAGAAGTTGTACCTGTACCTTAATTTAACCAAGATAACAATCCATTTATTCACTAAATCATAGGACTACGATCCATGTTACTTTCTTAAGAAAACAATCCTTTTCTCACACAGATTTTAGCATTTCAACTTGAGATTGCGATAAGACATTCTTTATTAAGACATATACTGTTGTTTAAAAGAATACAAACTTTAAATGATAAATCAATCAAATACATCACTGTAACAATCAATAGAGAAGCTGGGGCCATACCTCAACCCCTAAGAAAATGATATGTAATTGAAAAACAAAATATGTATATACCTTGTAGAAATTTGTCGTTTATCGTTGCCTTTGCTCGTACAAGAGCTTTAGAACTTGACATATGAGAATAGAGTCTTCTCATACCTTGTCTTATGATTGAAATCATCCAATCATCCCCAAGCTTTATCTCCTCTTACTCGTACTGTGACTCTTCTCTCTTTCTAAGGTCTATGGCAAAATAGCCTTCTCTTACAGGACTACGGTCTACTATTCTTTCTCTACAAGAAAAGCTATGGAGTTTTGGTCTCTTCCTTCGAAAGACCATAGAAATCTAAGATTCTTTTCTGAGATATTAGATAAGAATGAAGGGATATATACATCTCAAACTCTAGGATTACCTTGAGGCTACTTGCTGCCTTCTCACAGTTTTCTCTATGTAGAGACCCTGACAGAAACAGCAAACTGTTTCGGCCATAACTCTCTGATAAAAACTCAGAATATGGTCATGTAGCCAGTCAAAAGAACGGGAAGGCATCTGGTCTACAAGCCAGCGCGGGCAGAATAGGCAAAAACGTCTGTATATAGCCGCAAACGCACTATCTTTAGAAACGCGTTGTTTTTCCACATTTTTAGTATGCATGGACTCTAAATGTGTAAAAGTACTCTAAATATGACCTCTTATCACCTAAAATCAAAATTCTATTTTTGGGGACACTTATCTCTTAATAGAACTATTCTTATGTTCTTATTTCTTTTAGGATTTTTGGAGCTAATATTTTTATTCTAACACTTTTCTAATGTTTCTAGCCTTATTGTCTCACTCTTTCTAATTACACTCTCTTTTCTTATTGAAATCTATATTAAAAGAGACACATACATACATGGCTTGGGAGGGACGTTACACTATCAACTACCACGAAGATGGAGTTGTAACCTCATTGCATTGAAGGTAATCCAGTAATAAAATCCATACTGATGCATTCCCACTTCATCTGGGGGATGTCTAATGGATGTAACTTGCTAGGCATTTTTACTCTCTCGGCCTTGACATTGACGTACATGACTAAGCACGTCATTTTTTAGACCAGGCCAAAAGAAGCTTTTCTTCACAGACATGTAGGTTTTGATGAAACTTGGATGTCCTGCAAAAATAAGGTCGTCATGGGCTTCATTCAAAATTTGACCATTAGTTCCCTCATCATTGGGAATGCATAGCTTGCGACAATTATAATACATAATTCCATCATCCAGGCTGTACCCTTGAACTCGGTTTAACTCCTGTGGAGTTTTACTTTCCTGCATAAGTAGGGTAGGAATAGGGGCAAAGAAAGTATCATGCATGATCTTCTCTCTTGCTTCAATAATCAAAGGATTTGACACTATAGTAATTGCAAGCAAGGAGGCTTTTCTGCTGAGGGCATCTGCTACCACATTTTCTTTGCCTGGGCAGTACTTGATTTAAAAATCAAATTCGTGCAGGGTCTGCATCCACCTTCTCTGGCGCATGTTGAGATCCTTCTGAGTGAAGATCCACTTTAAGCTCTGATGATCTGTCTCATCAAAGTGAATCTTTGACCCAGTAGGTAATGTCTCCACAACTTTAGGGCATAAACTACTGAAAGTAGTTCCAGGTCATGGACAGCATAATTCCTCTCATGTGTTTTGAGTTTTTGGGATTCATAGGCCACTTCATGACCTTCCTGCATGAGTGCACCTCCCAGGGCAAAACCACTGGCATTAGTTACTACCTCAAAGGGTAGAGAGAAATCTGGCAGCTTTAGAACGGGATTGGTTACCAAGGCGGTCTTTAGCTTATCAAAAGCACTCTGGCACCTGGCAGACCATTGAAACAGGATATTCTTCTTGAGAAGATTAGTTAGGGGGAAGCTATGAGAGCATACTTTGGTATAAAAATTCTATACCAACTAGTCAACCCCAAGAATCCTCTGACTTCTTTCACTCTCTTTGGTTCAAGCCAATCTATGACTGCTTGGACTTTTGCAGAGTCTGGAGAAATTCCATCTTTGGATACCAGAAAGCCCACGTATTCAACATGGTCGGCAGCAGCACAGAAAGTGCATTTGCTCTTTTTTGCAAAGAGTTGGTGCTTCCTTAGAATCTCAAGAACTTTTCTGACATGAGCTTCATGGTCAGCTGCATTCTTTGAGAGTAAATCAGAATATCATCAAAGAAAACAAGAATGAAATCATCCAAGTATTCTCTGAGAATGTCTTGCATTAAGCGATTGAATGTAGCTGGGGCATTTGTCAATCCAAATGGCATGATATTGAATTCATAATGCCTATACCGAGTATTGATGGCTGTCTTCGAGATATCTTTTTCATTAATCCTGATCTGATAATACCCTGATTTGAGATCTATCTTTGTGAAGATCTGGGCTCCACTTAGCCTGTCTAGAAGCTCATCAATTCTGGGGATAGGATACTTATTCTTAACTGTTAGCTGATTGAGACCTCTATAGTCCACACAGAGTCTTAGCGTTCCATCTTTCTTTTTTTGAAAGAGAACTCGCGCACCCCAAGGTGAAACACTAGGTCTTCAAACCCTTGTTCTAACAGTTACCTAAGCTGTTCCTTGAGTTCGATGGCTTCAAGAACTAGCATTTTGTACGTGCGCAAGGCTACTGGCTGAGCTCCAGGGGTCAATTCTATGACATGAGCTACTTCCGAATCGGCATCTCTGTTAATTTTGTTGGGAATAAATCATCATATTCACTTAACCATTCAGGTTCTTTAGCTTTTAACTTTGAGTCTACCGGATTCATTTTGACAAGATAAATGCGCTGCTTCTTTCCTTTTGGTAACTTAGAAGCTTTTACTAACTACAGACTAGGGGATCCTGAAATTCTGGTTCCTTGAACTTTGTTTTCGTGAAGGTCGCGGAAGGAGACGGTTCCATTATGACAGTGAATGTCAGCTTGATTTTTGTGGAGCCAATCCATTCTAAGGATCCCGTCGAAAACTCCCAAAGGTATAACTCTGAACTGACAGTCAGCTAAATTCCCATCTAAATTGAACTGAATACGATCTGTCTCAAGGTGAGTGAAAAGAATCTTCCCACTTGCCAATTCAACTTGCATAGGTTTCCCTGATTTCTGATCTAAGACTAGCTTACGCAAGCATCCAAGGGAAATGAAAGAATGAGTCCTGTGCTTAAATCAATCAAAAGCTTAAAAGGCTTACCCTGATACTCAACTAGAGTGTGAATGACGGAGAATTGACGATTTGGCAATTGCAGCATAAATCTGTCCTCTTTCCCCTTCCACTACTTGTGCAATTGTGACTGCTCTGGCTGCTGCAGTAGTCTGAAGCGGAACTCTTTCTCTTTGGTTGCCCTAGTTTTGGGAAGGAGTTCTGAGGCTACTTTGGATAGAGGCAGACGGCTGATCTGGAGTTCTCCTAGGATTTCTCTGATTTGGGCGAGATGGACCTTGATTTGACTGATAGGAAGGGGTTTGTCTTTGCATTCTCGGTCCTTAACTTCCCTATCCCCTCGACATGGCAGGAGTCGGGCAGTCTTTCAGATGGTGACCAAAACCCTGGCATCCAAAACACCCGTTCTCACTTTTGAGCTCATCTCTTTGAATCCTTGAAATAGGTGGGGCTCCTGAGAAAGTGTTCTGGGTGAAGGGTCTTCCTTCACTTCTGAATCTTCCCGCATCCTGATTCTGAATTGGGCCTTGCTGCCTCTTTGGGGGAGGAAAGTTTGAAGTACTTCCCGGGGTTTGGAATCTTTTAAAGTTAGAGGGTGCAGGCTTTGGCGGACCTTAACAACAAAGGCTTTGGCTAAGTCCTTTGCCATTCTTACTGCTTCAGCCATTGAGAAAGGTTTGGCATTCTTTACTAAGGTGTCCAATGGTGGCTGGTTCATTCCTCGAATGAACCTGGCCATCAGCTGCTCTTCATCCAATTGTGGAGAATATTTGAGGAGAAGGGCAAAAGCTTGATGGTACTCTTCAATTGTCCGTCTATCGTGCTTTAGTTGCAAGAACTCATTCATCTTAGTTTCAAGGAAGCCCGGAGGACAAAACCTCTTTCTGAGATAAGCTTTAAGATCGGTCCAGGTCTGAGTATTCCAGTCAAGATGATTAGTCTCACAGTGATTCCTCCAAGCGACCCGTGGGTGTTTCCACAATCTTTAACCTGGCGAGATCCATCTTGCTTCTCTCATTATAGCCAGTGTTACATCATCAAAGTATTCGTCCCGAGATCCATCTTGCTTCTCTCATTGTAGCCAATTACATCAAAGTATTCCTCCATTGCTTCAATCCACTTTTTCCCACTACTTCACCTAACTGTTTCCCTTCACCCTTGAAGGGACCAGGTTGGGATCTCTGCAGGGCTTTTCAAACATCTAGATCTAACTCTTCGTTCATTGGTTAGAGGATCTAGTTGCCTTGCACGGGCCGCGCGCCTCATGACTCTGACAAAACGAGATTTTCGTCAACTTAACTTTGACAACAGATTTATGATTATTTAATTTTTGTGATTTATTCTTTAAACAGATAACTATTTCATCATACATCATGAAACAAGATTTACTTTGATAATTTTACTAACCATATTCACAATCATGAAAACAATTTGGATTTTTTTTGCAAAGCATCGTTTGTTATCAAAAGTTTTTGATATATACATAGAGCATCACGGCTCCCAAAAATCACTGCCTCAATCGTATTCGCATAAAGAAGCAAAACCGTGAAGGAGACATACCATGGTACACACGATTCATTACAGAAAGAGGTGCTGTAATTCTATCTCTAGGGATAAAGCGGCTAAGAAGCCTAAAAACTTGGCATGAAGTTTTGAAGTTCCTGGGTGAATGATCAAAGAGTTGCACATGCTGAACAAGCCCTAGCCTTCTCAGAAGCATGGCTAAGGAAATATTCTGCCTGAGCCTCTGACGCTGACTAGTACTAACATTAATATATCGTCCTCCACAGAACCACATATACCGACATCGCTCAAGAGGACCAGGAAAGTAAAGACTCTCAAAATGACGTGCGAGTCTCACTCTGCTTGCTCGGGTCGTAGCAGAATTGATGAGGTGCTCAATTGCAAAGGCTATCATATCCTGACTCTGGGAGAGTTCAGGAATGCCAGATAGATTCGGGGTATCCATCTATAAATTTTCAATTCAATTTATGAGTTTTCAATTCTTGAAGTTCATTTGACATAATATAAACAAGTGAAAACATTATTTCTCAGATTTACTTTAAAAATTTAAGCAATTTCAGTTGGTGTTACGTAGATTATAACAGCGCTCTGATACCAACTGTGAGATCCCACTACCCCCTCCGCACACCGGATTCCCGATTGATTGCAGCGGAAGCAGCTCCCTCTTGCTCGGGGCAGGGTTTCCCACTTGGGGCCTCGCCCTTGAATGTACGGGCACGAGACTAAGCTGGTGGTCATTCCGAAAACCAAAACCGGGAGAATTTTCCATGGTCGAAAAACGGGGATGATTCCACCATTTTGAATTTCTTAACGAATTTTTCTAACGAAGTCAAGACTGAACTAACCTTCATCTGAATAAACCAAATAGAAGGGAAACTATAACAGACTTAACTTGAAGGAATCAACGCTTTTTTCCTAATTGAATTAGGCACAGCCGTTGGTCTATTCATTTGAGAAGTCTTCAGGTTATTATTTAATTATTCGAGTTCTAAGCGTATTCCTATTGATCAATTTTATTATTAAAACTCTACTGATTCCAGCCTCTGACCCATGGGTTAACCACCGCCCAACCACTGCAATAGTAGAACCAGACAAGTACTCACCCACCCATAATTGAAAGCCTTTCTTAACTTTTGCTTTAGAATACAGATACTCACACACTCCTCTTTATACTTTAGTTTATAAAACAATCCATTTACAAACAGTTACTGGGTACAGATGTCACAACTCAAAATTTCCATTCAATCCTTGTTTCTCACAAGACAGTATCACTCTGGACTCTCCGTTGAGACCAGCAGGAGGTCAGTAAACGAGATCCAGTAACAGATTACAATAAGTTTCTCGTCATCATACATATATACATCATACTCTCCGTTGAGACTAGCAGGTTAGTTAATGAGATCCAGTAATAGATTACAATAAGTTTCTCGTCATCATACATATATATCTTCCCACGACATACGCATGGGTATCCTCGGCATCGCGATCCCGTGCATCGCCTGGTCAGAACCCTCCAAGATCCTCCTTAGGTGTCCTGGCACTTCACTCAGGGACCGCTTCATCGGCCCTTGTCCATCGTACCGGAAGCGCACCATTTTAACCATACCGAGGTTGGTCAAGACCCTGGGTAGGCTTTGTCGCGTGAGCCGTTCTTTAAACACTCCTCGCCAGCTGTTGCAACCAAACTTCCCTTAGAACACACATATACCAAATGCTCCCTCCAGCATTCTGGCGTAAGAGAGGCCTTTAAGAAAACAGGGTTTCTATGCAAGTTTTCAGTTTTGATTTTCTTTTGAATACAATGAGTATATCTTAATTCTGTATCCCAAGACTTCTAGATCACAGGTTTGGAAGCAGAATTCCTCGAATTCTGAATTCTTGATCCTTAGATCAAAATCAAAGGTCTCAACTTAGTTTTAGATTCGGTGGGTGATTTGAGTGTAGATTACTGAACTGGTCACATCGTAATTTCTTGAAACTGACGAAGGAGTTACGTCTTGGTCATAGTCTGATTCAGGGTTTGAGTCTTGAAAGGTTTTCCCTGATCTATCTTTCTCGAAGGTAACAATTCAATTACTACTTTACTGAATTCAAAACTAAACACGAATTCCTATGAGGAATAAATTAGTCATTTATCTAAAATTTTGACTTTGATAGTTTTTTTTTGAATTTTCTCATTACCATCCTAGAGAATATAAAACGGTATAATTTTTCTTTACTGAGTATTTACTTGTTCATTTTTCCAATATTCATGGGATTTAAACATAGGAATAAAGTGAACTCTTATTTTGATAAAAAAATTCTTTTATGCATCATTTTATGCATAAAAATCAATATTGGTGAAAGCAACACTTTTGTAATAAAATTTTCTTTTATGCATCATTTTATGCATAAAAATCAATATTAGTGAAAGTAACAATTTTACAATTAAAAAAATTTCTTTTATGCATAAAAATCCATTTTAATGAAAGTAACACTTTTATAATAAAAATATTCTTTTATGCATCTATCTATGCATAAAAATCCATTTTGATGAAAGTAACACTTTCATAATAAAAAATATATTCTTTTATGCATCTATTTATGCATAAAATCCATTTTGATGAAAGTAACACTTTTATTAAAAAAAATATTCTTTTATGCATCTATTTATGCATAAAATCCATTTTGATGAAAGTAACACTTTTATAATAGAAAAAATATTCTTTTCTGCATCTATTTATGCATAAAATCCATTTTGATGAAAGTAACACTTTTGTAATAAAACAATATAATCAATAAGCATCTTTCTATGCATAGAATTTAATTCTATTAAAAATCACTCTTTTAAAATCAAAAAATAATCAATATGCATCTTTCTATGCTCATAGAATTTAATTCTATAAAAAATCACTCTTTTATAATAAAAAATAATCAATATGCATCTTTCTATGCTCATAGAATTTAATTCTATTAAAAATCACTCTTTTATAATAAAAAATAATCAATATGCATCTTTCTATGCATAGAATTAAATTCTATTAATAAATCATTTTTTTATAATAAAAAAATAATCAATATGCGTCTTTCTATGCATAGAATTTAATTCTATTAAAAATCACTCTTTTATAATAAAAAAATAATCAATATGCATCTTTCTATGCATAGAATTTAATTCTATTAAAAATCACTCTTTTTCAATTAAAAAAATAATCAATATGCATCTTTCTATGCATAGAATTCAATTCTATTAAAAATCACTCTTTTATAATAAAAAAATTAATGAATATGCATCTTTCTATGCATGAATGAAAATGACACTTTTAGAATACACAAACGATGGGGATTACTCTTTTTGATTAATAAAAGATGAAATTTATTTCATAAATTTTTAAAATTTTTTGCCATAACCTCCTTTGCATGGCTGACCATTTTTCAATTTTTCTAACCTTAATCTACTTAGGAATTATCCCCAATTGGTTTAAAGCATTCTAAGCTAATCAATTTTAAGAGAGAAACAATATGAAAAGTTTAATTTCAACAATTAGATCACTTAACTAGGATATGAAAAGTTTAATTCCAATAATTAGATCACTTAACTAGGATAAAGAAGGGCTGATTTTAAGAAAGAGAGAGAGGGAAAGCCTTTCCAAGAAGGCATAGCATCTGTTTATCATTTTAAGATAACAAACAATTTAGAAAACCATTAAAAGAATAAGAAAAAGCAAGATTTCTTACTTACATGAAATTCTGGGAGCTATGGTTTGAGGGATCTACTCTTGTTCTCCCACTTGAAAAACGCGAGATGTCCTCATCTCGCAAACTGGGAGTAATCCCGCAACAGTTCGACTTCTTTCTCCTAGGTGGCATCTTCAAAAGGATAGAACTTCCATTTGACCAATAATTCTCTCAGAAATCTATTCTTGAGAACCTTTTCTCGAACATCAAGGATTTCTTCAGGTTGGAGTTCCATCTACCCTTGGATTGAAGAAGTTAAGATTTCATCATCAAGCACATGATTTGGGCTTGGTATATACTTTTTAAGAAGGTTGACATGAAATACATTATGTACTTTGAGATGAGGAGGGACAAGAATCTCGTAGGTTCAATCACCTACTTTCTTTGTAATCAAATATGGCCCACAATATCTGGGGCATAACTTCTTGTACTTCCCAAGAGATAGAGAACTTCTTTTGGGGCGTACTCGAATGAAGACCATATCTGCTTCTTCGAATTCTCTGACTATCCTCTTCTTATATGCATACTGCTTCTGTCTATCCTGGGCAGCTTTTATATCTTTATGAATTTCCTTCATCTGCTGCTCCATGTCGTCAAGCATCTGTCTGGACATCTCGACCCTAATCAATGGGTCGGACCAAGTTAATGAAGTTAAGCAATCTTGTCCATACAGAGCTTTGAAAGGACTCATCCCAATACTTCTGTGTGACAAGAAGCAATGTAGACAAACTCGACTAGGTGCAGATAGCTTAGCCACTTCTTGGGTTCCCTGCCAACAACATGACTGGAGTATATCTTTGATTACTTGGTTTACCCTTTCTCTTTGACCATCGGTCTCAGGGTGGTAAGCTATGCTGAGATCCAAGAAAGTTCCTACTGCTTAAAAAAACGCAGTCCAGAATCTTGACGTGAATTTGGGATCTCGATCACTTACTATTCTTCTGGGTAGGCCATGCAATCTGAAGATTTCCTTGAGAAACACTCTGGCCACATCCGCTGCTGCAGTGTAGGTTTCTTTTACTGGAATCAGATGGGCAACTTTGGTTAACTACCACGAAGATGGAGTTGTAACTTGATTGCATTGAAGGTAATCCAGTTATAAAATCCATACTAATGCATTCCCACTTCATCTGGGGGATGTCTAATGGATGTAACTTCCCAGGCATTTTTATTCTCTCGGTCTTGACTTTCTGACAGGTCAAATATTGATGTACATGATTAAGCACATCATTTTTTAAACCAGGCCAAAAGAAGCTTTTCTTCACAGACATGTAGGTTTTGATGAAACCTGGATGTCCTGCAAAATAAGGCTATCATGGGCTTCATTCAGAATTTGACCATTAGTTCCCTCATCATTGGGAATGCATAGCCCGCGATTATAATACATAATTCCATCATGTAGGCTGTACCCTTGAACTCCGTTCAACTCCTGTGGAGTTTTACTTTCCTGCATAAGTAGGGTAGCAATAGGGCCAAAGAATCTATCCTGAATGATCTTCTCTCTTGCTTCAATAATCAAAGGATTTGACACTACAGTAATTGCAAGCAAGGAGGCTTTTCTGCTGAGGGCATCTGCTACCACATTTTCTTTGCCTAGGCGGTACTTGATTTCAAAATCAAATTCTTGCAGGGTATGCATCCACCTTCTCTGGCGCATGTTGAGATCCTTCTGAGTGAAGATCCACTTTAAGCTCTGACGATCTGTCATCAAAGTGAATCTTTGACCCAGTAGGTAATATCTCCCCACAACTTTAGGACATAAACTACTGAAAGTAGTCCCAGGTCATGGACAGCATAACTCCTCTCATGCGTTTTGAGTTTTCGGGATTCATAGGCCACTAAATGACCTTCCTGCATGAGTGCACCTCCCAGGGCAAAACCACTGGCATTAGTTACTACCTCAAAGGGTAGAGAGAAATCTAGCAGCTTTAGAATGGGATTGGTTACCAAGGCGGTCTTCAGCTTATTAAAAGCACTCTGGCACCTGGCAAACCATTAAAACAGGATATTCTTCTTGAGAAGATTAGTTAGGGGGGAAGCTACGAGAGCATACTTTGGTATAAAAATTCTATACCAACCAGTCAACCCTATGAATCCTCTAACTTCTTTCACTATCTTTGGTTCAGGCCAATCTACGACTGCTTGGGCTTTCGCAGAGTCTGGAGAAATTCCATCTTTGGATACCAGAAAGCCCACGTATTCAACATGGTCAGCAGCAAAGAAAGTGCATTTGCTCTTTTTTGCAAAGAGTTGGTGCTTCCTTAGAATCTCAAGAACTTTTCTGACATGAGCTTCATGGTCAGCTGCATTCTTTGAGAGAATCAGAATATCATCAAAGAAAACAAGAATGAAATCATCCAAGTATTCTCTGAGAATGTCCTGCATTAAGCGATTGAATGTAGCTGGGGCATTTGTCAATCCAAACGGCATGACATTGAATTCATAATGCCCATACCGAGTATTGATGTGGCTGTCTTCGAGATATCTTGCTCATTAATCTTGATCTGATAATACCCTGATTTGAGATCTATCTTTGTGAAGATCTGGGCTCCACTTAGCCTATCCAGAAGCTCATCAATTCTGGGGATAGGATACTTATTCTTAAATGTTAGCTGATTGAGACCTCTGTAGTCCACACAGAGTCTTAGCATTCCATCTTTCTTTTTTTGAAAGAGAACTGGCGCACCCCAAGGTGAAACACTGGGTCTTACAAACCCTTGTTCTAACAGTTGTCTAAGCCGTTCCTTGAGTTCGATGGCTTTAGAAACTGGCATTTTGTACGTGCGCAAGGCTACTGGCTGAGCTCCGGGGGTCAATTATATGACATGATCTAATTCTCGAATTGGGGGCATCTTTGTTAATTCTGCTGGGAATAAATCATCATATTCACTTAACCATTCAGGTTCTTTAGCTTTTAACTTTGAGTCTACTGGATTCATTTTGACAAGATAAATGCGTTGCTTCTTTCTAAGTCCTTTTAGTAACTTAGAAGCTTTTACTAACTGCAGATTAGGGGATCCTGAAATTTCGGTTCCTTGAACTTTGTTTTCGTGAAGGTCACGGAAGGAGACGGTTCCATTATGATAGTGAATGTCAGCTTGATTTTTGTGGAGCCAATCCATTCCAAGGATCCCGTCAAAAACTCCCAAAGGTATAACTCTGAACTGACAGTCAGTTAAATTCCCATCTAAATTGAATTGAATACGATCTGTCTCAAGGTGAGTGAAAAGAATCTTCCCACTTGCCAATTCAACTTGCATAGGTTTCCTTGATTTCTGATCTGAGACTAGCTTACGCAAGCATCCAAGGGAAATGAAAGAATGAGTACTGCCTGAATCAATCAAAAGCTTAAAAGGCTTACCCCCCTGATACTCAGCTGGAGTATGAATGATGGAGAATTGGCGATTTTGCCCTTGCTTTTCAATTGCAGCATAAATCCGTCCTCTTTCCTCTTCCACTACTTCTACAATTGTGACTGCTCTGGCTGCTGCAAGCTGAGGCGGAACTCTTTCTCTTTGGTTGCCCCAATTTTGGGAAGGAGTTCTGAGGCTACTCTGGATAGAGGCAGATGGGGCTGAGTTGGAGTTCTCCTGGGATTTCCCTGATTTGGGCGAGATGGACCTTGATTTGAGTGATAGGAAGGGGTTGGTCTTTGCATTCTCGGTCCTTGACTTCCCTATCTCCTTGACATGGCAGGAGTCGAGCAGTCTTTCAACTGGTGACCAACACCTTGGCATCCAAAACACCGGTTCTCACTTCTGAGCTCATCCCTCTGAATCCTTGAAATAGGTGGGGCTCCTAAGAAAGTGTTCTGGGGGAAGGGTCTTCCTTCACTTTTGAATCTTCCCGCATCCCGATTCTGAATTGGGCCTTGCTACCTCTTTCGGGGAGGAAAGTTTGAAGTACTTCCCAGGGTTTGGAATCTTAAAAAGTTAGAGGGTGCAGGCTTTGGTGGGACCTTAACAACAAAGTTAGAGGGTGCAGGCTTTGGCGGGACCTTAACAACAAAGTTAGAGGGTGCAGGCTTTGGCGGGAATCTTTTAAAGTTAAAGGGTGCAGACTTTGGCGGGACCTTAACAACAAAGGCTTTGGCAAAGTCCTTTGCCATTCTTACTGCTTTAGCCATTGAGAAAGGTTTAGCATTCTTTACTAAGGTGTCCAATGGCTCGTTCATTCCTCGAATGAACCTGGCCCCATCAGCTGCTCTTCATCCAATTGTGGAGAATATTTGAGGAGGAGGGCAAAAGCTTGATGGTACTCTTCAATTGTCCGTCTATCCTGCTTTAGTTCCAAGAACTCATTTATCTTAGTTTCAAGGAAGCCCGGAGGACAAAACCTCTTTCTGAGGTAACCTTTAAGATCGATCCAGGTCTAGGTATTCCAGTCGAGACGGTTAGTCTCGCAGTGATTCCTCCAAGTGACCCTGGCCGTTTCCACAATCTTTAACCTGGTGAGATCCATCTTACTTCTCTCATTATAGCCAGTTACATCAAAATATTCCTCCATTGCTTCAATCCACTTTTTCACTACTTCACCTAAATGTTCCCCTTCACCCTTGAACGGACCAGGTTGGGATCTGTGCAGGGCTTTTGGAACATCCAGATCTAACTCTTCGTCACGGTTAGAGGATCCGGTTGCCTTGCACGGGCCGTGTGCCTCATGACTCAAACAAAACAAGATTTTCGTCAACTTAACTTTGACAACAACAGATTTATGATTATTTAATTTTTGCAATTTATTCTTTAAACATATAACTATTTCATCATACATCATGAAATAAGATTTACTCTGATAATTTTACTAACCATATTCACAATCATGAAAATAATTTGGATTTTTTTTGCAAAACATCGTTTATTATCAAAAGTTTTTGATATATACATAGAGCATCACGGCTCCCAAAAATCACTGCCTCAATCGTATTCGTATAAAGAAGCGAAACTGCGAAGGAGACATACCATGGTACACACGATTCATTACAGAAAGAGGTGCTGTAATTCTATCTCTAGGGATAAAGCGGCTAAGAAGCCTAAAAACTTGGCATGAAGTTCTGAAGATCAATAGGAATACGCTTAGAACGCGAATAATTAAATAATAACCTGAAGACTTCTCAAATGAATAGATCAACGGCTGTGCCTAATTCAATTAGGAAAAAAGCATTGATTCCTTCAAGTTAAGTCTGTTATAGTTTCCCTTCTATTTGGTTTATTCAGATTAGTTTAGTCTTGACTTCGTTAGAAAAATTCGTTAAGAAATTCAAAATGGTGGAATCGTCCCTGTTTTCTGGGCATGGAAAATTCTCCCGGTTTTGGTTTTCGGAATGACCACCAGCTTAGTCTCATGCTCGTACATTCGAGGGCGAGGCCCCAAGTGGGAAACCCTACCCCGCGCAAGAGGGAGCTGCTTCCACTGCCATCAATCAGGAATTCGGTGCGCGGAGGGGCAGTGGGATCTCACAGTTGGTATCAGAGCACTGTCATAATCTACGTAACACCAACTAAAATTACTTAAATTTTTAAAGTAAATCTGGGAAATAATGTTTTCACTTGTTTATATTATGTTGAATGAACTTCAAGAATTGAAAACTCATAAATTGAATTGGAAATTTATAGATGGATACCCCGAGTCTATCAGGCATTCCTGAACTCTCCCAGAGTCAGGATATGATAGCCTTTGCAATTGAGCACCTCATCAACTCTACTACGACCCGAGTAAGCAGAGTGAGACTCGCACGTCATTTTGAGAGTCTTTACTTTCCTGATTCTCTTGAGCGACGTCGGTATATGTGGTTCTGTGGAGGACGATGTATTAATGTCAGTACCAGTCAGCGTGGTCAGAGGCTCAGGCAGAATATTTCCTTAGCCATGCTTCTGATAAGACTAGGGCTTGTTCAGCATGTGCAACTCTTATTATTAAAACTCTACTAATTCCAGCCTAACCCCATCCGGCCCATGCGTTAGCCACCGCCTAGCCATTGGAATAGTAGAACCAGACAAGTACTCACCCACCCATAATTGAAAGCCTTTCTCAACTTTTGCTTTAGAATATAGATACTCACACACTCCTCTTTATACTTTAATTTATAAAACAATCCATTGACAAACAATTATTGGGTACATATGTCACACTCAAAATTTCCATTCAATCCTTGTTTCTCACAAAACAGTATCACTCTGGACTCTCCGTTGAGACCAATAGGTCAATAACGAGATCCAGTAACAGATTACAATAAGTTTCTCGTCTTCATACATATATATCTTTCATGACATACGCATGGGTGTCCTCGGCACCGAGAGCTGGTGCATCGCCTGGTCAGAACCCTCCAAGATCCTCCTTAGATGTCCTGGCATTTCACTCAGGGAGGCTTTGCCGTGTGAGCCGTCCTTTGATGAACACTCCCCGCGAGCTGTTAACCGAACTTCCCTTAGAACACACATATACCAAATGCTCCCTCCAGCATTATGCCCTAAGACAGTCCTTAAAGAAAACAGGGTTTCTATGCAAGTTTTCAGTTTTGATTTTCTTTTGAATACAATGAGTATATCTTAATTCCGTATCCCAAGACTTCTAGATCACAAGTCTGGATTCCCAAGCAGAATTCCTCGAATTCTGAATTCTTGATCCTCAGATCAAAATCAAAGGTCTCAACTTAGTTTCAGATTCAGTGGGGGTGATTTGAGTGTAGATTACTGAACTGGTCACATCGTCATTTCTTGAAACTGACGAAGGAGTTACGTCTTGGTCATAGTCTAATTCAGGGTTTGAGTCTGGAAAGGTTCTCCCTGATCTATCTTTCTCGAAGGTAATAATTCAATTACTACTTTATTGAATTCAAAACTAAACACGAATTCCTATGAGGAATAAATTAGTCATTTATCTACAATTCTGACTTCGATAGTTTTTCTGAATTTTCTCATTACCATCCTAGAGAATATAAAACGGTATAATTTTCCTTCACTGAGTATTTACTTGTTCATTTTTCCAATATTCATGGGATTTAAACATAGGAATAAAGTGAACTCTTATTTTGATAAAAAAATTCTTTTATGCATCATTTTATGCATAAAAATCAATATTGGTGAAAGCAACACTTTTGTAATAAAAATTTCTTTTCACTGCCATATAGCGAGAGATCTAAAACCGATCTCCTCTATCATCGCAAGCGAGCACACTGATGTGGGCATCACAATACACTGCATGAGACTCCCCTAATCCATCGATGAGAGAAACCCATATCGCATGAGGATGACATATGGAAGAGATTGTTGGCATGACGATGACATTCCGAGGAGACCATCCACTCTTCTCTATTCACAGTATAACAGGAGAAGGGATGCAGGATGTATTTATGCATGGTTAGACTGGTTTTATGTGGATGATTGGGTGCTTGACGGAGGGGGACATACTTTTATTGCAATAAGTACTTCAAAATTGAATCATTGTCCAGTGGTTTTATGGATTAGAGATTCAAGTCGCCATGGATCAACACCTCATGCACACATCCCTAATCATTTTTTTTCAGATGTAGAGCTATCACGTCAGATGCTTAATATTCAGAGATCTCATGATTTCTCGAAGGCCTCGCAAAGTCTGGCCTCTGCTCTCCTTGATGTTAGCGACATTTATCACATGTGCACCCTTTCTTAGAGGCAGGAGGCCTCTGTTTATGCATAAAATCCATTTTGATGAAAGTAACACTTTTATTTAAAAAAATTCTTTTATGAATCTATTTATGCATAAAATCCATTTTGATGAAAGTAACACTTTTATAATAAAAAAATATTCTTTTATGCATCTATTTATGCATAAAATCCATTTTGATGAAAGTAACACTTTTGTAATAAAAAAATATAATCAATAAGCATCTTTCTATGCATAGAATTTAATTCTATTGAAAATCACTCTTTTATAATTAAAAAAAATCAATATTCATCTTTCTATGCATAGAACTTAATTCTACTATCGAAAGAGAAGGATTGGCCATGGTCTACACAGTCAAGAAATACCGACATTATCTCTTGGCTAACAAATTTCTATTTTTTGTGGACCATCAAGATTTGCTATAACCTTGCACCACGGGAAGAATCACACGTTGGCTACTATTATTGTTGGAATTTGACTTTACTATCACGGTAAGGAAGGGAAAACAACATGTGTTGGCCGACCACCTATCCAGAGTTCAAAATGGAGAACTAGTGAACTGGTGTAGACAATGACCTCCCTGATGCTTGTCTATTCAAATTGGATATGATACCGGAGTGGAGTGAAGAGATTTCTCAATGGCTGAAGCAGTAAGAATGGCAAAGGACTTTGCCAAAGCCTTTGTTGTTAAGGTCCCGCCAAAGCCTACAGAAAGTTTATTTTTAATTATTTTTATTATTATTTTTTTACTTTTTATTATTATTTTTTAAAAAAATACAAAAAACATGAAACTTGGTATGCAGATTTTGAAAAATTAAAAATTAACAAAAAATAATAATAAAAATAAAAAATAAAAACTAAAATACTAACCTAATCCTCGGGAATCTGCTGCAGCCTTATCGCCTCCGGATCTCTCTACGCTGCGGCCACGTCCGGTCGCCTTCTCTGCTGCGACCACGTCTCCTTCGCTTCCTCCCTCGTCTGCTGTGCACCTTCGCCGGCTGAGATGCCGCCTTCTCCTCCAGCAGAGCTGCCTCCTCGCCTACGCCTCCTCAGCCTGCAGTCGCCTCAGCCTGCAGACTACACCGACCTTCGCTCTCTCTCTGTGCGGGTGAGGCAGAGACGACCGCCCGCCTTCGCTGCCCTCTCTTACTCACCTTCGCCTCCTTGCTCTCAGCTGCCGCCTTCGTTGCAGTCAGTCAGCTTCGCCACCTTTGGCTTCTTCGTGTGCTGCCTTCTCTCCTGCCTTCAGTGGCCAGGCGGCGCTGACAATCATCCTAGATTAATTGAATGATTCTCATTATAATTATAAAAATTTTGATTTTTATGTTTATGCATAAATAGTTAATTAGAAAAAAGAGGAATTTCTAGTAATTCATTTTTTATGTTAAAAGAGTAATCCCCATGACAATGGAAATCCATGTATTCCAATAAAGTAAGAGAAAAATTGGGATGCTAAAATAATGTATATTTTATTTAAAAATTAAAGAAGGATTTTAGTTAAATTTATCTTTTTGCATAGATAAATTTAAATGGTAAAAGAGGAACTCCTATGACATTTGGAATTCCATCATTCAAATGGGAAAAGAGAAATTCCTAGCATATTGGAATTAATGAGTATTTTACTTAAATTAAAAGATAAAATTTTAGATAAATTTATTTTATCTATGAAAAATATTTAAATGTTAAAAGAGGAATTCCTATGACATTTGGAATTCCATCATTTAGATGGGAAAAGAGAAATTACTAGCATATTGAAATTAATGGGTATTTTATTTAAATTCAAAGATGAATTTTAGATAAATTTATTTTATCTACGAGAAATATTTAAATGGTAAAAGAGGAATTCCTATGAAATTTGGAATTCCATCATTTAGATGGGAAAAGGGAAATTCCTAGCATATTGAATTAATGGGTATTTTATTATGAGAAATATTGATGATAAAAGAGAAATTCCCATGACATTGGAATGCAAATATTTAAATGCAAAAAAAGAAGAATTCCCATGGTATTTGATATCCAAGAAATTAAATGGAAAGAGGAGGAATTTTTAGTATAATTTAATTTATGATTATTTATCAAAAGTGAAAATATGGGTAGAATTGATTTCTGAAAATCCCATGATTTCTTTTATTCAAAAGAGGAATATTGAATATAATTCAATTGAGGAATTGAGAAGAAATATAGAAATAGTCGTTTGAGAAAAGGAACCTTTAAATAGGCCAAGCAATTGGTAGAAATTTAGAAAAGTCCCATTATCGGAATCAAACTAGAAAAAAACTACTAAATGGGAATAGCATGTGAAATGGATGTGATAAGATGTAAATAGGATGCGATAAGATGTGAATGGATGTGATAAGATGTAAATAGGATGCGATAAGATGTGAATGGATGTAATAAGATGAAAATAGAATGTGATGTAATGGAAATGGATGTGGGTGTGTATGTGAAAGAATGGATGTGGATGTGTATGTGAAAGAATGGATGTGGATGTGGATGTGTATGTGAAAGAATGGATGTGGATGTGGATGTGGATGTGAAAGAATGGATGTGGATGTGTATGTGAAAGAATGGATATGCATGTGTATATGAAAGAATGGATGTGGATGTGTACGTGGAAGAATAGATGTGGATGTGTATGTGAAAGAATGGATGTGGATATGAATGCGAAAGGATGTGATGTGAATGTGAGTGAATGGATGAGATGTAATGTGATGTGAATCGGGATGTGAATGAATGAGATGTGATGTCATGTGAATCGGATATAAATGAATGATATGGGATGTGAATGGATGAGATGTGATGTGATGTAAATCGGAACAAGAATGAATGAGATGAGATTTGAAATGAATGTGATGAGATGTGATGTAATTGGATCCCATCACTACAGTGGTTGGCTGACCCATGGGACTGGATAGGCTAGACTGATGGATCCGTAAAATGAGACTCATTTTTGCTATAGTACGATAGATGAAGTAAATCCCGGATAGTAATTGTTCTATGGAAAAAGAATCAACGGCTGTGCCTCTCGATGGGGAAAAAAAGCGTTGGTTTCTATGATCCAAGTGCAAGTTTCTTCCTTGATTTGACTAAGTGACTCACAAGTTTGGTTGGATCAGTTTGGTCACAGTAATGACCCTGACTATGTTAGAGTACAAATATCCTGGAGGAATCGTCCGTGCTTTCCAGTAGGGGAAAGTTTTTCCGTGTTCGGTTTTTGAAGAACTTAGGGATTAGTCTCTTGTCCGGATATCCGTGGGGCGAGGCCCCGAGTGAGGGATCCTACCCCACGCAAGAAGTGCTACTTCCACTGCTAGCACCCGCAAATCCATTGCGCAGAGGGGACAGGGATCTTTCAATTGGCATCTGCCAGATGCGCTTGAACATTGCTAGTTGTGGCATAATGTGTACCACATTGTACATAACATGCCCGTTATAACATGCCCGTTGTTCCTCATTAGCCATAGTGTAAAGGTTCGTTCAGTCCCCGAATGAACCTGGCCACCATCAGCTGTTCTTCATCCAACAGTGGTGAGTATTTGAGGAGAAGAGCGAACACTTGGTGATATACTTCAATAGTTCTGCTCCCCTGGGTTAACTCTAAGAATTCGTTCATCTTTGTTTTCAAAAAGCCGGGAGGACAGAATCTCTTCCTTAGAAAAATTTCGAGATCATTCTATGTCTGAGTGTTTCGATCCACACGGTTTGTCTCACAGTGGTTTCTCCATGCTACTCTGGCTGTTTCTACTATCTTCAGCCTTGCAAGAGCCATTTCGCTCTTCTCATTGTACCCGATGACATCGAAGTACTCTTCCATTGCTTCAATCCACTTCTCCACAGTCTCGCCCAAGTTTTTCCCTTCACCCTTGAAAGGTCCAGGCTGCAATCTATGAAGGGTTTTATGAACATCCAAGTCGAGCTCTTCCTCATCGAGTTGGGGGTTATCATTCCTACCATGACGACCTCGATCCATGATCCTATCAATGCGAAAATTCTTGCTAAGTCCTTTTATTTACAATTCAAATCCGACTTTAGATCCAACTGATTCTGGGGTTCTTTAGATTGGTCAGCTCTCCACAAAATCATGGGATAAAGATCCCTTATATAGAACTCATTATCATTCATATTCTTAACACAATAATGGTCCATCAGACCAAAAACTCCATCTGAACATTCCTCCATGGAAGTTTCAGTTATGCAGGTTTTTAAATTGTCATCCCTTAAGTCCACTAGGTCAAGTGTTAACAGTAGCAATATGTCAACACAATCCACTAACCTCATAGTGATTTGTTGAAGTCATTATCGTCATTTCAGTTACGAACATCATCACAAGGACTCGTCCCATTCATCCTCATTGTGGCTTTGTTCAACTGATCGCTTTTCAACCAAAAATCAAGAATCATCTTTTTCAATCAAAATCCAAATTAACTCATCAATTCTCAACCAGAATTTTAAAAAAATCATATCAACCACATTCGAATTCATCATCTAGATAGCATTTTTACTTATAATTTCAAGGTCTTAGATTTACTCATATATACTACTAGGTAGTAAAGAGCTGCAGTTATACCTTTGGTATATACGGGTAGTCACGGTCCTTGGAATTATAAGGTAAATACCATCATGATGACTAGGCCTCAAGCAAGTCAGGGATTTCTATACAATTGTGGTACTTCATCTAAAGACCCACTTTCAATTTTATGAATCTTCATTCTGAATATCAATTTGTATGAATTTCATCACACAATTACAACCTTTTATTGTTACTTCACAAATTTTTAACATTTTTGCCTTTTCAGTTGATCCACTTTAGTCAATTTGCTCTGATACCAGCTGAAAGATCCCTGTCCCCTCCGCGCAACGGATTCGGGGGTGCTAGCAGTGGAAGTAGCACTTCTTGCTGCTCGGGGCAGGATCCCTTACTCGGGGCCTCGTCCCCATGGATATCCGGACAAGAGACTAATCCCTTAGTTCTTCAAAAACCGAACCCAGAAAAACTTCCCCCTACCGAAAAGCACGGACCATTCCTCAAGGATAATTGTACTCTAACATAGTCTGGGTCATTACTGACCAAACTGATCCGACCGAACCTGTGAGTCACTTGGTCAAATCAAGGAAGAAACTTGCACTTGGATCATAGAAACCAATGCTTTTTCCCCCCATCGGGAGGCACAGCCGTTGATTCTTTTTTCATAGAACAATTACTATCCGGGATTTACTTCATCTATCATACTATATATCAGAAATGAGTCTCATTTTACGGATCCATCAGTCCAGCCTAACCCCATCCAGTCCCATGGGTCGTCAGCCAACCGCCCAACCACTGTAGTGATGGGATCCAATTAGGAATTCGGTTAGGTTTTGTCCCGGGTACCACGGAAAAGAGTTCCCAGGCCCCCTAGCCGGATATTCATGCAAATTTAATGCCAGTCACACCACTTACACACCCAATATGAAATTGCCTTTTTCACAGATTCAGCTATCTTTAAAACAATATGAAATTACCTTTTTCACAGATTCAGCTATCTTTGAAACAATCATTTAATGAAACCATAGTGTCACTGATCATAATCCTCCAAAATATCCGATTGAATTCCAATTTCCAATCATTCCTTCCTCGGCGTATCTATGGCATCATTGGCAACCAGAACGCTCACCACCTGTCCACTCATGGGCCTTTTCGTCGATATAGTTCCTAGCTCATAGTACTCCGCATTATATTCAGTTATAAAAATCAAGATGGAAACTTCATTGAAGATCAGCAAGATCAACCAACAGATCCATATAAAAAAGCCATGGACTCATCCATTAAGGACCAGCAAGGTCAATCAACCAGATCCATGCCCGGTTTCAAAAAACAACTCTTACTCCTTGTTCCAATATCTTCCTCGATGCACATGTGGGTATCTTTGGGGACCCAGAGCCAACACCCTCTAGGATCCTTCCCAGGTAACCTAGCGCTTCACTCATAGGCCGCTTCCTTGGTCCCTCATCCACCGTACTAGAAGCTCACCATTTAAATCAAACCGAGGCTGGTCAAGACCTCGGCCGACCTTGCTACGCGAGACGTCCTCCATTGACTCTACATCAGCTGTTGCAACTTTATCAGTTAGGTCTCCATGACCTCATTCTCAAGACGGTCAAAATGCTTCCCCACCATTATTGACATAAAATAGTCATTTAAAAACAGGTCATAAATACAGTTTCTATGATGAACTCTCATCTTTCACATTGTTTCTCATCTGTCCACATTACTTTATCCACATCCAATTCATAAGTATTCCTATTCTCATCCAATCACATCATTTTTCATCTCATCACATCTTTCCTCATTTATCCTCATCACATCTCATCCACTCGCATCTACCCATATTCACATCCCATCACACCTCATTCATTTACATCACATATCATCCACTCGCATCTACCCATATTCACATCCCATCACACCTCATTCATTCACATATATCTCAATTTACATCACATCTCATCACATTCATTTCACATCTTATCTCATTCATTCTTGTCCCGATTTACATCACATCACATCTCATCCATTCACATCCCATATCATTCATTTACATCCTATATCACATCTCATTCATTCACATCCTGATTCACATCACATTACATCTCATCCATTCACTCACATTGACATCACATCCTTTCGTATACATATCCACATCCATGCTTTCACATACACATCCACACCCATTCTTCCACGTACACATCCACATCCATTCTTTCACATGCACACTCACATCCATTCTTTCACAAACACACCCACATCCATTCTTTCACATACACATCCACATCCATTCTTTCACATACACATCCACATCCACATCCATTCTTTCACATCCACATCCACATCCACATCCATTCTTTCACATACACATCCACATTCATTCTTTCACATACACATCCACATCCATTCTTTCACATACACACCCACATCCATTTCCATTACATCACTCTTATCACATTCTATTTTCATCTTATTACATCCATTCACATCTTATCATATCCTATTTACATCTTATCGCATCCTATTTACATCTTATCACATCCATTTCACATGCTATTTCCATTTAGTAGTTTTTTTCTAGTTTGATTCCAATAATGGAACTTTTTCTATCTACCAATTGCTTGGCCTATTTAAAGATTCCTTTTCTCGAACGACTATTTCTATATTTCTTCTTAATTCCTCAATTGAATTATATTCAATATTCCTCTTTTGAATAAAACAATTCATGGAATTTTTAGAAATCAATTCTACCCATATTTCCACTTTGATTGACATCACATCCTTTCGCATACATATCCACATCCATTCTTTCACATACACATCCACATCCATTCTTCCATGTACACATCCACATCCATTCTTCCACGTACACATCCACCACATCCATTCTTTCACATACACATCCACATCCACATCCATTCTTCTTTCACATACACATCCACATTCATTCTTTCACATACACATCCACATCCATTCTTTCACATACACACCCACATCCATTTCCATTACATCACATCTTATCACATTCTATTTTCATCTTATTACATCCATTCACATCTTATCGCATCCTATTTACATCTTATCACATCTATTCACATCTTATCGCATCCTATTTACATCTTATCACATCCATTTCACATGCTATTCCCATTTAGTAGTTTTTTTCCAGTTTGATTCCGATAATGGGACTTTTCTAAATTTCTATCAATTGCTTGGCCTATTTAAAGATTCCTTTTCTCGAACTACTATTTCTATATTCCTTCTCAATTCCTCAATTGAATTATATTCAATATTCCTCTTTTGAATAAAAGAAATCATGGGATTTTCAAAAATCAATTCTACCCATATTTCCACTTTTGATAAATAACCATAAATTAAATTATACTAAAAATTCCTCTTCTTTCCATTTAATTTCTTGGATCTCAAATACCATGGGAATTCTTCTTTTTTGCATTTAATTATTTGCATTCCGATGTCATGGGAATTTCTCTTTTATCATCAATATTTCTCATAATAAAATACCCATTAATTCAATATACTAGGAATTTCTCTTTTCCCATCTAAATGATGGAATTCCAAATGTCATAGGAATTTCTCTTTTACCATTTAAATATTTCTCGTAGATAAAATAAATTTATCTAAAATTCATCTTTGAACTTAAATAAAATACCCATTAATTTCAATATGCTAGGAATTTCTCTTTTCCCATCTAAATGATGGAATTCCAAATGTCATGGGAATTCCTCTTTTAACATTTAAATATTTCTCATAGATAAAATAAATTTATCTAAAATTTTATCTTTGAATTTAAGTAAAATACTCATTAATTCCAATATGCTAGGAATTTCACTTTTCCCATCTAAATGATAATTCCAAATGTCATAGGAATTCCTCTTTTACCATTTAAATTTATCTATGTAAAAAGATAAATTTAACTAAAATCTTTCTTTAATTTTTAAATAAAATATACATTATTTTAGCATCCTAATTTTTCTCTTACTTCATTGGAATACATGGATTTCCATTTTCATGGGGGATTACTCTTTTAACATAAAAATGGAATTACTAGAAATTTCTCTTTTTCCTAATTAACTATTTATGCATAAACATAAAAATTAAATTTTTCATAATTATAATGAGAATCATTCAATTAATCTAGGATGATTAATCCTAGAATATGGTAGGAAGTCCTCTTTTCATATTATGAATGAAAATAATTTATGTGTTAATTTTTCAGAAATTTTACCATAGCTTCGTTGCTATTGCTGATAATTCTCAATAATTTTAAAAACATAAAGTTTAGTAATATCATGTGATAGAATAACCATTAATTGGATCAATATCCAATTATGGACTTGATTCTTAATTTTTCTATTAATTAAATAGCATTAAAAAGCCACTTATTTAGACTCAATTTGACAAGCATAGAAATTACTTTTAGATTAGAGAATTGCTTCATGAGAAGCTTCATTTGAATATAGAATAGGTCATAGGAATGACCATTCTTTGGGGGAGAGAGAGAGAGACATGCTTTAAAAAAACATTTAATTTAAGCATAAATGGAAATTTATGTGTTTTATCACTACAATTCATTAAAGAACTTCAATTGTATTAAAAAGCCATTCAATTGAATGCTTCTCAAGCTTGAGAGGGGTTGAGAAGAGAGAACATTTGGAGATTTAAAAAAAAAGACCATAAATGACACTTTACCTCCTAGATTTCTTGATTATTTAATCAATGTAGAGGTCCCCAACCAATCAATTGGTTTGGTATGTTGATGAAGACTCCAAGGAAGATTGAAGAGAGAGAGAAACTCCAATCTCTCCAATTTGTAGAGGATTTTTAGAGGATAATAGAAAATATCATTATTTCAGTATAATACTGGCATAGTATAATTCTTATATTTTTTTTACAAAAGGCTAAGGATCTATGTATAGGTCAGGGAGGCCTTTAACCAAGTCCAACTAGTTTCTAGGATTTTCCAGGTTCAGTTTGGCTGAATTTGGACAAGATTTGCACCTAGTTTGGCTCCCTTTTGATTTGGTTTGATCCAGGAGAGAGGAGAGATAAAAATATCACAATATTTTTGAGTTTAAAATTCCACCACACATGTGAAATAGGTGCCTCCTTGAGGAGCTCCCTTCTCCTTACCAAGGTGTCAAAATTGAATCATTATACCCAAAATATCTCTTTTTTTTAAGTAATATTCATAGTTTTTTACTAGTAAACCTTGTACTTAGTCAACTCTTCATCTTAAGTAGGCATTTACTCATTTTTGGGTATTTTTCTTTTATAAATTGGATTTATCTCCTCCCCACACTTGGATTGATCCTATTGGCCCATAGAAACCTTAATTGGACTATAATCCAAAAATTTCTAAAAATCTAGACCTAGGCTAAGGTCCTTTATACTTATTTTCAATTAATTCCAAATGCACATTGGAAAGTTCTTTTTGAATTTCTATTTCAAGGAAAACCATTTTAAACACTAGGAGGATTTTTATATCAAAAAATATCTCAATTTTGGATTATCTCTCTCTAGACATTTTCTCTCTCTAGGTCAAAACAGGGTAAAACAGAATCTTCTTTTATTTCAAAGAGGGAAATAATTACAAGATCAGAAGGGGAGGTTCTTACACCTGTACACCTCAAAAGCTGGAGGGAGGAATCTTACACCAATGTCAATACCAATGCAATGCCTTCTATGCCTTTTGATATGAGTCAAATGATGATGATGATGAGAGGCATGGTGGAATTAATGATGAAGCCAATGATCAAGGGTAGTCTTGAGCAAGCAAGACAACAAACTCGTGAGAATGGATACATGATGTTGGTGGTCCCTCTCATCGCCCCAATTTCAAGGATGCTTCAAGATCAAGCAACGACATTGTGTTTGGGGACATCTATGGTATGATGCGGATGGACAAAGAGAAGACCAACCCAAGCATGCACTCTTATTTTGGGGTAATGCATAACACTATGTATGCTTCTACACCAAGTTATGTGAAAGGGAAAGGACATGTGGGGAAATCTTCTCGGATACATGCACATACCGCAAGTCACGGCCATGATTACCATGCATTTGGATCAAGATATGTGGAGCATGAAGACCATTTTTAACGGATGATGGATGATGGATGACGGATGATGGATGATGAGATGCATGGGGATCACATGGTTTGTAGGGATCGACATTCATTCATGGATCGAGGTACTCATGTGGATAGACATGCTCATGAAGATCATAAGATGAGTTCAAAGGCATTAAGGATAAGATCATATTTGCCAAGTTCAATGGCGAGGACATTTCTAATGAAGAGTTTGAAGAGTGGGTCAACAAAATGAATCACTATTTTGAGATGAACCCACAGAGCAAGATGGCCAAGGTCTATTATGCCACTTTGCATTTGGAAGGATATGCTCATGCATGGTGGAGGCATCTACAATCTCAACACTATGAGATAACGACATGGGATGCTTTCAAGGATGATATGAGAGGTGCATTCACTTCCAAGTTGCATAGGGACAAGTTGGTTTGTGAGTGGGATAACTTGGAACAATGAGGATCAAGTGTTAAGGATTACACTCACAAATTCCTCAAGCTCATTCTTCATGTCAATAGTTTGAGAGAAGATTTCAAGGTGGTAAAGTACATCAAGGGGTTGCGGAGCAACATTGGAGCCGATGTCAAAGCTCAAAGGCCACGCACACTCAAAGAAGCTATGATGTTAGCCGAGATCTATGAGGAGAAGTACACTCATTCTTGGGCAAGTCGTAGCTATGGGCGGCCAAAATTTGGTTCAAACTCTTCTACAAAGCAACCTAGGGATGCCAACACTACTTCAAATGTGCCCAAGTTTCCTACCATGTATGTTGGTAGTGGTGGCAAGACAAATTACAAGTTTGGCAATGCTTCAAATAGGCCTTCTTTTGGAGATGGGAAACCTCCTAGTGGTGTGAATAAAAGCAAATTTATGAGGAAGGAGCGTTTGAATGAGATGAGAAGCAAAAACTTATGCTTCAAATGTGGAGAAAAGTGGAGTAAGGAGCATGCCAAGCCTTGCAAGGCACGCAATGTCACCATTAACATGATCTTTTCCGAAGAGGTGGATGAAGATGAAGAGACAAAGAGTTGGAAGCTTTGGAAGAATGTATTGAATGGTGAACATGACACTACACTAGATGGGGAATTTCCGTTTGACCCCGAACACCATATTAGTGAATTTCACAATTCCCATTTTTGAATACTTAAAAAAGGGGACATGGATAACATGTTTGTAAGTTTCTCAAAACCCTATCATATGACCTATCGTTGGAAAGCGCTTGAAAAATGGAATCTAAAGAGCTATAAAGCGCTCATTTTGGATTAGTGGTGTTCAAGTTATGGTTAATCCAAACTTTTGACCACGTGTCCCAAACTTGTGGAAAATTCCCATATTCCCCAATATGGTGTTCCCGGTGGTAATGGCAATGACAAGCTTTGCTATGATGATGGATTTCCTACTCCTATGTGTACTTCGGGTGATTCTTGCATTGAGCCAACTCTTTGCTCATTGTCTCATGATTCATATTCCGGTTGCAAAAAGGAGCACGTACCTTAAGGGTGAAGGCATACATCAATGGGAGAGTTGCTCATGTTTTGGATAGTGGAAGTACACATAGCTTTGTCAATGCAAAATCCATATGTAGTCTAAAATTGCAGCCCATGTGTTTGACAAAATTGCATGAGGTTCAAGTGGTCAATGGGGCAAAATTGGATTGCAGTATGGTATGCCATGATGTGGAGTTGGTGTTTGCACATGACTATGTTTGCAAGGCTGATTTGCTAATGCTTTGACTTGGGTCCGATTGACATCATTTTGGGATGTGATTGGCTCTCTACACTTGGTTCCATTACCATGACTTTGCAACGTGGTTACATGGAATTTATGCATGAAGGCAGTAGTGTTACATTGTGGGGTAATCACACGCCAAAGTTGAGCCTCATAAATGGCACTAAACTCAAACGAGAGCTCAATAAGTCGAGCATGATCTATGTAATACAGCTTTGCAAAGAAGAGGACAATGATGGTAAAAACCAAGTCTCACATGATGGTATGGCAAGATTGTTGGAAGAGTATAAGGATGTTTTCCAAATGCCCAAGTGCTTGCCACCAAAGAGGGACATTGATCATGGCATAGAGCTTGAGCCTAACTCAAGGCCTATCAACAAGCCGCCATATAGATTGTCAAAGGTGGAGAAAGACGAGGTGGCCAAGCAAGTCCAAGAGCTCATGGACATGGGATGGGTAGAACCAAGTCAATCTCACCGTTTGCATCACTGGTTTTGTTGGTCAAGAATAAGGATGGCACTTGAATGTGTATTGATTATAGAGATTTGAACAAGATCTCCATCAAGAATAGGTATCTGATCCCATGGATTAATGACCTATTGGATGAGTTGAAGGGTGCCAAATTCTTCACAAAGATTCGCTTGAGGTCCAGCTACCATCAAATAAGGATGAAGAGTGGTGATGAGTTTAAGATGGCATTCCGGATGGAGAGAGGTTTGTATCATTACATGGTTATGCCGTTTGGGCTATGCAATGCACTGGCCACTTTTCAAGCCTTAATGAACAAAGTTCTCCAACCGTTTCTCTTCAAGTTTGTTTTGGTGTTCTTCGACAACATCTTGGTGTATAGCAAAAGTGAAGAGGAGCATTTGGTTCATGTACGCCAAGTGTTGGATGCAATTAGGGCCAACCAATTGTATACAAAGGAGAGCAAGTGTACGTTCATGGCAAATGAAGTGTACCTTGGTCACATTGTGGGCAAAGATGTAATTAGAGTGGACCCAAAGAAGGTAGAGTGAGTGAAGAATTGGCCTACACCTACAAACACTACTCAATTAAGAGGATTTTTGGGCTTATCTTCATTCTACCGGAGGTTCATAGAGAAATATGCTCACATAGCAGCTCTATTGACGAATAAGTTGAAGAAGGAAGCATTCTTTTGGGACACTACAGCCCATAAGAGTTTTGAAGAGTTGAAGATGATGCTTACTTCCGCTCTAATTTTGGTATGCCCGGATTTTACAAAGCCTTTCACCATTAGGGCTGATGCATGTGGAAGAGGAATTGGTGCCGCGCTTTACCAAGATCATAGGGTGATTGCTTTTGAGAGTCGTAAGCTTGAAGACAAAGAGAAGGAGATGTATGTCTATGATTAAGAGATGATTGCTATCTTACACGCAATCAAGAAGTGGCATTGCTATCTCTATGGTAGCAAGTTCTATGTGAGGAGTGACCATAGGGTTCTCAAATACTTCCTATCTCAACTAAATCTCTCTCCTAAACAAAGGTGGAGGTTGGCAACCCTTCCAAACTATGATTTTGAGATCACTTATATGAAGGGGAAGGATAATGTGGTGGCGGATTCACTCTCTAGAATGTGGGCATGTGCATTATTTGCCATCACGGAGGCTCACAAGGATTGGATTGATGATATCCAAGAGGAGTACATGTTAGACGAAGAGGCCGCACATATGATGCAAAAATTACATCATGGTACATGTGATGATTTACCTCATTTCCGATTGCAAAATGAACTCCTTTACTACAAGGAGAAGATGTATCTTGTGCCACATTCGGCTTTCAAGCAAAAAGTGATGATTGAGATGCATTCTTCTCCCATGGTGGGAAATTTGGGTTTGTTTAAAACCTATGATGCCATTAGAAAGAGCTTTCATTGGAAAGGCCTTTGGAGGGATGTGAAGGAGTTTGTCTCCAAATGTATGCCATGTCAACTCAACAAAGATCCCACACAAAATCCGGGTGGTTTACTTTAGCCCTTACCTATTCCGGAAGGCAAATGGACACACATTGCTATGGATTTTATTACCGGCCTTCCTATCACTAAGAAGGGGTGGGACAGCATTTATGTAGTGGTTGACAAAAGCTTCTCATTTTGTGCCAACAAAAGTGAAGTTTTTGGCATCTATGGTTGCACATCAATTCATGGAGAGTGTGTTTCGCATATATGGTATGCCATAACAAATTGTGAGTGACCAAGATGTCAAGTTCATGGGCACATTTTAACGTACATTGTTTGAGAGCATGGGCATCCAATTGACTCCAAGTACAGCCTATCACCCGGAAACTAACGGTCAAACCAAAAGGGTGAACAAGTGGCTTCAGACTTACTTGAGCCATTATTGCTATGAGACACAACATACATGGGATGAATGGTTGCATTTTTTGCTTATAATAGCACATACCATGTGAGTATTGGAATGTTGCCTTTTGAGGCTATATATGGGTACAAGGTGCATGTACCGATTGTAGCATTCAAGAATGATGATGTGAATCCCCATGCAAAGGATGAGGTGGAAAGAATGCAAGTTCTTTTGCAAACATGCAAGGAGAACATCAAGAAGTCTCAAGAGAAGATGAAGAACTTTGAAGATGCACATCGGAGACCATCGAAGTTCAAAGAAGGGGATTATGTCTTCTTGAGGATTCCCAAGACCCGGTATGGTTCTCTGAAGGGCAACACAAGCACGAAGCTTGCACATCGCTTTTATGGACCTTACAAGGTGTTAAGGAGAGTTGGAGAAGTGGCCTATCAATTGCTACTTCCAACCACAACAAAGATTCATGATGTCGTCCATGTGTCACATTGAAGGCATATGTTGGTCCGGAAGTGCAAGTGTTGGATGAACTTCCTCCCATGAGTGAAGATGGATTGGTGGAGTACATTCTCGAGAAGGTGTCGGGCATGAGAGAAAGGGTACTTTGCAAACCAAACCTTGCGCAAATACCTAATCAAGTGGAAGGGATTACCCCAAGATGAAGCTACTTGGCAGCCCACAACTATACTACAAGGGTTTGAGCATTTATTGGAAGCATCTAAAGGAGTACATTGAGGCTTACAATAGTGAATTGGATTGCTGTAACTTTCTATAATTTACCATTATGTGGCCTATTTGATGCTCAAGAGATGTGGATATCATGCAAGTAACACATGGGGAGCATGTGGTACCTATGGGCATACTTGAATAAGATCCCGAAGAGCATTTGTTGGATGTGGGATGATCTTATTGCTCATGCAAGCTCTCTTGGACAGATTTTACATCAAATGTTGATTGATGGCCTTCATTGATGCCTCACTCATGTAGAGATATTTTGGTTCTTTGACATGATGCATGTTTCGAGGACGAAGCATACTTGGGTGGTGATGGTTTGTAATGAAATAAGGGGGCCATGGCCTTATGGGTTAATGGTCATGGCCAAATATTGTTTGTATATTGTACATGGGCCATGGGCCAAGGACAATAAGATGTAAAAGTGAATGTGGCTTTGGCATGGGCATGGGCACATATTAATGTACTGTGAACCCAATGTCTACTATATAAGCCAATATGGGCCATTCACTAATCATTCCATAATCATGATACTTTTTCACTAATACAATTACAAGCTTCCATAGCTTTTCTTGGTGCAATCCATCCTTGCCGTGCTTCAAGTAAACAAGCACACATCTATTCTCCCTCCTTTCCTCTTGCAAGTGTGGTCAAAACATGTTCACTTCCAATCGAATTGTGGGTTTCAAACCTGCTATAAACTTTCTTTTTTGATCCTTACTGTGCAAACTTTCTTAGTTAAGTTACCTGTATTTGTAATAAGGTTTGCCAAAATCTATCCACGTAAGTAGATATATTTTCTTTCTAAGCTGTCTAAAGATGGACCATCGTTGTCTAGCTCTAGCTTTATAATGTGAGTGAAGTGGACTAACCATAAGCTGAGATTCGGGACAAATCATCATGTTGATTAACATGCAATTAGCAAGAAATCATACACAATGCCTAAGTGATTTAGCCTTTCACCAAAGCATGGAAATAGCCTTCCATAAGCCAAGGTATGGTAGCTCTAGGCTCCAATGTCCATTCCAATAGTCATATGATCAAAAGTATCAAAAGGTAAAAATGAAGATCCAAAGTCTCTTTTATAGTTGAACCCATGCCCATGTCCTAACTAAAGTTTCTACTTTATTACAAACCATCCCTTCTCCAAACATTTTATCCTCAAAAGCTACTCTATGTATACTTGGATACATCCTCCACATTAATGGAGAGGATGGTAATGAGCTCATAATAGGCTGCAAATAATCGATTAAGTAGCCAATATTCTCCTCAATGTATACACTCCACGTGATGACCATTGCAGTCTAATAGCAATGAGAAGAAGCCTTAATCATTACACCTCATCTAATCATTGAATTAGAGCATATATTTGATGTTAGATAAGTAGGTATATGGAGTCCATGGCCATAGAAGAGGCTTATTGAAAGAAATGATTTATCTAGATTCAGATAGAAAACTAACGATCCAAATAGTCAAATTTTAGATGGTAGTGAGTGCTACGATTTATCAATTTACTTTATTTTGATCTAATAGTTCAATTTAGAGTTATCGTCTTGCAAAAAACATAGTTTTTAGTTTATAACAATTAAATTTTGAAGCATAAAAATGACATCTGTTGTTTTAAAAATTTGACGAAAATTTGGATTCCAGAATCCACTTTGTTGACAAATTTGATTCTAGAATCCAAAATTTTGGACACACTAACGTTTCTATTATGAGAGTGAAATTTTCATTTAAAAAAATATTTTGGTCCATAATGAACAAATTTTCACTTTTTTGGTTGAAAAAAAAATTTCATCAACCAAAAAAAATTTGTCAAAAAATTCCATCAAAAATTCTGTCACAATGGAAAAACTTTCTGTCAAAAATTTCGTCGATACTAAAAATTTGGATACTAGAATCTACTTGGATTCTGGAATCTAAATTTCCATCAACAAATTGAAAATTTTTGATGAATTTTTTTTTATGATAATTTTTCCATCAATGGAGGATTTTGATAGAAATTCTTTTCGTCGACGAAATTTTTTGACAGACTAAATTTTTCATCTAATAAAAGTAAAATTTTTGTTCATTATGAACCAAAGTTTCTTTTTTTTAAAACAAAAAAATTGATGTCACGATAGAAACGTTAGTCTCAATGGAAATTTGGATTCCAGAATCCACTTTGTCAACAAAGTGAAATCCAAATTTCCATCAGTTTTTTTAAACGATAACTGTTATCATTTTAATGGCTCAAAATCTAACCGTTATAAACTGAAAATTGATAACTCTAAATCGAATTATTAACTCAAAGTAAAGTACACTGATAAATTATAGTACTCACTACCATCTAAAATTTGACCGTTTGGATTGTTGGATTTTAATCTAAATCTAGAGACATATTTTCTTTCAACAAACCTCTTCTGTAGCCATGGACTCCATAAACCTACATGTCTTAATATCAAAATTTGCTTAAATTCAACCATTGGATTAACTTTGTATACAAAGAAAATTTATTTTCTTAAACAATGCACTAACCCCATGTAAGAGTTTCATCAAATTATATTGGATCTAAAAGTAGCATCAATTTTATCACCTATTAGTTTGTTGATAACACACTACGTACAACACATAGTGTAGAAATGTGTATTAGTACAAAACGTATCCGTGCTCAAGGGAAAGTATGATCTAGAGATGCTTAAACAAAGCAAAAAAGAAAAGAAAAGTGAAATTTGTTGACGTGTGAACATGCTTAATTTGCATGATATAAAAATTGTTGAGTATGGATTTGAGTTAAAAAAACTTCTTGACACTTGCACCAGAAAATAATTGATATTTTTAAGCAAAAGGTCCAATGACTCTAGTTGATTAGAAGAGTTTCTTCTCTTTTGTAATTCTTTTTTTAATTGGATGTTTTTGGGTTTAGAGTAAAATGTAAGTAATGTTTTATGCATTTTTTTCATAAAGGTAGTGTTTTTTTTTAATGTTTGACATGAAAGTGTCTTTTGTCTCTCCATAAATTTTTTAAAAAAGGTATATTTTTGGGTTTTTCCCAAAAATAGAGTTGAGTTGTCGTTTACATGATTTTGTTATCGTTTTTCATGACTCCCTGTTCGGGTAGTTGATGGGTCCTTATTTCTTTGACATGAAGGACATTCCATCACAAACTTCTTGACATCTCTCCACATGCCTTTCCAAAAGAAACTTTGTCTCACTTTGTCATATGGCTTCAATACACCAAGATGACCCACAAGTGGAGAAGAATGCAACTCATGAAGCACCTTTGGTATTATGTAGGATGAGGTAGAAACAAGATACATTCAATCCTTGTACCATAAGAGATTGTTGTGATGAGGAATATCTTCATGATTACCTTGCCATAATTTCCTATAAATGTGGGTAGCAACCTCATTTAGGAGGTATTCCTCTTGAATTCCCTTAATCCACTCACTATAAACCTCCATAATTGATGCCATAGTGCAAGCCCACATTCTTGATAGCACATCCGCTATACTACATTGTCCTTGCCCAAAGTGTATGATATCTCAAAATCATAACTTTGAAGAGTGGCCAACCACCTCTTTTTCTTGGGAGAGAGAGTTGGTTGGGTTAAGAAAAATTTCAGCACCCTATGATCGCTTCTCACCTTGAAGTGGGAACCATACAAGTAGTGATGCCACTTCTTGATACCATTCATGAAGTGTAGCAAGCATCTCTTTCTCATAAACATGCAATGCCATCTCCTTTTCAGTAATGTTTCTACTCTCAAAAGCAATGACTCCATGCTCTTGATACAAAATAGCCCCAAGTCCACTTCCACTTGCATCCTCTCTCACATAGAAAGTCTTTGAAAAACCAGGACATGAGAATGGGGGCCAAAGTAAGCAAGGCTTTGAGCTCATTAAAGTTTTTATCGGCGCAGTAACATCCCAAAGAAAGCTTTCCTCTTGAGAAGGTTGGTCAGTGTTGCTGCTATAGATGCATAATTTTGGATAGGAAGCCAATTCCTCCACACTCCACCAAGCCCCTCCCACCATCACCACCGACCGCTCCAACCGCTGTCATCGCCAGTGCTCCTCGACTGCCATCCTACCAGTACCCTCTGATGGCTCCAACCATCGTCACTGCAGGTGCCCTCTGACCACCATCATCGTCGATGCCCTCCGATCGCCGTCATTGCTGGTGCCCTTCAACATCTCCAACTGCTGTCACCACTGATGCCCTCCGACATCTCCGACGTGCATGGCCAACTCTAATGGCACTCATGGATACAACACCCCGCTCCCTTTCCCAAGGCAGGGCGAGATCCTCTTGAGAACCGTCTTCCTTTTCTCGATAGAAGATCTTCCCTCTACACTAGATGATGAGGGTTGGGACTTCGAGAAGGAGGACACCCAAGGAGGAGATATGGGGAGCACTCTCTTGGTAGGGAGGAGGTGCTCTCTTGTATCACCTTCACTATAGCACATTTGACGAAGAGCACATTCTCTAGTGTATGACGTTCTTTGTGTTGGAGCACAGTCTCTCTTGTATCATTCTTGTCTATAGTTTGGTATATAGTGTTGCACTCTTGTGGTGTTTTATCTATCTTTTTGTGTGAGCAAGGTGAGTGAGTGGTTAGTAGTGGGTGTGGTTTGAGTGAGAGGCATGTAGGGATACTGCAGTGCTAGGTGGTTGGTCAGAAAGCACGGTAGACAGTGTAGAGCATAGGTCTTGCAAGTCTGGCCCAGTGAGGTCAACTCATCCTTAGCGGGTATACTTCCTTGAGAGGATCCACACTCCCTTTTCCCAACCCTAGTGTTTGTGCCAGTAGTTCACAAAGTGGGTGTGGTTTGAGTGAGAGGCATGTAGGGATTCTGCGGTGCTAGGTGGTGGTCACAGAGCACGGTAGACAGTGTAGAGCATAGGTCTTGCATGTCTGGCCAATGAGGTCGACTCATCCTTGGCAGGTATACTTCCTTGAGAGGATCCACACTCCCTTTTCCCAACATAGTGTTTGTGCCGATAGTTTGCGAGTTCCCTTTGCGCGAGGACCAGGCGAGTCATCTACACCTACTATTCTCTGTTTTTTAGGGTTAACAAGGATATAGCTAAAAATGAAGGTTTGCTCTTAAAATCCTCAAAACTTATTAGAATTGAAAGATTATTGGCTCTTGATAATGCTCTAGGAGTATACTAAACAATGGTATAAAGGGTTTTGACCCTGGTCAATGTGCAACCATTCTCTGTTTTGACTTTTAGATCAAAGTCAACCCTAGAGATTTGACCATCCAAATAACATCGGCATTGGGTGTACTTTGGTAAGGTTGTAGAATCATTCCACGATGTCAAATTCCCTAAATAACTTGTTGTTTTTGACAGGGTCAAAGATTGCCTTCGATGAAGTTTGGCAATTTAGAGAGTCAAATGGTGCCCTATTTGACAAGTTGATGGCTTGATAAGAAGATCTAAGGAATTACTTTGAGAGTATGTAAATGCCCAAACCTCAATCCAATTGTGCACGGACTAAATTAGCGTTTTCAATTTTTTGCAAAAATTATCAAAATGATTCCAAATGGCTTCCAATTGTCTTCCAATTGCACTAGGTCATTCTCTCTTGCATCATAAGCATAATAAGCATTTCAAAAATCACCATATTTGTCTTCAATCCCTTATGTGCATAGAATCTTGGGAAAATTTTTACATGGCCTCCTTTGCACTTGGAACTAAATCTCAATTTTCCTAGTGTAAATAATCCAATATCCAATCCATCACTTGAAGTTGTCCACATTGCATACATCATTTGGCACCACTTAATGCAACTTTTGACCAATCCAAGTGCCAATGTTTCCACAAAATGGGCCTCATTTCCATTATTCAAGTGTTCTTTGAAGTCTTCAAGTGTCGAAGGAGCACATTGATGCTACTTGCCAATATCCTGGCCAAGCACTTCCCACCCTCTTACCAAGTTTATATCCAAGGCAAGAGTTGGGGCCAAGTCTTCACACCAATGTACCTAATCCCCTCTCGTACCACTTTACCAAGGCACTCATGGCACGATCGGTTCAAGACATGCTCCCCTTGGCCTCTCCATCATATGCCAAGATACCCTCACACATCACTAGTATGCCAGGAAAAGTAATGTGTGAGTACAATGTGTAGTGTTGGTGTAGATAAATATCAATTGTAGAAGTAGAGATGCTTACAATGAATTTATCATGAACTCATGCCACAATTTCATACCATTAACCAACTTATCATGGACTCATGCTTCCTTCCATTGTCCATAGTAGCTCCTAGCAAACATCAAAACCACAACCAACAACCACAATTCATGCCAAATATGATCATATTTCCATCAATTTCTTTATGAAATATAAGACTAATAGCATTCCAAAGCATCCAATGAGTGTAGAAGCTTTGATGAATTCCCTCTCAACTCAATGAATTCCCTCTCAAGCTTTGATGAATGTCCTCTCAACTCAATGAAACCACAATGGCATGTAGATGACCAATGAATGATTCCATAAGCATATAAATGGCTTCAATATGCAATCCAAAGCATCAATGGTGCATACATAGTATGTATTGTCATTCAACACATCATTAATTATGAAATTTGCAATCCATAAAATTTAAATTACATCCAATGATGCCACAGTAAGCTCAATCTTGGCCAAATGTCCAAAGTGAAAGCCTATGCAAGAATTAAGGCATAAACAATGCTTCCAATAGCCTCAACGAGTTCCCAATGGCAAGAGGGAATGAGAAATTTATAAGAAATCCCTAAATTCCATTGAATCTTGAGAAATCAACCAAGAAATCAAGATTTGGCAATAGCAACTCACCAATGGCACACCAATGCTTGGAGTTGATGAAGATTTGCACTCTCTTTGTGTAGATTTGTTAAGAACTTTTCTCTAGTTTGTCCCCTTCAAGAGAGATCCAAAATCTCCAACATATTCAAGAAAATCTCCAAGAATGTCTTCTTTGACTCCCAGGACAATTGATAAAGTAGAGAATTCATCAAATCTTGCACAATGGAAAGTAGATGAAGCAAATAAAATGCCTCTCAAGCTGAAATTGTAACCAGCCTTCTAGGTGTTTTGGAAGTGAAGATCATCCAAACTAATCTCATAAAAGCAACCCTGGGCTATTAGATGGTATTCCTAATGGTTCTTAAACACCTTGGAAGCTAGAAATCACCACTTCTAGGGTTTCTTGAACTCATGGGAAGAGGGAGAAAACCAGAGAATCCATGCTTCAAAAATACCTCAAAATGGTGCTTTACATGTTGCTAAAAATGTCCCCGACCAAAGCCCCAAGGTTGTGATTGCAAACAGATACTATGTGATGAACCCTAGCCATGGAAATCTTTAAGAAAAGTCAAAAAGAAGGTAAAAATGTTATTATTAGAAAATTAACACTATTCACTCCCACTTAGTTCAAATTTTATCCACAGCCTTTTAAAAATTTGGTCCTGTGCTCAGATTTGGTCCAAGAATCATAGTCTCACCAAACATTTGGCAAAAATCAATGGAACCATGGATCAAAATACAAGAGCTCTGATACCAATTGAAATGGAGTGGACATAAGCTGAAATTTGAAACAAATCATCATGTTGATTAACATGCAATTAGTAAGAGATCATACACAATGCCTAAGTGATTTAGCCTTTCACCAAAGGATGGAGATAACCTTCCATAAGCCAAGGTATGGTAGCTCTAGGCTCCAATGTACATTCCAACAGTCATATGATCAAAAGTATCAAAAGGTACAAATGAAGATCCATGAGCCCCTTTTATAGTTAAACCCATGCCATGCCCTAACTAAAGTTCCTCCTTTATTACAATGAGGATAAGAAATCTTTCTTAATGAGATTCTAAAATTTATTCCAAGATTTAGGTTTGTGCTTTCTGGTTCTAATCACGTTCCACCATAATGCTACATTGCTACCAATTGATTTGGTAGCATACTTGATTTTATTCTTCTCAAAAAAATTCTCCCTCAAAAAGTAGTCATCAAGTTGACTAAGCCAAGCAAGTATTGTGCAAACATCTTTCTTGCCATCAAAATTTTGAAAAGTGAAGGCTTTGTGGCTAATCTTGATTTTCTTCTTCTTTTCCTGTGCGTGTAAAAGTAGCCTAAATTGCCTCATGTATATGATCTTCCTCATAATCTGAAGAACCAAGTCCAAAAGATGACACTTTTCATTTCCCATGTGAAATCTTGATCTCTATGATCACGCTCACCGATAAGTTGAACCTTCAGAGCATTTAATTGATATTCGATGGTAGGAGGTAGAGGATAGGTAGCCATTATACCAGGATATTGGAGAAAGAACAAACAAGAAATAATATGGAAGTGCCGAAATAAAATAGCAAAATAAATAAGCTTATCTAATGTCTGATTAATTAATAGAAAAGGTCACTGATGTGCTTTAGTTGAGGTTGATCTTGTAAAAACTGCCAATAAGCTTGTATAAAGCCATTGAAGCCGAAGGAGCATGAACCACCGCTTAGTCATTTGTTGAAAATTTACCGAACAGCTCTCAAAAGCTTTAGAAAGTCATATAAGTGTTCCCAAAAAAAATGGCAATTTTTGGAGTTGATTTTGGAGTTTTAAGGCCACCAAAAATCTTGCTCAAAATGTTTCGGGCTGAAAATAATGTGTTGATGTTGGAGGGGAAATCCTGAAATTTTACAGAAATTAATTTGGAGAGGTTGTGGGTGAAATATGGTCTTTTGAAAGTTTTAAGGTTTTGAAAGCTTAAAAGCGTTGGAAGTTTAAAGCTTTAATTCTTAAGCTTTTAATAAAAATGTCCACGATGATGCCGCAAAATAGGAGCACAATGCAAGTCATGGTGCAAACGAGCAGAAGCATCAAAAAATATGTAACGATGTTGTTTAGTACTTTAATCAATGGACCAAGGGTCTAGATGAGAAGACTAGGTTTGATATATCAGGTTCTCCAACATTGCTCCATGAAGGAAATTTCCAGCACTTTTCCACTATGGAACCAGATAAGTCTAATAGATGGCATACGAAACACACTTGAAGCAATCAAAGTTCCTAGAAACTTTGAGGAGCTATTTCTTAATTCTAATGATTCTTATGAATGGCACCGGCACAAATGCATCCTCTCTTAACATTGCAGATGCTTCAAGGTAGTTGAACATACACAGACATAATTTCTATGCAACCAAAGAGCGTTTGCATTTAAATCTCTGCTGATGGTATTTTGCCATTATCTTCATGCCATCGGCAAGCCCGTGCCAATAGGCATAATCAATGAGGTGAAAGAGCTTGTTTTTAATTTTTGGTTAAGCCATACTCGTGTTTCACCCAACAAAAAAGATGTATGTCGCAAGTGCCTTGGCAGAAAATCTTATGTTAAGCATCTGCTAACACACCTTCTTGATCAATCTCAGGTAATAGCAACTGTGTTGATTTGGTGTGCTTTTATACATTACATATTCCTTCAGTATAGATTCAGATACTAAATTAGATGTTCCCAACCGGTATACAAACAAATGACAACTTCTCTACTCTTCTATGATTCTATCATCCTTGTATGTACGTTGTTTCCTTCTTTTATCATGTGGCTATGTGTATTATGTCTGACTGTCAAATTTCCAGTCAGTTAACCTATATATCTTGAACTACTTGGGGAAGTTAAGTACTAGAAAATCTAGCAAATAAAAAGAAACCATCCTCTCTCACAAAGTAGGACATAGTTCAAAACGGTTTTGAACTTGGCAATAAACAAAACCAAGAAAACCGGTAAGAGATTGGTGTTAAACTTGTAAGATGCCCGACCGAAAACAACCTTTATACACTTAGGCTATAACAAAAACAAGCATTCCTGAGGCTTTTCACCAATATCACACTGCTCTCAAACCAATATGATATCGGTTGTGGAATGATAGCTGTATACAACTAACACTACTCTGATAGGGAAAATACCACCTATCGGTTAAACACTGCTATCATATTAGCCTAAGAGCATGGTATCCTCTAATGTACTCTATATATAGCAAATTTTCTAACCAGTATTATACCGGTTGAACACTGGTATGATACCAGGTAAAGACCAGAAGGAGAACTTGGGGTGGCCATATGATACCAGTGTTTTATACTAGTATGATACCATTTTTGAAAAATTAGCTCTATACAACATACATGAGATATAAGATAAAGATAAGCTTTTCTTTAGAAAACACGAGTTTTGAAACAATATGATATCGGTGTTAAACCAATAAGATACTGGTTGGTGGTGAACCAGTTGTATACACCTAGGAACCTATAACTACAAACCAATTTCAAACCAAATGTTTAACTTGCTACAATGGTTTTGTATTGCAGGTTGAACTATATTTGTTGTTTAAGGAGATGCATCCACAGGCAGTGGTTCATCAACGAGCTTTTGAGAAATTAAAGCCATACTTTGTGCGCAAGCTTAAGGATAGATACACTTGTTGTTGCATAACACATGCTCAGATGTCATTCTTAAAAGATGTGTTGAACCAGATTAGAGGATCTACTTTTGGGTTGCATGGTAAGCATGTTACGTTGATCTACGTTGGGAGGAAGTGGGCTTCATAAGGAGGTGGGCTTCATCTTCTTCATTGGTCTTCCTTCTCCATTAGGGAAAATTTGGACTATGAAATGGGCCCTGTAAAAGAAATCCTAATTTTTAGTAATCTTTTGATTAAAAATTCTAATTTTGATCCCATAGTGGGAGACAAAGCAAATGATTCCTCTATTTTTTATATACTTTTTAGGTCCTACCATCTACATTTTATGCACTCTCTCACTAGCTTTTAGTACTTTTATAGTCTATAGTTTTGGAATATTTTAACCCATTACTTTTAGATGCAGATGCAAGTTGCATCACCATTCCCAAGGTTTCACTTTTCGGCCATGAGGGGGACCCAAAAATTGACTTTTTTAAAATTTTCATTTTTATGAGTTTTTCCATCAAAAAAACTTTCCTTATACATATATAAACCCAAAAAATGTTTTTTTTATATCATTTCTTAGTCATAACTACCTCATAACAATCTTGTCATATGTTTCTAACTTCTATGATATCTAATGATTGCAAGGTGCATTCTAATATTTTATACCAAAAATAGAATGCAAGTTGCACCACCACGCCCATAAGGGAGGCCCAAAAATTAATTTTTAAAAAAAAATTATTTTTTTAAGTTTTTCCATTAAAAAAAACTTTCCTTATACATTTATAAACCCAAAAGGTGAATTTTTATATCATTTCTTAGTCATAACTACCTCATAACAATCTTGTCATATCTTCATAACTTCCTCAGAATCTTCACTCTTGTCATATCTTCCTAACTGATATGCTATCTAATGATTACAAGATGCATTCTAATATTTTATATCCCAAAATAGAAGGGCATTTTTTGAGGCCACTAAAATAATGACTTTTTGATACTTTTCACATTTTAGTGTATTTTAATCTAAAACTTTTCTCCCAAATATATATATATATATATTAAAAAGTTTATTTTTAAACATCATTTTCAAATCCTTATCTCATTTAATGTAAATTTTTAATGTCATTTAATGCCACCCCACTCCTTTCATTCTTATCATCTCTCATAATCATGATTGAAATCTTTATTTTTGAAATATCAAAAATGGCTTTTTTAGAGAGATATATTCTTAATATATATTTCTCTAGGATAATTCCAAATGTTAGAATATTATTATCTAATATAAATCTCTTTTCTAATCTTCTATTAATCTTATTTTTCTGTCATCTTGAATTAGACATGCCTTTAGATGATATTATGAATGGTAGAAAGCATAAAGTAGACATTCACATTCATATAGATGAAGATTATGCACTAGCAAAACGTCCATATGTTAGGCAACCATTACCTAATTCAACCATGTCCACACTAAGAAATGAGGGGAAGAAGAATGTTGATCTTTGGGTGGATGGGAATCTCTTCCCCTATGATCCTTTGACCTTGTACAGTCCACCATTTTGTAATTTGACTAGTTTTGATCAATATGTAGGTGATGGGAAAAATGGGCTCTTAGGTTATTGTAAAAGATTTTCTGTTAGTGGTGGTCTTCATAACCAATACTTACACTCAATTAATTCAAGTCTTCAATCAAGTATTGAAGATTTGAAAAAACATTCACATGACCTAGCCGACATGAAAAATAAGGAACATGAAACACTCATAAATAATCAAAGAGATAAATTGTCTAGGTTACAAAGAAAAATAAGGAGGTTGAAGCACACACCAATTGGTGCACGTGAGCGTAAATGAAAGCTTTCTAATATTCAAACTCTTTCGGTGTGCAAGGCGGCACAAGGAAACGGAGAGTCGTGGCAACAAGGTATGTTTCCATGGAATTTTTTGTGAGTATTTTTTATGTATGTGTTAATTTAAAGGTTTTTCCTGATAGATATAATGGTGGTTTTGTTATGTCTGAGGAATTTCTTAGCTGATGCATCTGGTGTGGGAGATACTATGCGCATTTTCAAAGCCTACATGAAGAACAAAGAGATAACATCAATCATCCATGATCCAAATTACAAGAGAGTCATTGAGGTGGTTACAAAGGACATTACGCATGACATCAAGGGGCTTATTAGTGCAAGGGATGTACAAGATGCATGTGATGAAGCCGACATCAATCGTAAGAGTTACGAGGGAATTTATGGAGCCATCAAAGGAGCTCTTCGTACTCAAGGGATTCGAGGGCACTTTCTTCCTCCTTCCTACAAAGTATCATTATAAAAGAAGGCAAGCAATGCAGATGTTAAATCAATCCCTGGTGAGTATATTCATGTAGAAGGAACAATGGTTTTAGATCCTAAGTCCAAGGATAGGCTTGAAGTATAGTACAACACATACAACAACCTCTTTGTGAACCTAAAGAGCCTTCAACGACATATGATCCGATTCTATAGGGTTTCACATCAAGGTTGGGTTTGACCATTTATCATTTAACTTGCAAATTTACCTTATCAATGAATGAATTACATGTGTTGTTTGGCTTGGTTTATGTGATATGTAGAATCGAAGGGAGTCCTATCACTTATACTGAAGGGAGTCCTATCACTTATACTGAAGTTGGATGAGGCTCAACTAGTAAAAGGGAAAAGATTGGAGCGAATGAGAGTCACATATATGAATGAAGCAATGGCATATGCAAAGGACAAGGATAAAATCCCTTCTTTCAGTGTTCAATCTGAGAAGGATAATTGGTGGCTTGGAGCCTTTGAGGTTCCAAAGGAGAACACTGAGGTGTTGAATTGGATGGATTGGCATCTAGGTGGTGATTTGAAGACCATAAAATGCATGTGTAATTGTGACAATAGTGCACAATGCCTTCATCCGTGTCCATTGTGCATGAAGCGGTCAATTCTCAAGCCAAAGGGTGAGGATGAACTCTGATGGGTGGAGGGGAACTTGTATTCCGATTTAGATGCAACACCCAATAGGGACACAAAGGATCCAAATTGGGCACCAATTATTCCTTTCCCAATGAAAAGTATATACTTTTGCACATTACATGCCATGATGAGGATTTTTGATAGGTTGCTTAAGCTTCACATTGACTATGCATTCACTATAGTGCTAGCCTCATGCTCAGGCCAAGCAATAAAGCAAGTGGAGGATCTCCTCAACTCTCTAGGAGTGCATGGCAGGAATGTAGAGATTGTGAAAGATCTTAAGAAGTCTGGGGAACATCATATTGTTGCTCAACAAGTGTCAATGAGTGGTGCAAAGGTGAGGCGATTCTTGCATCCTATGAACGATCAAGAGAGGAGCCTGCGATGGGAGCGTGCACCACAGATCTTGACAACGATCCAACTCTACAAAACAAGCGAAAGAAGGTGTGGGCTTACTTTGACAAGGTTGTGACAACTATGTTAAAGAGCACAACAACTCAAGAAGAACAAAGTGTATTCAAAATAGATGTGACAGAATTCATCAAGCTTGTTAGTGAGAGTTGGGGAGATACCTCCATTACATATTACATGGTACCTCCATGTAATATGTAATGGAGATACCTCCATTACATATTACATGGTAAGATATTCTCATCTTAATTATCGCCGTTCATTAATTACCATTGCAATTCCTTACTAAAATTTCATAAACATTTGTCTTCATCATTTCTTACTTAGATATTTTTTCAAAGCACATTGTATATGCACATGGACCGTATTTTCTATAAAAATACGGATCCTTGGATATGTTCAGTACCCCAGGCATGGAAAAATCACATTACGTAGCCAAAGGAGTGTACTTTAAGAATACTCAACATGGTGGAGGGAAGACACATAGCAATTATCTTGTGGAGATGTTTAATTGGTTCTATTGCAACAACAATCTTGCAAGAAATGTTACTAGGGAAAAGACTCAAATTATCTTGTGGAGATGTTTAATTGGTTCTATTGCAACAACAATCTTGCAAGAAATGTTACTAGGGAAAAGACTCAAATGTCAACAATTGCTAAAGGTGTATGACTCAAAAGGAAGGAGGCAAACATAGAGAAGTGAAATGGAAGTTTAAGAGCAGGCCATGTCACATGGCGTGCCACAGTGGCAAGACATGGCAGACGTTGGGTTAAACGTGTCTAATTTGGTGGTTTTGTAAATTTTGGCCGGCTTTAGACTATTTGAACACATTATAAATGACTTTATATAAAGGTGTAATAGTTTCATTCATTCTCATTTCTATATTTTGACTTCACTTTTTGCCATGGCTTGCACGAAAAACACTGCACGTAAGCATCCACCATCACCTCATTGTCCTCCACCGTCACCTCCACCTCCCTCTCCCCCTCATTTGGACACAACTGACCCGACCACCACCACTGACCCTGATCGAAAGACAGGGAGTGATGCTGACCCTGATGGAGTGCCGTGGGGGGCTGATATTCCTATCCCCCCAATACGTTCCACAACTAGGGGGAAGAGCTTGCATCGATGCATGGGTCCGTTGCCAACACAAGAAAAGGTGGCGGCAGCAGCAACAGAAGCAATAGTAGCTGAAGGAGCTTCATTATCCTCTCGACGTAAACGTGTACAAGATTGGAGTGCTCATGCACGTCCTCCTCGACCACCTGCAAAAGAAACCCTCTTCCTCGACCACCCGCAAAAGAAACCCTCTTCCTCGTGTCCCCAGGAGGAAACAACGCAATGGCATGGCAACTCTGAAGGAGATTCGGAGGTTCCAGAAGAGTGTCAACCTCCTCATCCCAAGAGCTCCTTTTGCATGTCTTGTCAAAGAGATACTATACGAGGGGGCCGAGACAAGAGGATGCAAAGCCTTGCCTTGGCTGCAATCCAAGAAGCAATGGAGGCATTTTTGGTCACCATGTTTGAAGATTCTAACCTATGTGCAATCCATGCCAAGCGGGTCACAATCATGTGTAAAGACATGAATCTAGCATGCACCATTCGACGTGATAACCTCTGAATATTTTTCCTTATGATGTACATGATTGGACAATGTAAAACTTCACTTAATATATTCCCTTTTTAGTGCTTCTCAAGTTGTCCATCAAGGCCTTGATTGCATGTGTATCTGTATCAAAAAAAATTAAATGTATTTGATTTGTATATTTCATTTACAAGGATGATTTGTATATTTCACTTGTTAGTATGTATAGTTTGAAGGCTTAAAAAAGCAAAAAAAAACCCCAACCTGAACAGGGTGACTTTTGCCTAGACAGGAAGCTTGTTTGGGCAAAAGTGCCCTGTTTAGATTGGGAGTCTTTTTGCCTTTGTAAACCTTCCTCTCAACCATATGTATTAATATTATTTTATTTTAATATTATTTAGTTGTAAATTGCTTGGTGATATCAAAACTTGCAATGTATGATAACTAGGTGATATCAGGCCCAATGTGAAGGCACCACATCTTTTATAATCTTAATACTACTTTGTAAGGTAGTATAGATCTTTAATTTTAAGTACCTAATTTATAATAAGGTCTATATAAATGCTTATACATGACAATTGAAGGCTAAAAAATGCAAATAGGGCCCTAACCTGAACATGGCGACTTTTGCCCAGACAGTAAGCCTGTTTTGGCAAAAGTTACCTTATTCAAGTTGGGGCTATTTTTTGTATTTGGTGGCCTCTAATTGTCATGTACAAACATTTATATGTATTTATATTCACATATACATAGGCCTTACTATCAATTAAGGACTTACTATCAATTAAAGCTGAGTATTGGCTAAATTAGATAAAACTATACTCATGTAAGAACTACACTCATGTAAGAACTCTCTCTTTCCATGTGTAGTAAGAACTCTCTCATCATGTAAAAGAGTATCTTTTATGATCTTAATATTACTTTATAAGGCACTATATATATTTAATTTTAAGCACCTAGTTTATAGAAAATCTTATATGAATTCTTATACATGACAACTGAAGGCTAAAAAATACAAAAGGAGCCCCAACCTGAACAAGGTGAATTTTTCCTAGACAGCAAGCCTGTCTGGGCAAAAGTCGCCTTGTTCAGGTTGGGGCTATTTTTGTATTTGGTGGCCTCCAATTGTCATGTACAAGAATTTACAAGTAGTCACATTCACATACACATACACATAGGCCTTGCTATCAATTAGAGCTAGAAATCAGACAGAACTACACACTCATTGTGGTCAGAGAGGATGGGGGGGGGGGACATCATGGGAAGTTGGCCCAAATTAATCATTACTGATACCACAAACTAAATATGCATGCAATCTAGTGTTATCCACAATGGCTCTCACTCTCTCTCTCTCTCTCTCTCTCTCTCTCTCTCTCTCTCTCTCTCTCTCTCTCTCTCTCTCTCTCATATCATGAAAACTTACATTATTCAAACTTTATGTAGACATTATGTATAAAAAAACCCACTTGTATTAATAAAAAGGATTTACATTGATTGTCGAACACAGTATCTAGGATAAATTTTCAAGCTAACTCATAATGTTCTTGAGATGCCTAGCTACAGTCTTGTGCCTCTTCTTGCTAAGTGGAAGGGTCCCTGACAATATGGCATTGATGAAACAATCTGGGTCCTTCTCACTAATACTCTCCACAAATGTAGTGTGTGCGAGCACTTTAGAAGCGTAACCCCCTTGGAAGGCAGCGTACGTTGCAGCCTTATTGAGATGAGCACTATCTTGTCAGTGTTTCTTGGAATCGTTGACAAGCATAGGACCTTGCTAAGTACTTTGAGGGCTAACATGTAGAAGCTTGCCATGGGGCTGAATGCATTGTGCACCACAACAAGGTGTTGAGGTGCAATATGACCCATGTAATGGGCCAACGCAGTATCTCTTCCAAAACCCTCACATGTGCCACCTTTACGCTGAGTCCAAGCATCTACAGAGACTATATGCTGCACACAAGAAAGAGGATTAGTGGAATTCTAGTATCATTATCAATTATATTTATTAGATTCATACATAATTTATGTTACCGTGTGTTTGAAATCAGAGCTAACCACCTCTGTGAGATCCCACTTCCCCCTCTGCGCACCGGATTCCCGGATGGTAGCAGCGAAAGTAGCTTCCTCTTGCGTGGGGTAGGGTTTCCCACTCGGGGACTCACCCTCGAACACGAGACTCTAAGCTGGTGGTCATTCCAAAAACTGAAACCGGGAAAATTTCCCATGCTTGAAAAACGGGGACAATTCCACCATTTTGAATTTCTTAACAAATTTTTCTAACGAGGTCAAGACTAAACTAACCTTCATCTGAATAAACGAGATAGAAGGGAAACTATAACAAACTTAACTTGAAGGAATCAATGCTTTTTTCCTAATTGAATTAGGCACAGCTGTTGATCTATTCATTTGAGAAGTCTTCAGGTTATTATTTAATTATTCGAGTTCTAAGCGTAATCTTATTAATCAATTTTATTATTAAAACTCTACTAATTCTAGCCTAACCCCATCCGGTCCATGGGTTAACCACTGGAATAGTAGAACCAGACAAGTACTCACCCACCCATAATTGAAAGCCTTTCTTAACTTTTGCTTTAGAATACAGATACTCACACACTCCTCTTTAAACTTTAATCTATAAAACAATCCATTGACAAACAATCCATTGACAAACAATTATTGGGTACAGATGTCAGAACTCAAAATTTCCATTCAATCCTTGTTGGGTACAGATGTCAGAACTCAAAATTTCCATTCAATCCTTGTTTCTCACAAAACAGTATCACTCTGGACTCTCCGTTGAGAACAGCAAGTCAACAACGAGATCCAATAACAGATTACAATAAGTTTCTCATCATCATACATATATATCTTCCACGACATACGCATGGGTGTCCTCGGCACCGCGAGCCCGTGCATCGCCTGGTCAGAACCCTCCAGGATCCTCCTTAGGTGTCCTGGCACTTCACTAAGGGACCGCTTCATTGGCCCTCTTCCATCGTACCGGAAAAGCACACCATTTTACAGCATACCTAGGCTGGTCAAGACTTGGGCAGGTTTTTGTTGCGTGAGCCATCCTTTGAACACTCCTTGCAACCGAACTTCCCTTAGAACACACATATACCAAATGCTCCCTCCAGCATTCTGGCGTAAGACAGTCCTTTAAGAAAACAGGTTTTCTATGCAAGTTTTCAGTTTTGATTTTCTTTTGAATACAATGAGTATATCTTAATTCCGTATCCCAAGACTTCTAGATCACAGGTCTGGATTCCCAAGCAGAATTCCTCGAATTCTGAATTCTTGATCTTCAGATCAAAAAAAATCAAAGGTCTCAACTTAGTTTCAGATTCGGTGGGTGATTTGAGTGTAGATTACTGAACTGGTCATATCGTCTATTCTTGAAACTGACGAAGGAGTTATGTCTTGGTCATAGTCTGATTCAGGATTTGAGTCTGGAAAGGTTCTCCCTGATCTATCTTTCTCGAGGGTAATAATTCAATTACTACTTTACTGAATTCAAAACTAAACACGAATTCCTATGAGGAATAAATTAGTCATTTATCTAAAATTCCGACTTTGATAGTTTTTTTGAATTTTCTCATTACCATCCTAGAGAATACGAAACAGTAAAATTTTCTTTCACACAGAGTATTTGCTTAATTCACTTACCCATATTCATGGGATTTAAACAAGGATTAAAGAGAACTCTTATTTTGATATAAAAATTCTGTATGCATCTATTTATGCATAAAAATCCACTTTTATGCATAAAAATCCATTTTGATGAAAGTAACACTTTTATAATAAAAAAATTCTTTTATGCATCCTTTTATGCATAAAAATCAATAATGATGAAAGTAACACTTTTATAATTAAAAAAATTCTTTTATGCATCTATTTATGCATAAAAATCCATTTTGATGAAAGTAACACTTTTATAATAAAAATTATTCTTTTATGCATCTATTTATGCATAAAAATCAATAATGATGAAATTTTTAGAAAATTTCCTTTGTATGGCTGACCATTTTTTAATTTTTCTAAACTTAATCTACTTAGGAATTATCCCCAATTGGTTTAAAGCATTCTAAACTAATCAATTTTCGCTTGTAAGAGAGAAACAATATGAAAAGTTTAATTCCAACAATTAGATCACTTAACTAGGATAAAGAAGGACTGATTTTAAGAATGAGAGAGGGGGAAAGCCTTTCCAAGAAGGCATAACATCTGTTTATCATTTTAAGATAACAAACAACTTAGAAAACCATTAAAAGAATAAGAAAAAGTAAGATTTCTTACTTACATGAAATTCTGGGAGCTTTCCTTTGGCTTGATGGTTTGAAGGATCTACTCTTGTTTGTAACACATGTGGCCACCAAATCTTTAGAAGAGGGCATGGTAAAAAACTAGTGAATTATTAAGAAATTCATAGTTCTTGGCTCTCTTGGGAGGAGTAGAGTAACAGTGCATAAAACACTATTAAGCTTCAACAAAGGGGGAGGCTTCTATTTAAAGGAAAAAGTGAGCTTCTAACCAAGCAAACTGATTCTAGAATTTTCCAGATCAGTTTGGTCAATTTTTGACCATTTTTAGGTCAGTTTAGCTTACTTTTTGGAACTAGACTTCTATCTATCCTGGGTAGCTTTTATGTCTTTGCGAATTGACTGCATCTGCTGCTCCATGTCATCAAGCATCTGTCTGGACATCTCGACCCTAATCAATGGGTCAGACCAAGTTAATGGAGTTAAGCAATCTTGTCCATACAAAGCTTTGAAAGGGGTCATCCCATAACTTCTGTGATAAGAAGCATTGTAGGCGAACTCGACTAGGTGCAGATAGCTTAGCCACTTCTTGGGTTCCCTGCCCAACAGCATGATCGAAGTATATCTTCGATTACTTGGTTTACCCTTTCTGTTTGACCATCGATCTTAGGGTGGTAAGCTGTGCTGAGATCCAAGAAAGTTCCTACTGCTTCAAAAAATGTAGTCCAGAATCTTGATGTGAATTTGGGATCTCGATCACTTACTATTCTTCTGGGTAGGCCATGCAATCTGAAGATTTCCTTGAGGGACACTCTAGCCACATCCGCTGTAGTGTAGGTTTCTTTTACTGGAATCAGATGGGCAACTTTGATTACAGGGGAAGATGCTGGACATCTTGAGAGGTTGGGGAGGAATCTTACAACCTCAGGCTTGCAAATGTCAATGGAATACTTGTGTTCCTCCAATGACACTAATGTAGCGTCCTCAGACTCTCTAGTCGGCGGCAATCGTTCATGAGATTTTTTAAACTCCTCCTCAGTCACAAGGCTTTAATCAGCCTCTGCAATTGCTAATTTCAGAATCATCACCGACTCATGCACACCACCTTGCACTGGAACAAGCCCTTGTTGCAAAGCCTCTGAGCCCTTGTTTGTCGATGGGAAATTCATCATTCACAGAGGTAACAAGGAAAGGCACTCGACTTGGTTGAGCTTGTAGACCTTTTCTAGGTTATGTAAAAAGAGGAATTCCTCCCCTTCACTCACCACAAAGCTGAGCTTACTAAGCTCAAGCTCCAGCATCTCATGTGTAGCCTCCTTTTCCTTGCCCACATCTGGTACATCTAGGGTACCCTCTATAGGACCCTCCCTCACCTCTTCTTCACCCTCTGTTGTGGCTGAGGCACTTGTCTCTCCAGAGTATGGCACCAATGCCTTTGACGAGGATGCTTCACCAGATTGAGGTGCCTCAATTTGGAGGAGGAGATCTTTGGCCATAATGGCCTCAACAAGATGGTTGAGGACCTCAGGTTTAGGATCCTCCTCCTTACCTTGTACCATGCCTCCAATTGAGACATCCTCCACCTCTACCTCTACCTCTACCTCTTCATCAAAGTCTTGCTCACCACAAAGGTATATGATGGTGGAAACCCAAGAGAGGAAATCAAGGCCAATCTCCCCCCTCTAAAGTGCAAGCATCTCCTCCTTGGTGATCTGCTTGTAGTGACCACCCATCAAGGAGCAAAATATCTTGGAATTTTTGCAACCTTCTGAGGGCATTCGTGTCATTCTTGTTGATATATCATAGGAGATTGCATGGCACCCAATCACTGTCCTCCTATGGTAGCTTGACAGTCCAGGGCCTCAAGTACTCCTCCATGTAGTCAAGAATACCTATGTAGTCCTCTTCTGCCAAGAGGATGGTCATTCCAAAGTCAATCTCAAAAGAGTTATTCTCATTAATTTTGATTTTATGCATAGAAAGATGCGTAAAAAATTTATTTTTATTTCAAAAGAGTTATTCTCATTAAAATTGAATTTATGCATAGAAAGATGCATAAAAGATTTATTTTTATTTCGAAAGTGTTATTCTCCTTATTAAAATTGAATTTATGCATAAATAGATGCATAAACGGATTTTTATAAAAGTGTTATTCCCACTGAAGTTGTTCTTATGCATAAATAGATGCGTAAAGAATCTTTATATCAAAAATAAGAATTCTCTTACATTCTATAAATAGATGTGATAAGATGTGATATGAATCAGATAGATGAGAATGAATAGAGGAAGGATGTGATGAGAATAGAAGTGATGAGAATGAGAGGTAAATAGATGTGATGAGATGGGATGCGAATCAGATAGATGGGAAAGAATGGATGGATGGATGTGATGAGAATAGAAGTGATGAGAATGAAAGGTAAATAGATGTGATGATATGTGATGCGCGAATCAGATAGATGGGAATGAATGGATGGATGGATGCGATGAGAATAGGAGTGACGAGAATGTGAGGTGAATAGATTTGATGAGATGTAATGTGAATCAGATAGATGGGAAAGAATGGATGGATGGATGTGATGAGAATAGAAGTGATGAGAATGAAAGGTAAATAGATATGATGATATGTGATGCGAATCAGATAAATGTGAATGAATAGATGAGATGTGATGTCATGTGAATCAGGATGTAAATGAATTTTATAGGATGTGAATGAATGTGATAACATGTGAATCGGCATGTGAATGAACGATAAGGGACGTGAATGAATGTGTTAGCATAGGCCTGAAAGTTTAAACAGCACTAAGTATGGTCAAATGGAGCAGCATCTCACTTCAAGGCAGCATGCCCTTTTGTGAAGTGATGAGATGTATGGGTAGATGCAAGTAGATGTGATCTGATGAGGATACTGCTTGAGTATTTTTATAGTATTTTTATTCCATCAAAAATAGATTACATGGCTATTTTAGCCCAAGCTTGCTTTCATATTGGGTGCGTAAGTGGTGTGTCTATTTTGTATTTTGCATGAGTGTCAGAGCTAGGGGGTCTGGGAACTCTTTTCCCTGATACCCGAGACAAAACACAACCAAATTTTTATAAAAAGGGATCCCACCAATACAGTGGTTGGCTAACCCATGGGCCCGGTTGGGGTTAGCGATTGGGGTTAGGCTGGATCGGTTGGCTAACCCATGGGCTAGTTGGGGTTAGGCTGGATCGGTTGGCTAACCCATGGGCTAGTTGGGGTTAGGTTGGATCGGTGGATTCTTACAATAAAATTCAGTTATGTTCAAGTTACAATAGTCGAAGTAAGTCCTAGGGAGATTCTTGTTCTATGGGAAAGAATCAACGGCTATGCCTTGCTTCAGGGGGGAAAAGCGATGATCTCTATGAACCAAGTGCAAGTCCCTTCCTTGATCTCGCCATGTGACCTATGAGGTCGGTCGGAATATAAAGCATAGTTAAGGCCTTGACCCGTTAGATAAAGTTTTCGTTAGAAGATTTTCCTGGTGGAATCACGCGTACTTTTTGGGCGAGGAAAGTTTTTCCAGTCTCGATTTCAGAAGAACCGCCGGACTAGTCCCTTGCTCGGGACCCTGAGTGGGAAGCTCTGCCCCCTGTGGCAAGAGGTTGCTACGTCCGTTGCTAGCGCCCCGGAGAAGGATGCGCAGAGAGAGGGCACGGGTGTCACAGTTGGTATTAGAGCTTTGTTGAAAGCTTAAGAATAAAAGATCAAATTTGACAGAAAATTATAATAAGATCTTAGAAAGGTGCATTCTCTTGTTGTATTTTCATTCAAATTAAGCTTCATTGATGAAGACTTTTATAGATGGATGCCTTGTATTTATCTAGTATCCCCGATCTTACCCAAAATCAAGATATGACTGCTTTTGCTTTTCAGCATATCCTCTCCTTCCGAAGAACGAGCAGGGCGAGTCTTGCTAATCATTTTGACGAGTTATATTTTTCAAACCCAGCTGAGAGACGACAGCATAAGTGGTTCGCAGGGTAATATATCCACACCTCTTGCAACAACCAGCGGCGCTAGATGATGCTGAGGCAGAACGTCTCTTTAGCCATGGTCTTGAACGTCTCTTTAGCCATGGTCTTGTTTTGAGGCTAAGGGTGGTTCGTGGTGTTATACTTTATCACCCCACACCTCGAGACTTTAGGATTACTTATCATCTTTTCAAGCTTCTCAGCCATTTTATCCCGAGGAGTAAGATTGTAGCACCAATAGCGGTAAGGGAACAATTGCATCATGGCATGTCCATAGTGCAGTATCGTCGTTTCATGCATATGCAATTAAGGCATTGACTTTTTGGAGCCATGATGCTCTATGTATATATAACAACCTTATGTAAATAAAGAATGTTTGCGAAAATTTCTAGTTGTCTAAATGATTGTGAGCACCAGATATTGAGTTTAAAGGAATAAGTTATGTTCTCTCAGACGTATGTCGTAGATCTCTAATAAGAACGATTACCTTGTTTGAAGTAATTATTTCTGAACTTCTTAAGTCTTAGGATCTCGAGACAAAGTCAAATAGAAATTTAACGATGTATCGTTTTGGCAAAATCATGAGACGTGCGAATCGTGGTAGACAGCTAGATCCTCTCTCATGAATGAGGATGAGTTTAACCCTGATGTTCGCAAAGCTCTTCACAGGTCTCAACCAGGTCCCTTTAAGGGTGAAGGGGAACATTTAGGCGAGGATGTGGAAAAGTGGATCGAAGCCATGGAAGAATACTTCAATGTCACTGGATATACAATGAAAAAAGTAAGTGGCTCTTGCCAGGCTAAAGATCGTAGAAACAGCCAAAGTATCATGGAGAAACCATTGTGAGACAAACCATTTGGATCGGAACACCCAGACGTGGAATGATCTGAAAGCTTACCTCAGGAAGAGATTATGTCCTCTCGGTTTCTTGGAACAAAGATGAATGAGTTCCTAGAGCTAACCTAGGGAAGCCGAACCACCGGAGGAATATCACCAGGCATTCGCTCTCCTCCTCAAATACTTGCCACACTGCTGGATGAAGAACAGCTGATGGGGCCAGGTTCATTCAAGGAATAAATGAACCTTTGGATACCCTGGTAAAGAATGCCAAGCCAGTTTCCATGGTCGAAGTAGTGCGGATGGCGAAGGATTTCGCCAAGGCCTTTGTTGTCAAGGTCCCGCCAAAGCCAGCACCCTCATCCTTCAAAAGGTTCCAAACCCCAAGAAGTACTTCCAACCTTCCGCCTCCTAAGAGACACCAAGGTCCTAATCTCAGAACCAGGAGACGAGAAGTTTCAGAATGGAAGGAAGGCCTTTTCCTTGGAGCACTTTTTCTAGAACTCTAGCTCTTTCTAGGATGCAGAAGGAAGAGCTTCGGAGTGAAAACCAATGTTTTGGTTGTCAAGGTTTTGGGCACCTGCTCAAGGATTTCCCAACTCCTTCTATGTCAATGGGCCAGGGAAGCCAAGTTCCTAGAATGCCGAGACCGACTCCTTCGTATCAATCTAATCAAGGTCCCTCTTGCCAAAATCTAATCAAGGTCCCTCTTGCCCAACTCCTTCTATGTCAATGGGCTAGGGAAGCCAAGTTCCTAGAATGCCGAGACCGACTCCTTCGTATCAATCTAATCAAGGTCCCTCTTGCCAAAATCAGGGCAACCCCAGAAGAATGCGAGCTCAGCCTGTAGCCTCCAATGCAAAGTAGTCTCAGAACCCCGTCCTAGAATTAGGGAAGCCAGAGAGAGTTCCACCTCAGATTGTAGCAGCCAGAGCCACCACAATAGTTGATGTAGTGAAGGAAGAAAGAGGACATATTTATGCCATCATTGAACATCAAGGGCAGAATCGTCAGTTCTCAGTCCTTCAGACACCAGAGAGTACAAGGTTAAGAACTTTAAGATTTTGATTGATTCAAGAAGTACGCATTCTTTTATTTCCCCAGGATGTTTACGTAAGTTAGTCCTAAATCAAAAAACAGGGAAACCTATGCAAGTAGAATTGGCCAGTGGTGGAAAGACTCTTTTCACACACCATGAGATAGACCGTATTCAGTTTAATCTAGATGGGAATGTAACAGACTGCGAGTTCAGATTCTTACCCTTGTTGGGACTCTATGACGGAATCCTTGGAATGGATTGGCTCCATAAGAATCAGGCTGACATTCACTACCACAAGGGAACCATCTCTTTCCTCAACCTTCATGGAAATAAAGTTCAAGGAACTGGAATTTTCGGATCCCCAGTGCTGCAATTAGTCAAAGCTTCTAAATTGCTAAAGGAACTCAGAAAGAGGCAAGTTGTCTATGTCGTTAAAATGAATCCAGTAGATAGAAAATCCTAGGCTAAGGAGCCAGAGTGGTTAAGTAGTGAGTATGCTGATGTGTTCCCATAAGAGCTAACTGAGATGCCTGTGACTCATGAAGTAGATCATGAGATAGAGCTAACCCCCGAAGCTCAGCAAATAGCCCAGCGTGCATACAAAATGCCAATTCCAGAAGCCATAGAACTTAAGGAGAAGTTAAAACAACTGCTACAGCAAGGATTCATAAGACCCAGTGTTTCACCCGAGGGTTCACCCGTTGAGTCTTTCAGAAAAAGAAAGATGGAACGTTAAGACTCTGTATTGATTACAGAGGATTAAATCAGCTAACAATCAAAAATAAATATCATATCCCTAGGATTGATGAACTTTTGGATCGGTTAAGTGGAACCCAAATGTTCACAAAGATAGATCTCAAATCTCGATATTACCAGATCAGAATTAAGGATCAAGATATCCCCAAGACAACCTTTAATACTCGCTATGGGCATTATGAATTTACAGTCATGCCTGTAAGATTCCTCCCCAGCCTCTCAAAATGTCCAACATCTTCCCCCTGTAATCAATTCCCTCTTCAGAAACATAAGAGATCTCGTCTCTGTCTGTTTTGACATAGAGAGAGAAAATATTCTAGAGAGAGAATATTCAGATTATGAATATTTTTGGATAGAAAAATAACTCATCTTATTAAAATAAGTTCCCCTAAAACAGAAATTCAAAAAGAACTTTCCAATGTGCAATTAGAATTAATTGGAAATGGGTATGAAGGACCTTAGCCTAAGGGTCTAGATTTTGAGAAATTTTTGGATTATGGTCAAATTAAGGTTCCTATTGACCAATAAGATCAATCCATGTGTGGGGAGGAGATAAATCCAATTTTGTAAAAGATGATACCCAAAAATGAGTAAATGCTCACATAAGATGAAGAGTTGACTATGTACAAGGTTTATTAGTAAGAAACTATGAGTAATATCAAAAATATGAGATATTTTGGGTATCCAAAAATGAGTAAATGCTCACATAAGATGAAGAGTTGAAAATGTACAAGGTTTATTAGTAAAAAACTATGAGCAATATAAAAAATATGAGATATTTTGGGTATCCAAAAATGAGTAAATACTCACATAAGATGAAGAGTTGAAAATGTACAAGGTTTATTACTAAAAAACTATGAGCAATATTAAAAATATGAGATATTTTGGGTATAATGATTCCATTTTGACACATATGTAAGGAAGGGGAGTCCATTAAAGGAGGTGCATATTTCACATGCTTGAATGAGTTTTAAACTCATAAAAATTGAGATATTTCATCTCTCCTCTCTCCTAATTCAAGTCTAGTTGCAAAAAGTTAGCTCAATTGACCTAAAAATGATCAAAAAATTTGACCAAACTGAGTTGAAAAATTCTAGAATCAGTTTGTTTGGTTAGGAGCTCACTTTTTCCTATAAATAGAAGCCTTCTCCTTTGTTGAAACTTAACAATGTCTAATGCATTGTTACTCTACTCCACCCAAGCCAAGAACTATGAATTTGTTAATAATTCATTAGTTTTTGACATTTCCCTCTTCCAAAGATTGGTTGGCCACTCTTGTTCAAACAAGAGTTGAACCCTCAAACCATCAAGCCAAAGGAAAGCTATCAAAGTCATTAGTAAGTTGGTGATTCTTCTTTCTTTCAATTATTTTATGGATTTTTATGGTTTTTATACTTTATGTCTTCTCTATAATGTTAGGCCTCATTACAAAAGGCATTCCCCTCTCTTCTCTAACAAAACCAACCATTCTCTATCCTAGGTGAATGGTTAAGTGATTAATTTTAAATTTTTATAATGTTTATCTCAATTAAGTGGAAAAAAATGTTAACTCTAGGATAATTTCAATATGGGTGTACTTTTAATTAGTTTTAAAGACGTAGATGGTCAGCCATACAAAGGAGGTTATGGCGAAATTTTTAGAAATTAGTAAAAGAAAATTTATTTTTTTTATTATAAAAGAGTTACTTTTAGCATAATTGAATTTCATGCATAGAGGTATGCATAAAAGATGAATATTTTATTATAAAAGAGTTACTTTTAGCATAATTGAATTTCATGCATAGAGGTATGCATAAAAGATGAATATTTTATTATAAAAGAGTTACTTTTAGCATAATTGAATTTCATGCATAGAGGTATGCATAAAAGATGAATATTTTATTATAAAAGTGTTACTTTTAGCATAATTGAATAATATGCATAGAGGTATGCATAAAAGATGAATATTTTATTATAAAAGTGTTACTTTTAGCATAATTGAGTAATATGCATAGAGGTATGCATAAAAGATGAATATTTTATTATAAAAGAGTTACTTTTAGCATAATTGAATTTCATGCATAGAGGTATGCATAAAAATGAATATTTTATTATAAAAGTGTTACTTTTAGCATAATTGAATTTCATGCATAGAGGTATGCATAAAAGATGAATATTTTATTATAAAAGTGTTACTTTTAGCATAATGGAATTTCATGCATAGAGGTATGCATAAAAGATGAATATTTTATTATAAAAGTGTTACTTTTAGCATAATTGAATTTCATGCATAGAGGTATGCATAAAAGATGAATATTTTATTATAAAAGTGTTACTTTTAGCATAATTGAATTTCATGCATAGAGGTATGATTTATGCATAAAGGATGATTATTTTATTGTAAAAGTGTTACTTTTAGCATAATTGAATTTCATGCATAGAGGTATGCATAAAAGATATGGGAAGTGATAAGATGTGATAAGATGCATATGAGATGAGTTAGGATGTGATAAGATGAGTTAAGAAGTGATAGGATGTGTATGGGATGAGGTAAGAAGAAGTGTATGTGATGGGATAAGATGTATATGGGTTGTAATAGGGTGAGAATATGGATGTGAATGTGGATGGGTATGTATGGATGTATGCATGTAGATATGGATGTGAATGTGGATGTGGATGTGGATGTGGATGTGGATGTGGATGTATGGATGTGAATGTGGATGTGTATGTATGGATGTATGTATGTAGATGTGGATGTGGATGTATGGATGTGAATGTGGATGTGGATGTGGATGTGGATGTGGATGTATGGATGTGAATGTGGATGTGTATGTATGGATGTATGCATGTAGATGTGGATGTATGAATGTGGATGTGGATGTATGGATGTGAATGTGGATGTGTATGTATGGATGTATACATGTAGATGTGGATGTATGAATGTGGATGTGGATGTATGGATGTGAATGTGCATGTAGATGTGGATATAGGAAAGAGGATGTATGAATGTGCATGTAGATGTGGATGTATGAAAATGGATGAGTATGTATGGATGTATGCATGTAGATGTGGATGTATGAATGTGGATGTGGATGTATGGATGTGGATGTATGGATGTGAATGTGGATGTGGATGTGGATGTGGATGTATGGATGTGGATGTATGGATGTATGAATGTGGATGTGGATGTATGCATGTGGATGTGGATGTATGAATGTGGATGTGGATGTATGGATGTGAATGTGGATGTGGATGTAGGTGTATGGATGTGATTTTGTGACTATTTTATGGATTAAGTGACGGAGTTCGATATAGAAACTGTATTTTATGACTGTTTGTAAATGACTGTTTTATGTCAAGAATGCTAGGAAAGCATTTTGACCGTCTTATGGATTAAGGTCATGGAGATCTAACTGATAAAGTTGCAACTGCTGACGAAGAGTCAATGGAGGATGTCTCGTGTAGCAAGGTCGACCGAGGTCTTGACCAGCCTCGGTTCGATTTAAATGGTGAGCTTCCGGTGTACGGTGGATGAGGGACCAAGGAAGCGGCCTATGAGTGAAGCACTAGGTCACCTGTGAAGGATCCTAGAGGGTGCTGACCATACGGTGCTCGGGCTCTGGGTCGCCGAAGATACCCACATGTGCGTCGTGGAAGATATTGGAATAAAGAATAAGAATTGTTTTCTGAAACCGGGCATGGATCTGGTTGATTGACCTTGCTGGTCCTCAAAACGGATGAGTCCATGGCTCTTTTAAATGGATCTGTGGGTTGATCTTGCTGATCTTCCACGGAGATTCCATTCTGTTATATGAATATATTGCCGGTTACTACTATGAGCTAGGAACTATGGAAAAGGCCCCTGAGTGAACAGGTGGTGAGCTAGGAACTATGGAAAAGGCCCCTGAGTGAACAGCTGGTGAGCGTTCTGGTTGCCAATGATGCCATAAGTATACTGATGAATGAATGACTGGAAATAAGGATTCAACCAGAGACTTTGAGGATTGTCATCAGTGACATAATGGTTTCATTAAAGGATTGTTTTAAAGTTAGCTGATGCTAAGAAAAAGGCAATTTCATATTGGGTGTGTAAGTGGTGTGGCTAGTTTTATGTTTGCATGAACTTCCAGCTAGGGAGCCTTGGAACTCTTTTCCTTGGTACCGGGACAAAACCTAACCAAATTCCTAATTGGATCCCATCACTACAGTGGTTGGGCGGTTGGCTAACCCATGGGACTGGATGGGGTTAGGCTGGACTGATGGATCTGTAAATCAAGACTCAATTTTTGTTATTACGATAGATAAAGTAAATCCCTGATAGTAATTGTTCTATGAATAGGAATCAACGGCTGTGCCTCTTGATGGGGAAAAAAGCATTGATCCCAATGATTCAAGTGGAAGTTTCATCCTTGATCCGACCGAGTATCTTTATAGGTGCAGTCGGATCAACGTGATCAGTAATGGTCTTGACTATGTTAGAGTAAAAAGTAATCCTGGTGGAATCGCCCGTGCTTTCTGGGTAAGGGAAGTTTTTTCGGTTTCGGTTTTGGAAAAAACAACAAATTAGACTCTTGTCCAGATATCCGTTGGACGAGGCCCCGAGTGTGGGACTCTGCCCCGTGCAAAAAGTGCCACTTTCGCTGCTAGTACCCCGAATCCGTTGCGCGGGGGGGACAGGGATCTCACAGTTGGTATCAGAGCAAATTGGCAAATAAAGAGCCAAATATGTCAAAAATTTATCAAGAAGCACAAAAAGGTTGTAATTGTGTGATATAATTCATACAAATTGATATTCAATCTGAAAATTCATAAATTAGTAATTGGGTCTTCAAATGGAAGTACCGCAATTATATAGAACCCTGACTTGCTTGAGGCCTAGACATGATGGTATTTACCTTATAGTTCCAGGTATCATGACTACCCGTATATACCGAGGGTATAACTACAGCTCTTTACCAGCAATATATTCGAGTAAATCTAAGACTTGAAATTATAAGCATTAATGCTATCCAGTTCATGAATTCGAATGTGGTTGATATGATTTTTAATTCTGTTTGAGAACTGATGAATTGATTTGGATTCTGATTGAAAATGATGATCCCTGAAAATTGGTTGAAATGTAATAAGCTGAGCGAAACCACAATGAGGATGAATGGGACGAGTCCCTGTGATGATATTCATAACTGGAATGATGATAATGATTTCAGAAAATCACTATGAGATTAGTGGATTGTGCTGTCAAATTGCTACTGTTAACACTTGAACACCATATTGGGGAATATGGGAATTTCCCACAAGTTTGGGACACGTGGTCAAAAGTTTAGATTAACCATAACTTGAACACCACTAATCCAAAATGAGCGCTTTCTTTAGATTCCATTTTTCAAGCGCTTTCCAACGATAGGTCATATGATAGGGTTTTGAGAAACTTACAAACATGTTATCCATGTCCCCTTTTTTAAGTATTCAAAAATGGAAATTGGGAAATTCCCAAATTCACTAATATGGTGTTCTTGACACGGTAGATCAAGTTAAGGGATGACAAATTGAGAACTTACTTGACTGAAATTTCCGTGGAGGAATGTTCAGAAAGAAATTTTTCGGTCTAATGGACCATTATCATGTTAAAGATATGAATGATATGATCTGAATGAATTATAATTTAATGATGAGTTCTATATAAGGGATATTTATCCCAGTATTCTGTTGGGTTGACCAGAATATAAGGAACCCCAGAATAAATTGGATCTTATGAAAAAGAGTTGTCCTCTACCTTGCGAGATGAGGACATCTCGCACTTTTTTAAGTGGGGTAGAATGTAAGATTCTCCCCCAACCTTCGAGGTATACAGGAGTAAGTACCTCCCTTTCTGATCTTATAATTATTCCCTCTCTAAAATAAAAGAAAGATTCTGTTTAGAAAAAGGGAAGACCCTTTCCCGAGAATACTTCTCAGGAGTCCCACCTGTTTTAAGGATTCAGAACGATGAGTTCAGAAGTGAGAATCGGTGTTTTGGATACCAAGGTTTTGATCTTCATTCGAGTACGGCCCAAAAGAAGTTCTTTATCTCTTGGGAAGTATAAGAAGTTATCCCCAGATATTGTGGGCCTCATCTCAATTCAAAGAAAGTAGGTGACTTAGCCTATGAGCTTTGTTTACATCCTCATCTCAAAGTTCATAATGTATTTCATGTAAACCTTCTATAGAATTATGTGCCAAACCCGAATCATGGAAAGACGGTAAAACTTCAGTGGCAAGATACCCCGTTGGCTTCTAGGTTACGCTAGTTCCTTCTTTTATACAAGTCGTAACTCTTACTTGTCACTCGCAGTAATCTTACTTCCATCGATTCCCTTTCTTCCTTAATCTCTCTTATGGCTTGGCAGCAAGACTTAGTTTTATCCATGATGATTTCTCACCTTCAAGACGCAAGCGAGTCTATGAAGAAGGATTTTATAGAACTGTATGAGCGCTCACTTTTCCCTCACTTGGGAACTTCTGTAGCTCAGTCCAAATGGTGGACCTGTCGAGACATAACCAAGGTAACACCGTGGGGTCAGCAGCACTTTCGTAACAATGTCCACTTGGCTATGGTTATTGAAGCTTTGGGTTTGGGTCCCTAATACTATTGCGTGATGAGTTCAAGGCATGGTGGATTTTCTGAGCGGGTCTTCTTACTTGCGTGTTTTCTTCCTCACCAAAAGATATGCCTTTATCCCAATTTCGGCTTATCTCTTAGAGGTCCTTTTTTTAGGTCACCTCATACCAATGAGATAGGTACTGCAATAACCGACCGAATTATTCCTAGAAATGAGTTACCTTATACGTGTGCTGCTTGTTTGTGAGTGCTACTTTTGTGACCATATGATGGACGGGCTTATGGAATTGTAAAAAGTTCTTCTATCTTGCTGGATATGTTCCAAGAGTGAATAAAGTTGAAATCTTTGTTCTTGTCTTGAGTCTTGCTCTCTTTGAGACTTTTCTTGGTGGTTAATCTTAATTAAATTTTCTCTTAGTCTCATATTCGTGCATCTTGCGAAATTACCCCAGTTTGCGAGATGAGGACATCTCGTATTTTTTGAGTGGGAGAGAATGTAAGATTCCTCCCCAGCCTCTCAAAATGTACAACATCTTCCCCCTGTAATCAATTCTCTCTTCAGAAACATAAGAGATCTCGTCTCTGTCTGTTTTGACATAGAGAGAGAAAATATTCTAGAGAGAGAATATTCAGATTATGAATATTTTTGGATAGAAAAATAACTCATCTTATTAAAATAAGTTTCCTTGAAACAAAAATTCAAAAAGAACTTTCCAATGTGCAATTGGAATTAATTGGAAATGGTTATGAAGGACCTTAGCCTAAGGGTCTAGATTTTCAGAAATTTTTGGATTATGGTCCAATTAAGGTTCCTATGGACCAATAAGATCAATCCATGTGTGGGGAGGAGATAAATCCAATTTTGTAAAAGATGATACCCAAAAATGAGTAAATGCTCACATAAGATGAAGAGTTGACTATGTGTTTATTAGTAAGAAACTACGAGTAATATCAAAAATATGAGATATTTTGGGTATCCAAAAATGAGTAAATGCTCACATAAGATGAAGAGTTGAAAATGTACAAGGTTTATTAGTAAAAAACTATGAGCAATATCAAAAATATGAGATATTTTGGGTATCAAAAAATGAGTAAATACTCACATAAGATGAAGAGGTGAAAATGTACAAGGTTTATTACTAAAAAACTATGAGCAATATTAAAAATATGAGATATTTTGGGTATAATGATTCCATTTTGACACATATGTAAGGAAGGGGAGTCCATTAAAGGAGGTGCATATTTCACATGCTTGAATGAGTTTTAAACTCATAAAAATTGAGATATTTCATCTCTCCTCTCTCCTAATTCAAGTCTAGTTGTAAAAAGTTAGCTTAATTGACCTAAAAATGGTCAAAAATTGACCAAACTGAGTTGAAAAATTCTAGAATCAGTTTGTTTGGTTAGGAGCTCACTTTTTCCTATAAATAGAGGCCTTCCCCTTTGTTGAAACTTAACAATGTCTAATGCATTGTTACTCTACTCCACCCAAGCCAAGAACTATGAATTTGTTAATAATTCATTAGTTTTTGACATTTCCCTCTTCCAAAGATTGGTTGGCCACTCTTGTTCAAACAAGAGTTGAACCCTCAAACCATCAAGCCAAAGGAAAGCTATCAAAGTCATTAGTAAGTTGGTGATTCTTCTTTCTTTCAATTATTTTATAGATTTTTATGGTTTTAAATGGTTTTTATACTTTATGTCTTCTCTATAATGTTAGGCCTCATTACAAAAGGCATTCCCCTCTCTTCTCTAACAAAACCAACCATTCTCTATCCTAGGTGAATGGTTAAGTGATTAATGTCAAATTTTTATAATGTTTATCTCAATTAAGTGGAAAAAAAATGTTAACTCTAGGATAATTTCAATATGGGTGTACTTTTAATTAGTTTTAAAGACGTAGATGGTCAGCCATACAAAGGAGGTTATGGTAAAAATTTTAAAAATTAGTAAAAGAAAATTTATTTTTTTATTATAAAAGAGTTACTTTTAGCATAATTGAATTTCATGCATAGAGGTATGCATAAAAGATGAATATTTTATTATAAAAGAGTTACTTTTAGCATAATTGAATTTCATGCATAGAGGTATGCATAAAAGATGAATATTTTATTATAAAAGAGTTACTTTTAGCATAATTGAATTTCATGCATAGAGGTATGCATAAAAGATGAATATTTTATTATAAAAGTGTTACTTTTAGCATAATTGAATAATATGCATAGAGGTATGCATAAAAGATGATATGCATAAAAGATGAATATTTTATTATAAAAGTATTACTTTTAGCATAATTGAATTTCATGCATAGAGGTATGCATAAAAGATGAATATTTTATTATAAAAGTGTTACTTTTAGCATAATTGAATTTCATGCATAGAGGTATGCATAAAAGATGAATATTTTATTATAAAAGTGTTACTTTTAGCAAAATGAAATTTCATGCATAGAGGTATGCATAAAAGATGAATATTTTATTATAAAAGTGTTACTTTTAGCATAATTGAATTTCATGCATAGAGGTATGCATAAAAGATATGGGAAGTGATAAGATGTGATAAGATGCATATGAGATGAGTTAGGATGTGATAAGATGAGTTAAGAAGTGATAGGATGTGTATGGGATGAGGTAAGACGTGTATGTGATGGGATAAGATGTATATGGGTTGTGATAGGGTGAGAATATGGATGTGAATGTGGATGGGTATGTATGGATGTATGCATGTAGATATGGATGTGGATGTGGATGTGGATGTGGATGTGGATGTGGATGTATGCATGTATGCATGTAGATGTGGATGTGGATGTATGGATGTGAATGTGGATGTGGATGTGGATGTATGGATGTGAATGTGGATGTGTATGTATGGATGTGAATGTGCATGTAGATGTGGATATAGGAAAGAGGATGTATGAATGTGCATGTAGATGTGGATGTATGAAAATGGATGAGTATGTATGGATGTATGCATGTAGATGTGGATGTATGAATGTGGATGTGGATGTATGGATGTGAATGTGGATGTGGATGTGGATGTATGGATGTGGATGTGGATGTGTATGTATGGATGTATGCATGTGGATGTGGATGTATGAATGTGGATGTGGATGTATGGATGTGAATGTGGATGTGGATGTGGATGTATGGATGTGAATGTGGATGTGTATGTATGGATGTATGCATGTAGATGTGGATGTGGATGTATGGATGTGAATGTGGATGTGGATGTGGATGTGGATGTGGATGTATGGATGTGAATGTGGATGTGAATGTATGGATGTATGCATATAGATGTGGATGTATGAATGTGGATGTGGATGTATGGATGTGAATGTAGATGTGGATGTGGATGTATGGATGTGAATGTGGATGTGTATGTATGGATGTATGCATGTAGATGTGGATGTATGCATGGATGAGTATAAAGAATAATGAATGTGAATGGGTATGGGAAATAATGTGTCGTCGATATGAGTAAAGGGATGAGAATGAATACATATGAATGGAATGTGGAATAAGTAATGTGGATTGAGGAGGTATAATATGGAAAGACGGAGTTCGATATAGAAACTATATTTTGTGATTGTTTGTAAATGACTGTTTTATGTCGAGAATGCTGGGACAGCATTTTGACCGTCTTATGGATTAAGGTCATGGAGATCTAATTGAGAAAGTTGCAACTGTTGGCGGAGAGTCAATGGAGGACGTCTCGCGTAGCAAGGTCGACCGAGGTCTTGACCAGCCTCGGTTCGATTTAAATGGTGAGCTTCCGGTACGGTGGATGAGGGACCAAGGAAGCGGCCTATGAGTGAAGCGCTAGGTCACCTGCGAAGGATCCTAGAGGGTGCTGACCATATGGTGCTCGGGCTCTGGGTCGCCGAAGATACCCACACGTGCGTCTTGGAAGATATTGGAATAAAGAATAAGAATTGTTTTCTGAAACCGGGCATGGATCTGGTTGATTGACCTTGCTAGTCCTCAACGGATGAGTCCATGGCTCTTTTATATGGATCTGTGGGTTGATCTTGCTGATCTTCCACGGAGATTCCATTCTGTTATATGAATATATTGCCGGTTACTATGAGCTAGGAACTATGGAAAAGGCCCCTGAGTGAACAGCTGGTGAGCTTTCTGGTTGCCAATGATGCCATAAGTATATCGATGAATGAATGAATGACTGGAAATAAGGATTCAACCAGAGACTTTGAGGATTGTCATCAATGACATAATGGTTTCATTAAAGGATTGTTTTAAAGTTAGCTGATGCTAAGAAAAAGGCAATTTCATATTGGGTGTGTAAGTGGTGTGGCTAGTTTTATGTTTGCATGAACTTCCGGCTAGGGGGCCTTGGAACTCTTTTCCTTGGTACCCGGGACAAAACCTAACCAAATTCCTAATTGGATCCCATCACTACAGTGGTTGGGCGGTTGGCTAACCCATGGGACTAGGCTGGACTGATGGATCCGTAAATCGAGACTCAATTTCTGTTATTACGATAGATAAAGTAAATCTCGGATAGTAATTGTTCTATGAATAGGAATCAACGGCTGTGCCTCTTGATGGGGAAAAAAGCGTTGATCCCAATGATTCAAGTGCAAGTTTCATCCTTGATCGGACCGAGTATCTTTATAGGTGCAGTCGGATCAACGTGATCAATAATGGTCTTGACTACGTTAGAGTAAAAAGTTATCCTAGTGGAAGCGCCCGTGCTTTCCGGGTAAGGGAAGTTTTTTCGGTTTCGGTTTTGGAAAAACCGATGGATTAGTCTCTTGTCCGGATATCCGTGGGTGGACGAGGCCCCGAGTGTGGGACTCTGCCCCGCGCAAAAAGTGCCACTTCCATTGCTAGTACCCCGAATCCATTGCGCGGTGGGGACAGGGATCTCACAATGCCGTTTGGATTAACTAATGCCCCAGCAACGTTTAATCGCCTCATGAAAAAAACACTGATACTTCAAAGGGTATGGGAAAATCTGGCAATTTAAGGACAAGGTTGGTTACTAAATCTGTCTTCAGCTTATCAAAAGCACTCTCACACATAGCAGTCCACTGAAATAGGGTACTCTTTTTGAGAGGGTTAGTCAAAGGGGATGCTATCTATGCATACCTGGGTGTAAAGATTCGATACCACCCAGTTAATCCTAAGAATCCTCTGACTTCCTTTACCGTCTTGGGCTCTGGCCAATCTACGACTGCTTGGATTTTTGCATGGTCAGGAGAAATCCCATCTTTAGATACTATAAATCCCAAGTATTCGACATGGTCAGCAGAGAAAGTACACTTACTCTTTTTTGCAAAGAGTTGGTGCTTCCTTAGGATCTCCAAGACCTTACGCACATGATCTTCATGAGCTGGTGCATTCTTAGAAAATACCAAGATGTCATCAAAGAAGACAAGAACAAAATCATCCAAGTATTCTCTGAGAATATCCTAACTTCTCTTATACAAACATCACAAGATTTTCTTCTTTTTTTCTTCTCTTGTAAACATGTATCGCAAGATTTTCTTCTAAAAATCCTCTCATGACTCTCGTTCTTTGTACAAGAATGCATGAAGAGAATTGAGTTGGTCTTTAACAATCACCCCCATATCAAAAATTTAAGGGAGAACAATTAAAAATAGTAAGTGTGAAAAATGTTTTCCTTTTTTAAACATTAAGAATGCATGAAGAGAATTGAGTTGGTCTTTAACAGTCACCCCCATATCAAAAATTTAAGGGAGAACAATTAAAAATAGTAAGTGTGAAAAATGTTTTCCTTTTTTTAAACATAATTTTAAAAATGATGAAAGATGCTATAATGTGAAATGATTCCCCTTGTTAAGAAAAGCCACTTAAGCCTTTAAACAATGGAAAACATTGTAATTAGGTTAGATAATTTATTTTTTTTGCATGGATTTTTTTTAGAAATAATAAAACCACGAGAGAGAAAGAAGGGGAGAGGTTCTATAGGAGGAGAGAAACAAGAGAAGAAGTGGTTGCAAGAAAGGATGGGGGGACCACCAAAGGGGTGGAGGGAGAGGGTTGAAGTGGTAGCCTGAGAAGTAGGGGATAGGATTCCGTGGGAAGAGAAAAGAAGTCCAAAGAAGTTAGAATATTGATCTTCAGAAGCCATATCCTCCAAACGCAAAATCCTCCCCTTCAAATAGGGCTAGAAGCAGCTAGACCTCCTCTAAAACTGAGCACAATTAGTATGAGGATGAATAAGAAGGAATGCAGGGTGGGAGGGTGGGAACACAAATGGCCAACCTAAAAATGGTAGAATATCACAAGAACCTCCTAACGATCTTCAATAGCCAATACATTTTTGTTAAGCTTATGGCTTACTATTCTTTTGGCTAAGTCAATGTAGCAGAGCTACTCCATGAGTACATACCCATACTCATGCACTGGAGGAAATTTGCACTATAGCCTTATCATCAAAAACTTTCCATGTACATCTTTGGATGGGGGGGCCATGGTGGGCGAAAGCCTGGTCAATGGTACAACCCATCGCTTGGAATTTCCCTTCAAAATTGCAAACCTCTCTGAATGCACACTTAAATCTTTACAACACATTGATATCTGATCCTTAGTGGGGAACACTTCTCAAGATCCACCTCCAGCTTAGCAATCTTCACAAAAGAAAAAGCACTCTCAAGCCACATATGTCGGGCAATACTCCTTGTAGAAATAAATTGTGCTTGTATGGCAGGAGTCATGCAATGAATGATGATGAGGCATGCACGAGCATCCAAAACTCCTCGTAAAGCTGGATCCACCAAGGCAAGTTTCATAACTAATGTCCAAACACTATAAAAAGACCAAGTATGATAATTGGTGGTATAAGCTTCATGGAATCACTCATTTGGGGAGGAGTGTAGAATGAGCGCATCTGCTACCACATTTTCTTTCCCTAGCCAGTACTTAATCTCAAAATCAAATTCCTGCAGGGTCTACATCCATCTTCTTTGATGCATGTTAAGATCCTTTTGGGTGAAGATCCACTTCAGACTTTGATGATCTGTCATCATCAAGGTGAATCTATGTCCCAAGATATGTGCCATTTAATTTTCATTGGCTTAAGTTATACCACGTCCAATTTTAAGGGATTTGAGTTTTAATTTTGATAAAAACCTTCAAATTCTAGGAAAAAACCTACAAAAAAATGAGGTTGAAGGTTTTTCGAATTGTTGGGAAAAATGGTCCTATTGCTCGAAAAAGTCCTCTGTTTCTCTCTTCCACATCCATCCCCATCTCCACCTACCACCACAAGACAATGTGCCACACAAGAAAGGAGGGCCAGAGGGGTGTGAAAATGGCCTACACGAGGCCCCCGTACACAGCATTTTCGCACCCCTCTGGCCATCACGGCTTTCCTACTCTTAACCCCATTTGAGCCACCCCATGCCCTTCACAATGAGAGTTTATCTAGAATTGACACATCTTACTAGAAAACCCATGTGGGCTAGAAGGGTACAAAATTGGCCATTGCACGTGGCCCAGAGGGGCCTTTTTTGCACCCTTATGGCCTTTATTGAAACGTGATGGAAATCACATACACACTTAAATCAAATAGATAATGGCAAGATAGAGTGCACATTCAACAATTTCAAGATGTACACATTTACAATTGGAAGATATATTACACATCAAAAATTCATTAATATCGAAAATTGAGGTACATCGAAAATGGAGATACATCATTGAACACTCCTCATTTTTTGTTCCCATTTTCTCTACGAATACAGCGGGCCAATTGCATATCCTTTACCATTATGGTGACCTGCTTTACATGGATGGCGCACAAGTTGGTTTCCTCAAATAGATTAATAAGATACGGTTCAATGGCTTCTTGCAAGGCCTCAAGGGCAACTGACTGCATCTGACATTCCATCTTGTATTTCCATAAAATTTCTTTGCGCGTTCTTGTGAGAAAGGTGCCCTCTAGATGAGAAAGGTGCCCTCTAGATGAGAAGCTCTATGGACTTTTGGTAGTGCCGTATCTCCTAGAAAGCCCTGTACCCTGAGCGTCTCCTAATAGGCAGGGCCACGAGGAAGACGTTTGGCAGGACGTGGTTGTAGCAAGTGAGGCCTATAATAGGTCAACTTCCTTCTATTTCTTTTTGGGGCTGGTGCTTCTTCCTCTTACTCCCCTTGCTGCTCTTGTTGTTGTTGTTGTTGTTGTTTCTCTTTCTCCTATTGTTCCTCTTGCTCCCCCCCCTTGCAGCTCTTGCTATTGCGTGGTGATGCATGGCAAGGTCTTTGCTCCTAATCTCCATGTGTGCCCATGTAGGCTCCCCCAGTCGGTGTCGGTGTCTGTTATGCTGCTACCTTCTATGCCGTAATCCACCAACTTTACATGTTTGCTTCTCGTAGGGATGAGCTGGCTTGCTCTGTCAATTTTTTCTTGAGACTGCGGTGGTTGTAACGCTCCAAATTCTTGTTTGCGTTATCCTTCAATCGGGCATGTCGTTCTTTGGTCATCTTCTTAATTGTTTGCTTTGTACGTGCCATGGTGAGGAGAGCTGAGGGTAAGGATGGAAAGGCTCTCAATGTGGTAAGGAATGGGCAAAAATAGAGGTCGACCTTTATTTATACAAGAAAATGCTATCATTGCAACAATTACATAGTGAATTTTTACACCCTTCTGGACACTTACCACAAAGCATCAAAACACACGAATATGTGGAATACAAAGCACGTCATATTTCAAAAATCAACATCTTGAGACTTCTTTGAGTATTACAAAGCATCATAAATCTTTGGGATACAATTCAAGTCATCAAAAAAACTATATTTGAAGGTATTACAAAGCTTCCTTGCTAACCTAGCAAGGGACGTATATCAATCTAACAAAATTGTTAATGACGCATGACTTCACAATCCTCAAAACCAAGGGGTACTTCAAAAACTGCAACAAAATTTGCACCATAGACTGTCGGTGCTCTGTAATGTTCTTGGCAAACCGCAATGCCCTCGTGCAGTCCGCTTGTGGTCATTACGTGGTCTGGAGGGGTCATTACGTGGTATGGAGGGGTCATTACGTGGCCTCCCACTTGTTAGCATGGAAAATTGAGCCTTGCTGTGATACTACATGCAAAAATAAAATTATCGATCTGGGCGGCAAGGCTGTACAAATCCCTGACTTCTAGCTCCTGGGCTAAGAGAGCATCCTCATTAGGTTGGATGGGGACCTCGATAGAGATTAAGTATCGTGCGAGTTTAGAAGTAATGATTGTGCCCATGAGGAGTTGAGTGCTTGTGTGCTCTCAAAGTGCTTGTACAAAATGGACAAAAAGAGAGAGGGTGCTCATTTATAGTGGCCAACGTAATCATTACACGAAACCCTAGCTTTTAGAGAAATGTCACGCACCAAAAAAATGGTTTTAAACACGAAAGATAACATGGCTCCATATTAGGCAAAAAAGAACCATTTACATTCTCGATTATAATACCTGATTACATTTGATAGATAATATCCCTACATAGATCAACTACACATCAACCCTAGACCTCATTCAAGTCTATAGGGACCCATACTTTACCAACTCTCCTACATGTAACCCTCCATGCCGCATGACATTCAGGTCCTGTCCCTGCCCTCCACCTTGCTGTTTTTTTACCCTTACTTTTCATTTTGGCAATTTGGGCCAATTTAGACATTCGAGCCCTCTCCCTTGAAAGGTTTCTTCCAAAGGTATAACGGAAGAACCAATCAAACATTTCTTTGAGATAGTTTGATCGAGTCCTGTGACCTCCATGTCTTGTGTTCTTAAAATAAACTCCCCTTGCACGATAATGACTTTTCTCCATTCCTTGGGTGCTCCACATGTTAAGAGAGCCGTAGGCCTTCATGAAATATGCACCATGAGCATACAAAATATGCTGTAGATACCAAACAAAACCACCATTCAGGAAAAGTGCATTAGAAGAAGAAATTTGGTTTGCAAAACCTTTAAAAGCATTATATTACCATCTAATGCACAATATTCAATTCACCCCATGTGTGGACTACGACTTCAATGAAGCTTTGCAACTCTACTTGAAATTGTTTGTGGTTTTTGACTGTTGTGCGCTGCTTTGACTCATCAACCACACTACCTTATTGAAATTTGGCCACACTTGCTCATGCAAAACAACAATGTTTGCATCTAAGTAGTCCAAAGTAGTATAAGCATAAAGGTCTTTCCTCCATAGCTCCCATCTCTTCACAGGAACATTTTCACCTTCCTCAACATGTTTCATGTCTTCATTTCTCTAAACCTTGTCTCATTTGTTGAAAGGCCTTTGGAGAAACCTTCTCTCCTTGCCTTTGGAGAAACCTTCTCTCCTTGCCTCCACTCATTGAAACCTTTTGAGCAACCATATGTGAAAATCCAGAGGAATTCTGGTTAAATCATATCTCCACGTTGCCCCCATGGCAACCAATGTCATTTAAAATCTTCTCCACTCTAGCAATCGCCTCATCCTGTCGAGTTTTATGAGGCATTTTGAATGCATAGTCTATGTGACACTTTAAGAGGCGGTCAAAGATATGTATGAAAGCATGCAAAGTACAAAAGTGAACATTCCTAAGAGAGAATGGAATTATGGGGTTCTAGTTATTATCCCTTAAGTCCCTATTTGGAGGAGCCAACATAGGTGAAAGGACACCACCATCCCACTCTCCCCCTCGCAATTTCCTATTTCCTTGCATTCCTCTCTTCACCATTAGCCATCCCCCTGCATTTCTTCTTGGTTTTTTGTTTCAATCCATGCATGTACCAAGGGCATGGGTGAGCTATATTTGCACCTTCAATGCAACCTAGTGTACACTTTATTGTCTTGAGATCCCTGCTGCCAAGATGCCAATCAACGTCAAAGCTCCCTAAACCATCAATATCTAGCTTCTCACCCCCTATTTGTGACTTTACCACATTACTAACCCAAGGCAACCTCTCAAAGACCCATGTTAGCACCTCGTGTGTCTCCTTGTTTGGGAACCTCAAATGCTCCTAACCACCATATATCTTTCTCTGATTGAACACTGAATGATGGTTTAGTGTGTGAAATATTGTCATTCCCTTGCTCTTGAAAATCAATTGTGCTCTCTCCCTCATCATCAGGCCATGCAACAGTGGTGGAAAATGGAGACTTAAAGGTGGCAGCCATAGCGTGGTTCATGAGTGTGACATTCATTCTCTCTAGCCTTCTTCCCTTCACAATCTGGCACTCGTCTAACTTCAAACCTTGGAACCTATAAAACATGGAAATCAAACAAAATGTTAAGTAGTTCCCTATAAATGAGCACAGACCTTATGCGTGCAAGGTTACGAAACCTACTTACATCTAGAAGGCAACCCATAGAACAATATCATTGCCTTTTGTAGCTTTCGCATTTCAACAAAAATGTTGTTGAACTCGTTGAATTCGAATGAAACATTACCATCGCAATCTTCTTCTTTCCCCATGCTGCAATGCAAAGTGTATCGTTGATGTGGTGGTAATCCCTAATCCTGCATTTTACATCTTCATTACTCACTCCCTTTGCTAGATGAACCCTCTTTGATGGCGGGAAAAGGTTGTGCGTGATACCTTTCTTGCGAATGGTGTCTCCTAGAAATTGATGAAGAGCTTTGTAGCCCTTTGTGCTAATGCCTACCTCATCTCATGCATTAACAACGTCAACACTATTGATACTTTAGAAAACCTCTTATATGATTTCATTGGAGATAGCCATATGTATCTTCTTGCAAACGGGGATACCTAATCATGTTAAGCACATGCTATCTCATTGTGAAAGAGCGCAAGAGCTCATTACAATCCTCGATTTGATCAGAACCTATGGCATCTTGAAAGAATACTCTAAAAACTAGCAAAATTACATTGACATTACACAAGTGCACACATGATTTACATTGGCATTTTGAATTGGAAGTGCTCGAGAATAAGAAAGAGGATCCATACCGCACTACTTGAATTCTCCGCTTACGAGCGTCCCCCTAATAGCAAGTGTTTCGATGTGGTTGAGTGGCCTCATGTGGGAGATGGTCTGCGTAAGCTTTTCCACACACGCTGCTCTCTCTTAATTTACACCCTCAAGCTCCTTGAGCCTGATGTAGGCCTTAGTGTACACTAGCAAGGTTAACTTGGAGCGTATGCAACTGTGATGACAAGTAGAAGACTCTACCAGCATCAGTTTTGAGCCTAATGTAGGCCTTAGTGTACATTAGCAAGGTTAACTTGGAGCGTATGCAACTGTGATGACAAGTAGAAGACTCTACCAGCATCAGTTTTGCTGCTAATCTCTTGCAGTAGCCAAGCATCCCATTCTCACCATCTCCCAATAGCCATGTAATATATTTTTTATGGAATAAAAATACTTTAAAAATACTTAAGCGGGGATGCTCTTGGGCACACAATTGGGGGGGTGGCAGTTGGGACCCAATCTGGTGTTTTCTTCAGTTTTTATATTTTTCTGTGTGTGCTATGCAACCTGCAAATAAATCTAGGTGTGCATGATCCTCATATCTTGGTTGTTGCAACATGTAAACTTCCTCTTATAACTCACCATGTAGAAATACATTCTTTACATCCATTTGATATATAAAGACCATCACTTAGTTGCAAACCATAGCAATGACTACTCTTACAGTTTCCATCTAGCCACCACACTGGGCTAAATATCTTCTCGTAGTCAATGCCATATGTTTGTGCATATTCCTTGGCAACCAATCTTGCCTCGTATCTACTAACATAAAAATTTTAATTATGCTTTGCTTATTTATATTAGATCCACTTATGTCCAATCACCTTCTTTTCCTTAGGTAAAGGCACCAAATCCCATGTCCATTAGCGTCTACTAACGTAGCCATCTCTTCATCCATGGCATCTTCCCAATGCTTATCCAACTGCCTCCTTAAAAAAATGCAAGCTCCACTTCTTATATAGCTTTTGATTATATATGCATAATGATGGGCTATGTTCATATCATATTTTAACCTATCCTCTAGATATCTTACTCTAGTAGATCTACGTACACCTGGATCATGTGAGATGTTCTCAACCCTAATTTGGCTCTTTGTACACCAAGTGTAACAATAGTCGAGATCCCAAACTCCTCATCAAGGCTCTTTTCTCTAAGCCACTATCTCCATCAACAAAGGAGTGACATGCTGAATCATTAGGTATTATTAAAGTTTGCTTCACCTTTTCTTTTCCCTTGTGTGATACATGTGAACTCCCTGAATTTTCAACACCTATAGTATCACCAGATGAACATCTTACCCTACTTGACCAAGGTCTCACAACAATAAACCCATTGCTAGAGGACTATCATATCCTACTAAGTGCCTATAATTTTTTCTTATCCATTTGATTCTTTGCTTCAGCCTCTTTAGAATCCTTTATTGGCATATACAAGCTACTTATCTCATTGGACATAACATCCCTGCTCACTTGCATCTCATGCATAGTGGGGGTTATAGCATCTATAACATTTTTGCTCAAGTATGAATATACATTTTTATGCCTTCAAATCCAAGTTATTTCTCACCTCATCTGGTACATATGTTAAGATTCATGATGCCTAAAGATAACTAAAACTTGAGTAAGATAATTCTAGGCAAGATTAATGAGCTCCAAAAGTCATAATAGTCATCTCATTGTATTAGAGTTTATCTAAGTACATATCTTTATAGCTCTCATAGAGCTCCCGAATCATAAGCTATGTGTTCCCTTGTACCATCCATGTATTAATAAATACCCACACTCCATGTGCCTCCCTGTTGTGCTTTCCATATGCTACCTTTTTTAGCATTAACTTCACCTTTTATAAGTAACCATATAAATCATGTTGTATCCTCACATATTGCTATTAATGTGATGAGGGTATATCACCTAACATGCTACACTAACCTACACTCATAGTTATATACTACACTAACCTACACTCCTAGTAATATGCTGGAGTGGTCCTCACATATTGCTATTAATGTGATGAGGGTATATCACCTAACATGCTACACTAACCTACACTCATAGTTATATACTACACTAACCTACACTCCTAGTAATATGCTACACTAACCTACACTCCTAGTCATATGCTGGAGTGGTCCATCTTAGCTTGTATCCTATGGGCTATAATGTTACCACAGCTAGTCTTGTCGGCATCACAACAAACACTAGCTCTCATTCTTTGTAACAAATCAAGCAATGGTTGATTATCCCACGCAACAACTGCTATCAAAGGGCATGCATAATGCACCTAATCTGCAACTACCTCCACCAATATAAGGACCACAACCACCCCCACCAAGGGTGACACCTCTTAATCAAGTAAGCTTTAAGGAGCCTACTCATTACCAAGAATATGAGGTAGATGTCAAACTCATTCCACACCTCTTTGAGGATGCTTCATCCCGATTGTTATATAATGGATGGGAGAGGGGGAGTCAAGCCAGTTTACCAACTTGCCATGATGGGAAGGGGCTAGGACATTAATGCAATGTGAAAGAGAATGCATCTTCAATGTTACCACTGTCAAGGTCCTCATCGAGTTTCAGAATACCCTATAAAGTTTCCTCAACTCAACCAAGATGTGCCCTCAAACATGCGACTAGCTACTTGTAACTATTGTGGCATAGATCATTGGATTAAGGACTCCCCCAATAAGATTGTGGTGATAAGTCTACAGATGGGACCCATCATCACACCCTTAAACATTATTAGGGTAAGTAATTAAACCTAAAGGTAAATCTTGAAAAATCTAGATCCCACACCTTTGAATACTCTCACCCAGCTCTACAAGGTCAAAACCAACATGTACTCGAGCAACAATCTATGGCCTCGATAGCAGAGTCTAAGAAAAAGAAGGGCCATAAAAGAAAAAAGTCAATTATAAGAATGGAAAAACATAAGAGACCAAAAAGAAAAATTTGGGGATGCCTCAAGAGCCAGTATTCATTATGGACCTGGATGAGGACTCTGACTCCTTGGACACAAGGGCCAGTATTCATTAGGGACCTGGATGAGGACTCTGACTCCTTGGACACAAGGGTCGATTCTAAACTTGCACCAAGGATATGGGAAAGGAGACCCCACAAGAACATGTAATTCTTGAAACTAAATCACACATGACAAAACTTGGCTCTTATCCTGACCCTCAGAAAGAGATTGAGCAAGTCCAAGAATTTAGTGACTCACTTTACAAAATTACAAGAGGAGCTTGAACCAAAACCCAATCAACTGAGAGCCTCAGATTCTATACACCCTATTACTGAGATTCTCAAACCTCTAGATGTGCCAAGTGTCATCATGGCGTGCCCGTTTTGTCTTGACTTTGGTGGACAAATAAGTTGAGGGTTTTAGCACAGGCGCATGACAACGAGTGTCAAGTGGGTAGAAGAACATGCTTTAAAACAGAACCCAAAAGAGAAAACAAAACCTTCTAAACCCAAGAAAGACAAGGGGCAACAAACTATCGAAACCAAGGTCCAATTAAAAGTCAAGGAAAAGGAGCCTGTAGAGGACATAAACCCAACATGGGACATAAACACAAAAGAGCCAAAAGCTATACATGATGTAGAAGCATCCACCTCAAAGACCACCACACAAACCTCAACACCCATATGTGCAACACGGGATACAAAAACCCAAAAGAAAATTCAATCTCATCGCATGGGTAAACATAATGAAAAACTAACAAACCAAAGGAAGTCAGAGAATCAAACAAATTCTAGTATATCACTAAGTGAAAATGAAACAAGTTCTTACTCTTCGCGCTCAGTGCACCACATAGACCAATCAAGAAACTAGAACCCACCCAACCACCCAAATGGATAATAATGATCACATGACATGCAGAACGCAAAAAGCAAGCTCTCAGGAGAGCATGCTTAGCTTGGTTAAATGTCTTATAGGGTCACCGGTTGTGATTGAGCCTCATAATGCCAATCCTAAAACAGCAACCAAAATACAAAGCCTAGAGGAGTACCACTTCCTCTTTCAAGAGGAAGACATACTCTTTACAGAAGAGTCATTTGGAACAGATTGTATACAAACTATATGCTTGAGAAATCACGTGAGTAATTCAATAATTCCCTTACAAGATTAAAACAGTATCTCAAAACCTCATTCAGAGGAATGCTATTAGCTCATGATAAAGACATCACATCAGCACTTGCATTCTTAAGGACTCAACCTGAGTTATACCAAGACGTAAAGAACTCCATAAAATAGGACTGTGAGGATTCGCAAGTTTCCAAACAGATGTCATTAAGAATTGTCAAAGGGCCAATTGTGCCTATGTACACATTGGGTACTCTTGAAAAAGCTAAAAGCCAAAGTGAGGATGAAAGTGAATGGGAGTATGAAACAAAAACGAGATCTAAAGCCGAAATAGTAACCGAAACACCCATGGTTCCTTTGGAAGATTCTATCATGATATGATTGGATTTTCCTACATGCAATGATGTTAAGCGCAAATGCGCGTTGATTAGCTCTCAAGCTAGTCATAATACCGTGACAATAAACACTTGGGTGTCATTGGGACAACCTAAACTCATCCCTACAAGCAATAGTCTTGAAAAAGGAGCCAATGAATAAAACATTAAAGTTTCAGGTTGCTTTAGATACACTACTCAAACAATCAATGGTGATATGAAATTTACATTCCATGTTATCCTAGATTCCCTTGAGTATGATGTCATCCTTGACGAAACTTGGATAGGTGAATCCTTGTATTCAATAGATGAATCCATGCAAACAGTCACCTTGAACACTCCTGCACAGCAATGTAAAATTGCTATCACGGAAGGAAGAGACCTTACAAGAGCTGGAACTTCCAACATATCTTACTGAATCCCTAGGATTTTAGTGTGATTGGAAATTTCAAATAAAATCACCACAGCTCAAGCATAGCTTTATCCAACACAAGCACACAATCTCATGACCCTCGACGAACTATGGGATTTGTTAGGTCAACCAACACTCACGGCACATCCTGAAAGGATTACCTTTACACAGACTTGAACATGCCATGTTTGGGGTACTTTGAACATACAATGTATATTGAAACTAACCCCCTCACTTGCAAGTTTTTTTGTGGTTGGGTATGTGTTGCAAGTAGATTTGATCTTGGGGCATAAATGGACTATTGTTGCCCAAGCACCACTGTGCTTTGCTAAATGATAGAGTCATCATGATGGTCAACGACAAAAACTTGACAAAACCATACTGTAAGAAAGAGGATCCAACTTTAATGGATATCTATGATGTTGAATGCAAAAGGATACAAGCCTCTCACGCCAAAAGCTCCTCTACACAATGACCTACCATCTGCATCGACCGACTCCGATAAAGCATCTACTCCTTCAACCCCATCCTCACCTACAAAGTTCGATGCCAAAACCTTGCAATCAACAGGTATTCTTGAAGAAGTTCCCACAGCAAACCATCTATCTCTAACAAGGAACTCAAAGGAAAGACCCCGAAGCCTATACATCTTCACCGACAAACCTCGCCAAAGGAGACAACCACATGCTCAAAGGCCTCGTCATCATCGACAACCACTCCACAAGAGACTCTAACCTCATCATCATCAACAATTCCCATAAGTCCCAAACCTGCAGCCTCAATGCCAACCAAATTCAAGAGGAGGGCCCCAAACCTTCCACATCAACCCAAAAGAAAACTCCACCAAGACTACCACAATCACGATATCTTAATAGTATCAAAATGTGGGTGGAGAAATGGCTACTTGTAGCTCAAGGATACTATGAAGATGCCAATCAAATTTGGGTGCCTCGACAGTCAAAACCTCTTTCTCAACGCAGCACTCGGAGGCCAACAAGGAAAAAGAAAAGTAATCCACAACACAGTCCACAAAATCCTATGCGAGTTCCTAAAAATATCCACCAAGTCACCAAATGTGGGTACCAAAAACACTACTGCATGCACAAGGGTACTACCAAAGAAATACCAAAGCTTGGGTCCCCAAGCGCATCACAAAGTCCCCTAAGCTTGCACATAGAAAGAAGCCTTAGCACCAAGCACATCGACCACCAGTTTTCAATGTTTATCAAAGATGGGCGCTTGTGCATTTGCTTCAACAACAAGGATACTATGATGGTAATTCCATCATATGGTTGCCAAAATCGATCAATGTGAAGAAAACCTGACCATCGATTTCAACCCCAACAACTTCACCTAAAGTTTGACATGAATGGAGGCCCAAGTAATGACAAGCAAATCACTCAACAACTCTCGTGCATTCAGCACCAACAGAGGAGCTTGTGTGTTCAAGCAAACAATCAGCTCTCTTCCCTACTGCCTCGACAACATTTGAGCAACCAATTTAAGAATCAATACCCACATCTGCAACAACGGAGACTTATGAGCGCATCAAGGACAAAATAACAATGCTCTTTTCACCCCTCTGGATGTGAGAAATAAGTGCATAAGATGCTGTTGCTCGCAAGTCATGACCTAGCTGACCCATAAAATCAAAAAAAAACTATCGGGGTCAAAACTTACAACTTCATCGAATTCGGCCATCTCATGAAATAACCCCTCAATAGCCAAAAAACCTGCAATCTCATGAGTTCAAGTTTCTCACGAATTATAGTCTCACAGCTTAAGAACCTGTACTTTCATGATTTAAGCTTTATTCAACGGATTAAGCCATATCACGATTTAAGCTTCATTCATAGATTAAGCCATATTACGCATTAACACTTTCCCAACAATCTTCAATAGCCATTATATATCTGTTAAGCTTATTGCTTACTATTCTTTTGGCTAAATTAATGTAGCAACTGCTCCACGAGTACATATCCATACTCATGCACTGGAGAACATTTGCACCAAAGCCTCACCATATCGACAACTTCTAGGTACCGCTCTGGATGGGGGCCATGGTGGGTGAAAGCCTGGTCAATGGTACAACCCATCACCTGGAATTTCCCTTCAAATTACCAACCTCTCCAAATAACGCCACCATCTTCACAAATCAATGATCTTCAATCCTTAGTGAAGATATCTATATTAGCCTCGCAAGTCGACGTAATTATTTCAATCCTTACCAACAAATGGCTACTTCAACACAGAGCAGTTCAATAAGAGTCTATATGACTCAATTCTTGTACTTCATGTAAATCTGCTTCATAAGAGCACTTAAATATACAAAAAAACATAAAAAGCACATGGTTAGAAAGGACAAGAACAAGTCTTACTCATCAATAACATTTGATAAGAATCCTACCACAAAAAGGGTCATCATCGAAGGCCAATTTTTTCAAATGATGAATGTCGCTTCAATGAATCAAATGAGGAATTGAGAATTACCATCTCATTCTAATGATTACGTCTATGTTCCTCTGGATCCTTCCCTCTCTTCTCTCCCATTATTAACATCTCTTCGTGTCCCCACAAAAATCACATGTTACCTTACCGATGATTGCCAAAAATAAATTGAGTTAAAAAAAAGAGCTCACACAAATATAAAAATGCAATCATTCACAAAAAACCCCACCCCATTATTAGGAGTTCCCAATACACCACTAACCTCTTCATTCATTAACTAGCTTTTCTTATTTCTTCTGGAGGAACAAAGACCATTGAACGTCACTCAACATCAAAGCCATCAACAAGCTTGTTCATTCTCTCCACACAAAAGTCTTCAACGTGATCACGAGGATGCGATCGCCATCAGGAAGGGGGGGATGTTAATCCAATTCTAGAATTAACAAGAACTATCGCCATTATCTTACATCAAGGAGTCACGGTAGATACACCAAAGGGTCATACATTCAAGATATGAAGCAATAGTATTCAAAGCTACAACTTAGATGGGCGCCCGTAATGGTGTGACGGAATATTTATGGCGATTCTCGCTTCAAGAGCATGTGGTAGCAAGCAAGGATGAAGTCCTAAGTGATGTACTTCATGGATATATTATGAGAGTAGTCATTGTAATTGCATTAGGCCTCTTACGAGCCTAAAGTGTCCGGTCGGCCATAGTTTAAGTGAGTGTGAACACTTAATATAGCCATGTATATAAGTGAATATCCCTCATAATACAACATACTCTCCCATTGTGCAATTGAGTTTTGCTCTTGCTAATCTCTCTCCCTAATGCATGCTAATGTGGGTGTGTGTGAGTGAAGTGAGGTGAGAGGAGGGACGAGTACCTGTAGTGCAATGCGGCGGTGTGACAACGCTTTGCAGGAGGCGCGGTGGAATTGCTTCTCAAGGAGTTGTAAATCTCGAAGACCTCAAGGGTTACGAGCTCGGCCATTAGAAAGATCCTCAAGACAGTTGCGGTTCACTAGGGAATCTCTTTTTGGATGTGTTTCAAGGAGGGTTAGGATGAACCATGACAAATGGCTCAAGTTCAAACAAAGGGAAGACTATTATAGGAGAACCTTCACCATCAACATCCAAACAAGTCTGGATCCCAAAGAGAAACCCTATCATAAGAGGCAGGGTGTTGAATAGGGAAGCTTCTGCATCATAAAATGTTACCAAAACATTGTTGGCTATCAAAGTATGTGTGATCATGCTTTCCCAATTGCATACTTTGTGCATTCTATCCACTTTGAGCTTGGCAAACTTGTTTAATATTTTTATCGCGACGAGCATATTCTTAAGCCACTAAATATTGACACATCTAATGTGTTTATGTCAAATATTAATTCTTTCAATCACATATGTAACTTGTGTAAACATTGTAGCCGTCACCATCTCAATGCCTACAATCACACTTGTACTGTGTGCAAACATTGCAACCTTCACTTTTTTAGACATGATTGCAGACATGTTTCAAACTATGTTTGTCTTTGTCCTTTATTTTATCATCCTACATAAACAAAGGGATTTTCCAAGCATGCACAATAGAGTGTATTGTATCATCACATGTTTCTACATAACCTCATTTTTCCAAAATATCCTAATTCCCTGAACCGCTTAATTCCAATCATGAAACTAAGCATGTGTTGTATCACAAAAAGTTTCTCACTTCTATCTTCAACTTACTTAACTATGCATAGTTCTACTGTAGCTTCCCCAAAGTGGCCTCTTCCACTAGTTTCCAAATTGTATGCCTATTGTAGTTGTCCATGATTCATGTTTCCATATAAACCTGCATATTTGTCTCTAGATGAAGATATGCCTCTACCTCTACTTGTCTATGTGTAGAGACCTGCTCTGACATAATACTAGAGGATGATTTATTCCCATCATTCATCTCCTTACTAATCAAAAGGGCTATAAGGTCCTGCAAGTTTGGAAAATTTTCTTAAGTTTATATCCAAATTTGATCATAGTCTTTTCAAAGCGCATTCAAAGTAATTGACACCAAATTGTTGGTTCGCGTCATTAAGTAATGCTTCAATAGAGGCAAGAGCAGCCCCTTTAATCTTCAATGAGTAATATCAATACATAGTTTATTTCTTTGCACATTATGCGTCTCTTCCTTTAACATCTTCCTAGCTTCAGTACTTGTGCTATATATAACTTAACTAAGGTATCCCATGCATCTTTAGTCCTTGGTAATCATGTCACCCACCACTGGGCAAAGAACCAATCCTCGGTATATGTGCCACCACCTGGTGCGCAAAGAAGCATTCCAACAAAGACATGATGCATGAACGCAATGGGTGCTAGCCTACTAGCCTAGCTTACAGAACCGGATACACCCTTCGATAGCCAGGTACACCCTAACACAAGCCCAAGGCCCTATAGAGGATCAAGGTCATTAGTAGAGCAAGTTGGTAAATCTCACAAGCTCTCTTTCTTCTCTTCACCTCTTGGATATATGCAAATCAAACCAACACGCTATATATACCCCTCTTCCCACTCCCCATGTTTTGGCTTATGGGATTTATCCTTTTCCTTCTCCCCTCTCCTCATTCACCCTCCCACTTTTTTATAAACCCACCTCCCCCCAAAATGTCTCCCCAAATTATACTATTTTGCTTCTAAAATCCACATCACACCTCCAAATTCACTTCTATAAATTCCCCCCTCTTCACCTCATTGACTCCATCGTTTTGAGCTAATACACTCCTATTTTATTTTAAATAGCAATTGAAGAAAAAAAATTCACTGTTAACTCATGTGCAAAGTGATTTGCAAGCTTCAAAGCAATGTGCTTGTGAATGTCAGTCTCTCCATCAATAATTTCCTTCTCAAATCAACCCTCTTGCTTCAACGCCTTCAAATCTTTATTTTATGGTGCAAAAGCAACAAATTGAAGTAGATTGGTCGTGGAAGTATCACCTCTTGTCCGATCCTCTTCCCACATTCAACACTTGGCATCTCTTTTCTCAACCCGATCGTGATCTGCACTGTGCAAACGAGGTAACCAATCTTCCAAATTCAAAATGAATTCTTCTTCAAGTGATGATTTGGATATGGACAATGCTCATGGCTTCACCAATTCTCCACTTCCTCAGCCCACACTCGATTAAAGACTTTCTTTGATCCAAGCTCAACTCTAAGAAGAGCAACAACGCCACATGCACACGGAATCCTTATTGGAGTACGAGAAGAAGTATGCACGGGCGAGTAATTCTCTAGAAGATGATTGCCTCACCAAGATTCTCAAAGCAGTTTTTGAAGCCCAAAGCACACGCAAGGAATCAAAGATAAGTTGTCGCTCTTTCACTTTTACAAAATTTGATAATAGAAAGGATGGCTGCATTGTTCTTTCATGGTTAAGTTAATTTTATGATTACTTTGCTAATGAAATCTTCTCCGAAAGAGAAAAAATTAAATGTACCACTAATCACATGGTTGATAGAGCATCTTTATTAGTGGAATGTACTCCGCAATTCTGCTAACAAGCCAACCACTTGGCTTGAGTTCTAAGACAAAGTCAAAGAGTCTTTCCTTCCACCTCTGTTTCATTTGCAGGCACGTCGTGCATGGAGAAAATTCTCTTGGAATGATTATGGCAATGTGTCACAATACACTGAGCGTTTTTGACAAACATTATTACACCTTCGCATGCTAGAAGATGTCCATGATGAAACTTTGTAAAAAAAAGTATGAGGATGGTCTTGAAGAAGGCTTGCAAGCAGAGGTGAATATGTTCAAACCTTCTTCCCTCTATGAGGCTATTTCTCTTGCTCATGATGCAAAGAAGAAGCTTCACTCCATTGACAAGTTTATTAGGCCTATGCAAGAACCTAGTCCAACAAATCGGCAATCATCCTTTGTTGGTAATAATCTTCCATTTATATGATTTTTTTAACCTAAAATTCTTTCATGTCAAATCGCACTAGCAATGTTTAACACTCACGTGCACCCACATTTTCTCCTAAAAATGTATTTAATGGCAACTTTAAAGCCAAATTTTGTAAATCCAAATCCTAAGCCTAGTCACAATAGCGCTCACATGTGTCATCAAAAGCACCTAGTCCTACTCCTACTTGTCATCGTTGCCTAAAGTCGGGCCATATTACAGCAAATTTCTTCGCCAAGTTACCACCTCCAAAGAAACCAGGCACCGTGGTCCACTATATCAAAGACGAAGCTCGTGAGGTTGATAATCACACCATTCCACAATGAACGAAGGACACTCTTCATGACAAAGTTAATCAAGAATCAAACAACCCTCCAGGTATTCCTCAATCTATCCATTCATTATTACGTATGCAAGGTTCTATTGAAAAGAGCACAAAGCATACATTATTTATGTGACTGAGGAAGAGAAAGTAAATCAAACACTCACCCCACATCAACAACACTTCTCTATTATTTTCGTGATTGTTTTGTTAAAAATGACTATCCCCTTCACTGACTTCCTTTTCGCCCTGAGAATCATAAAATAAGGCTCTTACCAAGAAGTCAACCACCACATCGTGCACCTTATATAAACAAAACCTATTGTAGGAGGGTTATGGTTCTCATGCACAAATTCAATAAAATAATGAAAAAACTCACTCTACCTCTCTCAAAACACCATAGCTTATTGAGAAATGAACTTGCATGACCATGAAAGAAGAGAAGATGCATGACACACACATTAGGTACAATGCCCCACTTACTTGATGGCTCACGCTTTCAAGAAAGTATATTTAGATATCTTTCTTATTATTTTGTGAGCCAAAAATGACTTTTACACTCCACTTTGACCCTTGCCTCTAAACTTTAGGAAAGTGTCATGCAGGAATTAATATGAACTATCTACTAAGGGTAAACAAACCATTTGAATAAATATGTCCCTATAACAAATGTGCATAATAAATATGTGTGCCGCCATTTTATATATAAGATAATGGTAGCCACCAAGCCACTACATAAAATGTCGCATAAATATAATGTCGCCAAAAATATAATATCGCCCATAAATATAGTGGTGCCAAAATATGTCATGCACGAGTTAATATAAATTATTTAGTAAGAGTAAACAAACCATTTGAATAAATATCCCTATAACAAATGTGCATAATAAATGTGTGCCTCCATTTTATATACAAGATAATGATGGCCACCAAGTCACTACATAAAATGTCATATAAATATAATGTCACCAAAATTATAATATCGCCATGAACATAGTGATGCCAAAATGTGCATCTAATATGCACACCAAAAATGTGTAACCAACATCATGCCGCCCGCACTAGCCCTTCACTAATCTACACACATGCACAAGATTATATCCAGTGACTATCTACCTAACATGGTGCGACTAGTACCTGACGGGTAAGTCACTGATCATGTAATAAATAATCAAAAATATCCATAAAAATATTTCAATAATTTTCATAATCCATAACATACCTCGGGGTTGGAAAGTAATTAACCTTAGTTAGTAATAAAGCTAAGAAGATGCCTTAATCGGCAAGTCTTCTCCCTTTACTCATGTTGCCTCAATTGGTGAGTCTACACGAAATTATGTTGCCTCAATTGGTGAGTCTACACGAAATTATGATGCCTCAATCAGTGTGAGTCTACATATAAAGAGTGTGTGCTGTCTCAATCAGCGAGTTTGTACATAGTAAAAAGATGCAAGGGAGAAGAGAGCTTGAGCTCTTGCAAGCACACACACACTCACACAAACCCTAGAAGAGAACACACAAGATGAGAGGCTGAAATTTCTTCTTCTTCTTACAACAAAAAAGGTCTACAAAGAAGATAAGTGACTAACACACATAATAGAGTATATACAAGTGGTCCATAATGTGAACACGCTAAGAGAAGTGGGTATCCGATTCTAGAAGTCAAAGTAGGTACCTTTTTACCATAGAAAACTTTGAAGGGTGCCCATAGTGGGTGGTATTGCTATAAGCATATTGCAAAATGTGCAAATACTCATTCCAATTAGAAGGTTTGTCAATAGTATAAGCCCTCAAAAGGCCCATGATAGTGCTATTAGTAACTTTGGTCTAGCTATTGCTTTCTGGGTGGAAAGCGAAACTAAATTCCATCTTAGAGCCTAAATTTGAAAATAAAGCTATCCAACAATAATTGTAAAAGTGAGAGTCTCTGTGAGAAACAATTAGTCTAGGAAAACCATGATAAGTGAAAACAGTTTTAATAAATATCTTTGCCGCAAAAGTGGAGCAATCAATGTCTTCTTGCATGCCATAAAGTATGCTTGTTTGCTAAACCTATCTACTATGGTCCAAATCATGTCATTATACAAGAAATTAGTAGATAATCCCGTAATGAAATCCATTAAAATTTCTTTCCATGAACCATTTAAAATTGGCAAAGACATCAATAGTCCATATGGTTTTCCATGATGACGCTTGACACGTTGACAAACAATGCAATCAAAGACATATTTTATTAAAAAAATTAATGCTAGGCAAATTTTAAAAAAATCACATGATGTCAAAGTCGAAAGTATGCTACGATGCCCAACATAAGGTGATTCATACATTTCTTGCAAAAAAATATACCTAAATGGTGCAACAATGCATAATCTTTTCTCAAAGAATAGAAAACCGTCGGCATATAAATAACTATTGAGATGCAAATAGGTTATGAAAACAAGTGCATTCCAATCATTTAAAAAATCAACATCATGTACATAACTATCATGCATAGCATCAAAAGATTCAATATGAACAATAGAAATGTTATTAATTGATGGTCTAGGCTCAAAGCATGTCTGCGACAACATTAGCACATGACTCAATTGATATTGGATCATGGGGTAAAAACTTTGAATGAAGGAAGCCTATTTAATATGACCGTCGGAGATCAAGAGCTGACTAAGTAGGTGTGTAATTCCTGGTTGGTCAATCTTATTCAAGAATTCTAAACTCTTGAGGTAGTGTTTCCACATGCGAAGAGTATGTACTACGGCCAAAAGTTCCTTATTATCAAAGGTGCTATAGTTAAGTTCAAAGGATTTTAGTTTACGATTTTCAAATGCTAAGGGATGGTCATCTTGCATCAAAATGTCTCCCATACCAGATCCACTAGTGACAACTAGGAAAAATGGTCTAGTAAAGTCAGGTAATTGTAGGATTGGGGTGTGAATTAAGAGACATTTAAGACGATCAAAGAAATTTTGTTGACTGTCACCCCAACGAAAAAAAGTTTTCTTTCTCAAAAATATAAAATCAATGATAATACAATGAGAGAAAAGTTTCACACAAATTTTCTATACAAGTTTGAAAGTCCTAGAAAAGATATCACATCATGTACAATCTAAGAAGTTGGCCCAGTCTCTAATGGTTGCTATCTTTTTAGGATCAACTAGCGGAAACAATGTGTCCAAGATATTTAATTTGACTTTGAAAGAAAGAGTTTTTGTCAGAATTTGCATACAAATGGTTCTTTTTGAGAAGTTTAAAAACAATTCTCAAATGATTTTCGTGTTCTTTTTTTAAGCAACTAAAAATATGTGTCATCAAAAAAGACAATCACAAAATCTTAATGGTTCAAAAAGATTTTATGCATCATGTGAATAAATGTGGCCAGTGCATTTGTAAGGCCAAAGAGCATTACTAAAAATTCATAGTGACCAAATTGAGTAAGAAATACACTTTATAAATATCAGGGGGTCCATACGCACTTGATAATAACATAATTTTAAATCTATCTTGCTAAAAACACAAGCGCCTTTCAATTTGTTAAGAAAATCATCTACTCTAGGAATAGGATAATAATTTCTGACAATCACTTTATTTAATGCACACTAATCGACACACATGCGATAAGTCTTATTCTTTGTTTGAACTAACAAGATTGGTGCTTCAAATGGTTTTCCATAATGACAATTAACACGTTGACAAACAATGCAATCAAAGATATATTTTGCAATAGTTATTTTTATGTTAGGCCAATAAAAAAGTTTCACATATTGTTAAAGTAGAAAGTATGCAACGATGCCCAACATAAGGTGGTTCACGCATTGCTTGCAAAAAAATGTCTAAATGGTGCAATAATGCATAATCTTTCTCAAAGAATAGGAAACCGTCAACATATGAATAACTATTGAGAGACAAATAGTTATTATGAACAAGTACATTCCAATCATTTAAAAAATCAACATCATGGACATAACTATCACCCATAGCATCAAAAGATTCAATATGAACAACAGAAATGTTATTAATTGATGGTCTACGGCTCAAAGCATCTGCAACAACATTAGCATTACCCAGTTGATATTGGATCATGGGGTGAAAACTTTGAATGAAGGAAGCCCATTTAATATGACGGTCGGAGATCAAGGGCCGACTAAGTAGATGTCTAATGCGTTGTTGGTCAATCTTAATCAAGATTTCTGAATCCATGAAGTAGTGTTTCCACATGCGAAGAGCATGTACTATGGCCAAAAGTTCATTATCATAAGTGCTATACGTGAGTTCCGAGGGTTTTAGTTTACGACTTTTAAATGCTAAGGGATGGTCATCTTGCATCAAAACGGCTCCTACACCATATCCACTAGCGTCTGGTGACAACTAGGAAAAATGTTATAGTAAAGTGAGCTAATTGTAGGTATGGGATGTGAGTTAAGAGATATTTGAGACGATTAAAGAACTTTTGTTGACTGTCACCCCAACGAAAAATAGTTTTCTTTGTCAACAATAATGTTAATGGTAAAGCAATGAGAGAAAAGTTTTGTACACATTTTCTATAAAATCTTGAAAGTCCTAGAAAAGATCTCACATCATGTACAATCTTAGGAGTTGGCCAGTCTCTAATCGTTGCTATCTTTTTAGGGTCAACATGAATGCCATCAACGAAAACAATATGCCCAATATATTAAATTCACTTTGAAAGAGCTTTCATCAAGATTTGCATAAAAATAGTTTAAAAACATTTCTCAAATGGTTTTCGTGTTCTTTTTCGAAGAGACTAAAGATAAGAATGTCATCAAAAAAGACAATCACAAAATCTTAATGGTTTAAAAAGATTCTATGCATCATGCGAACAATTGTGTCCGATACATTTGTAAGGCCAAAGGGCATTACTAGAAATTCATAGCGACCAAATTGAGTGCGAAAAGCAGTTTTATAAATATCAGTGGGATCCATACGCACTTAATGATAACCTGATTTTAAATCTATCTTACTAAAAACACAAGCACCTTTCAATTTGTCAAGCACATCGTCTACTCTAGGAATAGGATAATGATTTTTTTACATTCACTTTATTTAATGCACAGTAATCGACACACATGTGATAAATCTTATTCTTCTTTTAAACTAACAAGATTGGTGCTCCAAATGGTAAACTACTAGGTTGTATCATTCCTTTGTCTAGTAATTCCTTAATTTAGCATTGAATTTCTTGTTGTTTTGCAGGAGCGTTGTGGTCTTAAAATAATGGACAAAAATCACTCTACCTCTCTCAAAACACCATAGCTTATTGAGAAATAAACTTACATAAGCATGCATGACACACACATTGGGTACAATCTCCTCCGACTTGCTTAATGGCTCATGCTTTCAAGCAAGTGTATTTAGATATCTTTTTTATTACTTTGTGAGCCAAAAATTACTTTTACACTCCACTTTGGGCCTTGCCCCTAAACCTTAGGAAAGTTTCATGTATGAATTAATATGAACCATCTACTAAGAGTAAACAAACCATTTGAATAAATATGCCCCTATAACAAATGTGCATAATAAATATGTGTGCTACCATTTTATATACAAGATAATAATCGTCCATTTAGATAATTTTTTCAACCTAATTCTTTCATGTCAAATCGCACTAGCAATGTTCAACACTCACACGCACCCACATTGCCTCCTGAAAACGTATTTAATGAGACAACTTCAAAGCTAAATTTTGTAAATCCAAACCCCAAGTCTAGTCACAATCGTGCTCACAATGTCTCATCAAAAGCACCTAGGTCTACTCCTACTTGTCATCGTTGCCTAAAGCCAGGCCATATTGCGACAAATTGTTTTGCCAAGTTACCACCGCCAAAGAAACCAACAACTGCTGCCCGCGGTCCACTACATCAAAAAAGAAGCTCGTGAGGTTGATGATGACACCATTCCACAATGGACGAAAGACCCTCTTTATGATGAAGTTGATCAAGAATCTGTCACGATTGTGACGTATGTATGTATCAGATCCTCTCTTCATTGCTGATTCCTGTTTGCAGATGCAAAGAGTAACCAGCCAAGGGAACCCCTATCCTCGATTGGTTTCGACTCTTCGCCAAAGGATGTACCTCTTCATCGAATGGTTGTATCCCTTGATGAATGGTTGTGCCTCTACATCGAATAGACACATCCCTTAGCCTAAAGTTGTATTCTTTCGTCTAAGGTCATGTCCTTTCGTCAAAGGACATGCCTCTTCAAATGTGTCTCTTCATCTCCTATATAAGAGACCTATTGTACTCAATTTAATGCAACAAGTCAATTCAATCTTCTCTCAAGTGTTCTCCTGAAGTCTCTTGTTCTTTAAGTTAAGTACTTAAGTAGTAATTAGTACACAATATGAAGGATTAACAACATAATCCTCATAGTGGTATCAGAGCAAATTTTTTTCCTACCCGTGGGTTGTGAAGCCCTCACCCTCTCCGCAGCACTCCCTCGTCCACCCCTCTTCTCGGTGCTGTATGGAAGAAGCGGAGCGATGGTGGACTTGGCGTAAATCCTTGCTCATAGTGATGTAAACAAAAACAAAAAGGTTTCACACCCATACACACGCATCGTGTGTATTGCAGAGAGGGAACCCTTCTGCATATCCGGACTACCCTCCCTCCCTGCTGACCGGTGGTGTTAGGCGTTCGCAACATGGCGGGAACTTCCCCTCTCGCTGCCGAATGTGGAACACCCCTCCCTCTTCGCCTCGTCCGCTGCCAGCGTGAGCCCTTGCTTGCTTGGAGCAGCTGCCGGCCCTGAGCCTTCGCTGCCGAATAGCACCCTTCAAAGCGGCGCACCCTCCAGTCGGCGACGCGATCCAAGCCTTCGAAGCGGCGCACCCCTTCTAGTCGACGACGCGTCACCTTTGCACCTTCAAAAAAAATACACAAAATTTTAATACGTGCATTGCCACGTGGGTCACTCTTTTTTTTTTAAAAACCAAAAAAAACCAACGGGCGTGCGTTGTGTGAACCGCCACCCCTTGGCAATTCGGCAACCACCACCCGCCCCCCCGGGCTGTCAGGATGTCGCTTTCTTCTTGGTCGCCCCCCTCTTCCCAGCGATTCGGCGACCATCCTCCTGGCTGTTCGTGGGTTCTCCTAGATTTGCCCACACCACATAATCTGTGTGCTCTCGCCCTCTACTTGCATGCTTCATGGACAACTTTCCGGAGGAACTCGACATGCACATCTCTTACCTGAGTTACATCGACGAGATTCCCGAGGCTTTTCTTCCCGAACACAGCCCTCCTCGTGCCCCCACTCCAGAACCAGTGCCACTTCGCGTCGATGCTGGGTGGATTCCAAGTCTCTCGGTATCTCCTACCCCGGTAACCTCGGCCTCTCAGGTGTACCGCATACATGTCAGCAGCCCGCATGTAACCAAACCCGACACTTGGGCGATTTGGACTATTTTCCTCACTTGCGAGCCACTGCATCTTACTCATTTCGAGTATTTTCTGTCACGGTATCCTCAGTTAGCACACTTTCTTCCAGAGTGCAGTGTGGATGGCCTCCGCAATATCTCCTCCACGCGCCCTCCTGTGACATTCTACTGCGAGTTCTTCATCCCCGATTATACTCCATTATCTCCGGTGACCAGCTCTTTGGCGAAACCAAACGAAGAAGTCGAAGCAGACGCAGTAACCTCCGATCCCGAGGAAGTGGAAGACCCCGACTTCGAGTACGAGGATCCTGTTACTGCCTCTCCAGCAATTGTTTCTTCCATCCTACATTTCGGGTGGACCTTTCCTGCTTCACCTCAGTACTCTCTCTGAGTTCTCCAGATGTCGACTTCGCACGACAACGTGCCACCCGCCAATCCTCAGATGGAGGCCTTGCAGATGACCACTCTTCAACAACAAATGGAAGGCTTGCAAAAGGCCCTTTTCGACGGTATGGCATCAATGAGATCACAAATGGAAGACATGCAACAACGGCACCAACATCAGCGCAAGGGATCCAAGAAGTCACACCAAGCGCGTCGTTCGCGTCCTCCAACATCATCATCGTCATCCTCGGTGGGCCAGCAGCACGATCCCTTAACTCCTCCCGATCCGACTGCTGAGGTAGACAATGTTAAACTCAAACTTTTGTATAAATTAATGACCACAGCATAAACAAGAAAAATGGATATCAAGTTACCTGAGTCCTACAATGGCCGCCGGTATAAGCGGTTAATCGATCACTAGCTCTACAAGATGGAGGTTTATTTCTCAAATACCGAATCGCCTGAAAACAAAAAAGTGGCATTGGCCAGTACCCTCTTGAAAGATACCGCCTTCCTTTGGTGGCAACGCAGGATTTCAGATGGCAAGTCTACTCCAACGTGGGATAAATTTCGGCGTGCTCTTCGAAAGGCTTTTGAGCCTGCAAATGCGAACTTTCATGCCAGGTCTTCTCTCCGCCGCCTGAGTCAAACTGGCTCCGTGGCCGCGTACATCTCAGAGTTTCAAAAACTGGCTCTCGAGATAGACACTCAGCCCCTCTGACCAGCTTCACAGCTTCATTGACGGGCTTGAACCCACGATCCAAGACGAAGTCCATAAGTACAATCCTGCCACCCTGGATGAAGCAATCTCGTATGTCGAGCGCATTAGTGATTACCGGTGTCCTCCCAGGATCTTTTCCTCCGGCGCCCGTTCCTACCAGCGGAATCGACCCAATGGGACTAGCCAACCCCAGCGTCCCAATTCTGGACAACCCAACTCTCGGCGACCATATTCTGGACAATAGTCCTTTCGGCCCGCTTTCCGGGCAAGCTCCCGCGTCAAACGCAGGATCCTCTCAGACCGAATCCTCTGGCAACAGAAACCGAGATCGGCCTCGACAGGACCATCGCAACAATGATCGGCGCAACTTCAAGCGAGAAACCTCTTCAGGACAACAAACCTCTTCATCAACTGCCACTTCATCCCAACCTAGTCGCCCAGGCCTCTGCACAATTTGTTCTGGCGATCACCGGTGGTATGAATGTCCTCAGCACCCTAAACCCTCCAACACTCGGCGCAATTCTCAGGTGGATAGTTGCCACCATGCTGATCATGACCCGCCTCCTGTGAAAGACAAGAACAAACAGATAGCTTGTTCTGTTCGCGTTTCTGAGATTGTCAGTACCCTGATGCTTAATGGCCAAAGTACCAACCCTATTCCGGTGAATCTTTCCAAGCAGGTCCTTAGTCTTCTGGGCTTCATTGGCGACCATCCCATCAATGTGCTGGTGGACAGTGGCTGTTCCACTAATTTTGTGGGCACTTCTTTGGTTCACAAGCTTCGCCTATTACAGACCCGACATTTTGTGGATGCTTTTCAAGTAGAGCTTGTTGATGGTTCCTTCCTTAATTGTAACAAAAAGGTGCAACAGCTTCAGTTCCATTCAAGATTACCAAGATCACCTTAATTTTTCAGTGATGCCCTTGTCACATTATGACATGATACTGGGACAATCTTGGCTGTATCGATATGATCCAGTGATCAGCTTTCATTCTCATTCAATCCAGTTATATCATGATGGTCGAGAGCTGGAACTTCATGGCCTTTTCAATGCCAAACCTATCACTGTTGTTTCTGCCCTGCAAGTCAAACGCCTCGTCTGCAAACGTGACTGTACAACATCCCTGGTCATGTTACGGGAGATTGAAGCAGAAACTAGTGAGCAATCTCAAGCCTCGTCATCAACAACTGCTTACTTGGAGCAACCCTTCTTCAGGCCTTTTCAAGATCTGTTTCCAAATGATCTTCCGATGACATTGCCTCCTCGTCGTCCTGTGGATCACCCGATTGATCTTATCCCAGGCCTCCTCCAAGCCGAGCTCCATACCGTGTTTCTTACTCTGAATCTCAGAAGATACAAAAGCAATTACATGAGTTGCTGGACAAAGGTCACATCCGTCCCAGCAAAAGTCCCTTCGGAGCCCCGGTTTTGCTTGTCAAAAAAAAGGATGGATCAATGCGGCTTTGCATTACCGTGCTCTCAACAAGCTGACAATCAAGAACAAATTCCCTTTGCCTCGCATCGATAAGTTGTTCGACCAACTGCTTGGTGCTAAGGTGTTTTCCAAGATTGATTTGAAGTCCAGCTATCATCAAATTCGTATCCGTAATGGTGATGAATACAAGACAGCCTTTCGGACAAAATATGGACATTATGAATTCTTGGTCATACCTTTTGGGTTAACCAATGCCCCGGCCACTTTCATGACCCTGATGATGAATGAAATTTTTGGGCCGTACTTGGACAAGTTTGTGATCGTTTATCTCGATGATATTCTGGTTTTTAGCCGATCTATGGTCGATCACAAAGAGCATTTACAGATTGTCTTTGAAGTACTACGCACCAATGTGTTGTACATCAACAAAAAGAAGAGCGAATTTTTCAAGAACCATGTGGAATATCTTGGTCACATCATTTCTGCTAATGGGATTGCAGTAGATCCTAAGAAGATTCAGGCAATTGTGGATTGGCCTTTGCCTCTCACCATTTCAGATGTTCGATCTTTCTTGGGACTTGCTAACTTTTATCACAACAAGGTGCATAAATTTTCAGAGATTGCTGCCCCTTTGACAGAATTGACAAAGTTGGACAAACTTCAGTGGTCTTCGGAAGCTGAGCAATCCTTCAATGATCTCAAGCATGCCTTGACGACAACCCCAGTCTTGGCCATTGCCCTTTGATGTAATGACAGATGCCTCAGATCGTGCTTCTGGTGGAGTTTTGATGCAGAATGATTGTGTCATTGCTTTTGACAACAAGAAGTTTTCAGCCATTCAAAGCAAGTATCATGTGTATGATAAGGAGTTTTTGGCAATCGTGCATGCTTATCGGACTTGGAGACATTATCTTCTTGGAGCAGATTCAGTTGTACGTACAGATCATCAATCTCTGACATACATTTTCACTCAGCCTCTTATGAACTCTCGACAAGGCCGATGGGTTGAATTCTTGGCTAATTTCCACATGATTATCCAGTATGTTCCTGGTCTTCAGAATGTGGTTGCAGGCCTCCCGCACTGCCTGGCTGTCCGGCCTGCTGCCCGCTGCCCGTGCCGCATGGCTGGCCAGCCTACAGGCCTGAACATGGCCGCCTTGCAGTCCAGCCACACAGCCATGGGCTGGCTGCTGGCCACACAAGGCTGGCTGGCCAAATCTAGGCCGGCCACCATGCCACCAAACCGCCCACAATTGGGCAAGTTCACACGAGCAAAAGCAACACAACAGCAAATCGAAGACAGTCCAAGTCACACGAATCCCGAGGAGCTCTACACGCAGCCATCACGGGCATACAAACATGGCACTTTTTCTCACAGCAATCATGGCATAAAAACCACGTGCATCCATGGTGCTTTTTCTTGCACACCCGCCAGCTTTCTCTCTCTCTCTCTTCATCTTGCAATAAACCTACACATGTACACTGCAAGAAACATAGAAAGAACTCACCCAAAGGTGTCCCGCTCGCATCTTCCTCCCGGAGAGGCTCTGATACCACTGTCAAATCCCAAGATCTCTCCGAGAAGGAAACCTACAAAACAGCCATAAAAGGCAAGACAAAGCAACGAACCCTAACCCTAGAAGGCAAAGCGGAAGAAACATATCTGGGTGTAGGCATACTCGCCACCCAACCATGATAGCCGTGAGCGAGGCTCACAATCTTGGCCGTCCCCACTGAGCCACAAGCTAGAGCGTCAAGCTCTCATGAGTGCTCTACCATCGTCCTCATCCGGTGTACTCTACCACCCGGGGTTGTCCCCCAAGGACGTCGGCGTCCTGCGTGATGGTGCTCCTGCTCCTCGCGCTCTGCACCCCTATGCTCCATCCGTCGGTGTGTGCCCAACTGGTACCCCTCCCCCCAATAAATAGGGAAGGAACGCCCAAAAAGCACACGCTATCAATAGCAGACCAAAAAGCACATGTCCGCCCACAACATATTACACTCTAGCTTGCCAATCTGCCTGCCCCTAGCGTGCACATGTCACTCCCTCAAGCAGATCATTGGATCATTGTAGGTGACTTCAACATGGTTGAGCAACCTGCATATAAAAAGGGGGTAGATAAGGCATCATTCACCCTTGAGAAGGCATGGTTAGAGGATGACTTCCATAGGAAGTCAGATTCACTCCTCTTTTCTTGGAGTCGCAGGGGTGCACGTTATGCCAGCTTGAACCACTATTATGTTGATGATTGGGCACTTGATATAGAGGTGGCACTATCTTCATTGCCCCAAGCACTTCAAAATCAGATCACTGTCCTATGGTTTTGTGCATCAAAGATTGGGGGAGCCAGAACTCTCTTCCCCAAGTACGCATACCAGAGTCTCTTTACTCAAATGGAGAGTTATCTCAGCAGGTGATGGATGTTTGGAGAGCTTGTGATGCTCCTTATTCTAGGCAAAGAGTTGCTCTTGCCTTAGAGAGTGGCAGTGATCTTGGATTGAGAGAGAGCCATCAGGCATAGATCGTGTGCTTTGCAGAGAGAACTTGAGAAACACCTGATGCCCAGTGGATCTCATATGCGTTATGCACCATCAGGGCTGAGTTGCATGACTCCTTAGAGCAGCGTGCAGAGTTTTGTTATCATGCACAGGAGTCATTCTGGATTCAGATGGGAGGTAGTTGTAACAGACATTTCTTTGCTGCCCATGGGCTCTCCCATAACAGGAAATGCATTAGACAGCTGCAAGACTTGCAAGGAGTGCTCCACTCAGAGCTTGACATGGACAGGAGGATTGCCTCATATTTTTACTACTGCTTGTTATCTGCAGAGATTCACTCCCCTCAAAGGGATAGGGCACAGAAGGTTTGGGAGTCCTTGCCCAGGCTGATCTCGGATGACATGCGTGCATTACTTGATGCCCCTTTTTCGGAAGATGAGCTTAGACATGCAATTTAGGCATCACCACAATGTAAATGTCCTGGGAATGATGGCCTCTCTTGCACGTTTTCCATGAGTTTTTGGGATGCCATTGGGGATGATATCACTGTGGCATTACAGGATCTGTGGAACACAGGCTCTATGCCTCCTTTCCTTACCAAGGGTATTATCCACCTCATTCCTAAGGGTGGTAATAAGACTAACATTGCCCAATGGAGGCCCCTATCAATGGAGGCCTATCACATTGCTTGGGATTGCATGCAAAATTCATAGGTTGTACGATGATGATGGTTCCACTTTGTATCATATGGCTTGGATTTGACATTCCAAGCTCATAGCTCTAGTCTTTGTTTTCTTTTGTACCATGATGAGATTATATGGACACTATTGTATCACTTTTGGTCTCACAGACCCACATGGTCTTTTGAAGACGTTTAATCTCTCTCTCTCTCTCTCTCTCTCTCTCTCTCTCTCTCTCTCTATATATATATATATATATATATATATATATATATAATTTTAATAAAAATCCCAAAAAAACCTCCGGTTTTTTTAGTGATGGATGAAACCTTTTGAAAAAAAACCTTCAAAACCTCGAAACTTTCAAAACCTAGAACGTTTCTTGTGACTATGATCAAAAGTGTCTCTTGCCTATATCGGGAGGTCACAACATGCCGGCCAGGCCCCTGCCTCCCATCCACCTCATATCCCATGTGCACCACACATAAATGTGCAGGGATAAGAGAGGCCAAGTGTCCCTTTTTACATATATGCCCATGATGCCTAGACACACATTGCATATGGGACTATGCTAATACAGGTGGCACAGCTAGGTTTACAACTTCCAATACCCCCCGTGACGACTAGGACGTGAATACCCAGAAGCTGGGATCGAGCTCAGAGGCTTTCTCGCACAATCAATGATGTCACAGTTGGTACCCTTAGGATTTACGGACACAGCCTTTTTCTAGCCCAATGATTACACCTGCCAGGACAGCAAGCTTGTCCACCTACTCGTACACGCATTCGGTCACCCACCAGCTCCATTAGAAAGATCCAGAGGTCGAATATCTCTGCCACCAGTCGATTAGCACCACCAAGTCCATGAGGAAATGTACCCCATACCATGTAAGTTGTATTGGGCGCATGCACATGGAGGCCACCTCATATCCCGTGTGCACCACATAAATGTGGAGGGATAAGAGAGGCAGAGTGTCCCTTTTTACTTGTATACCCATGATGCCTAGACACACACATTGCATATGGGACTATGCCAATCCATGTGGCATGGCCAGGTCGACAACTTCCAACAGCCCCTTAGCTCCACTGTTGTATCTCATTGTTACAAAAACTTTGAGCATTTTACTTCACTCCAATGCCGGAGTATCTGGATTGAGATTGCCACTGTGAGTAGAAGACGAGCTATTGGACTCTAAGTTGGCTGATTATAGAGTGATGTTTCTTGAGGCACCTTACTCATGTCTTTGCTCACTTCGCACTGCCTTGGAAGAGTTTTGTCTTGCAGCAGGGGCCTTTATAAATTGGCATAAGTCTGTCCGATTTTGGATCAATGACCTTGAGAGGATTGAATGGGGCACACATGTTGGCTTCACATGGATTGAGAGAGGACACACTACCAGGTATCTTGGATGCCAGGTTGGGATAGACATTACACTTGCCCAACACTTTGCCCCTTACTCATGTGCATAAAGAAAAAAGCTCCTTCATTGGATCTCCAAGATGCTCAATCTGGCGTCTAGAGCCTTGGTGGTACACCAGGTGTTTCTTGCCACAACTTGGTATGTCACCTCTTGTTGGTGTTATGACCGTAGATGCATTAGACAGTTGTGGAGGATGATCCGCAACTTCTTATGGTTAGGACTTGATGACACATCACATACCATGGCCAGAGTTGCTTGGGAAACTATTATCCTTCCCAAGCACGAAGGGGGATTGAACATCATTGATCTATAGTTCCAGTGCAAAGCTCTGCTTTGCAAGTTGGTGGTTAGAGCATTCCTTCCTGGTACTTTTGGTACTGAGCCTTGGAACGATTTCTTCATGTACCATATTCTTAGATGTGTCCCTCAGAGCGGTGGTGAGACTAGACACACAGCACACGTTTTATTTTATCTAAGGCAGATTACTGCCCCCCATCCTCCTCATTGGTCTCTTCCATTATCCAAGCTTGGGGCAGTATGCCGATATTTTTATGTTATAGACCCCCAAGCTCAGTAGATGAGGTTTACAGCAGGCAGCCCATTATGTGGAACGAACTTATCAGAGATGATCTTGGCAGACCCCTTGGTGCAGCAGAGTATATGCAATGGCCAGGCTGGGAGAGATGTACAGCCACAGTACTTGACTAGAAGAATTTTAAGTGTCTTCCAAATGATGAGAGAGAGGCATCTACCCAGCATCTCAAAGGGAGTCACTGCTGACGAATTGCACAGATTGATAGAGCTATACCTAACCACTTGATCACTAGTACATTTTTACATGAGTAACATCACTTGTGGTTGGGGTTTTTTTTTGGGACGAGTGTGCCCCTTCAGGTGTTGGGATTTCGAAGCCAGAGGAGGAAGTGGGTGTTGCCTTCTATTCCATTCACTCTAGATGGCAGATGGAGAGACGTGATGTACAGGTGATCACACCGGGCTCTGTGATATCCATCCAGTGAGAGTAGTGGGTTGCCCTAGGAAGCGTTGGTATATTGACCCTTCCCCAGTGATGGTTGCTCATGCCTCATGGTGCCTATTGTAGGCCATCTCTTGGTGGTTCTAGTGATGCCCTATGTACCATGGTATGTGTTTTGTAGGGCTAGATATAGTCATTTAGGACTATAGTACTTTCAGTGTTTGTTCCACTAGGGACACGTGGCACTACTAGTACACTATGTACTAGGGTTCCTATATCTTGTATTTTGGTTCATTCTTTTCTCACTTCAGTACATTGACATTTTCAGCTCACAAGTGTTCTCACACTCTCTTCTTCCGGTTCTCCGATCCTACAGTGGTATCAGAGCAGGCTTTGCCTACCTCTCCCCGCCAGCTTCAGCCTTCCCGAGCCTCACCATTGCTCATTGGAGCTGATTTCAGCTGGTTTTCTTGCTTGCTGCTGTTCGAAATTCAGATTTCTCGACTCCCTCGGCCATTTGGAGCCCTTTCATCGCGGGAAATCTCATTTTCAGTCAGTTTCCAGCTGGGCGACTACTTGTGGAGCTGATTTCAGCAACTTCGAGCACTATTTGTGGCTGCACCAGGCATTCGGTGGTTGTTCCAGCCCGGGAATCTCTTCTAGAACAGGCGCCTAGAAATCGCGACCCCTCTAGAAGCATCTCCCGGCAGTTTTGAGCTCCCCTTCAGCAAATCGTGGCATTTGCTGCTTGCTCCAGCCAGCCGCCACCCATTTTCAGCTTCGTGGCAGCTCGAAACTGCTCCTTCAGCCCCTCAAAACAGTCGCCTACCTCCTCCTCAGCTGGGCGACTCTTTTTGGCACTCGAATCGGGAAGAAATCAGCTGAAATTGCAATCTCTCGGTAATTTACTGCAGTTTTGACAGTTTCTGCCTGTCAAACCCTAATTTTCAGACAGGCTTTTGCCACATTTGCTGTTTTTTGCAGTAAACATTGCCTTTCACAGTCATATTTGAGTCACATCTGCATCTGCTCTTTGATTTGGATCAGAAATTTGCAGATATTTGCTGTCTTTTTGGGACAGCCAGCTTGTTGCAATGATAGCCTTGCAGTTTTTGGGTTTTCTGGTATTTTTCAGGTTATTACAGTTGCTATGGCTGGGAACACTCAAGAGTTATTTGGAGTTCTTCGTGAAGAAGATAAGTTGGATGGCACCAACTATCCGATGTGGTCTTATCTCATGAAACATATTCTTGTTGCAAAGCATTTGTGGAATATTGTTTCTGGGGCTGATCTGAGGCCAGCCAATGCTACAGTTGTTTCTACTGCTTGTCCTTCTGTAGGTGGTACTCCTCCTGATGCCTCTTCCTCTAGCACTCCTGCTGCTCCTCTTCCAACTCAAGAACAGTCTAGATGGGATGCCAGAGATGCAAATGCACATTCATGCATTGCTTTATCATGCAAGAGACTCATTATTCCACACATCCGGTCCTGCAGGACAGCAAAGGATGCTTGGGATAAATTGGCCTCTCTCTATCAGATACGCAATGAAGCTCGTGTTGCATATTTGAGAAGGCAATTACAGGAGGTAAATATGAATGAAAGTGAGTCAATGGATGCATATTTGACCAAGGTTCAGGACCTCATGGAACAGCTTGTCAATATTGATGAGGTGGTCCCAAATTCACAGCTTGTCAGTACTACATTGAATGGGCTGCCAGATACTTATCAAGGGTTTGCTACAACCCTTCGATTAGTGGCCATGGGTAATCCAGACCACTATTCTTTTGATCAGCTAGTTACTTTGCTTTTGCAGGAAGAGCAAAGTAGAGCTAACAGACAAGCCATTATCCCTGATCATGCATTTGCTTCACAGCAGACAGGAAGGGACAAGGCTTCCAAGCCTATGGGCAAGCCAAAATCTGCACCAAGCAGCTGCAATTCCTCTCATGCATCTACAAATACAGCAGATAAGGGAAAGAAAAAAAGATGCAACTATTGTCGCAAGCCTAGACATGATATTTCAGAATGCAGGAAGCGCATTGCTTCGGAGAAAAAGAAAGCAGGATTGACAGTTAATGCCTCACATGCCATTGAATCCCATGAGCCAGCAGATGCTTCACATGCACATGCTCTTCAGGATGATTGGGCATGGGCTGTCCATTGCTCATTTGATCCATCCAAAGCTGATGCACTTTTTACTACCAATGACGCTCAGTCCTGGTATTTTGATAGTGGTGCTTCCAAGCATGTCACATCTTGCAGACAGTTGTTTCATTCTCTAGCTGATGCACCTCGAGGGGGGACTGTTACATGTGCCAATAATGCTTCATATGCTGTAAAAGGAGTTCGAAATGTACAGCTCACATCTATTTCCAGCCATCCTGTCACTCTGACAAATGTTCTTTTTGTGCCTGGCATTGAAGTCAACTTGATTTCAATTTCAGCAATTGCTACTTCAGGTTTCAGAGTCATTTTTGATGGCTACAGATGCCTAGTATATGATCTTCGTGATGACAATGCCATAGTTCTCACTGGCACTTTGCAAAAGGGGCTTTATCACCTTGATCATCATTCAGCTGCACTTTCTATTGAAGCATTGGCTATTTCAGATTCACAGCTTGCTGAAACTCATCTTTGGCATGAGAGAATGGGCCATCTCAATTATAGGGCTCTTGCAAAGCTCCATTCACAGCAGATGGCAAATGATATACCTGAGACTCACACAGTTTCCAAACATGTGTGTGAGGGCTGTCTTTTGGGTAAGATGCATAGATTTCCTTTTCAAAAGAATTGTCCAAAACTCTCACAAAGGACATTGCAGCTAGTGCACAGTGATGTCTGTGGCCCAATGAGGACAAATGCCATTGGAGGATACAAGTACTTCATGACTCTCATTGATGATTTCACAAGGTATTGCTGGGTATATCCTTTAAAGGTCAAATCTGAAGTTTTCTCATGCTTTCAGAGATGGCTGCATATGGTTGAGAATGAATCAGGATGCAAGCTTGTCACCCTCAACACAGATAGGGGGGGTGAGTATATGTCAAAGGAGTTTGATGCATTTCTATCCTCACGGGGTATTATTCATTCATGCACTACTCCTTACACTCCTCAGCATAATCCTGTTTCTGAAAGGAAAAACAGGTCCACAATGGAGATGGCCAGATGCATGCTTAAGGCCAAGTCTTTGCCCAATAAGTTTTGGCTTGATGCAGTAATGTGTGCCAACTATGTGCTGAATAGATCACCTACACGGGCATTGCAGACAGTTACACCTTATGAAGCATGGAAAGGCAGGAAGCCTTTACTTTCACACATGAGAGTTTTTGGGTCTCTTGCATATGTTCATGTACCATCTCAGCTTAGACATAAGCTTGATGACAAGGCAATCAAATGCATATTCATTGGCTACAGCCAGGAGAGCAGAGGGTATCGGTTATATCAACCAACTACTGGGAAGATTCTTGTCAGTAGAGATGTGATCTTTAATGAACATTCAGCCTCTCCTCTTGTGGACTGCAAAGCAAAACCAGAAATTGACATGTTTGATGCCTTTGACACTTGGTTTCCTCTACCATTATCAAATCAGGATTTTGACCAGCAACATGAGCCTCCTGTAGGCCTCCCACTCAGCAATAATCAGCCACCATCTCATGCTGATTTGCAGGTTACTCTTCCACCCCAAAATGATCCTATTACTCATGATGCAGTCCTTGAAGAAAGAGCTGTCAATAGACAGCAAAAACAAGTTCCCAGATGGCTTCTGGACACAATCAGGGACAGCAAACAAAATCAGCCCCTTGCTGCCCGGACCAGATCAGGGAATAGACAGCTTGGTCACTTTCTTGAGTATGCACTCCTTGCTACAGCTTGAAATGAAGAGCCTTTGTGCCATAAAGATGCTTTTGACAGCAAAGAGTGGATGGATGCAATGAAAGCTGAGTTAAAATCTATTGCCAAAAATGACACATGGGAATTAGTAGATCTCCCCCCTGGCAAGCATGCCATTGGAACACGGTGGGTCTACAAATTAAAAAGGAAATCTGATGGCAGCATAGATCGATACAAAGCCCGTCTTGTTGCAAAAGGGTATGCCCAACAACAAGGCATTGACTTTGAGGAGACATTTGCCCCCACCTCCAGGATTACTACCATTCGGTGTGTCATTGCCATTGCAGCCCATCGTCATTGGCAAGTGCATCAACTTGACATCAAGACCGCTTTTCTTCATGGGGATTTGCAAGAAGAAGTCTATGTCACACAACCTCCTGGCTTTGAGGTTGTCAATTCTGAAAATAAGGTATGCCGGCTTAGAAAAGCTCTTTATGGTTTGAAGCAGGCACCCAGGGCATGGTATGCCAAAATTCATGCACACTTACTATCCCTTGGTTTTCAGAATAGTCCCACAGAGCCCACTCTTTATTTCCGTGGGAATGGATCTGATTTTTTAGTGCTGATTTTATATGTGGATGATATGCTTATCACGGGCCCAGATACTCAGCAAATTTCAGCTTTCAAGGCTGATTTACAACAGAATTTTGACATGTCAGACATGGGACTGCTCCATTATTATTTGGGCATTCAGTTTGCTCATGTTGAGGGGGGTATCATGATGTCTCAGTCCAAATATATTGGACAGCTCCTTGATCGTTTCCAGTTTGAGGATTGCAAGCCAATCTCTACTCCAGTGGACCCTGGCTTCAAATTCTCAGCTCATGATGGAAGCCCACCATGTGATATCACTCTTTATCAGCAGGCTGTTGGATGCCTCATTTATTTATGTCACACCAAACCTGACTTGCAGTATGCAGTATCTCAGCTCAGTAGATTCATGCACATGCCCAGTTCACAGCATTGGCAGGCAGTGAAGAGAGTCTTCAGATATCTCAGAGGCACTCAGGATTTAGCCCTTTTCTATGGTGATCAGGGTTCACTTACCATGCATGCTTACACGGATAGTGACTGGGCAGGATGTTCGGACACCAGAGTGTCACATACTGGCAATTGTTTTTTGCTTGGCAATTCATGCATTTCTTGGCTCAGCAAGAAGCAACCGACAGTTGCCACATCTAGCTGTGAAGCTGAGTACAGGGCAGCTTTCACTGCTACAGTAGAGTGTGTTTGGCTTCGACAGTTACTTACAGATCTTGGTATTTGCCAGACATCCTCCACTATTGTCTACACTGACAGCCAAAGTGCTTTGGCCATTGCGCGTAACCCAGTGTTTCATGCGCGTACCAAGCATATTGAAGTTCACTATCATTATGTTCGGGAGCGGTTGTCAGCAGGAGACATAGAGTTGTCCTATCTTCCCACAGAGGACAACATTGCAGATATGTTTACAAAGGCACTTCCTCGTCCCAAGTTCCAAGTCTTCAGCCAGGCTTTACACTTGGTTCCCTTTGTTACATGATCTGTCATTCCTTGTACACTCATAGGTGGCTATATCCTTCTGGATGAACATGTGCCACCATGACTAGAAACTACTAGGTATTCTGAGACGTTTCCAGAGTACTTCAGCCCATCCCATGGAGGGGGGTTTGTAGGCCATCTCTTGGTGGTTCTAGTGATGCCCTATGTACCATGGTATGTGATATAGTCATTTAGGACTATAGTACTTTCAGTGTTTGTTCCACTAGGGACACGTGGCACTACTAGTACACTATGTACTAGGGTTCCTATATCTTGTATTTTGGTTCATTCTTTTCTCACTTCAGTACATTGACATTTTCAGCTCACAAGTGTTCTCACACTCTCTTCTTCCGGTTCTCCGATCCTACACCTATGGCTATATGGTGGATGCCCTATCACATATCTACATTGGGACCCTGGCAACCCCATGAGGAGCATACATTTCTTTAGGTACAGTGCGTGTAACGCCAGGTTGCTCATGCTTGGACAGACTCAGAGAGTTCCCACATTGGGAGGCGTATGACATTACACCCCCCATTCAGAGGAGATTCTGGCATAGACTTTGGCACTCGAACTAGAGGAGCTAGATTTCCTACTTCTGGCTATTTCTACATGGTGGGTTGCCCACCGACATATGGAGATCCTATTTTGGCATGGATCCCTCTTGTCCTAGATGCCCAGCTCCATCCGACACTGTACCATTGCTTATGGGAGTGCAAACGAGCACAGAGGATTTGGGTATCTATAGCCCAGCTCTTCGGCAGATTGAGGAGTAATCCTATCTATGTTTCTTGGGGTGCTATTGCATGGTTGACTCAGTCTGGCCCGCAGCTTGTTTTTGAGGGCAATGATACAGATCATGTTACTCTTGTCCGTATGGGCATAGCTTAGAGATGTTTGCTTCAGGATATCCCTTTCTTCTCCTCCACTCCTACGGGACTTTTACGGCAGCATAGTGACCCCGAGTGGTTGAGATCTCCCTACTTTTTGGTTTGTGATCTCCCTTTGTATGATTTTATATTACTTAATCGAAGTCTCTTTTCTGGAACAAAAACATTGAGAGACTAAGATATTTGCAGATGTGCATAGTCTCGTGCTATGCTTACTACCACTGGTCAAATAGAGTCTGTTGCCATCACCTAAGATGTGAAACAGGTTTGTTTGGAGATCACAGTCACCAGCTACTTCCAAGCTATGTAAGCAATTTTGATTATTTATTTATTATTATCTTTTTCGGTGCCCTGTCTATTTTGGGAAACAATTTGGAGTCTTTGTTGTGATGCAGAAGCACTGGATGTGTCAAGTGTGATGCTCTTCATAGGGTGAGAGACTATGGATGGTTGTGGCAACCCTGATCATAGGAGAAAGCTTCTATATGCAGGACTCAATGTGTGGGAGTCTTTTGATGTGAACAATAGCTCGACTTGTTTGTGGATACCAAGTGGATAAGAAGCCATGATGCAGGGTCTTTGCAAGCTTCACGAGTTCTACTATGACGGTTGAGTTTCTAGCCTTATTGTAATCGAAGCTCTTATAATCAATTAAAGAAATACCGCAAGGGACGCCACTGCGTTTTGGGGCCAATCGGTGTTCGTGTACTGTTTGCAGGAGCACTCTAGCTCCCCTATTTGTTTTCCTTTTCTAGGTCTTCAAAGGGGTTGAAGTGTTTTGTGTGCAAGTTTTTTTTTTCACCACCCTTTGGTTTTGCTGAAGACCGAGGCCGGTTTACAACAGCTGAGATTCGAAGGAGACATCTTGTCACCCCACGCCTCAGACTTGATCCAAAGACTCGTTGCAGTGGCACATAAGCAAAGCCTTTATAGTTACATAAATGTGGTGTTGCTATTCATGATATCAAATGCATCTACAGTAGCTCACCCTCTCTTTTCATGTAATCATCACTATCAGGTCCACATACATAGGCATGTGTTATCTTTTTGTTTAATTCTTACTTTCTATTCATGCCATGTGTATGGTAGCTGTACTTTTGATGTATTACCATGGTATCATAGACCTTTGTGGTCTGGCCCCTCTACTCTAGATCGACATGCCCATCTTCTGCTATCCAAGGATGCACTAACCCTACTAGCCAATATCCAATTGGAGCCTTTAGTGGAACGTTTCAAGTTTCAAAAATAAAGGAAAAAAACACTTTTGATAGGTTTCTTTGTTCAAAATAAGCTTTTTTTTAAGCACACTGTAGTTCATTATGATTCATACAACTAGGTATGTTGTCATACCTACCTGCTGCATCCCCGCTAGATCCAAGTCGTGCCCCTACATGCGAGTTGATGTTTTCAGTTTAGGTTTTGATAAGGACTGCATTATTGATTTGAAATTCAAGATGCAAAATTATGGTTCTTACCTCTGCCCCAATATGGCATGCATACATGTGTGGCACCTCAATAATTGTAGGTGCTAGCTTTCTCGTGCCTTCCTGAGGACCTTGTGCTGCTTTTTCTCTTGATACTTCCACATTTTCTTACCTGTGCAATTTGTGTCTTTTCCTTGATTTTCTTCATCCCTCCATCTGCTCTCATAATCACTTTATCTGCTTGGCCGTCTATCCAGGTATACTGATTTGACGTTAGAATAAGTATGTCTATGTAATTTATGAAGGCCTCTCAAGTGCCTTTCATATCAACAATCTTCTATAATTTATTCACCCTGGAAAGCTCTTCTTAGGCTGGATACAAGAATGGTGGATGACCCAAGCTATTTGATGATGTGATGCCCTCTAAAGGTGAACCGTGAAGGTGCCAATAACCATCCTGGAAGCCCATCATGACCGATAAGTTGGGTGAGGGGCATCCAAGGTGCAGACACTCCATGAGCTACAGTTCCAGGGTCGAACTTTCTCCTGCCCTGAGCCCTTCAACCCCAGCTCAAGCTGCACATGATCATGCCCGATTGCAAGAGAGGGTGTAAGTTGGGAGCATGGCATGCTGTTGAGCAACATCTAATACTGCAATTTCTGACATGGCTGATTGTTGTTGTGAATCCACCAATCAAGTGACACCTACAGAAGCACAAAACACATCCTCATCTAGTGTTGGCTGCCCCACCAGGTATGACTGTGGGGTATATCCTTCCTCCTTCATTTGCATACTCAAGCTCTGCAGCTTTGCATAAACAGCATCACTTCGTAAATGGGTTTTGTCTCCAACCACAAAACCGTGTGCAACATCATGGACCTCAATGAAGGCCTTCCCTGGCTTTTTCCATGAATTGGAAAACTTCCTCCAATCCCCTACCTGATTTGCATTGCTCCACATGCCAGCATCAGCATAGATACTTGACATTAGCTGCGGCCCTGCAGCATCTCTGTGGTCCATTGAGATTACTTGCTCAAAGCATCGTTCTCCAAGGTCTACCTTGCCATGCGACCTGCAATGACACAGCAAAGATGTCCATCCTATGATATCAGGTCGGAATGGCATGGTTTGCAGCAAGTCTTCTGCCTCACTCCAGCACCCTGCATTGCCGATAAGGGCAACTAAACAGTTGAAATGATCAAGCTTTGGTGTAAGACCATGGTATTCACTCATAGATAAGAACACTTGGCAGCCTTCATGCAGAAAGCCCATCTGACTGCATGCAGACAGAAGGCTAACAAATGTGACATCATCTGGCTTCAAGCCTTCAAGCTGCATTTTGTTGAAAATGTCCATGGCCATTTTGAAGTTGTTTTGCTGTGTGTACCCTGCCACCATTGAGCTCCAAGTGACCACATCTCGGTTCAGAGACTGTTTGAACACACTACAAGCATCATCTACGCTGCCACATTTAACATACATGTCAATAAGGGCATTGCCAGCAACCATGTCTGACATAAAGTTGCTTTCAACCATAAGAGCGTGGATCAGTTTCCCCTGACTTAGGGCCAACATACTTGAACACACTGACAAGGTACTAACAAAAGTGGCCTGGTCTGGCCACATGCCCTCCTGCTCTAACTGCTCGAACAGCGAGAGAGCCTCCTGGCCATCTTCATACTGAGAATATCCTGCAATCATTGCATTCCATGTCACCACATCTTGCTTTGGCAATGCATCAAACACCCTGCGTGCATGCACAAGGCTGCCACATTTGGCATACATATCTACAAGTGTGTTGCCAACATATATGTCACACTCATAACTGTTTTCAATTAACAAAGAATGAATCAACTTGCCTTGGTTTAGCAAGGCTAAGTTGCCACAAGCTTTCAAAACACTAACAAATGTCATGTCATCTGGCTCCATGCCCTTCTTTTGCATTTCCTGGAAGATTTGAAGAGCGTCCTCACTATGCCCATGCTCAGCAAACCCTGCAAGCATCGCATTCCATGTGACGATGTTGGAGTGCACACCATCACGTTGCATTTGTTGAAAAAGTGTATAAGCCTCTAGAACATACCCATTCTGAGCATAGCCTGCAATCATCACAGTCCACGTCACCACACTTTCCTTTGGCATGTCTTGAAAGATGCTGCATGCGTCCTCCAAGATTCCGCATTTGGTGTACATGTCAATCAGACTATTGCCAACAAAAGCATCCATCTCAAGGCTAAATCTAATAATGTAGCTGTGAATAACCCTACCCCACTCTAGGGATGCTTGATCAGAGCATCCTTTGAGCATGCTAAGAAAAGTAACATAATTGGGCTCTACCCCCATGTCTTGCATTTGCTCAAACAGCAGAAGGGCTTCTTCATAGTGTTGTCCCTGAAGGTAGCCGCTAATCATTGCAGTCCACGTCACCACACTTTGTTTAGATGATCTGTGAAAGACACCGCAGGCATCTTGAAAGCTCCCACACCTTGCATACATGTCAATAAGAGTGTTTCCGACAGTAGTCTCCAGCTCGTGACAAGTCTCGACAATGTGGGCATGGACTAACCAACCAAGCTTGATGGCTACAATGCTCGAACATCCTTTCAGGACACTCACAAATATGGCATTGTCTGGTTCAATGCCCGCTTCTTGCATCTCTTGAAAGAGTTGAAGAGCCTTCTGACCCTGACCTTGTTGAACCAACCCTGCAATCATTGAGTTCCACGTTAGATTAGTGGATTGAATGCCCTCTTTTGCCATTTGTTGAAAGAGATAGAATGCCTCCTGATCATGTCCCTTTTGATGTGAATATGCAGCAATCATCGTGTTCCATGTCACCACACTCCGCTCCCCAATTCTGTCAAAGATTTGACGGGCATCTTCAAGGCTCCCACATTTGCCATACATGTCAATAAGGGTGTTGCTAACCGGTAGAGCTGTCTCGTGACTCTCTTCAATAACCTTCGCATGTATCAACTTGCCCTGATCTGGAGCTACCAGAATAGAACAAGCCTTTAAGATGATGACAAAGATAACACTGTCTGGCTCTACTATGGCCTTCAACTGCATTTGCCAGAAGAGCTGCACAGCCTCCCAACCATGACCATGCTCTACAAAACCCACGATTATCATAGTCCATGTCACAACCGATGGATTCAGCAAAGAAACAAATACTTTAACTCCGTCTTTGAGGTTCCCACATTTGGTGTACATGTCAATCAGAGAGTTGCCGACAAAAGTATCAGCTTCAAGTCCATTTTCAATGATGTGGCTATGAACAAGCATGCCCTGTGTCAGGGACAATGTATTGGTACATGCTTTGAGAATGGCAACGAAGACATGCTCGTCTGGTTTCAAATTCGACTGCTGCATTCGATGATACAATCCAATGGCCTGTTCACTTTGACCAAGCTTGGCATGTGCAGACATGATTGCCGTCCATGTGAAAAGGTTAGGATGAGGCAATCGGTTAAACACCCATTGGGCTTCTTGTAGGCTCCCACATGAAGCAAATATGCGGATCAAAACAGCCCCAAAAGAGGCATTTGATGCAAACCCATTTCTTGTGATCAAAGAAAAAACATGTCTGCCTGCAATGAGGTCCTTTTTCTTTATGCAACCCTGCAGAAGGCAACGGTATATGTTTGGAGAAACAGAGAGTCCTTGATGTTCCATGTTCTCCACAGCTCCCAGTGCTTTGCTAAGGTGCCCATTTTCACACAATTTCTTAAAATCCCCGACAAGAAGGCCTAGAAAGCCCTTGTTTCTGAGCATGTAACAGGGGGTAATTGTAGGCTACAAAGTGCCCACATCACATAATTAAAGCATTCTTGCTGCCCAAAACCTGATATGTTTTGCCCGTCCAGATATGACTTGATCTTTTCATGCCGTGAAAAGTCCAATTTATACGAATTTTCATTTGCAACATAATGCAGAGTGGGTGGGGATTGGAATGTGGTGGCAAACCAAACAAGGCATGGTGGAGGGACTCGGGAGCTACATTGTTGACCGACCAAGTGAACTCATTCACATGGAGCACCAAATATTAACCCTTCACATGGAGTACCCAATATTGGGCAGACTAACACTCGTGTGTGTGTGTGTGTGTGTGAGAGAGAGAGAGAGAGAGATTATATAGAGAAGGTCAAAATGACCTTTGAAACACAATACATATCATAAAGACCATATCACTCTCGATGAAAAATATGTGGTTTTAAAAGAGAGAGAAAAGAGGGGAGGAGAGACATATCATCTATAATACCTTATTTGGGAGCTACCACATGGCAGCTCCTCCTTCTCTTCTATACTACTACTATATTATATATAAATCTCTCTCTTATTTGGGAGTTAGAGGATTAGAGAGAGAGAGAGAGACAGAGACAGAGACAGAGACAGAGAGACAGAGAGACAGAGACAAAGACAAAGAGAGGGATTAGATTACAGGGTTACAAAGGTAGAGAGAGGGGAGGATGTTAGAAAGAGAAAGAAAGAGAGAGTGTGTGAGTTAGAAAGAGTTAGAGAAAGGTAAAGAAAGTGAGTTAGAGAGTGTTAGTGTTAGAGAGAGAGAGAGAGAGAGAGAATTAGAGAAAGGGAGTAAGTGTTAGAGAGATACAATATATATATATATATATATATATATATATATATATATATATATATATATATATATCTTATTTTGGAGTTAGAGTGTTAGGTTAGAGAGTTAGAGAGAGAGAGAGAGAGTTAAAGAGAGTGAGTTTGGAAAAGGGAGTTGAAGAGTGACCTAGAGAAAGGTAAAGAGAGTGAATTAGAGAGAGAGTGTGTGTGTTAAAGAGAGAGAGTGCTAAAGAGAGTTAACCAATTCAAGAGAGTTGGAGAGATTGAGAGAGTAAAAGAGAGAAAGAGTTAAAGAGAGTTAGAGACAGAGTAAGTGCTAGAGAGAGAGTAAAAGAGGGAGAGTTGGCCACAGTTCGAGAGAAACAGAGAGAGTAAGAGAGATTGAGAGAGTTAAAGAGAGAAAGAGAGAGAGTGTGTGTTATATAGAGTTAAAAAGACAGACTTAGAGAGAGAGAGAGAGGAAGAGAGGAAGTGAGTGTGAGGTAGAGAGAGAGTTATCTATAATACCTTATTTGGGAGCTACCCCATGGCAGCTCCCAAAATAAGAGAGCTAGAGAGAGAGAGGGGGGGGTAGAAAGAGAAAGAAAGAGTTAGAGAGTGAGTTAGAGAAAGGTAGAGAGAGAGAGAGAGTGTGTGTGTGTGTGTGTGTGCATGCGTGCATGTATTAGAGAGAGAAAGAGAGAGTTAGAGAGAAAGTGTGTTAGAGAGAGTTAGAGAGAGAGTTTTCTAGTTCAAGAGAGTAAGAGAGATTGAGAGAGTTAGAGGGTTAAAGAGAGAGAGAGAGAGAGAGAGAGAGAGAGAGAGAGTTGGCCAATTCGAGAGAAACAAAGAGAGTTAGAGAGAGTAAGAGAGTTGAAGATAGAGAGAGAGAGAGAGAGAGAGAGTGATTGTGAGATAGAGAGAGAAGGAAAGAGAGGGAGAGTGAGGTGGAGAGAGTTACATAGAGTTAGAGAGAGATAGAGTGAGGTAGAGAGAGTTACATAGAGTTAGAGAGAGAAAGAGTTAGAGAGAGTAAGAGAGGTTGAGAGAGTTGGTGAGTTCGAGAGGAATGGAGAGAGTTAGAGAGAGTTAGAGAGAGAGAGAGAGAGTTAGAGAGATACTACAGATATAGATATATATATATATCTCTTATTTGGGAGTTAGAGGGTTAGATTGAGAGAGTGCGTGTGTGTGTGTGTGTGTGTGTGTGTGTGTGAGGTAGAGAGAGTTAGAGAGAGAAAGGATTAGAAAGAGAAAGAGAGTTAGAGAAAGGTAAAGAGAGAGAGTGTGAGTGTTAGAGAGAGAGTTAGAGAGAGCAAAAGTTAGAGAGAGTAAGTGAGATTGAGAGAGTTAAAGAGAGAGAGAGAGAGGAGGGGGAGGGGAGAGAGAGAGAGAGTTATAGAGTTAGAAAGACGGTGAGAGAGAGAGAGTCAAAGAGAAAGTGAGGTAGAGAGAGGGAGAGAGAGTTAAAGAGAACGTCAGTGAGAGTAAGGTAGAGAGAGAAAGAGTTAGAGAGAGAGAGAGTTATAGAGAGTTTGAGGGCTAGATTAGGAGCGGCCCCAACTCTCCCTTTCTTCCCTTCTTCTATATTATACTACTACTCTTCTATATACTATACAATATATATATATTCCTCTCTCTCTCTCTCTCTCTCTCTCTCTCTCTCTCTCTCTCTCTCTCTCTCTCTCTCTCTTAATTGGGAGCGTTAGAGGGTTCGATGAGAGAGAGAGAGAGAGAGAGAGAGAGAGAGAGGGAGAGGGAGAGAGGGTTAGAGAGTTCGAGAGTTAGAGAGGTAGAGAGAGAAAGAGTTATAGAGAGAGAGAGAGAGAGAGGGTTCAAAAAAGAATAAAGAGTTAGAGAGAGAGAGAGAGAGAGGGTTCAAAAAAGAATAAAGAGTTAGAGAGAGAGAGAGAGAGGTTAGAAAGAAAAAAAAGAGTTAGAGAGAGAGTTAAAGAAAGGTAAAGAGAACGATGAGTTAGAGAGACAAAGAGAGAGAGAGAGAGAGAGCATGAGTATTTGTCATGAGACCTCAAGTGCTTCTTGAAGAATTAATCAAGCTCACATACACATCAAGGAATAAAGTATAGACTTGAATCAAATTCACAAGATTAAAGCATAGCATAAAAGTATGAAATAACGAAAACATCACCATTGACACACTATTGGGTGCAATCTCCCCCCTCATGTGTGCAGCTCCCACTTTCATGACATGAGTATTTTGAGAATTTTATTCAAAATATAGCCCAAGAAGCTAATAATAGTTGTACATACAAAATAGGGCTTTACTTTTCTGCTTTTACAAAAGTAACTTAAGCACTAAAGCTTGTTCACACACTAAACATAAAATAACCGAAATTCCTCTAAGACGTGTTGGTAAAATAGCAACGCCAGCCCACAAGCATGCATAAATAATATGTACAATCATTTGGTACATGGCTAGCAAAATAAGCCATATGAAATAACAATCCGAGATGATATAGACAAGATTCTCCATGTGTGACACATGCATTGCTCATCACCTATCTCACAATCGTAAACACATTAGTTGTTCCAATATCACAATAATTAATCCCAATATGAAATGGTGATAGGCACAAACACAACATAATCACAACTTCTTGTACTTCGATGATGAGCATATCATTATACACATCATCTAGCATGGTATATCTCACCACTTGTTACACTTAGATTGTGAAGTTGTCTAGCATAGTCCACTTGTTTTACTTCGACAGCACACAATCGTCAAGCATGACACTACTCGTAACACTTCGATAATCTACACACGTCAAGCATGATCTCAAGCTATACCAATAACACTAGGTAACTAGTATTTAATGTGGGGTCACCCACAATACCAATTCACTAGCATGGCATACTAATGTCATTGGCGTCCTCGTTTAGCCAAAGAGTGGACATGATGTAACATTCCACCTTCTTGGATAAATCTAGAGATAAATATACATAAATATCTTTCACATAGGATTAATCTTTATGTCCCATACCACAAAGACTAATACATAGTGAAAATTCATAAAGCAGAGTTTAAGATGGAAGGGCCAGTTCCTCCAAGAAGTTCTACTTTGATACATAAAGAACTATCCTTGAAATTTATAAAAACTCTTGAATGAATTGTATTTTTAGAAATTGTTAAAAGAAATGTGTATGTTTACCTTATGAGTCAAAATATTCATCAAGTAAGAGTATTCTTCTTCATCCTTATCAATCATATTCATCCTAATTAAAATATTCTTTGATTTTTGTGGACAATCGATGCGATATGTCCAATCTCATTGCACCTCAAACACTTCTTTAAATCATCTTTATTAGCTTGTTGAGAATCATCAGCCTTGGTATCAAATACATGTGTTATTGCCATTGAAGGGTATATCAAATGGTTGTTGAAAGGTTTTAGACTTCAAGAACTTTGATGTCAAGATTTGAGGTGTCATTGTGTCCTTTGGAATTTCATTTTTCCTTTCACAATTTATCGCTAAGCAAATAGCCGAGCTTAGAGAGTGCGGTCGAAACATGTTCACTTCTGATTGAATTGTGGGTTTCAAACCTGCTATAAACTTCCTTCTTTGATCCTTGTTGCAAACTTTCTTAATTGCCTATATTTGTAACAAGGTTTGCCAAAATCTATCCACATAAGTGGATATATCCTTCTTCTCAAGACCATCGTTGTCTAGCCTTAGATTTGTACTGTGGAGGTAAGAAATACTTCTTAATGAGCTTTTGAAATTCCTTCCAAGATTTAGGTTTGTGCTTACTGGTTCTAGTCACGTTTTACCATAAATTTGCACTTTCCACTAATTTAAAATGATTACTAGTACACTTGATTTTATCCTTCTCAGAGAATTTCTCTCCCGAAAAGTAATCAAGTTGACTAGGCCATGCAAGTATTGTGCAAGCATCTTTCTTGCCATCAAAGTTTTGAAAGGTAAAAGCTTTGCGGCTCATTTTCTTTTCTTTCCTAAACTCTTGAACTCTAAGAGTAGCTTGCACTACTTTCTGAAATTGGTCCCGTCGCCCGCCGCCTGCCAGAGTCTGAAGATTCACCATTACTCCTCTTCTTGTGGGATAATCTATCCTCTAGATTCCTTCTCAACTAAAATCTAGCTTTGGAGTTCCTGCATTTGTTCTTAAATGGTTGGGGGTAGAGGATTCATGATGAAAAGAGAGATGAAGATAGATAAAAGGTACAAATTTCAAATGTCAAAATAGATGGAAATGAAAATTGTTGAAATAATGATAGTAGTCAGCTTTCACCCGCAATTTGTAAGAAGTCGGAAGCTCATTCAACTCATGTTGTTGAGAAGAAAAATCCACAAGTGCCAAGAGACCATCGAGTAGTATCAAAGTGGTCATATACTTGCCATAGAAAACTCAAGAGACTGTTGGAGATGCAATCCACACTTCTAGAGAGAACTAGCTCACGTGGTGAGATTGGGTTTGAATCTTGGCAAGTTGAGGTTTCTACAAATTGTATTACTGGAGGTCACCTAACACCTGAAGGTTTTAGGGTATGGATGGCTAGACCAATTTGTGGAACACCTCAGTTAAGCGCGCTTGTGCAAGAACACAACTAGGATGGGTGACCTCCCGGGAAGTGGGAGGATCCATGTTTTCAACACATGGTATCAAAGCCCAAGTTGTAATGTTGGAAGCTAAGACCTCAACTAAAGTGTGGCTTGAGGGGGGGTGTTGGAGATGCAATCTACACTTTTAGAGAGAACCAGCTCACGTGATGAGACTGGGTTTGAATCTTGGCAAGTTGAGGTTTCTACAAATTGGATTACCGGAGGTCACCTAACACCTTAAGGTTTTGGGGTTTGGATGGCTAGACCAGTTTGTGGAATACCTCAGTTAAGCACGCTTGTGCAGGAACACAACTGGGATGGGTGACCTCCCGGGAAGTGGGAGGATCCATGTTTCCAACAAAGACTTCGCCTTTTAATCCTTGATGGAATCCCCACAGGTAACCCCTTGAAATTGCAATTTTCCTCTTACTTGTAATGCGTGTTGCAAAATTTGTTCGAGTCCTTTCACTTTGGTTGTGAGCTTTGATGATGAAGCTTAGTTGATTGCAAAAGCCCTTAGTAAAAGAAAAAGTGTTGCAAAAGCCCTTGGTTCATTACAAAAGCCCTTGTTGTTGCAGCAAACGATTGAGGAAATAGTGCAATGTGTAAAGCTTATGACCTTTCCAATGTAGGCTTTATATTATGAGATTTATAATATAAAGCTTTATTGCAAGGCTTTAAGGTGTGAAAGTACTAAGCAACACACGCTTCAGCAAGGTGGGAAAAGAAAACATTGGTAGGTGGCACCCATTAGCGTAACAAGAGGAGAGAAAAGCGATCGCCAGACGCACAACAAAAAAGGGAAAAAATCACGAAAATGTACGAAAGAAGATAAAGAAAATTAATAGCTGGTGATATTAGAGAAAACAACGAAGAAATAAGAGAGAGGAAAATATAATAAATTAGTTGGGGCCTCCACCGCAAAATGAAAAGAGGGAGAAGGAGCTAGGCGCAAATTGCAAAAATTGGAGAGGGAGGTGGAATGAGAGCCCTCAATTTTGCAAAATTCTCTAGCTTAAGGCCTTAGCAATTTAGAGAATAGGGTGTTGTCCCTCTTGAATTGCTAATTGCATCCATTCTTCTTAATCTTTTAAGGGATGGAAGATTGAAGAAAGTGGTTTGAAGAGAAGAAGGGTGGTTTTCACTATGCAGAAGTGGTTTTTGGCAAAAAAAAAATTTGATAATCTCTCTATGCCCTTGATTTAAATCTCCATCCAATTGTCCACAAAGTTTCCATAAACCATTCAATCTTTGTCCAATGGTCCACAAAGTTTCCATAAACCATTCAACCTTTGTCCAAGCGTTCTTAAGCCTTTGTCTTCTTTATCCTTTGGATTTTTGTGAGGTTCTCCCTTTTCTTTAAGTACAAGTACCCATAGCCATAGCTATGATACCATTATCCGTAGATCTTATGTACTTCTTAATGAATTAATCAAGCTCACATACATCAAGGAACAAAGCATAGACTTGAATCAAATTCACAAGATTAAAGCATAACATAAAAGCATGAAATAGAAAAAACATCACTATCGACATACTACTAGGTGCAATCTCCTCCCTCATGTGTGTAGCTCCCACTTTCATGACATGAGTATTTTGAGAATTTTATTCAAAATATAGCCCAAGGAGATAATAATAGTTGTGTGTACAAAATAGGGCTTTACTTTTCCACTTTTACAAAAATAACTTAAGCACTAAAGCCTGTTCACACACACTAAATGTAAAATAACCAGAATTCCTCTAACATACATGCTAGAAAAATAGCAACGCCATGCATAAGCGTGCATAAATAATATGTACAATCATTTGGTACATGGCCAACAAAATAATCCATATGAAATAATAATCTAAGATGGTATATACAAGATCCTCCATGTGTGAAACACGCCTATCTTCCAAATGTAAACACATTAGTTGTTTCAATTAATTATTATCACAACAATTAATCCTAATATAAAACATTGATAGGCACAAACACAACACAATCACTACTTGTTACACTTTGATAAGCGTATCACTATCTAGCATGGTGTGCCTCACCACTTGTTACACTTCAATGAGCGTATCACTATACACATCATCTAGCATAGCGTGCCATTTGCATAAACCACTTGTTACATTTAGACCGTGCGGTTGTCTAACGTAGTCCACTTGTTTCACTTCAATGAGCGTATCACTATACACATCATCTAGCATAGCGTGTCATTTGCATAAACCACTTGTTACATTTAGACCGTGCGGTTGTCTAACGTAGTCCACTTGTTTCACTTTAATAACACACATTCTTCAAGCATGGCGCTACTTGTTACACTTCGATAACATGCACCCATCAAGCATGATCTCAAGTTATACCATTAACAATAACTAGTATTTAATGTGGGGTCACCCACGATACCAATTCACTAACATGGCACACTAACGTTACATGTGTCCCCATTTAGCCAAAGGGTGGACATTATGTAAAGACAATGAGTTAGAGAGAGAGAGAGAGCGAGAGAGAGAGAGAGAGAGAGAGAGAGAGAGAGAGAGAGAGAGAGAGAGAGAGAAAGGTAAAGACAATGAGTTAGAGAGAGAAAGAGATGAGAGAGAGCATTAGAGAGAGTTAGAAAGAGAGAATTAGAGAGAGATAGTGTCAGAGAGAGAGAGAGAGAGAGAGAGAGAGAGAGAGAGAGAGAGATTGAGTGTTAAAGAGAGATAGACAGAGAGAGTTAGAGAGATGCTATAGATTAATATATATCTTATTTGGGAGTTAAAGGGTTAGATTAGAGAATTAGAGACTTAGAGAGAGAGAGAGAGAGAGAGAGAGAGAGAGAGTCATATTAACATGTTTGGAAGGTCAAAATGACCTATGAGACCAAACATACATCATCATAAAGCCACACAAATCTTGAGCCTAATGTTGAGTCCAAGACAAAAATAACAAAAGCCTAACATGTCATGGTATTGTTTCAGCCATTTACCCTAGGGTACCCTCAATAACAAAAGCCTAACATGTCATAGTATTGTTTCAGCCATTTACCCTAGGGTACCCTCAATAGAATTAGATCGTGGCTTTGGCTTGCAAAATTCTTCAATTATTATCCTTCTTTTTTAGTAAACTACCCACTTTCCTTCTTTGTGTGCTACTTAAACTTTGGCGATTTCCATGTTCTTGTGCTTGAGTTGCATGGGTGTCAACTTGTCATCCAACCCAAAATTGTGCCTTGGAATTTTCTTGATTGTCGAAGAATTGCAATCTTCTCTGCTTTGCTTTTATACCGTATGTTCCTTAACACTGCATGATTACCTTTTTGTGTGATTAAGAAGGGAGATCCCCATTTAATCATAGGCATGACTTTGGTTAATTTGCCTTATAGTATGTTGAGCTTCAGTATGTACTCATCCTCTGTAGCTTTTTCTCTTCCTCGATACCACTCAACGAGTAGTCCACCTAATCAAATACACCTTGAGGGAAGGTTAGAAAGAGAAAGAAAGATAGTTAGAGAGAGTGGGTTAGAGAAAGGTAAAGAGAGAGTGAGGTAGGGAGAGAGTCAGAAAGAGGGAAGGTTAGGAAGAGAAAGAAAGATAGTTAGAGAGAGTGGGTAAGAGAAAGGTAAAGAGAGTTAGAGAGAGAATGTCAGTGTTAGAGAGAGAAAGAGAGAGAGAGAGAAAGTTGACTAGTTTGAGAGAGTAAGAGAGATTGAGAGTGTTAAACAGAGAAAGAGTTAGAGAGAGAGAGAGAGAGAGAGAGAGAGTTAGAAAGAGAAAGCTAGAGAGAATGAGTAAGAGAAAGGTAAAAAGAGTGAGTTAGAGAGAGAGAGAGAGAGAGTGAGAGAGAGAGGGCATTAGAGAGAGTGAGTGTTAGAAAGAGAAAGAGAGAAGTTAGAGAGAGTTGGCCAGTTCAAGAGAAGTAGAGAGAGTTAGAGTAAGAGAGATTGAGAGAGAGAGTGTGTGTGTGTGTAAGAAAGAAAAAGAGAGAGAGTTAGAGAGAGAGCATGAGGGTTGGAGAGAGAGAGGGGGGTTGGAGAGTGAGAGGGTTAGAGAGTTAGCGAGAGAGAGGGTTAGAAAGAGAAAGAGAGTTAGAGAGAGAGAGAGTAAAAGAGTGAGTTAGAGAGAGAAAGCGTGTTAGAGAGACAGACAGAGTTCGCCCCACCAGTTCGAAAGAGTTAGGGATTGTAAGAGAGACTGAGAGAGTTAAAGAGAGAGAAAGTTAGAGAGAGTTATAGAAAGAGTGTGTGTTAGAGAGAGAGCTATGGGAGAAACCCTTTGGAGCTACGTGCAAAGAGAGAGAGAGAGAGAGAGAGAGAGAGAGAGAGAGAGAGGGTTAGAGGATTAGAGAGTGAGAGGGTTAGAGAGAGAGACATGGTCAGGGGCTAGAGAGTTAGAGAGAGAGTGAGGTAGGGAGAGAGTTAGAAAGAGGGAAGGTTAGGAAGAGAAAGAAAGATAGTTAGAGAGAGTGGGTTAGAGAAAGGTAAAGAGAGAGTGAGGTAGGGAGAGAGTTAGAAAGAGGGAAGGTTAGGTTAGAGGGAGAAAGAGAGAGAGAGAGTTAGAGAGAGTTGGCTAGTTTGAGAGAGTAAGAGAGATTGAGAGTGTTAAACAGAGAAAGAGTTAGAGAGAGAGAGAGAGAGAGAGAGGGGGCATTAGAGAGAGAGTGTGTGTTAGAGAGAGAAAGAGAGAAGTTAGAGAGAGTTGGCCAGTTCGAGAGAAGTAGAGAGAGTAAGAGAGATTGAGAGATTGAGAGAGAGAGAGAGTGTGTGTGTGTGTGTGTGAGAGAGAAAGAAAAAGAGAGAGAGTTAGAGAGAGAGCATGAGGGTTAGAGAGAGAGAGGGGGGGTTGGAGAGTGAGAGTGTTAGAGTTAGAGAGAGAGAGGATTAGAAAGAGAAAGAAAGAGAGTTAAAGAGAGAGAGAGCGTAAAAGAGTGAGTTAGAGAGAGAGTGTATGTTAGAGAGAGACAGACAGAGTTCGCCAGTTCGAAAGAGTTAGGGATTGTAAGAGAGACTGAGAGATTTAAAGAGAGAAAGTTAGAGAGAGTTATAGAAAGAGTGTGTTAGAGAGAGAGCTATGGGAGAAACCCTTTGGAGCTACGTGCAAAGAGAGAGAGAGAGAGAGAGAGAGAGAGAGGGTTAGAGGATTAGAGTGAGAGGGTTAGAGAGAGAGAGACATGGTCAGAGGTGTGAGGTCCCTATCCCCACCGCGCTAGCAGCGGAAGTAGCACTTCTTGCACGGGGCAGGGTCCCACACTCGGGGCCTCGCCCCACGGATATCTGGACAAGAGACTAATCCATCGGTTCTTCCAAAACCGAACCCGAAAAAACTTCCCTTGCCCGAAAAGCACGGGCGATTCCTCCAAGATAACTTTTCTCTAACGTGGTCAAAAGCCTTACCTAACTGAACTAATCTGACCGAACCCGTAAGTCCCATAGTCAGATCAGGGAAAAGATTGTACTTGGATCATAGAGACCAACGCCGCTTTTTTCCTCATTGAGAGGCACAGCCGTTGATTCTTTTCCATGGAACAATTTTTGTCTGGGATTTACTTTATCTATCGCAACCAGAACAGAATTGAGTCTCAATTCAGGGATCCATCAGTCTAGCCCCATGGGTTAGCCAACCGCCCAACCACTATAGTGATGGGATCCAATTAAGAATTTGGTTAGGTTGTCCCGGGTACTAGGGAAAAGAGTTCCCAAGCCCGCTAGCCGGATATTCATGCAAACTTAAAACTAGTCACACCACTTACACACCCAATATGAAATTGCCTTTTTCACATATTCAACAGTCTTTAAAACAATCATTTCATGAAACCATAGTGTCACTGATCATAATCCTCTAATTATCCAGTTGAATCCTTATTTCCAAACATTCCTTCATCGGTGTACCTATGGCATCATTGGCAACCAAAACGCTCACCCCCTGTCCACTCAGGGGCCTTTTCGATAGTTCCTAGCTCATAGTAACCGGCAAGTATTCACTTTAATAAAAATGGAATCTCCATTGAAGATCAGCAAGATCAACCAACAGATCCATATAAAAGAGCCATGGACTCATCCGTTGAGGACCAGCAAGGTCAATCAACCAGATCCATGCCCGAATTCAGAAAACAACTCTTACTCCTTGTTCCAATATCTTCCCCGATGTACGTGTGGGTATCTTCGGTGACCTAGAGCCCGAGCACCGTATGGTCAGCACCCTCTAGGATCCTTTGCAGGTCACCTAGTGCTTCACGCATAGGCCGCTTCCTTGGTCCCTGGAAGCTTACCATTTAAATCAAACCGAGGCTGGTCAAGACCTCGGCCAACCTAGCTACGCGAGACATCCTCCGTTGACTCTTCATCAGCAGTTGCAACTTTAACAGATAGGTCTCCACGACCTCATTCACAAGACGGTCAAAATGCTTCTCCAGCATTCTTGACATAAAACAGTCATTTAAAAACAGATTTCACATACAAATACAGTTCCAACAATATTTCCATCTTTTCTCATCACTCCACATCCTTTCACATTAGTCCCCATCTTTTCTCATCTTCCCACAATTTTTTTTCTTCATCGATCCCTATCACATCACATCATTCCCACATCAAATCACATCCAATCGCATCATCCACACATCAATCCACATCATCCACATCATCCATCCAAATCCACATCATCCATACATCCATCCACATCCTTTCACATTAGTCCCCATCTTTTCTCATCTTCCCACAATTTTTTTCCTTCATCGATCCCTATCACATCACATCATTCCCACATCAAATCACATCCAATCGCATCATCCACACATCAATCCACATCAATCCACATCATCCATACATCCATCCACATCAATCCACATCATCCATACATCCATCCACATTATCCACACATCCATCCACATCTTCCATACATCCATCCACATCAATCCACACGTCAATCCACATCATCCATACATCCATCCACATCAATCCACATTATCCACACATCAATCCACATCATCCATACATCCATTCACATCAATCCACATTATCCACACATCAACCCACATCATCCATACATCCATTCACGTCAATCCACATTACCCACACATCAATCCACATCATCCATACATCCATCCACATCAATCCACACATCCATCCACATTATCCACACATCAACCCACATCAATCCACATTCATTTCATAAGTATTCCCATTCTCATCTAATCACATCTTTTTCTATCTCATCACTTATTTCCTCATTTATCCTCATTAGATCTCATCCACTTGCATCTACCCATACATCTCATCACTTCACATACATTAACATCTATCTAGTTTACATCGCATCTTATCACATCCATTTCACATCACATCTCATTCATTCACATTCTGATTCATATGCTAACACATTCATTCACGTCCCTTATCGTTCATTCACATCCCGATTCACATCACATCACATCCATTCACATCCCTTATCATTCATTCACATCCCGATTCACATGCTATCACATCCTATCACATCCCGATTCACATGCTATCACATCCCGATTCACATGCTATCACATTCATTCACATCCTATATCATTTATTCACATCCCGATTCATATGCTAGCACATTCATTTACATCCTATATCATTCATTCACATCCTGATTCACATGCTAACACATTCATTCACATCCTATAAACATCTTGATTCACATGACATCACATCCATTCACATCCTTTATCATTCATTCACATCCCGATTCACATGCTAACACATTCATTCACATCCCGATTCACATGCTAACACATTCATTCACATCCTATATCATTCATTTACATCCTGATTCACATGACATCACATCTCATTTATTCATTCACATTTATCTGATTCACATCACATCACATCCATTCACATTCCTTATCATTCATTCACATCCCGATTCACATCCTATATCATTCATTTACATCCTGATTCACATGACATCACATCTCATCTATTTACCTCTCATTCTCATCACATCCATTCTCTATTCATTCTCATCTATATGATTCATATCACATCTTATCACATCTATTTATAGAATGTAAGAGAATGAGAGAGAGAGAGAGAGAGTGTTAGAGAGAGAGGGAGAATTAGAAAGATTATATATGTATATGTATCTTATTTAGGATTTAGAGGATTAGAGAAAGTGGGGGTTATAAAGAGAAAGAAAGAGAGTTAAAGAGAGAGAGAGAGAGAGAGAGGGGGGGGGGGTTATAAAGAGAAAGAAAGAGAGTTAAAGAGAGAGAGAGAGAGAGAGTGTGTTAGAGAGAGAGGGAGAATTAGAAAGATTATGTATGTATATGTATCTTATTTAGGATTTAGAGGATTAGAGAGAGGGGGGGGGTTATAAAGAGAAATAAAGAGAGTTAAAGAGCGAGTTAGAGAATGGTAAAGAGAGTGAGTTAGAGAGATAAAGTGAGTGTTAGAGAGAGAGAGAGAGAGAGAGAGAGAGAGAGAGAGAGAGAGAGAGAGAGAGGGTGTTGGCCAACTCGAACAGTTCGAGAGGAATAGAGAGAGTGAGAGAGAGCAACAAAGATTGAGAGAGTTAAAGAGAGAGTGAGTGTATGCATGCGTGTATGTGTGTGTGTGTGTGTGTGTGTGCGTGTTAGAGAGAGAGAGAGAGAGAGAGAGAGAGAGAGAGAGAGAGAGAGATGATTATTTTTTAAAATATATTTAGAGTAGAGTTCTAAAAAAATGTTTTTTCTTTTGTTTTAAAGGGGAAAAATAAGAAAGAGCTAGAGAGAAGGGCAATAAACCCATCGACAAAGGCAAGTCTAGGCTACTCGTACTAGTTAACTAGTAGATCTATGTTATTAAGCATTAAAAGCAAACATCTAGATATGGTTTTTTTTTTGTTTGGGTTCGAGCTCTTCCCTCACGATTGACCACCCACCATCTTGGCTTCTTTCTAGCTTCTTTGACTGTGGCTAATTCTACATTATGTTCAAATCCTGTGAGCATATGGTCATAAAGGAGAGCCAAAAATAACTACCAATGCATGGCAAACATGTGGCCTCAATTTGATTACTACTCTAGGGTCTATCAATTCCACCTGTGTGTGATGAGGTATATGACCATTTCGTCTATGTGTGAAGTAATTACTCTATTAGCCCAACAAGACCACCCACATGGTTCTTTTCGGAACATAATCCACCCAGACGAAGTTTGCCATCATAACATCCACCAAGAAGATTGAAACAAACAATTGAGAATTTGCCAAGAAGACTAAAACAACCAATTGAGCATCCACCAAGGGTTTGTCAACACTTATCTAGCCTTCATTTTGATCACCCTCGGTTGTTGAGCTACCCATATCTAATCATCTCGTAAACTTGCCATAATATGGTTTCAACGAGAAACCATTAACTAGTTTAGGTAAAGGAACTCCATTTATTTTAACCAAAGAAAATTTACTTGGACCAATTTTGGTAGAAATATGGTAACCCATCTGAGTTTTAACTTACTAGGGTGTGGGCCCATTCGTTGACTAGAAAAGTAACACCGGAATGCCTACTTCAAAAAAAAAAAGTAATCCCACCACCTAGATTTTATGCTTCTGTCAAACCACTTCCACCATACCACTTTCATTATCCAAGAACTTTGAAACATATTTTTGTCTAAGGCCGTTAATTTGATTCAATCTATGTCACCATATAAGGACTTTACCTTTATCACCATCTGGACTAGGTTGAAATGGCCAATAAAACACCATGGCTTTGGGCAACAGACACTCCAGTACCTCTAGCATGTGTTTTTTCATATTATCATAAAGTTATGTTACATCTTCTATGCTCTAAGGTCCCAGCTATCCCATTCCTGTTAACATTATAAGCTCAACATCTTCATCTTCTACTTCAATGGGCTCGGGCATGGGCATCACAAATGAGCTTTATACATGTGTTTTTACACTTTATCTGCATCTGACAAAGCACGGATCTTCTAAAAGGTTTCAAGGTGGGTCATTACTCACCGCCGCCACCACTTTAACCCGCTGCTCATCCTAAGTCTTGGCATTAGAAAAGCTTTGCATTTCTTACTCGACCTATGTAAGCTTGAAGCGCATCTCAATCATGCCATTCATCAGCCTTTTGACTTCACTCTTGGATCTCTCGATCTTAGTGTCCTTTTTCCAAAGTTTCTCTTGTAAGTCAAAGATCTAGAGAGTTTTATCCTCGCATTCCTTGTGCCAGAGAGCTAACCTAAGACTTTCTACCACCTCATGCTTTAGTCCCAATGTAAGGCCGCTTAGCTCCAATACATGTGCTTCATCATGAAGCTACTCAAGGGAGCCTTTCAGGTCCACCAAGTTGGCCAGCTGAATTTATAAAGCAGAATCCCTTTCTTGTAAACTCTATAGGTTTGTCTCACTCGGTTATCCACTTGGCTTCATGTAGTTAAACATCTAAGTATCCTTCCTTGTCTCCATATATGTACCATCCTCCGAGTAAACTGCCCACTCAAATCTAGAGGGCCTTCTTCAACTACCTTAATTAATTTCCTTGACTTCAGTTTGTGACTTCTAATTTCTCAAATCGTCCTTCACCATGTTGTTTGATGGTCTCATGTAAGTCTTGATTCAGCCCTTCTTTTACCTTTGCAACAGTTTCTCCAATTCCCAAGACTATTTTTTTGGATTAGGATTAGACTATTTGTTTGGAAAAAACATGTAAAGAAGACAAGCTCTAGCTCTACTTAGCATAAAATCTAACCACAACCTTTATCCTGGGAGACATGGGTATCCCTAGGCCATGGTATTGTAAACATCGATGGTTGAGTAGCAGATAAAGAAGTTCAAAGCAAGCCCAAAGCATAATTAGCACAATCAACAACCTGATTACTTAAGAACTCCCCACGATAAAGGTGTTAGGGTTTTGTTGTGAGATGGCATTCATAATGAGGAAAGGGGGCTTCCATCAAGTTAAGAAAATTGAGTGCCTCTTTAAATTGGGAGGATGTCAATTACTCCTAAAAGATACACATCCTCTCTGTTTCTTCTATCAACACATTTTGGGATTAATAGCACCACTAATATTTTGCATCAAATAAAAAGAATGTACAATCAAGCTAAGCTATGGACATGTGCCTAAAATGTTTCGATGGGATATTTATAGTGATTCCCTACTCCAAGAGCATGTGATAGCAAGCAAGAAATAGATTCCTTGTAAATGTACTTTACGCATTTATTATGAGACAACTTAAGTGTGCGTGAAAACTTATGGCCTTATATATAAGTCAATTAATGCAAGACACTCTTCCATTGTGCAATATTTCTCTTGCACTCACCTCTCTCTAATCTTCTTCAATGGTCTTATATGAGTTGTGTGAGGTGAGAGGAGGGACAAGGACCCATATTGTAAAGTGACAACACTTGCCAGAGGAAGCGACAAAAAAACTTCCCATAGGGGTGTGGAGCTTGGAGACCTCAAGGGTTACAAGAGAAAGATCCCCATGATGGTCATAGCTTATTTAGGTATTTCTCTTATGAATGTGTTTTTAGGAGAGTATGACCAACATCTTACTCCTTGATCATGAAGGTGACTTCCTTGACACATTCCTACGTCCTAATATTCTAATTTCCCAGTTTATCCCCAGTCTCTACATTATAAAATAGATTTTAGTCTCCTTTCGGGTCCATGATGATGCAACCCGATTTGCATAAAGTGAAAAATTTACATTAGATATCTGAAATCCAATGGTAAAAGAACCCCCCAATCTTGTTTCACCATGCTCTAGGTGCTTGCTTTAAGCCATACAAGGATTCACGTAACCTGCACACAAAGTCTAGGTGTGCATCACTCTCTTAACCCAGTGCATGACTGCATCATGTATACTTCTTCTTTTACAGATCACCATGCAAGAAAGCATTCTTTACATCCATCTCATGTAAAGACCAACCCTTCATTTTGCTGCTGCAACCATAAAAATGTCAGCTCTCACAATTGCCATTCTCACAACTGGACTAAATGTCTCCTCATAGTCTATGCCATAGGTTTATGCATAACCCTTGGCTAACCAATCTTGTCTTATACTTGCTCAATGATCCATCTCAATTATGCTTGACCTTATACCTACTCACACTGATCCATCTACGTTATGTTTGGCCTTATACACCCACTTACATCTAATTACCTTCTTCTCCTTAAGCAAAGGCGCTAACTCCCATGTTGCATTTACATCCAATGCTGCCATCTCCTCATTCATGGCATCTTTCCATTTTTTATTTCCAAGTGGTTGCTCAAAATAAGTGGGCTTCAAGTCATGTATTGCTTTAACTATAATGATGGCATGTATATCCATCATGTCTTAACCTATCAACAGGGTATCTAACCTCGTAGACTTGCATACACCTAGATCACTACTAGATGTCCTCAAAACAGTCGTGGTTCTCCTTGCAGGCAGGAGCAACTCTTTCTCTCTCGTCTTTGGGAGTGTTAAAGAGAGAGAGAGAGAGAGAGAGAGAGAGAGAGAGAGAGAGAGAGGGTTAGAGATTTTGACATAGAGAAAGAGTTAGAGAGAGGATCTGAAAGAGAAAGAGAGTTAGAGAGAGAGAGAGAGAGAGAGATAGAGAAAGGTAAAGAGAGTGAGTTAGGGAGAGAGAATGTGAGTCTTAGAGAGAGAGAGAGAGAGAGAGAAAGAGAGAGAGAGAGAGAGAGAGAGAGAGTTAGCCAGTTTGAGAGAGTTAGAGATATTGAGAGAGTTAAAGAGAGACAATTAGAGCAGTGGGATCCTCCAGCTGGACAACTCGGGAGAGGTCGGTCCAGTTTGCAGCATGATAAAGGACCTTGGTGAGGAATGAGGCTGCGCGACCGTTCCCTGTGGGTTTGTGCAACTCTTTGTGGAGGTACTCAGCCAACTTCACTGGCACTCCTTGTTGCTATGGACACGGGCGAGGGTAGAGAGATGTCATCGATTGAAACGATCGGTCCAATGGGTGGTGAGAAGGAAAGAGAGAGCACGGGTGGGCATAACCAGCTCTTTCTAGGAGATATTTTGCCACTCGCCCCTATCCTTGGTGGTGGAGCCCTGGTAAGTGCCATGAACGTGGCACAGCGCATTGGTGAGGCAAACATAAGGCTGCTCTAGGCATGGGAGATGGAGCGCTCCCCTAGACTGAGGTGGATCGTCTAGGGGTGGCCCTCGTTGTCCAACACCTATCCTGTAGCCTCGTTGGCATCATAGGTCTCTATGAAGTACAGATAATTTAGTAGATCCAGGCCCCAGGGTTCCAAGGTCAGTAGGCCACCAAGCCCGATTTGTTCCAGGCGGCGGGCCATGATTTTCAAATCTATGATGGCCCTATAGCATGGTCCTATGTAATAGAGGAGCTTGTGCTCCACCTTATGATTGTTCTTCATAAGGCTATGGACAGTGTGGCCGCTAACCTGGAGCATAATAGTCTTGGCCAGGTGCAATAGCTGGGTGGGGTGCTTGCCACACTCCTCAAAACGGCTCCCTTCTAGGCGCTTCTTCTTCTGGGGCATATGAGGACCTCATAGGAGGAGTTCGAGTGTTGGCCATGCTACTGAGAGTAGGAGGCTGGCTGGGAAGGGTGCGAGCTTGAGGGAAAAAATTGCAAGAGTTTGGCTAGGGAGAGAGAAAAGAATGAGGGAAATGGAAGTGGTGGGCCTCTTTCTACCTCAGTTTTTCCACAATCATATTGTATATAGCGAGGAGGCATTTTTCGTCGAGCTTTTCTAGCTCGAATAGGCGACAGCCGAGGACATTGCCCGTGAGTTTTTCCTTTACTGCAATTTTCAAGCTAGGTACAAGAACTCCATAGGCATGACCGCTTCTGTACCATAAGTTAAACTATTGAAGGGTGTTGCATTTGTGGTTGTTCTATAGGATGTGCGATATGCTTAGAGTGTAGCGGCTAGCCTCAGATGTTTTGGTCAAGATGGCACAAAGGACTTTATTTGTGCTCACGTCTTTGCCACTGGCTTGGGGATATAGTAAGGGGAAGATTTTCTGTGGGTGATTCTTGTAACAAGAATTGTATCACTTCATTAACAAAGTGTGTGCCATTGTCACTCACAATCTCAAGAGGGCAGCCAAAGCGAGTGATCACTGATTCATAAAGGAATTTAGATAGTGAATCTCATGTCAACCTTGTGGGCGGTTGACCCATTAGTGCAATAGTCCATGGCCATTATAATGTATCGAGCTTGAGTGTATCAAGCTGCTAGACTAATGGGTCCTATGAAATCAATGCCCCATTTTTCAAATGGTTGTAAGGACATGATAGGGTTCAAGGATATACTATCCTTAAAGCATGGAATTGCCATTCATTGGCATTCATCACATCATTTGACACATTTTGTTGCATCTTCCATCATCAAGGTGTGCCACCATAGCCCTGCTACATGAGGACTTTGAGAGCAGTGATGTCACTGTGATGTGTCCTCCAGCACAGGCAGAGTGGGCCCATTCTAAAAGGAAAACATACTTTGTCTTGCCCCTGCTTGTAGAGTTTTCCCGCCACAAACAATCAATTGATAGGGGGCTGCCTTTTTAATGAGGTGCCTTGCTCGGTCTTTATTGAGGATTGGGTCAATGGGTAGGCCGTTGGTGGCAAGGAAGTGTGCAACCTCCTCCCCCCATTCGGGAAGTAAGCATAGTTAGAATAAGACGGCATCTGGCATCAACTCCCACTGGTGGCTCTTCATTGGGGATGCATGACATGTGGTCAGCCAAGACATGCCATGAGTCCTTCCGCACCATGACAGTGAAGTCGAACTCAAGCAAGATTAGCAACCACATCTAGCAATCCTATTGGTTGTACATGGTTTTTTCATAAGATAAAGGAGATATTGATGGTCTACAAAGAATATTAATTAAGTTGGCAGAAGGTAATGGAGAAATTTTTTGACCGTGTAGACCATTGCTAACCCCCCTCTTTTAGTGGTGGTAGAGTTGCGTTCTACCTCGTTATGAGTTGGCGGCGGACTGGCAAAGCTAATAGGGAAATCCCTATTATGTTCACCCCGGGTTGAGCCAGTACACACCCAACTGCAAAGGCAGAGGCATCGATGTGGACGTGAAATATGATGTCCCAATTGGGGGATCTCAAGATGGGAGTGCTTGTTGCCAAGGCTTTCTTCAGGGTGTTATACGCCTGTTGGCATTCCCGTGGTGTCAACTCAAAGATGATTAGAAGTTTATTAGAAGTTTATAAAGGGGGCGAGCAATGTTGGCGTACATGAATATGAAACACCGATAGTTGGACTCCTTTAAAGTTGGTTGGTGGTGGCATCTCAAGGATGAGTTGCACCTTGCTATCATCTATGGAGATTCCTTGTTTTGTGATAATATGTCCCAAGATGACTCCATGCCGAACCCAGAATTGGCATTTGAGAGGGTTCAAGGAGATTTGGTAGAGCCAACATCTCTCTAGCACTTTCTATAAACACTCCAAGTGTGCTTTCCAAGTGGAATTGACACAAAGGTTATCCATGAAGACTTCGAGGAATTTTCATAGATACTACTTATAGGCTGTGCACATTAGATGCTGGAAGGTGCCTGGGGAATTGGTTAGGCCAAAGGGCATGAGAGGGTATGCATATGTGCCCCATTTAGTCACAAAGGCTGTCTTATGTTGATCCTTTGGATCGATCAACACTTGGTTATATCCAGAGAATCCATCAAGGAAGCTATAGTGGATCGTTTTCATTTCACTCATAAAGGGACATCCTAGGTTGCAATCATATGAAACAAGCCATAAGGCACCACAAGCCAAGAACACGTCCGCACAGCCTGCCCAAGAACGCGTCCACACAGCCTTGCAGAATTTATCTAAGGGGAAGAAGACTGCTTGCATGATCCTGCAAACTCTATAGGATGGCCACCTCATTCTCCACATCCAGCAAGTAGATGCAGTGGGTGGTGCCCAGCAAGTAGGATGATGCAGTGGGCAGGTTGGCATATTGCATGTGGTGTAGGTAGCACACCAGACAACATGCTCCAACAGTTGTTGGACTTCTTGTGCTCGCAAGGATCCAACTACTCTATTGTGTTGCTTGGTGGGCCTTGCTTCACTCCTGACACCCTTTACGTCCATGCCTCCTACGCTATCAAACGACTACTGGCAGAACATGTGGGCGAAGGGCGCCACTTGTGACTTCAAAGGAATTGCTATGCTCATTAATCAAGACATAAGTGAGTACTTTTACTTATAGCAAGCCCAATAATGACAATTACTATTTGCGTTAGCATAGCATCATGTATAACACTACTATTTTGCGCGATGGGTGAGCGCGGCTCACCCAGCGTGCACGTAAGCTCATACTGCCCAATATACTCAGCTTTGAAGTGGGCTGGTTTGATGCGACTTTGAGCTTGTCTCTATCGAGTTTGACCATGGCTACGACACTTATTGAGTTGTGCAACCATGATAGATGCACAGAAACTTTTTGAAAAACTCTCAAAAGCTGATTTTGTGTTGTGGACCGCACGTATTGCTAGTCATCCAGAAGAAGCCCCAACTACCTCATGCACAAGCTGTCTTGGTGCATAAACACAAGCAAGTACTCTCTCTCTCTCTGTCTCTGTCTCTGTCTCTCTCTCTCTCTCTCTCTCTGTCTCTGTCTCTGTCTCTCTCTCTCTCTCTCACACACACACACACACACACACACACACACCATCAAAACTAGGTGCGCTCCATGCTCTGCTTGTAGAACAAGATTGTTTTTTTTAAAATTCTTTTACCGTGTTTTGTGTGAGTGCTTGGGTAGCATACTTCTTGTAGTGTAGAGCATATTTGAAATGCTCGAATGAAAATGAATTTAAAAGCATACTTGGAAGCAATGCTATAGATTGACATTTGCAATCGATGAGCTTGAAGCCTTTTCTTATGTTCGATGGGGATTCAAAAGTACCTTGCAAATAAGAAAATTACAAATTCATTACCACATTTGAAAATGAGTTTTGTATCATGAATCAATACATAGGACTAATGGCCACCTTCAACACTGAAGGTGTTTTGGTCCACTTTTGATATCGAAAGTACTATTTGGGAAACGGGGGAAAGGCACGTTCTCCTATGTTTATAAAATTTCAGGGAGGACTCTACCAACTCCCTACCATACTTTATGTATGGTTTTTTTAAAACTTCACTCACACAAACAAGCACGAAAATCCTGTGACTTGATGAATGATGTGTAACTTAGATTCAAATGTGGTAATGAATTTGGAATTATCTACCTTGTGATGTACTCTGAGATCTCTATCAATGTCCATCGATTCCTCACGTCGAATATAATCATAGGCTTGATGTTCATGCTCGTTCTCTCTCTCTCTCTCTCTCTCTCTCTCTCTCTCTCTCTCACACACACACACACACACACACACACACACACACACACACACACACACACACACACACATCATCATCATCATCATCATCATCATCATGAAAACCAGGTGCATTCCATGCTCTGAAGCTTGCAAAATAAGATTGTTTTTTAAATTCTTTTACCATGTTTTGTGTGCATGCTTGGGTAGCATACTTGGTGTTTGAAATGCTTGAATGAACATGAGTTTAAAAGCATACTTGGAAGCAATGATAGTATGGCATCCGCAATGGATGATCTTGAAGCCTGTTCTTTTTCAAAGTACGTTGACAATGCATAGGTGCAAGCAATCAAGAGGAGAAGGCTACCCAAGCATTCTAGTTATTTTTTATTTTCTAATCGATGAAACAAAGGATGACCTTTAAGCTCAACTGGTTTTTTTCATATCTAAATTCTTAAAATTTTATTTGAGCCATGAAAACTATACTAAAGGATGGTTTTTTTAAAACACTAAACAGGACAGGTTGGAGATAAAGTTGCCTAGAGACACGCCCTAAAGGAGGCCTATAAAAACAACCATGCTTGATTTTTGATGGCCACCCTTGCCCTTCAAATTGATGAGTTTGGTAAAATATACTAAGATTTTTTTTTTGTATTTCCATGTAACTCATGTAATATCATACATTTTATAGAGTCAACACTTCAAGGGTAGTCACACAAAAACCAACACCCAAAAATCAAGATAAATAATATTATACCATGTAACTCATGTAATATCATACATTTTATAGAGTGAACACTTCAAGGGTAGTCACACAAAAACCAACACCCAAAAATAGCCGATTCCCACAAGTGACAAGAATATACTTGCAAAGGGGAAAAGATAGAATGTCACACATGAACCCTTTGACAAATCACAATAAAAATGTGCCAAAACTTCCCAAAGTTAGCATTAGGATACCATAATCATCAAAAGTGCACCTTACTCATGGAAAAAGGAGCTTGGATTTACCTACCACAACTTAGATGTCTATGTTATAGGAGTTGGTGTCTTAAACATAGGTACAATAAACTCCTTATTTTTATATATATTTCTATTAAATAAATTGCTTAACAAAGCTAACGAGGCTTTACATCCCACTTTACATAGCTTCCATGCACTTCTATCCCTTTATATAGTTAATAAAAATTTGCAGGCCCCACATCTTGCATATCCTCTAGCTATCATAATTCAAAAGCTTACAAACTAGTTTCTAGACCTCATTCTCATCCAAAAAGGATGACTGATCCTAGCTCAAATGATAACCCAAGTGCATCGTGTAGCATACACCAAGGCAAACACAGTAGCTCCCTTGGGAGAGTCCCTTACATATTCATCCCCTTTTACCCATACCTTGATGACAAATCCTTCCTATGTAGGTGTAGTTCCACAATAGCAAAAAAAATGTATCTTCCTGTTTAGTCTTCTTGTACATCAGAATGTTTTGGGCTTTGCCTTGCAAATCCCACCTCTAGGATTGCACTTAACCTACTCCAAGACCTGCTAGTCTTGTTGCTCTAGTGTCATTGTACTTTTTGTCTTGTACCATCGGAGTGTTTTGGGCTCAGCCTTGTAAATCTTACCTTTAGGATTACACTCAACCTACTCAAGACTTGCTAACCCTGCTACTCTAGATCCATTTTCCTTCTTGTCTTTTTCTTTGAAAGCTCTTCCTTGTTAATTTTCAACCCTATAGTAGATCTTGCAGATTTTCTTATCCTCGACCCTTGTATGCATACTTAATCTGTTGCAACACAATCATAGAGAACATGAGCATCACCAAATATGTGCCAAGATTCTCATGAGTAAATCCCTTTCATAACCTATTTACATGAATAAATAATAACATAAGCAAACAAAACCCTTCTGCACCCTTAGAATAGTTTTTGCAATAGATCATAAATGCTATCATTCATCAATTTATTAACTGTGAAGATAGTTGATCATGTAAATCCTTTTAACCTGCTCATTTTCTAGACTTTGATCAACACTTGAATTAAATACCCTAATATTCCTTGACACCCATATTTCCTAAAGAATATAATATTTGATGATGGTAATCAAAAGAGTGATTTCCTTATCATCTTTCCACTCTTTACAAATCAGCTAGTTATAGCCCATGAAAGCCTAACCCCAAACTTTTGAAAGATGCATATGTTCATAGTAGCCCACAACCCCCTAATAGTAGGGCAAGACCAAAAGGCATGTCATGCATCTTCCTGTAATGAAGTAGATTTTGTTGTACATGCACATTTGGAATGGGGCCTAGGCACTTGGGCTTAGGGTCATTTGCATGTGTACTTTTGGGGGGCCTTGGGCTATATTAGGTATAGGGCTCATGGGCATTGTACCTTTTTTATCATATACATTGTCATGAGTACTCTTACTCTTTAGAGCTCTAAGCTTCCATGGTAAACTTCTCCCTCTTGAGAAGCTATGTGTGTACTCCATTATGAGTGCAATAGGTGCTACTCCCTATGACTTTTGGGACATGTGTGTACTCCATGCTAATGAGTGCAACCCCTAGGTTCCCTTCACTACATTGGTATCAGAGCTCTTGACTTAGATCGTTGCTTAGGGAGTGATTAGTAATAATCATTTTTAGATTATGCTTAATCTCATTTTTAGAATGCATCTTCTTGATCTTGATTAATGATAATAATTTTTGGATTACTATTAATTCGATTTTTTTAAAATGTATTTTTGTAATCTTAATTAGTGTTAATCATTTTTAAAGTTAATTTTTACACAGTTTTCAGATTTGCTAATTTTTTATTTTGACAAGATTAGCAATGAAATTTGTGTTAATCATTTTTGAATTTGTACTAAACACTATTTTTAGAACCCTAATCCACTTTATTGTTTGATTTCATGAACTTCTTGATCTTCTTGATCTTGATTTTGAAATTAGGGTTTGCAAAGATTTTAGCAACCAATTTTAAATGATTTTCTTGTATCATCTTGATTAGAGAACCTACAGTTTTAAATATCAATCCTTAAAGCCCTTATTTCTTCAAGATCAAACCTTAGATTACCAAATCTTAGAGTTCTTGGAGAAAGATTGTAAGAAGAAGATTGTGGTTTAGAAAATCAAGGTTGCTGTATAAAGTTTTCAGATTGTTGTGTAGAGTTTTCAGATTGCTGCCACCATCGACAAAGCTTGTTCATTCTCCCCGCGCAAAGGTCTTCAACGCGATCATGAGGACGCGATCGCCATCAGGAAGGGGGGATGTTAATCCAATTCTAGGATTAACAAGAGCTACCACCATTATCTTACATCAAGGAGTCACACCAAGGGTCATACATTCAAGATATGAAGCAATAGTGTCCGAAGCTACAACTTGGACAGGCACCCGTAATGGTATGATGGAGTATTTATGGTGATTCCCACTTCAAGAGCGTGTGGTAGCAAGTTAGAATGAAGTCCTAAGTGATGTACTTCATGGATATATTATAAGAGTAGTCATTGTGTAATAGCATTAGGCCTCTTATGAGCCTAAAGTGCCCGGTCGGCCATAGTTTAAGTGAGTGTGAACACTTATGGCCATGTATATAAGTGAATTTCTCTCATAATACAACATACTCTCCCATTGTGCAATTGAGTCTTGCTCTTGCTAATCTCTCTTCCTAATGCATGCTAGTGAGTGTGTGTGAGTGAAGTGAGGTTAGAGGAGGGACGAGGACCCGTAGTGCAATGCGGCAGTGTGACAACGCTCGTGGGAGACGTGGTGGAATTGCTTCTCAAAGAGTTATAGAGCTTGGAGACCTCAAGGGTTACGAGCTCGGCCATTGGAAAGATCCTCACAATAGTTGCAGTTCACCAGGTAATCTCTTTTTGGATGTGTTTCAAGGAGGGTTAGGGTGAGCCATAACATGCCCTTTCACTCTGGTAGGCTAAGAGAGGTGTGATTTCCCCCTTTACTAGGCCCCCTACCTAGGTCTTTCTATATTTTTTGCCTCCTTAACAAGTCTTAGGGTGCATGTGCTACCTTGTTTGGTGGCATACATCGTTTGATCTATGGCCTACGTCGTTTGATCTATGGCCTACTAATAATACTTGCTCACTGGTGGTGCTTCAAAAGAATCGAAATGATCCCTGCATGCCCTATGAATATCCATGACTATGTAGAGGATATGTGAGGCATCCTTATACAACATCATTCCTTCATTGTCACCTTCAAGCCTCCTCAAGAAGAATTCAATTACATTAGGGAGTTGAGTCTTTACATAGCTTTGTTTGAGCTCTCTAGTAGCTTCTTGTAATCTTCTAGGACTTTCTATATCAATGGCCATGGCAATATAGGTCTAACCTTCCTGATTTCCCTTGTTGGGATATACATCGTCCCATCAAAGTCCAAATAGAACTCTTGGTTTCCCACTAATAGACAATACCACTCTCGTGAGTTGTCCAAGAGGCTTGGCTCAATTCCATGCACTGATGGCATTGGCTATCTTTTGGTGCCTTGTGGTATGTGTTCCTGTATTGTGGGCATCATGCAAACTAGATGAGCCACCATGCTAGTTGGTTTTCCATGGTTCTCCTTGTGTAGAAATTTTCTTTCAAGCTTGTGGTAGCCTACCCTTTCATGCTCTATGTTCTCTATGATCCACTACCTCCATTTGGATTCCAAATATTCCTAGACAGCTCCATTTTGTAGAAACTAGGCATTGCCAAAGATTGCACTCTATGGGGCAGGCTATTGTGTAGATGAAAGTGTTATATCTTTGTATTTCTATTTTATGCAACAAGTTGACTTTCGAATTTTGACAAATTTGCCTTCCTCGTTTGAACTTTCCTCTCCTCCTGCACTTTCTTCATGTTCTAGTATTAACATGTGCCAAGAGATCAAGGACTCTGGCGCCAGGGTTCTTTGTTTGGAAAAACGACTATCAAAAAATCCTTAAGGATTTTGATTATGCTTCAGCCCATGGTAGTGTTATGGCTTATGATGCTTCTTTTGTGGCATTGTAGAAGGAGGTAGATCTACAAATTCGAAGTGCTAAAGTTGGGTAGGCTATTCTCCTTCCCTTGGTTATTCATTGTGTTCTCTAGCCTTGTTCAATCCTTATGTCCTAGTCATGCTCAATGCAGTTTTCTCATGTTGTGAGAAAGACAGTCAATGGGCTTTCAATGTTGAGGTTTTCATAGCCTATGTTTTCATTACGTGAATGATGTGGCATTTTGCAGGTGCTTGGGAGACCAATGAATAAAAGAGTGCCTAATGCATATGTCAGATAGGTGGGACACCTAAATGCTTTTGAAAATAACAACCCTGAGCATGCAGTAAAAGAAATAATAAAAGTTCTGGGGTTTCTGATAGCAAGGTTCATAAATTTTATTTCTACTTGTCCTTTGTGTATCTTAAGGACTTAACTTCATCAGACTTAACTTTATCACTACTCTTGACTTATTTGGACTTCACCCTTATGCCTACTATATCCTACATCATAGGCAATTCAACTGAACCTTTATGCTACTTGACTTGTGAAAAAAAGAATTATGCACTCATGTCCTAGTGATGTGAAAAAAAGAATTATGCACTCATGTCCTAGTGATGTGATGCCCTGAGGAATTATGCTTGGGCAGGTTTTGGATGTTTATAACCTGACTCTTTAATCTTATGCCTTAGGCTCGTTTTGGCCATTGGAGACTTGACTTTTGAACTCTTATGCTATTGGTGCATTTTGGCCTCTGGCAACTGTAGTTAGAGTTGGATGCTTATATGATGGCATTGCTATGATTTAAGTGATGGCATCTTTAGCTTTGTTATCCAAGTTAAGGTTTTCCACATCATCTTAACAAAATTAGCTTCTAGCTAGATGGTCTTTTGCCTTCTTTTGTGGGGATAGTCCTTACACTATGTTCTTTGGAGGTTTCGATAAGTAGGGATGTCGGGATTCCATGTAGGGCTGAAGAAGAGGGTAGTTCTTGGATTCTCTTTTGAATTTGTTCTTACTCTTCTATAGTCCATGTGTGCTCTATCTTTGATTTTCCCTTATCTTTCCTTTTTGGGCACCCATACCTACATTGGTGTGACTTATTGATGCATGGTCCTTGAGCATCTAATGATGGTTTTGTTAACCTTTCTTTTGTCACTCTAGGAGGGTTGCATCTTTGTGCGGATTGAATCTTGGTGTGAGGTGAAAAAAAGAAGAAAGAACCTGCCTCTATAGCTCTTCCACCTCCCAAACTTGGAAAAACTACCACGAACGGGGCACCACCAGCCACCGGCTGGAACAGTCTCTCAATATTCGCCACCCACCCACACCATAAGACAGCTCAGAACCACAAGGTATATATGATCATTCAACAAAAAACATATACAACCTCAACCATGTACAAGCTCAGCAAATACACCAAAGACCAAGACTCTGGCCAGGATTTACTGCCAAAGGAATACACCCTTGCGTCTGACGACCAAGCCTCTGTCTCCCGGTCCCTGTAATCTCCAGAGGGCGCCCACACCAGCAACCCTTCTTCACTTCCTCTGTAGCCTGGCTACTCTCTGTCTGCTGCTACCTGCCAATTGTCGTAGGCGAGCCCCACTGTCTCCAGCCCACACATCAGCACCACTTCTTCATCCACCAACACACACAAAAACCCAAGGCTCCCTCTCTGGTCAGCATCCACGCACTGCCTGCAATCACCGCCCACACAAGACCAGCTACTCTCTCCAGAAGGCGCCCACACCAGCTAACCTTCACTCAGCAGCTCCCACTCTCTGTATGTCGTGACCAGCAGCTTCACCAACCACCAGAGCCTCGCACAATCCTCAGCACCACAAACCATTGCTCACCGCAGCATCCTCAGATATCTAGCCCAAAGCCACATCTCACGTACCCTTCCTCACAGCAGCCCTCCCTGCTGCTTCAATCATCATGACAAGACGATCACTTTCTCACAAGGCCTCCACTCTGCCTGTCACTGTCCAGCGACCTCACACTAGGCGACCACCACCTCTGCAGCCATAGTCCTCCGACTAGCTGTGCTCCTCTGCATTCCACGCTCACCTGCAGCTTATCCTTGCTGCCATCACCTTGCCACAGTCGGCTTCTTTGGTGTCCACTTGCAGCGCCTCTTCGCACCAACACCTACGCCGGCCTTCACACAACAAGGCGGCTACTTCTTTGTCTCCAGCAGCTGCACGGTCCCGACTCCTCTTACACGGAGGCCCCCTCTGTTGCACTGGCAGCCAGTTTTCCCAATCGACTAGCAGCCCAACTTCTCAGTCGTGAGCCCGACTGTCCTCCACGCCAGCTTCTTGCGCTCCTCTCTACCCACACCAACGTGCTTTTCTTGCGACTCCCTTGGGCGACTGGCTTGACAACTTCTCTTCACGACCCCTGCGACCACCTCTGGCGACTTCTCAACTTGGCTGCGACTCGCTTCTTGGCGACCCTCTCACACTCTCTACAGAACACTCTTGCAGCCCTCCTCTCTGCAGCACTTCGGTCACACTCCCAGCGGCCCCAGCTCGCCTCTCCCCAGGCGTCTCTGTTTCCTGCAAGGCCTCTGCACTCTCCTACGCCAGCCTTCACACACAAGGCGGCTTCCACAGAGCCTCTCAAGCTTTTTCCTCTCTCTCTGCCCAGCTCTGCTCATCTACAATAGGCCTCCCCTTCCTTTTTTCAGAGCGCCCGTCAGCTCTCCACCACCTTCTCCAAGCAAGCTGGCTGCCACCTTGCTATTCCATGTGGCCTTTTACAAATTGGCCATGTGGATTATTATTATTTTTTATTTTAAAAGTCTCCAAGCCACATAATGATGGCCACCCACAAATGCTAAAAGGGCCCCTTCTCCTTACACCTCGGATCATCACGCCGCGGCCATAATTTTCCAAAATAAGAGCGAGAGCTGCCCCCCGTCTTCATCAGCATCATTACCACCTCCAAACACAACCATTCCAGTCGTCGGTGCCCTGCATTTAGTATCCATCTGCACACCATACAATTGCCATAAGCTCCAGATCTCCAGCGTCTGCTCCGGAAAATAAAACACGTGCATAAACCAACTCATAACAAAACCACTCGGCCTGTACACTTGCCAGGGCATTCATGGCAAAATTTATTCACACACCACACGCACCATATGTATATTGACCAAAAAAACCTTTCAGATTTTAGCCTGACATACTTTGCCCAACCCCTAGCCTGCTGAATCATTTATGATCAGCAGAAAGCATATGACCACGTTTCCCTCCATCAATCCTCTGAGCATCATACAGTGTAACTAACACATCTCTATTCCAGGTGATCCAAGAAACACCGTCATCCTCCACAGGCATCGTTTGCCATCCCACATCCCACAACATAACACCAGAACCTCTGGAGACAAAGCTCCTGACATACACACCATCCCGTCTCATCTCAAGCCCAAAATCCCTGATACGATCAGCACCAATATCAGAGAACCAATGCAGCAACTCCTGCTGAGGGTAAAAATTGATGAAAGCCTCATCAAAAAAGACCTGTTGTACCATAACACTTTCCTGTCCATCAGCATAAGAATCTTCACCATCAAAACCAGCCTTCACAGGCAAAACAAACTCCTCTTCAATAGGCACCATTGCCAAAGCATCCACCTCATCCATAGCATCAGCATCATTCATAGTTTGCTGGTGTTTCTCTTCCTTCATAGCCTCAATTCTGGTCATGGCTTTTTTAACATTAATACACATCTGGTCATCCAGCTCCAACTCAGGCTCCTCATCCTGTAGACTGTCTATTTCCCACTCATCCCACACAGGTTCATTATCCAAAGACTTAAAAGCAAGCTCTTTCACATCACATGCATACCTTTGTTCAGAATTCATTTGTACCTCCTCGCATTCCTCATGTATAGCTTCTTCCTGTTCAGCAACCTCATCACCAAGCACTTCCTCATCAATAACCACAGCATCCATCTCTGCATCCTCCTCACTCGATGAAGTATCCTCTGTTCCCTCACTAGTAGTGGTACTGGTTGTATCATTACTCGAATCAGCTTCACTCTCCTCTTCATCATTGACAGGCTTCTGGTTGTCCATGTTAAACTGCTTCTTATCCCCTCTCCTATCATACAGAGTAATAACCCCTTTCCTCCAATCCTGTACAGCCTTCATCGCTCTCAGCCATGGTCTTCCCAAAATGATGGGGAATGCACCCATTCCTGCAGGCATAACATGACAATCCACAAGCACCTTCACATCAAAAGCTTCCAATTCTAATTCCTTAACCATACCTAAGCATTTGACTTTCTGATGATTTGCCAGCCGAATTCGAAATCCAGACGCTTCAGTAAAATCAAGACCAAGCCTCTCCACAGCTGCTAATGTAATCACACAAATCTGTGCTCCACCATCTATGTATGCCTCTCCCAGATTCTTCCCTTTATACCACACATTCACCACAGGACATATATCAGGTAACTCCTGAACAGATAGAACAGTCACTATCCCTTTGGCCGGCTCCTTCTCTCTCGGGTTCACAAGTCTTTTCCACTGACGCTTCAAATTAGGAGCTAACTCTATCAATTGCCCAAAAGTAATGTTAGCCTTCCTTCCAGCCATGTCCCCCTGCAAACTGTAGCTATCCTGCCCACCCCCTAGTGGAAAATCAGTTACCTGAAACTTCCTACGAGGCTTCCGTTTCTGCTTGACCTTCACATCTTCTCCTTCCTTCACTTTACCTTTCTTCTTGCTGGGCCCTGCAGCATCCTTGCTTTCCCTTTCCTGTGGCGTCCGTTTCCCCAAAGGCATCACATCAGCTTCTGCCTTCTTCATCTTTTCAAGGGTGACCACATCTATCACCTTAGTTTTTCCTTTCTCCTCAGCTGTGATTCCACTCGGACCTGCTTGATCCCTGATATCAATACCATAATCATTCGACCTGTCAGGTAGCTGTGAAGGTAGTGGGTACATGTCACCACCCATACGTTGAGGCTTATCACAATCTGTACTCAGATGACCAAGCTCACCACAGTTCCAGCATGTAGGAATGAAATGACGGCCCCTACCGCGACCACGTCCATACCCTGCTTGTCCATCTCCCCCTTCATAATTATTGCCACGGCCTCTACCACGTCCACCACCTGTACTTCCCATTAAATTTAAGCTCAAATTCTTCATAAGATCAACCATCTGTTTCATATCCTGCCGCAATCCCTCATCAGAACCTGCAGGAACCATAGGTACTCCCTGACTAGCTTGTGGCACCATCTGCATAGCTTGGGCTTCAGTGGGTTTCATCCTCTCAATCACTGCATTCATGGGTGTAGCCTCTACTCTCCGAATCTCCGGTTGTGCTACAACTGGAATCATCCCCAGCTGATTCATCCGCTGCAGTTTCCAGTCTTTTGACTTAGCAATTTCCACCGCATCCTCAAATGACCTAGGCTTCTTCAATTCCACTTTCCAACGAATACTCCTCTTAAGTCCAGCTACAAACTTGTTTTTCTTCATCATATCAGGCGGCACCTGGTCTTCTCCCAAAGCCCTGCATAAAGTCTCCCATAGCAAAGAAAATTTCTTCATATAATCATCTATTGATTCAAACTCACCTTGTGTCAGAGCTTGCACCTCATGCCAAACCTTGTCGAGGTCTTCCACCTTCTTAAACCTGTTGCTAAGTGCTGTCTTTAATCCATCCTCAGTCATCTCAATGCGTGGAACAGCATCCCTCAACGACTCCTCATAAGCCCTGTACCAGGTCCTTGCATCCCCTTTCAAACAGATGCTCAGCAGCCGCCGCAACACCTATACCTGCTTACTGATATGGTTGCTTATACATGCAACCTCCATCCTTTCCAAGAAGTCTGCCACATCCTCATTCGGACCACCATAAAACTCTGGGTAAGACATCATCTTGATCCCAAAACTTCACTTCCAATCCCAAGCAAAAACCCAAAAACACCTTCCTTCAATCTCTCACTCTGGGGCATACACCCTCGTAAGAGAAATCCCTGAGCAATCCTCAGTCAAACTATACCAGAAAGAGCCACTCCTCAGTCACACAATGCCAGAGCAACTCCTCAGTGGGGGCACCAGAAGGATGTGAGGTGAAAAAAAGAAGAAAGAACCTGCCTCTATAGCTCTTCCACCTCCCAAACTTGGAAAAACTACCACGAACGGGGCACCACCAGCCACCGACTGGAACAGTCTCTCAATATTCGCCACCCACCCACACCATAAGACAGCTCAGAACCACAAGGTATATATGATCATTCAACAAAAAACATATACAACCTCAACCATGTACAAGCTCAGCAAATACACCAAAGACCAGGACTCTGGCCAGGATTTACTGCCAAAGGAATACACCCTTGCGTCTGACGACCAAGCCTCTGTCTCTCGGTCCCTGTAATCTCCAGAGGGCGCCCACACCAGCAACCCTTCTTCACTTCCTCTGTAGCCTGGCTACTCTCTGTCTGCTGCTACCTGCCAATTGTCGTAGGCGAGCCCCACTGTCTCCAGCCCACACATCAGCACCACTTCTTCATCCACCAACACACACAAAACCCAAGGCTCCCTCTTTGGTCAGCATCCACGCACTGCCTGCAATCACTGCCCACACAAGACCAGCTACTCTCTCCAGAAGGCGCCCACACCAGCTAACCTTCACTCAGCAGCTCCCACTCTCTGTATGTCGTGACCAGCAGCTTCACCAACCACCAGAGCCTCGCACAATCCTCAGCACCACAAACCATTGCTCACCGCAGCATCCTCAGATATCTAGCCCAAAGCCACATCTCACGTACCCTTCCTCACAGCAGCCCTCCCTGCTGCTTCAATCATCATGACAAGACGATCACTTTCTCACAAGGCCTCCACTCTGTCTGTCACTGTCCAGCGACCTCACACTAGGCGACCACCACCTCTGCAGCCACAGTCCTCCGACTAGCTGTGCTCCTCTGCGTTCCACGCTCACCTGCAGCTTATCCTTGCTGCCATCACCTTGCCACAGTCGGCTTCTTTGGTGTCCACTTGCAGCGCCTCTTCGCACCAACACCTACGCCGGCCTTCACACAACAAGGCGGCTACTTCTTTGTCTCCAGCAGCTGCACGGTCCCGACTCCTCTTACACGGAGGCCCCCTCTGTTGCACTGGTAGCCAGTTTTCCCAATCGACTAGTAGCCCAACTTCTCAGTCGTGAGCCCGGCTGTCCTCCATGCCAGCTTCTTGCGCTCCTCTCTACCCACACCAACGTGCTTTTCTTGCGACTCCCTTGGGCGACTGGCTTGGCAACTTCTCTTCACGACCCCTGCGACCACCTCTGGCGACTTCTCAACTTGGCTGCGACTCGCTTCTTGGCGACCCTCTCACACTCTCTACAGAACACTCTTGCAGCCCTCCTCTCTGCAGCACTTCGGTCACACTCCCAGCGGCCCCAGCTCGCCTCTCCCCAGGCGTCTCTGTTTCCTGCAAGGCCTCTGCACTCTCCTACGCCAGCCTTCACACACAAGGCGGCTTCCACAGAGCCTCTCAAGCTTTTTCCTCTCTCTCTGCCCAGCTCTGCTCATCTACAATAGGCCTCCCCTTCCTTTTTTCAGAGCGCCCATCAGCTCTCCACCACCTTCTCGAAGCAAGCTGGCCGCCACCTTGCTATTCCATGTGGCCTTTTACAAATTGGCCATGTGGATTATTATTATTTTTTATTTTAAAAGTCTCCAAGCCACATAATGATGGCCACCCACAAATGCTAAAAGGGCCCCTTCTCCTTGCACTTCGGATCATCACGCCGCGGCCATAATTTTCCAAAATGAGAGCGAGAGCTGCCCCCCGTCTTCATCAGCATCATTACCACCTCCAAACACAACCATTCCAGTCGTCGGTGCCCTGCATTTAGTATCCATCTGCACACCATACAATTGCCATAAGCTCCAGATCTCCAGCGTCTGCTCCGGAAAATAAAACACGTGCATAAACCAACTCATAACAAAACCACTCGGCCTGTACACTTGCCAGGGCATTCAGGGCAAAATTTATTCACACACCACACGCACCATATGTATATTGACCAAAAAAACCTTTCAGATTTTAGCCTGACACTTGGCACCTAGACTTAGCTTCTTCCTTGGTAGTGTGTGGTCACCCATCCATTTGTGGTTGGGTCATTGATTAGCTCTCGACTTCTTCTCTGCTTAAGGATCCATATTAGCTTATCCTCGACTTTGATCAAAATTTTGGGGATACTTTCCTTTGTAATCCAAACATGTTTAGGCTTTTTTTTCTTAGGATTTGGTTGTTTTTGGTGGGCATATGAGTTGGCTTCCTTGGCGCCTTAGGTACCCACACTTGCTTTATCTAGTTCCTTGAGACTTTATGAGAGACTGAGGTAGCAAGATTGGAAGAATTAGTTATGGTTATGGGCCTTTGGTTTCTCTTATGGTGTTTCCTTGAATTTTTACAAAGCTTTTTCTCTTTGGGTTGGACTTTTACTATCTTGGCTTTTAGTTTTACAAGACATGGAGAGGGTTGGTGGTTAAATGAGGCCTTGAGTTTATGGATAGTTACACTTACTGGGTCAATAGGACCTACTTTTGATAACTAATAATTTTTGGATCTCAGTAAAGATCTGTCCTAGCTCTCATTTTGTGCGAGAAGAATGCTTACAATCCATTTTGCAAGCTTGATTGTGGTTGTCCTCATTGTCTAATCTATGCGATAGTCATGTTTAGCTATCCATCCTCTCCCAAGGATAATCTTCTGGCATTGTACTTGTAGTCATAACATAGAAATTACCTTCCACAAGGTAAGAACTGATATGGAACAGCTTTATCATGCCTTTCCATTCATTATATAGGCCTGATACAAATTGTACCAAAGTTTGAGTAGGACTAAGGGTAGGTTTTCCTAAAGAGACCCAAGTCTCATATGGTATTAAGTTTCTTCGTGATTCTATATCCAATAAACCAAATTTGGCTATTGTTTGTGTGTTTCTAGGGGAGTCTAGGCAAAGCCTCGTGCAGGTTTGACCTCTTCCTCCTCGTCGTGATTGTTACATATTTCAGCTATGTGGATACGTATTACCTCTCCTTTGCTTTTCTTTTTCTACCCGGGATTTAGCACTTTGTTGTTTTCTTCTTTCTTTAGCCTTGTGTGAACAGCTTAAAGTTGTTCATAGGACAACAGCCCAAAGCACTTTCCACGTTTACTCCCATTAAGAAATCCTTCCATTTATGACTCCATCAAGGGTCTCTAGGCGTGCTTCCCCTCCTATTATGAGTTCGTAGATCCTAAAAGAATTCATCCTTCTCAACTTCATTTTCCTTTTTTTTTTTCTTGAGGTTATAAAGTAGCACTAAATCCCCTTCCTTGAACCTCTTGGTTTTGACGTCAAGTTCAAAGATTAGGCTTTACGGAGTAGTCCCAGTAGTTAAAGTTTTATAGGTGGTCCTATAAGCCCATAATGTGGATGATAACTCCTATGCTTTAACTTTCTTTGGCGTGCTTCCCTGCACATCGGGGGAACTGCATGTAACTTACTGTACATCGGCACCTTTCCAACACTAGCCTCAGATGGGATACATGCTTTGGTCTCAACTTCAGAGATCATCCATGAAGATCTCTAAGAATTTCCTTAGGAAATCCTTGTACATTGTACGTAAGCCTTTGAAATGTAGCTGGCATGTTGGTTAAACCAAATGGCATTATCTATATGCAAATGTTGTTTTATGCTGGTCCTTTATGTCTATGGATACTTGGTTGTACCCAAAAAATCCATCTAAGAAGGTATAGGCTTCTTTTCTTACCACTCTCTCAAGCACGTGTTCAATGTATGGTAGTGGGTAATGATCTCTTATTATGGCTACATTTACCTTTTTCAAGTTAGAACACATACATATATTACCATCCTTTTTGGGTATAATGGGATGTTGGTTAAATTAAATAGCATTACTCTATACGCAAATGTTGTTTTATGCTAGTCCTTCGTGTTCATGTTCAGTGTATGACAATGGGTAATGATCTCTTACTATGGCTGCATTTACCTTTTTCAAGTTAACACACATGTAGATCTTACCATCCTTTTTGGGCACAATAGGTGATTTACCCAATCTGTGTGCTCAATCTTGTAAATGAAACCCACATGATGAGTATATCGACTTTATATGTGTGCTCACTACTACTGGCAATACCCAATCTGTATGCTTAATCTTGTAAATAAAACCTGCATTGATAAGGCTGTGGACTTTATCTTTAATTGCCTTGGCATAGGTTTCATTATACATGTATGGTCTTGATTTGACCAGCCTAGCACCATCCACGAATGGAATTGTTTGTGCTGGTAAACTTCTAGAGGGACTCCTTTCAAATCTACATACTCCAAGCAAACACATCTCCATATTCCTTGAGAATTGCTATAAGTTTTGTCTCCTCCTCTTGAGTTAAGTTTATGGCTATCCACACCAAGTTGGGCTCCTCCCCATGCAATGCTAAATCCATCTATTTTACATGGGCTCTCCTCAAGCCATTAATGTCCCATGGTCTATAGGCTCTCGATGCTATTTATTGTTGCGTATCTCACACCATTAGTATTGGTTGTCCCTGGTTATCCCAAATGATATTCACTTCTGGGTAGGCTTCTAAGGATTGAATCCAAATAGTAGATGTAAAATTCTAACGTGCTTACTAGGGGTTCCATGTGAAATATGTTCTCTATCAAACTAACCTCATCAACGTGGTTCCTCTAGCGGTGTTGGCTATGGTGGTAATACCAAAGGTGGAACTTCCAATGCCCTATATGGATTCCTCACAATACAATATAGGGTGGGACTAAACAAGTACCATCATGTCTAGCTATAGGTGGGATTGGTAAAGCTAATGGTTGAGAAGCTACCGGTAAATCAAACACTCCTATCATTCTTATCATCATTCATCATTCATCATTATGCATGGTACCAGCAGTTAGATGATTCATGATTTCCATATCTACTTCAATACCCACACCACTATTTCTCTCTTGCTCTCAAGACTGGACACTCATGCACCATATAGTTGCTTCTACAAACAGCACACCAAGTCATTTCTTATCTTGGAGCTAAATGTGATGTCCTAGAGAGGCTTTCTAGACTTCTTCTATCCTTTTGATCACTGCCTTAGTAATGTCTTCTGTGCTCTTGGGCTCTTCCATTTTTCTAGTGTCTTGGATTTTTAGACTAGATTTTGTTTTAACCAATGATTTTGGTCTTTTACTTTTCATGGAAGGGAATCTTGTAAAGCTATCATCAAAATCCATTGCATCTAGCAACACTCCACTAGCATTATGGCTATCTACTGGCATACAATGCATCATGCAATTTTTTCTTATCAAACCCTCTAAACAATGGAAAAATTAAATTAAGAGATTGTTCATCAAAATGGGAACAATCTAGTGACTTACATGATGGGAGGGAAATGTTAATGCAAGGATTGATCTTGTGACTTGCTGTCATTGTCAATGATAACAAACCCCCCCTTTACAAGGAAGCTAGGGATTTCACCTTGCACACGAATGGTGCTTTGCCCAAATGATTGAGGAGCAAAGAGGAAGGAGCTATGAAAGCTCACCTCAACCACCACAATGCCTTGTGTGCCTTTGCAAGATGGGGGAGATGGAGAAGCTAACTAATGAGAGAGTGAGAGAGCATGCATAAGCCATACACAAAGCAAACCCAATCCCACAAGTATGTAACAAGAGCTAAACAAACTATCAACCACAAGATCAAGAGCAAGAAGACTTAAATAATTATGACTCTTTTCTTATTACTTAAAATGTCTTCTTTTATGCATGGCCTCATATTTACAATGCACAGGCACCCATGGAATATCTAGGGGGCCCAAAAAGCTATTGAGCTATCATAGGCTCTATGTATACACACTCAAAAATTTATGATTAATGGGATTAATGGGATTTTCCTTTTCTCATTGCTTAAAATATCTTCTTTTATACACACTCAAACATTTATGATTAATGGGATTTTCCTTTTCTCATTGCTTAAAATATCTTCTTCTATACATAGCCTCATATTTACAATGCCCTGTCCCACTGATGGTGGACGTTAATCCAATTCTGGGATTAACAAGAGCTACCGCCATTATCTTACATCAAGGAGTCACGGTAGATACACCAAAGGGTCATACATTCAAGATATAAAGCAATAGTGTCCAAAGCTACAACTTGGATGGGCGCTCGTAATGGTGTGACAGAGTATTTATGGCAATTCCCACTTCAAGAGCGTGTGGTAGCAAGTTAGGAGGATGAAGTCCTAAGTGATGTACTTCATGGATATATTATGAGAGTAGCCATTGTAATAGCATTAGGCCTATTATGAGCCTAAACTGCCCGACTGGCCATAGTTTGAGTGTGAACACTTATGGCCATGTATATAAGTGAGTTTCTCTCATAATACAACATACTCTCCCATTGTGCAATTAAGTCTTGCTCTTGCTGATCTCTCTCCCTAATGCATGCTAGTGAGTGTGTGTGAATGAAGTGAGGTGAGAGGAGGGACAAGGACCCGTAGTGCAATGCGGCGTGTGACAACGCTCACGGGAGACGCGGTGGAATAATTGAGTTGTAGAGCTTGGAGACCTGAAAGGTTACCACTTGACCATAGGAAAGATCCTCACGATAGTTGCGGTTCACCAGGTAATCTCTTTTTGGATGTGTTTCAAGGAGGGTTAGGGTGAGCCATAACAATGGACCACGAAGGGGGGGGGTAAAAGCTAGTGAGTTATCCTAGGTTGTATGTATACAAAAGCCATCATGGCCCGGCAAGACATAAGTCATAGGCTTGGCTAGATTTCATAATCACATATCGTTAACACTTAGTACAGTTACAAACAATGATTACAAATAGAACGATCGCAAATCAAAAATCATGTTAACCAGTATGGTTAACATATTTCAGCAGATTAGTCCGTCAGGGGTGTCCTCTCGCCCCGTTTCTTTTTCTCTTCTTTGCTGAGGTTATGAGCATGTATCTAACAGCAGAGGAGGTTGGTTTGAGAGGACTCCAGCTCCCAATCCGGGGGGAGGACCTGCTCGATGCTGAGTTTGCTGATGACATGGGCTTATTTTTGCATGGCCAGAAGGCCAATCTTCATCCTGGCAGTCGCTCCAGGTTTTTAGTGCAGCTTCGGGAGCATTGATCAATTGGCGCAAGACAGTGGCCTTTTGGATCAGTAGCGCTCCCACTCCAGCATGGAGCCCAGACCCGAGTTTTAGATGGATTCCTCCTGGCACAGCAGTGCAATATTTGGGATGCCAGATTGGACTAGATTTGTCACCTGAGCAGCAGATTGCCCCGCTTCTTCTGAGCATTCGGAAGAAGCTTTTGTATTGGAGTACAGCTCGGCTATCCTTGGCTGGGAGGGTGGTGGTGGCAAATCAGGTGCTATGTGGTACATTACGTCTTGCTGGATCTTCTCGAGCTCTTGCATCAGCCAGGTACAGAGGCTGATTAGGAACTTTCTTTGGTCTGGACGGGATGGTCAGCCAGCCCGGGCAAAGGTTGCTTGGGTAGTTATTACACTTTCGCTGGCCCAGGGAGGTTTGGGCATTATAGATCCAGTTGATCAGAGTAGAGCCTTATTGGGGAAACTTTTTGTTCGGGGGCTGCTTCCAGGCGCGTTGAGACTTGGAAAGAGCTTCTTTTGCAGCAGCTGCAGGCTCGGGCTCCCCCAGCAGGGGGCACTTGGGCACCAAAGATACGATGGATCTTCATAGAGATGAGGAGGACAGGCCTTAGTAGAGGATGGGAGGACAGATTTGTCTTGAGCATCCTGAGAGCTTGGGAGTTGCTGAGACCGGGGCTCTCTCAGAGATCTCCTTCTTGTGTTGAGGAGCGGGCCAGACAGCCACTCATCTGGAGCCCAGCTGTTCACACAGAGCAGGGTCATATGCTGGGTTCTCGGCCTCGTCTAGCCTGGGAACCATTGGCGGCAGGCCCAGTGTTGAAATATACAAGTGAATAGGGTGTGTGTGGGAACAAGCTCTTGGTTAGAGGCTGTAAAAGAGAAGATGTAATTGTGAAAGAACCTGTGAAAAGGTGAGAAGAATCTACTGGGAGAGAATAAAGGGTAGCATGAGAAGATTAAGTGTGGAGATATTCTGGGAGTGAATCATGGAGAAATCAATGGGATTTGATGCTTGATGTAAACTCTATAAATTGAGGCATAGCCCTAATGAGAATTTGCTAGCTTTTGAGTATCCATGCCTACATTAATCTATTTGCTAATTATCCACTAATTACATCTTAATTATTTGCTAATCACTTTGTTAATGATGTTGATTCTAGTGTTTGATCTACCATAGCTCATCATAATGTTCAAATTTCAACATGGTATTAGAGCCATGCCTATAATTAATAAGGTTTATGAGCCCATAAGTTAATTAATCAAGATTAGTAGATAATTAGAAAATAATCCAATTTTTAGTTATTTTTCACTTCTCCCCTTCACCCCTAGCCAGTGGAGGACTCCATTCAGCTTGTACACTCTAAATTAGGTCTTGTGCTTCTAGCCCAACATAGTCAACATCCTTGGCTTCAAGCCCATCCAAACGGAGCAGCAAACCGCCGACGGATGCAGCCGGATTTACGATTTTAGCAGGCGTCATTTTTCTGAAGCAAATTGGAGATTTCTTCTTGCTCAAGTCAAATCTCTCTAATTCCTCTTAGCCCAAGGTGTATTCAAGCATGCTCTACAAGCTGGTGAAGATAGAATTCAATTTCATCAAGTCTACAATGAGATCCAAGCTCTTCATCAAATCTGCAGGTGACTTTGGTAAAACAGAGATTAAGCTTTCAATACTTGGTCAAATCTTGTGTTTCTTGGCTTAATCCTCTACTAGACTCATTGCTATTGATGCCTTTGAAAGCATTTGAGCTCATTTGAAGTGTAAGGCACCAGATCTGGACTCCCCGCATACTCTATTTTTTGCACACAAAATAGTGGATTAATTTGCTAATTAATGATTAATTAGTACTAATCACTGTATTTTGGTGCAATTGAGGGTTCAAATTAACCATTAGGTATCTAATACAGATCCTTATAACTTCAGATTGCGAATCGGAGTTGGTTTGATACTCCAACCATCCCGTACAAATTGGTTACCCTTGATTTAATGTAATTTCTGGGAAAATTATGCTGATAAATTTGTGATAATCATCATTTTGCATTTAACCCTTGGTTAATGCCTATAAATCTCACTCAAATTCAAGATTATTCACAGCCAGAGTTGCATTTGGAATGTGCATGAGAATGAATGCTATACGCATTATGTGTATTGGGCACATTGCATCAGTGTAAAAATGGGAACAGACACTGCCCTTGTCCAGAATAAGGCAAGTGGTAAGACCTCCCGCATAAATTTGGGTTTGCATTGCATAATGACACAAGATAAACATCAAAAACCCAAAGGAACTGTCAGCAAAACATTGAAACATGTTGCTCACATGGAGCAAAAAGACCTGACGGACAAGCTCATGGCCCCAGCCATGAAAGAAGAAGAATATCTCTTTCCAAGAAGAGGATCCACACCAAGAAGATCTAAAGGAAGACATGGACACGAGAAGAGAAGCTGCCACAGGAAGAGAATCTGCCCCGAGAAGACTGAAAGAAGAGACGGACGCGTGGAGAGATGCTGCCACGAGAAGAAGACTGAAGAAAAGAGAAGATGTGAGGCTCCAAAGAGTGAGGAGCCATGTGAAAATCTCTGAGAGAGAGAGAGAGAGAGAGAGAGAGACCCCACAACCCAATGTAACCTGCCCCAACAAAGTCAAACCACCTCTGAGCCACCGATGATGTAGGCCACGTGGTAGATGTATGTGTGAGCACTTTAGTCAAGGTCGCGGGCACTTATAGTAGCCTTGGATAGAGAGAGAGTGTCAAGGACTATGGAGTTTAGGGACTTGAGGCACTGGTCGCGGACTGTCAAGTAAGAAAGAAACTTGATATAGGGTCCAGGTGTGCTGAGATAACTTGAGGGGAGGTGTGCTAGGCACTAGTCGCGGACTATCAAAGTAAGGGGAGGCAAACTTGGTATAGGGTCTAGGGAGGTGTTGAAATATACAAGTGAATAGGGTGTGTGTGGGAACAAGCTCTTGGTTAGAGGCTGTAAAAGAGAAGATGTAATTGTGAAAGAACCTGTGAAAAGGTGAGAAGAATCTACTGGGAGAGAATAAAGGGTAGCATGAGAAGATTTAGGAAGTGTGGAGATATTCTTGGAGTGAATCATGGAAAAATCAATGGGATTTGATGCTTGATGTAAACTATATAAATTGAGGCATAGCCCTAATGAGAATTTGCTGGTTTTTGAGTATCCATGCCTACATTAATCTATTTACTAATTACCCACTAATTATGTCTTAATTATTTGCTAATCTCTTTGTTAATGATGTTGATTCTAGTGTTTGATCCACCATAGCTCATCATAATGCTCAAATTTCAACACGCAGTACGTAGTTTTGGAGATTGGCAAGCCTTCTGCAGTCTCCCAGAGGAGGTCCAGGTGGAGAGGCTGAGTCACTTCAGAGGGGGGTTGATTATGAGGGACGACATTCAAGAGGCACTCACAGAGGAGTGGTTCACGCCTCTCGAGCTCGTGGCCCCACGGTGGATGGGAGCCTTTACAGAGTTGGAGATCCTGATTGCTGTCAGAGCTTGCACTGTGAGGATGGCAGATGCCTCTACTATGAGATCCAGGATGAGGGCAGACTTCAGAGAGTGGAGGTGGAGTCACCTTTGGTTGCAGAGTGCATCTTCGAGAGGATACGGGTAGTGGCCGTCGCTTCTCGGAAGTGGCATATTGACCCAGACCCTGCAGATGTGCTCCCTGATTGGCGCATATGGGCATATACAACGCGCCCCTTGGCCCGGCTCCAGTGGGACCCTAGTGAGTATGAGTGGCATGATCCTTATGCATCCCTTGAGGCCACAAAGATCACCTTTTTCCAGTATACTATTCGGTTGGGGCGACATATTTTGACGGCGAGGAGGATGATCTCTCCAGCTCCATCGGGGCACTGGCGGCTACAAGGACTCTCACAGGAGTTCCTGGAGGATTTTTGGACCCGGCTCTGGGCTAGTCGACAGGCACACAGGATCTCAACTTTCCAATGTGGCTGGTCACCCACAGGGGCTCAGCAGTTGGCACCTGGCTTGTCTACAGTAGTCTTTCGACGGCTTGCGTCCCATGCGGCCACCCTCTGGAGACACAGAGACATTGCCTATGGGACTGCCCTCAGGCGCAGTAGATTTGGCTACGGATGTTGCGCATTCTGGGCCCCCTCTCTCCAGAGGGTATGTATACGTGGGGTGCTGTTGCTTGGTCGACTTCGTCAGGGCCTGCTATGGGCTATGAGACGGAGCAGGACAGCCAGGCCATCAGATTCATTAGGGGCCAGGCTCGCCTTGTTCCTTCATCGGATTTCTCGTCCGCCAGCTGGACACAGGAGAGGGATCTACGATGGGAGCTCCTCAGCAGCCTCACCATCTCGTTCACCTGGAGGGCTCGGTGTTTCAGGGCCTTTGAGGGGAGACTGGAGCCATCAACAGAGACTGTTCGGGGGATTTGGCAGGAGTTGATCCACACCCTGCGAGGACAGTATGACCACATCCGGGGCGACTCGGATGAGGCGATCTTATGACGCCAGGCTTTTCACACCACTTGGCGCAGCGGCCCCTTCTATACCCTACATGCGAGGTCCCCCCGTTGGCACTACAGGCCACCTGTTTGGCTTTTCCCCCTCTTATTGTATGATATAGCCCCTCAGTTCTTTGTACTGATACTTGTACTTTGTAACACCTAGGGAGAGTCTCCCTGGCTGCCTTGGTTTTTTTCTTTGCTCTGTTTTCTTATGAGAGCAGGAGAGGTTTTGTAGCCCTACGGGCGTTTTTATATAACTAATGAAAGGATCTTTTCTCGAAAAAAAAAAAGTATGGTTAACATACCCCCTCCCTAACTTAGATTTTGTCCTTGATATCGGTGAAGTATAGTAGGGAGTTAGTGATAAAATGTGCTATACTGGATGACAAATTTGAAACACCACTTTATGTACTCATGGGTGGTGCAGTGAAAGGAGGAGACGTTTGAAGTTCAGAAAGCCATCTCAAAAATATCTTTGATGGTAGTAGCCAAGAATATGCTAAAGAGTTGGCCCTTTGTTGGTATTGCACACCATGCCTTACACACGTTGATGTGCATATGCGTCCCAATTTGAAGAATCTTGAATGAGGACAATGGTGATCTTGAATAATCTAATGGTGACCACAATGTGGAAGGATATGGGACTTGATCATACTAATAGATAAATTTCCACATGGTTCACAACATCCATATACATGCCTCGCTGATGAGACAAGTGGTGGGTGAGGCTTGTTGAACTAGAGGGAGGTGGAGTACAGCTTCAAATAAGTTCCACACACAATGCCATTTTATGGGGAAGTAATTCGATGCATTTAAGAGCCCGGCATGGTACAAGACACAATGTATCCATTTATATGGTAGTGATATGTTGATGTGGGCTAACAATGGGCCATAGCAATTTTTTCCTCTTTAGGAGGTTTTCCCCCCAAACATATGTACACACTCATATAAGTGTGTGTCATGTGACTTCACTTGTACTTCACTCATTCTCATAAATCTACATTTAGTGTTGTGCTTCTGTCCATCTCTCCTTGCTTGCTACATATGTGTGTGTGTTGCTAACTCGGTGTCAAGACTGTAACAATTGGTATTAGAGTAGGTTCTCTTGACCCTCACCCCCTTGTCATATTCTCCTCAAGTTACTCTTTTAATTGTCTCAAAATTAAGCTATTCTCTTAGGTGGAGAAGGTATACCCTATAGTCTACTATTACTATGTTAACAATGTATCAATTACACACACTCTTATGAGTGTGTGTAGGTGACCTTATCATGTCACTTCACTTGTACTTGCCCTTGTTCTTGCTCTTTTTCTTCTCCTTTTCATTGACTTTAGAATAATAACTAAAAGACATGTAATCATTCTATTATCCCCACATTTGCATCCATGCATACATTTTGCATCCATGCATACATTTTAAAATCTTCAAAACACCTTCTAAGTGCCACTCAACAATAAATGCACCAATGCCATCCACCACCTCCAAATTTTCCCCTCAATATTACTCTCTAATCATGTCTATGAAAGATGTTCCATCAACGTACCATTTTACAATTTTTTTATTATTCTTGAGAAGGAAGCTCAAATATAGCTATCCACCATTTTTTTAATAATGCACCTCTTGGTTTTCTTTTTTTTTACTCAAGGATCATTTTGCACCCTTGTATGTGTCTTCATTTAAGCTTGTTGTATTTCTTCTCATGACTCCCCCCATGATGTCTCAAGATCTTCCTCTTTTGATGCCTCCTTACTCTTTAGTACTCCATTTTACTTGGCATTCATCTAACTTCAATGCAAAAATAATCAATCCATTGCAATCGACCAGGATTTCATTCACATATAGCAATACAACACCATACATATAGTATAATTCACTAATTTAATATGTGTTTATTACCTTCCCATATCATGTCATAATATTTTATCATCACTCTTGCATTGCAATTAGGTCTAGGTAGAGGTTATTAAACTCATCAAATCAAAAAGAGCTTACTTTTGACAATGTTATAGATTCTTCTACATGTGGTAAATCTCCTACCATGAAGTTGGCACTAGAATTCATACATTTTCAAGCCATGGGTTACATTGAAGGGTCTCAAGGTATCTCTTCTCTTATGTGCTTCTATGGAAATTCTATACACTAGTACTTATACAGCTTATTCCATCACTATATATGTAACATATCTTGAGGACTAGCAAGATCTTTGAGTTTCTTAACAAACTTCTTGTGTACCATGTTATACAAAGTTGTGTTGTTTAGATCATCCAACATTTTTATAATACCTAATTTTTGAACCAAATGCCTTAGTAAACCAAACAAGGTTTGCTTGTTGTATTGGCTCCACTAAAATTTCTACATAGAAACTTACTTCACAAACAAATCCTCACTTCATCTTGAAAAGAAAAAAAAGAAAGAGATGAGTTTAATATCTTGTGGTCCTTGGTGACTCCAATTGATGCTATTTACTTTTTGTTTCATGAAACCCCAATGGTATGCTTTTGATACGTGTTTGTTGAGATTTCAAACTAACTTCCTTGCATCACTAAAAAAAGACTTAATCTTGTTCTCCATGTCAATTTTCTTAGCTTTCAATGATTTTACCTTTGTCAGTCAGCTCATAAATTTGGTCTCTCCACTCCTACAATTCTTCTTGGTTGGTTTAATTGTTGACTAAATAAAATCATATTTTTTACTTATAACCTTCTTTGAACCTGAGCAAGGACAAGGGAGTGTACCCTACTACAAAGACTATTATACCCATTAACTAGTTACATTTTGAAACTGGGGTGCTCAACTACCGGTTAGTTAAAATGCTACTGGGTGAAAGCATGAAACTATGTATGTGTACTATTGGTAAAAGGGAGTTCTATACTATTAGGTGAGAATTAATACTATATCCCAAATAGAAAGGGTGAATGGACTTTAAATGAGTTATCAAAATCATGCAAACTCAAGTGAATGGACTTTAAATGAGTTATCAAACTCGTGTGTGTTAGTGGGAGTTGCACACAATTCTAGTACATTCCAATCTTCCAGAATCTATTCTCCTTTGTAAGCATCGTTGCCAGCAGGGTCTCTCTATCCATCTCTCTCTCTGTCATTCTCCAACCTTATGAAGTGCAGGGTAAGCTCTCTCTCTCTCTCTCTCTCTCTCTCTCTCTCTCTCTCTCTCTCTCTCTCTCTCTCTCTCTCTCTCTCTCTCTCTCTAACTTTCAGTTTTTTGATTGTCTGAAGTGTTATAGGTGAATTATGTCTCCAAAGAAGAAAAATGTTACTCCAAAGCAAGAAATCACCAAAGAGGAATGCAACTCCCTCTCCAAAGAAGAATGCAACTATGTCTTCAAAGCTCTCCATATAGCTAAAGGGAAGGAGAGTAAGAAGGATGGTGGCAAGAAAGGTTTGACAGTACCAAAAGGCTGTAAGCTCTTGTGGAAGTTCTTCTGTCGTGCCAAGCCAGATGTATGTCCTAAAATTCAGGAATGGTTGGTAGCCACTTGGGACCTTGAGAAGTGCAATAGATGTGGTTTCCACATCAATGGATTGAAGGAGAGCAATAAGGATCAATTTCTGATGGTATATAAAAAGATATACCGTGCAGAGTCAGTGTGATGGACAATGAGGTGGGCACGGTGTTGGCATGTGCTTATGCAGCATTCAAGCCTGGCATTGACGTGGATTGGGATGATTTTGCCCACCATCAGGCTACTATAAAAGGTGTAAGTCATGAGGGCAACGATGCCATAGTGTAAGTCATGAGGGAAATTTTGTTAAAGAAGAGGATGGAGCAACACCAACAAAAAAATGGAAACCAGAGCTAATGCCGATAGAAAGCTATGAGCAGCATCAAAATGTCTTCTAGAGTTGGAAAGGTGTGTCAGGGTGTCGAGGACTAGCAAATTGCTATTAGAGCTGAAGTTAGCTAAGACAACTGATAGAGGCATAAAAGAGGTTTGATTCAATTCAGTTTACAGCTCAGTGGGTCCTTAATAAAATTCAGAGTGCTCCACAGTCATCAAGCATCACTAGTGATGCTATGCAACAGGAGTTAATGAACGACTTAGAGAAGTTTGAGGCAGATCTGAGTATTGCCAAGGATACAGGAAGCCAAAATCAACTGCTCCTAATCGAAAGAAATTTAGCTGCTGCTACAAGCTCTATGGGAAGGTTGATTCAATTGACTAAGGGCATCAAACAACATGGACAGCGCAGGCTGAGCCCCGCACCGATTGAGCATCCTGCTGGTTTTACAGATATATATGTGCAAATAAAAAGGTAAGCTCCTTTTGACATGCTTGAGATGGATTATGGATCTTAAGATGATTTCAATATCACATCACAAAGTTTAACCATTGCTATATTGTGCGAGGTGCATGCTTTGTGGATTGGTCTTTTGTTAGGAGACATTAGATGTGGTGCTCACTCCATGTTACCATGCCTACCATTTGCTATGCGTGCGGCTATGCATTTTTCTGAGAGTCTTCAATGTCTTGCACCATTTTGTGAAGCTGAACATGTGCCCGAAACATGGGTAGATGCATTTGGATTTACTAAAACAAAAGGTGATCAGTTTTATTTGAAGTACAGGTTTGTTGAAAGTCATGATGTCAGTAGAAAGTATCAACGCATTCTAGAGTACTACTTTAGTCTAAATAGATGGCAAGTGTTGATTTAGTAGCCCTAAGTCAATCAAAAGTTGTACTCAAGCATATTATGCTAGTAGTAGTGATTAGTGATATCTAGGATAGTAGTTTACTAAAGTGATGTGTTGCCTTAGAATCATATATGCTGATAGTACTAATCAATAGTAAGTCAGCTCTAAATACTACTATGTTCAAGGAGACTTATTACCCTGATAGTACCAATTGGTATTATGTTAGTACTAACGAGTACTACTATCATGCTATTGTTTATTACTAACATCTTAGTAATATTGTTTAGTACTGATTCGTACTAATTAGTAATATGTGACTACTAATTAGTAGTCACATAGCATTATTTAGTGAAATAAGTCAGTACTATTGTTAGTAGTAGTGCTAAGTAGTATAGTACCAAACAGTACTATGTTAGTACTCTTTGTACTAATACATTGGTAGTACTACTGTTTAGTACTAAAGCACTATTACAGTCCGTTAGTACTATTTAGTGAAATAGGATAGTTGGTAGTATGATGTTCCCAATCATTGTTACTTTTTTAGAAGCATATAATCATAGCAACATGGTAGTGCTAATTGGTACTAAATTTTTACATTTCAGGAGTGTTATTGCCTAATTGACAATATTACTACTATTTGAGCATATAGATTAGTACTAACTTTGTGGCAATTGTTGTGGGCACCTTCATATACTACTATCTTACTGCTACTATATATTGCAATTTAGAATTATATATTGATTAATACTGTCTGAGGAAAGCAGTACTAAGGTAGTACTATCTTAGTACTGTTTAGCTTTAGTACCATCATACTTCTATTATATCTTAGTACTAACACAACTGTTTAATAGTATCTTAGTATGTTACTATTGTTTGGTACTATCATACTAATATGTGCTAAATTTGTGCAAGTGCACCTTTTTCTACCACATGCACAGAGAAGAATGATGGGAAATTTGCATCTATTGATAGTTTAGGGTTTCTATCTCCTAGCAGTTCTAGTGAATACAAGAAAGAATGGGTTGGATTGGCACAGGGATTATCTGAGTAGAACTGAGGTTGAAGAGCAGGGTGGTGTTGGGACAAAAGATGGGGCTAAGGAGATTCAAATAGAGGAGACTTTTGTTTCCAATGTTTTTGACTACATGGATGATGACAATGGGGGCAACAATAATAGAGAGCATGAAGTCAATGACGATGAAGATGATGATAGCAGGTATGATGAGGATCTGGTCTTGGAAAGGGTGATAAAGCAACAGGAAACCCTTAAGAAGAAGGGTTTAGCCTCCCTTGACCAGAAGGAAACACAGAAATGTCCATGCCCGGTTTCAGAAAACAACTCTTACTCCTTGTTCCAATATCTTTCACGATGCACGTGTGGGTATCTTCGGTGACCCAGAGCCCGAGCACCGTATGGTCAACACCCTCTAGGATCCTTCGCAGGTGACCTAGCGCTTCACTCATAGGCCGCTTCCTTGGTCCCTCATCCACCGTACCGGAAGCTCACCATTTAAATCGAACCGAGGCTGGTCAAGACCTCGGTCGACCTTGCTACGCGAGACGTCCTCCATTGACTCTCCGTCAGCAGTTGCAACTTTAACAGTTAGGTCTTCGTAACCTTAATCCACAAGACGGTCAAAATACTTCCCCAGCATTCTTGACATAAAATAGTCATTTACAAACAGTCACAAAATACAGTTTACAAATCAAACTCTCGTCTTTCCACATTATCCCTCCTTAGTCCACATTACTTATTCCACATTCCATTCAATGTGTACTCATTCTTATTTATTTCCTCATATCGACGACACATTAATTCACATACACATTCACATTCACATCCATACATCCACATCTACATGCATACATCCATTTTTACATCCTCATTTATACATCCACATCCCATATCCACATTCATACATACACATCCATATCCACATCCATACATCCACATCCACATTCACATCCATACATCCACATCTACATGCATACCTCCATTTTCACATCCTCATTTATACATCCACATCCCATATCCACATTCATACATACACATCCATATCCACATCCATACATCCACATCCACATCCACATCCACATTCACATTCATACATACACATCCACATCCATTTTCACATCCTCATTCCTACATCCACATCCCATATCCCCATTCATACATACACATCCATATCCACATCCACATGCATACATCCACTACATGGACAATCAGATTCGTGTATGAATTCAATGGCTTGCTCCAGGCACCCGGCCCGGGTTAGCATATCGACCATGCATGCATAATGCTCTGCTGTTGGTGTGAGGCCATGATTTTGGCTCATAGTTTGGAAAAAATGGAGGCCTTCATTTACCAACCCTGCATGGCTGCATGATGCTGATAAAACACCGACAAATGTTATGTGGTCCAGCTCCATCCCATTATATTACATCTGTTTTACAAGCCGAAGAGCTTCCACAGCACTCCCATGAAGTGCAAATCCAGACACCATGGATGACCACGAGATGAGGTCTCGGTCATGCATGTTGCCGAAGATCTAGTGATGAGCAAAATCCATGCTCCCACAGTTGGCATACATGTCGATAAGTGTGTTTTCCAAGAATGTCCATGGCTTGAATCCACGTTTGATCATGCAAGCATAGACTTGTTTGCCTAGTTCAAGGGCAGCAAGATTAGCACATGCTCTCATGGCACTTACATATGCTACGTCGTCTGGCCTCACATTCTTTCTCTGCATTTGCCAAAAGTGTCTTAGTGCTTCTTCTGAGAACCCGTGCTGTGTACATGCCGCAATCATGGAGGTCCGACTTCATTGTTTCACCACTTTTGGGGCATCAGAAGATTCTCGGCATTCAGTGGTTTTGGGAGTTTGCACCCATCCTTGCTTGGTAGCATGACACCTTCACCATTGTTGACGGTTTACCACATCTCATGTGGTTGTTGAAGGTAGGACTTATATTTTTAATTTTTTTTGAAATCATAATTTTTTGTTACCTGGGTGTTCTTATTCATTTCTAATTTTCATACTATATTTCTTGACTTATGGTGCTTTCCAAATCAGGTCAAAGAGCTCAAAAAATGGGGGTTAAGGTCAACATGAAGAAACAGACAAACCCAAAGAAGAGGAGTGATGTCCGGTCCTTGTACAAGAGCAGGGCCAAAAAGGAGAAGAATGCAAACCCAGCTGATCTGGAAGCTATTGAGATCATGGTATTGGAGAGGACAATGAGTGTGCTGAGGCTGGTGCCAAAGGCACATTGGAAGCTACCCCTGCTAATGAGGGTGTTGTAAAAGATACATTAGAAGCTGCCCCTGCCAATGAGGGTGTTGTAGAAGACTCATTGGAGTCTACTCCATCCAATGAGGGTGCTGCAGAAGACACATCTAAAGCTAGCCTTGCCAATGTATCTACTGAGAAAGTTGGTTTGGGTGAGGCACAGAGCAGGGGTGCTATTGGACAGAGAGAGGCTGCTGAAGTTATTTCCAGCTTACGTGGTATTGCACTGTTGTGGTTCTCTGTTCCCTGTTGTAGACCCTCTTATCATGTCACTTTGGTTAGGAGTGCACATTCTTAAATGTCCCCTTGTGTATGTACTTCTAGGTGTGCAGATGGCTTAGGTACTGTCGATAAGGGTGGTGATGATGCTGCAAAAGAAACAATGGGTGCTGCAGAAGACACACTTGGTTTGAGTGTAAATGATGATGAAGTCACTGCACAAGATGAAAGGGTTGCTACTACTGAATAAAGTTGTTGCAAAAGCTAATATACCTACTGAGGGAGAGAGACAGGGTGATGGGAGGGATAGCTCTTCATCTGCTGAAAAAGATAGCTTACATGGTATTGATGATGAAAATGTCCCCATCATGTCACTCTTCCCTAAAGTTTCTAAGAAAAAGGGGTTAACTATTTTAAACCCTATTACGAAGGTTCCCTCTAGCTTTTCGAGTGCTGCTAGTACTAGTCCACCCCCCATTCGTAGGACAAGATCCACAGCTAAATGAATGGGTGTACTTTTCTCATGTCACCTGATGTAACCACTTTTTTGCTATAATACAAGCTCAGCTTTTTCTGGCCTCCATGAATCTGTGTGGTTTCTTGTCATTGAAAATTAATTTGGCTATGAGTGTGTACTTTTACTAAAAAGATGGTGGAAGAGTGCTCCAGAAGGGTAGCATGGTAGATTGTATAAAGCGGGCAACCATGTTGTCTCCTTTAGGCCAGGGATGTTAGAATTTTTGACAGCTTTAAAGACCCAATTTGAAATTGCTACATGGAGTAGTATGACAGAGAAGAATATCAAGCCAATACTAATGTTGATTGAATACGAGTTGGCATGGAAAGGCGAAAAACCACTAAATCAATCCCATTGCCGCACGATGCAGTTGAAGCCATTTGACACATTGGTGTCAGAAGGGGTTGACTTTGATCCCATGTAGACGTGTCTGATTTTGATGATACTCTGTTGAAGGGAAGCTTTGAATCCACAAGGAACTTACATAACTCCTTCCACTTATGAAGGAGATACAGGAGATAAGGAGTTGTTGGACTCTTTGTTGCCCTACTTGATGATGCTTACAGATTATAATGGTACAGTCCCCGAGTTCACCTCAGAGTATCCCTACGAAGGGCACATCTTTGAAACAGTTGCAAAGGAAATAGGTATTGGTCCGATGCAGCTTTTACATGAAGTTTTGTCTGAGCAAGCAGAGTATGTAGACTTAAGGAAACATATTGACCAGATTTTGCAGATCCAGAGCCAACCAACTGGCTGGAATTCACACAGAGGTAATGTCGAAAGGGCACCAAAATAAATTCCCGTAACACGATTGGTATGTTGTGTCTTGTCAATTGATATTATGCATTTTATCAATTAGTATGATGTGTTTTGTCAATTGGTGTGATGTGTTTTGTCAATTGTAATGGTCAGTGAGATCAAAATTAAAGTACTAATCATCACTATTAATAAAACCCTTATCATACTAGGATATGTATTAGTACTATTTAGTACTACTGTAAACATTGGGGTGAGTGTTTGGAAGTTGAGTTCATCTGAAGTGTCATGCTTAGTGAACCAATATCAGCATTTTGAACCTCTGCAACACATTGGGTGACATTAAACAATTGTTGTACTAACATTGCACATGGCTTTTTTTACCCCTATAGACCAAAACGAATTCCCAAATATTAGAAAAGGAACTAAAGAAGTAAATTTTTTAAATTGAAACGTGTTACAAGTAGATGGTTCAAAATTTAAATTGAAAAGCAGATGGTTGTTATCTTGTCTCCAATACAACTAGAGGTGGTGCCACCTACAAGGTAATGTTTCCCAAGATTTGATCATGCACCTCAGGGGGAACACGATACACAGTTTTGTGGCCCTTCACCTTGTGCTTCACTTAACACATTGGGAACTTTATTGCTATTACTGCATTAGCATGCACTATGGTAGTTGGTGCATCCTTTAGAAGGACATAACTGCTCTTACTAGTAGGGACTTTTGCATAATAAACACCATGCAACACCTCATCACCAATGCTGAACACATTGTCCCAACCATCTATCACTTGCTCTAAGAGGACTGTTTTTGGTTGCTTGCACAATGCCACTTGCTCTAAGAGGACTATTTTTGGTTGCTTGCACAATGCCACCTAATAGTCCTCATTGTTTGAATTTGTAGGGGATCTAAGAACTGCTAATAAGTGGTCCCCAATCTCCACCATGTCAGCCAGATTCTCATTATCCTCTGAGTACAATATATCATCTTGCTCGAGGGGTGTTGCATCCTGTCCATTTATGGGTTCCAACTTATGCAATTTCCAAATACCTGTATGAGCTAAATTAATGCACTGCTCCCATGATTCATCCATGCAAAATGAACAAAAACAAGACAAAATTCTTAATAGAGCTTGTGTAGGGTCTTTGCCGGCGGCGGCTGAAACCGAAGATGCAATGTGTCGACCGAGTTCCTTTGATAGTCTGGCAATCCCATGATTTTGTCCGGTCAACATCATCTGCCTTTACCTCAATGAAGAGCCTTTGTTTCACATCATCATCTCCCATTTTCCAATTCAGCCACTCCACGACATCGTGTGCATTCTGAAGCTTTGCACCATTTACATCCAACTGCTCTATAGTGAGTGCACGCTTAATGACTGCATCTACACCATCATGCTCTCCCTTGCCGTGCCCACTACCAAAGAAGTTATGTGTCATCCGCATGCCGGTCAAGGAGCAATACCTAGCAACATAGAAAGAGGACAAGTATGTTAAGAAACTTTACAAACTTTTAGCTATCAAATCTTCCCAAAGATTTGTGTAAGAGAAATTGAATAATAGGGTATCAAGCACTTTACCTTGCAACAAAGTAAAAAGGGCATGCTGCCTTGAACTAAGATGCTGCTCCATCTGACCATACCCAGTGCCGTTTAAACTTTCAGGCCTTGATGAGACTGTAGCCAATGGTGGTGGAGTAAAAAGCAATGTTGCACAAACAATGTGTCATGCTTCTTATCATCATAGATGTAAAAGATGACCTTCTTTTTCGTCTCTCCCATATGCTTCCAATAGCATATGTGTACCATGATTGTACATTGGTCATTATGCCAATGCATTGATTGCACTTTATTCTGCACCTTGAACGTGTAGTTTTTAGCAAAGTCTACAACTGATATAACCACATCATCTAGAAAATTAGTCATGCACTCTTTGAACTGAGAGTGTTGCCAGTAAGATCGGATGTTATGGGTGATAAAAACCTTTAGGTGTTGCAAAAAAAGTGGGATGATGATGGATGGAGGGGTCTCCTTGTATACAAGTTTTATTCTCTTTCTTCTCACACCTTTCTTGACTTCTGCATGACATATTCATACACCTTCCACCTTATTAAAGAATTATTTGGATCATTCAGCTCGCCTAGACAGAAAACTGATATCGGGCATTTTTCACATCTCCCAAGCAAGCAGTTGAGCATGTGCCATTTAGCATCCTCATTCTTTCGACATACTGCTGAGTTCCATAGCTCTGTGACACTAGAATATGTGCTATTGTTTGCAACACACTTTTCTTCACCCATAGGCGTGCAAACTATGCACATGCAATCACAAAAATCCCCATGTAAGGTTACTACATCTTGCCTCATGGAATTCACTGCTTCTTGGAACAAATCCATTCGAATGTGGTATACGCGCAGCAACAAGTGTTCCTTTCCTTTAATCTATTGATGAAGTATGGCTTCAGGTTTTGAAAGCTACGATAGCCGATGAGGATTTATGTATGTTGTTCTCTGAAATTAAAGTACAACTCCGCCTGCACAAGCAATCTCAACACCAATTAATATAGATATGTTTAAACTCATCAATTAGTTATTAGTAAAATTTTAAAAAAATTAGCACTAACAAATTTAATAAAATTTTTGTATTTAAAATACAAAACTCCCATAGGCCTACTAAACAGTAGCATTAGTACTAAACAATACCATTAGGATTATACAATATGTTAGTACTAATGATATTGTTCAGTACTATGGGTACCATAACAGTATGTTAGTACTAATGATATTGTTCAGTACTATGGGTACCATAACAGTATGTTAGTACTAATGGTACTATTCTATCTCTCCTCTCTCCTTCTTCTTCTTATTTTTCTTCTTCTTCTTCTTCTTCTTCTAATACTAACAGTATGTTAGTACTAATGGTACTATTCTATCTCTCCTCTCTCCTCTTCTTATTTTTCTTCTTCTTCTTCTTCTTCTTCTTCTTCTTCTCTCTCTCTCTCTCTCTATCTATCTATCTATCTATCTATTTATCTATCTATCTCTCCTCTCTCCTCTCTCCTCCTCCTCCTCTTCTTCTTCTTCTTCTTCTCTCTCTCTCTCTCTATCTATCTATCTATCTATCTATTTATCTATCTATCTCTCCTCTCTGCTCTCTCCTCTCTCCTCCTCCTCTTCTTCTTCTTCTTCTTCTTCTTCTTCTTCTTCTTCTTCTCTCTCTCTCTCTCTCTCTCTCTCTCTCTCTCTCTCTCTCTCTCTCTCTATCTATCTATCTATCTATTTATCTATCTATCTCTCCTCTCTCCTCCTCCTCCTCTTCTTCTTCTTCTTCTTCTTCTTCTTTTTCTTCTTCTTCTTCTTCTTCTTCTTCTTCTTCTTCTTCTTCTCTCTCTCTCTCTCTCCCTCTTCTTCTTCTTCTTCTTCTTCTTCTTCTCTCTCTCTACTGTGCGTAGTCCTACAACTTATTCATGCCTACAATAATCTCTCTCTCCCCCCCTCTCTCTCTCTCTCTCTCCATGTTTCTCTCTCAACAATGCTTAGACCTGCATCTTATTCATGCCTCTCTCTCTCTCTCTCTCTCTCTCTCTCTCTCTCTCTCTCTCTCTCTCTCTCTCTCTCTCCAATTATTATAGCATAAGCAACCATGGAGGGTAGTGCATCTTCGTCGAGGAGAAGGCCAAGAGGCACAATAGAGTCTATGCTCTTGCACAATGTGAGGGATGAGCATGATGCTTGGCTTGGGATGCATTTTTAGAAGGGAGATTACGTCTATTTCCAACCCAGTATTTCCAACCCAGTGCCACTGGAACCCATCGAGTTCGACGTCGAGATGTTGTTGAGCACCATTGGAAGGGGCATCTACTAGGACTCAAGGCATGATGGGTTGGTGGCCCTTGTACTACATGTGTACTCAGCAACAAACAAATATTTCATTGTGGCCCCAACAGCACACTCCTCTTTTTCCTTGTAACTGTTCGGATTTCTCTCTAGTAGGTTGATTTACATGGGCTCTTGTTTTCAACCTCATTTGATGGGTTTATTTGTTTCCAAATATTTTCCCTTCCAACTTCATTGAGGAGCAGCCTATACAAAGCCTAACAGGGATATTGTATGCCTTTCATGCTCATATAGGATATGGAATACCCTCCAACATTTCCCCTTCTAACCTTGCTTGTCGGAAAGTTTTCTTCTACACACACAACTATGTAGTTCCTACACAGACCAACGGGTTTGGTAAGCTTGAAGAAATCCCCTTCCCTCCTCTCTCTAGCACTGAATGGCCAACGCTTTATGTTTGGACTATGATTGCTATTAAGGCAAAGATGTCTAGTGATATACAAGCCTCTTTCAAGTACACCAAGGCCTCATGATCAATGGGTCTTACTTGGACATGCCATATGCATGTGTTTGCCCACATGTTTCAGGCCTTTAAGTGCACACAAACGCCCACCATGTACATGTGCAAGGTTGTGGGTGTTGAAGAGATTGTCAATTTACTTGGCCAAGGGTGGGACCTTGTGGAGGGGGAGCACACAGGGGAGAATTTCAAGTGCAATGTAGTACAGTCCAGTGTCTCCTTTCGATTCTTGCGAGCACATGCCACTTTGTGCATTTGATTTTGTTATAAGCAATGGATGAGGAAGAAGGGAGCATGGATTCCCTTACAAGCTTCTCTCGATATGCTTACCAAATCTTGTGGTAGAGATTGTCTGAGCAAGCAAGCATTGGAGCCTATTGAATGTTTGGAATCACCTACGCATCTTGGGATACGAGGGAATCAGCAATGCTTGCTTCAAATTGCAAGGCAGGAAGGTAAGGGTTGTTTTCTCTTTAAACAAATTTATTTGCTCATAACTATCGTAGTTCACTTACAATAAGGTGTGTTTGGATAGGTTGGAAGGCGGCTAGAAGCAAGGACCAAGGTGTCCTCGGATAAGGGGCAGGATGACGTCACTTTGGCTCCTCAAGGGACCTAAGCTGGAAGTGTCCATTTTGTAATCTCACTCCTTTTTGGGCTGATGTTTTACAATCTCACTCCATTTTGGAGTTGGTTTGTAATCTCACTCCGTTTTACAGAGTTTTATAAATATATTTATTTCTACGGTACTTTGGTTTAATAAATAGGCATTTTGGTTTCTTGAAATTGTGGTTTTGTCATATGGTTGGTTTATTTTCATACAAACCTTCTATAAATACCCAAGGCCCCTTTTATGTGTCATTTTTTTCTTCACATTCTCCAGAGCACCAAAGCACCTAAACAACCCTCCTCATCATGCTGCCCCTAGAGCAATTCATGGACTTCCTATGTCAGACTGACTTCCCTGAGGCCACGCACCTACATGATGCTATGTTCACTTGTGTGGTTGACTGGACCTCCACCATCCGACTACACTTAGATCTATGTGTTGACATGCTCACCTACATGCAGACCCACCTGAGGCTGCACTCACTGGCATTATGGTATGATGATGGCTTGTGGGTGGCATGTAAACTACTCGAGCACATAGTCCACACCGAAAAACCCTTCAAAAAATGACTTAAAAGATTTGAACATATGGCGGCACTCTCAGATCACTTCATAGAGCTTGAAAACAAACAAGTTTGCAAGCTTGGCAAAGGGGGATTATGGCCTATGCTTCCTCTCATGGTTGGCATGTTTTGTCTTCCACATTTCTGAAGGAACTAAGGAAGGGATAATGGCCTACGCTTCCTCTCATGGTTGGCATGTTTTGTCTTCCACATTTTTGAAGGAACTAAGGAAGGTGAGGTTGAGATCCCCCAGCTACGCCTTTGGAGGTTTGTCACACAGAGTGGTGAGCAAGGAAGGGTAGTGCCGCTATCAGTCCTAGTGAATCAGTGCTCGTCCAAAAGGACTTCCCAGAGGGTGCACTAGGGTTGGTGGTCGAGAACCCTGGCCGCCAGGCCAGTGCTAGAGGCGCGGCACGGCCATTAAAGAGGAAGATGACTCTGCCCCCATTCCAGAAATAGAAATCAAAAGTTTATGTCCAGTGGTGGTTAGGGGGGAGCTCTTTTTTTTTGCACAACATCAAAAAATCTCGTGGGATTCGCATGGATGAGTGCCTTAGCATGCCCAAAGTGAAATGTGAATTCCCTATAGATGATTCAGGTACAAGTTACCTTGAGGATCCTCCTGCCCATTGATAAATTCCATGGAGAACACAGTGGCAATCACGCTAGAGGCAATGAAGAGCACGAAACAAGCTCATGTAACTGAGGAGGAGTTTCAGACTACCCAGAAAATTTTCCAACTTATGGACATGCCATGTCGGGAGATGGGTGGCGGAAGTCCAAAGAGGACAGATTTGGATGAGACGAAGTCCAAGATTGATTTGGAATGCAAAGCTGGTGAAGATGAAGATGAAAATAAGGAAGCTGTGGTGGAGGTCGACCAGCTGGCGGTCCGTAGTTCCACTAGCCCATACCAACCCTGAACCATTATATTCCCCATCTCCATGTGGATGATTTTGTTATAATCCATAAGGACTTCACCCCGTCTGCCACTTTTTTCATTGAAAGCGTTGTCAAAGCAGCTATGTGTGGCCACTTTAGGCCAATCAGCTAGATATGTCATATTAGTTATGAAGTCTCGTGTAATGACTACATTTGGTATGAACTATAGAGGCAAGGTGTTGGCCTTAATAGGAATTTCACAATCCGCGTGCCAAAACTCGTACAAGGACATAGCAGAACTAGTCTTAACAGGAGAGCTACCCATAGCTTAAAAGCGTCGGACAGCCCTTGTATCCTGAATCCCACCGTCTCATATGTAAACTCTTATGTAAACGATCTCTTTCATAATGTTATGTTGCAATCTCTATGAATCGTTGTCTAGCTGTATTGCAATCTCTATGAATCGTCTTATGTGGAGTTTGTATATGATTCGTCTTTTTATGTTCTATTCTTCGTACGTTCGAATTGCACAAAACATCAAAATCCAAAGGGGCCAGAGGGGTGTGAAAATGCCCTGTGCGGGGCTCTCGCAGCTCTCACACATGCCTTTTTCGCACCCTTCTAGTCCACCTAATTTTTCATTTATTTGATATTTATTTACTCAAAACAACCTGCAAATTGATTTAATTGGTTTAATTTGTTAACTTTAGTTTAACTCAAAAAAAATTGGGTGAATCAATTAAATTAGTCATACTGTAAAAATTAACATTTTGTGTCTTAGGTTTAAATATTTCTAAAAATTTAGAGTGTCTCAGGTTAAAATCCAAAGGGGCTAGAGGGGTGTGAAAATGCCCTGTGCGGGTCTCCCGCCCACCACATGCCTTTTTCACAACCTTCTGGCGCCCACTTGTTTTTTCATTTATTTGATTGTTGGTTGATCAAAACACCATACAGATTGATTTAATTGGTTTAAATTGTTAACTTTAGTTTCTCATTAATTCACAGCTTGTGTCTTAAGTTAAAATATTTCTAAACTTTAATAGTCTGCGTCTTAGGTTAAAATACAAAGGGACCACAGGGGTGCAAAAATGCCCTTTGTGCCGGCCTCTCGCACAGGCCTTTTTCACACGCTTCTAGCCCACTTGTTTTTTTTCAATTATTTTATATTTGGTTGATCGAAACACCATACAAATTGATTTAATTGGTTTAAATTAAATTAGTCATACTGTAAAAAGTTAAGTCTGTGTTTAGGTTTAAATATTTAAAAAAACTCCATAAAACATAGTTTTAAAAATTTAATGCCTATAAAGATCCTAATTTGAATAGAATTGTAGAATTAAGATTATGCTAATAAATTTACTCCAAAAATTCTAAAAATAAATAATATTCTTTTAAGTTGGGTCAATTTAGTTAAGGTGTGTATGTCATAATTATAGAGAGATAAAATCCCTCTTAAAGGCCTATATCTTTCAAGAATACTAAAGGCTAAAGAAAGGGGGGATATTCTTAAAGACAAATCCTTGAACTTAGATTTAATTTGATAATTTTTGGAATAAATTAAGAGCTAAACACCAGTGAACCCTAGCAAATTCTAGAGAGAGAATTTGGTTGATTGAAACACCATACAAATTGATTTAATTAGTTTAAATTAAATTAGTCATACTGTAAAAAGTTAAGTATGTGTCTTAGGTTTAAATATTTATAAAAACTCCATAAAACATAGTTTTGGAAATTTAATGCCTATAAAGACCCTAATTTGAATAGAATTGTAGAATTAAGATTATGATAATAAATTTACTCCAAAAATTCTAAAAATCAATAATATTCTTTTAAGTTGGGTCAATTTAGTTAAGGTGTGCATGTACACCTTATGCAGAGAGGACTTTAAGAGGGATGCCATAAATATAGAGAGATAAAATCCCTCTTAAAGGCCTATACCTTTCAAGAATATTGAACGTTAAAGGAAGGAGGGATATTCTTAAAGACAAATCCTTGAACTTAAATTTAATTTGATAATTTTTAGAATAAATTAAGGGCTAAACACCAGTGAACCCTAGCAAATTCTAGAGAGAGAATGAACCCTTATAGTACAAGTAAATTTTTAAACCATTCTCAATGAAGGGATATGTATTTAAACCTAAGATTTTGGGAATATGAATAGAATTGGCATGAGATTTTGAGTTATTTAAGTCTTGCATAAAACATCAAAATCCAAAGGGGCTAGAGGGGTGCGAAAATGCCATGTGCGGGCCTCCCGCACATGCCTTTTTCGCACCCTTCTGGCCCATCAATTAGACAGGTCTTGCTAGTAAAACCTTAATATCATGTGGCTTACGTGACATTTCTTTAAAAAAAAACTCAGACATTGCAGAAAACATCGAAATCCAAAGAGGCCAGAGGGGTGCGAAAATGCCATGTGTGAGTCTCTCGCTGCACCAGGCCTTTTTCGCACCCTTGTGGCCCATCAATTGGGCAGGTCTTGCTAGTAAAACCTCAAACAGCATGTGGCTTATGTGACATTTACTAAGAAAGAAAACTTAAACATTGCAAAAAACATCGAAATCCAAAGGGGCCAGAAGGGGTGTGAAAATGCCCTGTGCGCGAGTCTCCCGCACAGGCCTTTTTTGCACCCTTCTAGCCCACTTGTTTGGTACAATTTTAAAAAAACGAATCAATCGCATTAAACACAATCATGGATTATGAAACAAAGACAAAAAAGTTATCTTGCATTGACAATTGCAAAAATGTTACATTTGTACTTGATAGGCCAATTACATTAAAAATCAAATGGTCTATCTCTGCGGCCCTTTATCTCCACGAATTTGCCACGCCAACTACATGTCTTTCATCATGATGGTCACTCGCTTCGCATGAATTCACAGAGGTTAGTGTCCTCAAAAAGAGGACCATGTAGGCCCCGCCGCCTCCTACAATGCTTCGAGGGCAACAGACTACATTCCATCTTGTAATCCCATAGAATTTCCTTGCATGTCCGTGCAACTGAAGCCCTTCGGATTAGCAACTCCATCGACTTCTGGTAGTGGCGTATCTCCCTGGGCAGAGTCTTCATAGCTACTGCCGGGTGTGCTGGAATCTCCATGCCAACCCATGAGGGCTCCCCCAATGGCCTGTTATCCTCCGACTAAGTCCTCTCCGAATCGGAGTCACTCCTCTGCATGTTGTCAGTACTGTTGTTGGTGTCGTCTCATAATCGACAAGCACCCTCCTTTGCTTTTTACTACTGGAGGCGTTAAATTCCTCCGCGATGTCCTTGGCAGCTGCTTCCCTTCTTCTTATCTCCTCTTTTGTGAGTTTCTTCACAGTCTGCGTAGTGCGCACCATGGCCTCGAATGTATGAAAGGCTTAAAGAGGATGTATGCTCTCGAATGTATGAAATGGTCAAAAGAGGAAAATCTCCTTATATAGAGCTCAAAAATCCGTCATCATTGCAAGAAACTCTAATTTTAGGAGGTGTTTCGCGCACGTGCCACTAGGATGCGAAAATTCCAGTCCGGGCACCTTGCATTTTTGCACCCTTTAGGCCCGCATCTTTTTTGTTGAAAAAACTCAATTCTACAATACTTGACAATCTCCCTCGCTTGATAACCCACAATTTTGACATTAAATGACTATTATTGGAAAAACTAAAAACAAAAATTGTGGCAAAATGACACTTGAGTCCATAAATGGTAAAAAAATAAAATTATCATTTATTGGTATCATATTACAGAGAGGATAGAAGTTTTACAAGCCAAAATTTTCCATCAAAATTCCATCCCTTACAAGATCCTAGCTAGGGAAATAGATCATTCAGAGCAAGCTTAGAGCTACACTGGGCTTAATTGTGCTTGAAACAGCAGGGGACTCGAGTACTTGGACAATGTTATGCACCATAGCTTCTTGGTGTTGTGCAATATTTACGGCATATAGTGCAAGGGCAAGGCTTGGTCTTCTTGCAGCATTGCGAGGTCATTGGGGGCTCTACCACCTATGACGTGGCGGAATGCACTTCGGTTTAAACTGCAAACCTGCAGCACAAGTTTTTCAATCATAAAAAATTTACACCATGAAACAAATGATGCTCTAAGTCTCTTACACATTACTTACCCAAGTAGTATGGCCAATGCGGCCAAGGTTTTGCAAATCTTGGATGTGGGAACACAATCTCCCTCTCTCCAAGCATGCTTCTTGGGATAGGGAGGTGGCCTCCTCTTTAGTTAGAATGGGTAGCTCTAGGTCAAGAAAATATTGTGCAAGCTCCTCGGCGCTCATGATTGCCATGACAAGGAGCGTTCAGAGAAGCAATGGAATGAAAAACGAGAGGGGGGTCCTAGGGAGACAATTTATAAGCATTGGAATTGCCAACCGTGTAACCTAATTACCCTAGACCATATAACCAAAACCCTAGACGTCAATATGGGCCCAAACTTTTCTGACACACTCCTTCATGCTATTCTCCATGCAGCATGGCGTGTGGGTCCTGTCCCTGCTCTCTACCGTGGTGCTTTCTTCCACTTGCTTGGCCGGTTGGAAAGCTAGGCCAATTTGGACCTTTGAGCCCTCTCCCTTGAAATGTTTATGCCAAAGGTGTATCGAAAGAACCAATCAAACATTTCCTTGAGACAGTTTGTGTGAGTTTTACCGCCTCCATGTCGTGTGTTCTTGAAGTACACTCCTCTTGCACGATAATGACTCTTCTCCATTCCTTGGGTAGGTGTTCATAAACCATGTGCCATGAGCGTACAATATGTGCTGTAGTCAGAGAACAAAACCACATTTCTGTAAAATGCATTAATAGAAGATATCTTTAGTGCAAAGCTTAGAAATCTATGGAATACCATATAATGCACCACGATATTCAATTCACCCCATGTGTTAACCACCGCTTTAATGAAGCTTTGCAACTGTGCTTGAAATTGTTTGCGTTGTTCCTCAGTTGCGCTGCTTAGATTCATCAACCACACAACCTTGTTGAAATCTACCCACACCTACTCACGCAAGAATATTTGCATTCAAGCAGTCCGAGGTAGTGCAAGCACAAAGGTCTTTCCACAGCTCCCATCTCTTTGGAGCTATGATTTTCACACCTTCCCTCTGTGCATTTGCTAGAATCTTCTTGCCTATGTTTGCACGCCGCTAGAGAAACCTTCTGGCCTTTGCGCCACTCAATGAAAACTTATGCGCAACAATATGAGAACCTCCTAAGGTCTTTTGGTACACTCGAATCTCCACGTTACCACCATGACAACCAATCTCATTGAGAATGTTCTCTACTTTTGCAATCGCCTCATCTTGTCGAGCTTTCCGAGGCATTGTGAAAGCATAGTCTATGTGACACTTTAAGAGGCAGTCAAAGATATGCATGAAAGCATGCAAAGTACAAAAGTGAACATTCTTGAGAGGAAAAGGAAGAATGGGGTTCCAACTATTATCTGGAAAATCCCTCGTTGGAGGCGCCAGCATAGGTGATGAAAGTACAACACCATCCCATTCACCCTCATGACTGCCCATCTCGTCACATTCCTCTTCACCAATGTCCCTCCCCTTGCATTTCTTCTTGCCTTTTTGTTTCACTCCACACATGCACTAAGGGCATGGATAAGCAATATTTTCACCTTGAGTGTAACCAAGCATACACTTAATTGTCTTCAGGTCCCCACACCCAGATGCCAATCAATGGCAAAACCTCCTAGACCCTCAACATCCAAGTGCTCCCCCTCTATTTGTGCCTTGATCACATTACTAACCCAAGGCAATCTCTCAAAGACCCATGCTAGCACGTTGTTCGTCTCCTTGGGAACCTCAAAGGCTCCCAACCACCATATTTCTTTCTCTGATTGAACATCGAATGAAAAGTTAGCGTTTGTTCTGCTCTCATCACCAGCTTCATGAATAGCTTCATTACTAGCTCCATCAATCTCCCCATCACCAGCTCCATCACTCTCTAGCTCCTCACGACCGTCACCAACTTTAAAGGCTTCTGCTATAGAGCACTTCATGAGTGTAATACTCACTCTCTCTAGCCTCCTTCCCTTCACTATCTAACACTCATCCAACTTCAAAATGAATGAGACTGTTTGACCTATGAAATCCATAAAACAAACACAATGTTACGCTCTTTGTGAAAACGTTCACACGAACAAAAACAATATAATGTTACAAACCCCACTCTCACATCCTGCAGGCAATCCATAGAATAATATCATAGCCTTTTGTAGCATCTGTAGATCCACAAATATGTTGTTGAATTTGTTGTAAGGAAACAAAACCATATCATGTGCGGTCTTCTTTTGCCCCCATGCTGCAGTGGAGAGGGTGTCGTGGATGTGATAGTACTCACTAATCCTGCATTTGATGTCTTCATTGCTCACTCCCTTAGCTAATGGTACCCTCTTAGGCGGCGGAAAAAGGTTGTGCGTGATACCTTTCTTGTGAAGGGTGTCTCCTAGCATCTGATGAAGTGCCTTATAGCGCTTGGTGCTAATGCCTACCTCATCGCACGCATTAACAACCTCAACACTGCTAATAGTTTGGGCTACCTCGGACATGATATCATTGGCCACCACCAAACATATCTTCTTGCCACGGGGATCCTTGATCATTTTAAGCGCATGCTTCCTCATTGTGATTGAGCGCAAGAGCTCATTACAATCCCCAAACTTATCAACACCTGTAACATCTTGGAGGAATACCCTACAAAGCAAAAAGAAAGCATTGGCATTTCCAACTTGGACAGTGCATCGACATTACCCATGGAATGGTTAAGAGCTATACCGCATTGTGTGAACTCTTCGCTTATGAGCACCCCCTCCCACAGCAAGTGTTTCAATGTGGTTGAGTGGCGTCTTATGCTCCCTTGCTCCAACAAGGGTTCTCTTCATGTGGTCGATGATCTACCTTAGCTTTCAATGCATGCTGCACCCTCTCGATTTGCATCCTCGAGCTCTTTAACCTTGGCGTGAGACTGAAGTAGGGCTTGGTGCAAACCACCTAACGTACCTTGAAGAGCATGCAATTGTGAGGACAAGTAGAATACTCTGCCAGCATCACTTGTTGATAATCTCTTGCAATACCCGAGCATCCCATTTTTACCATCTCCCACATACTGAATAAATGAGAGCAAGTCTCTGAAAGTTGGTGGGTATCACGCAGAAGGGTCCGCTGGGGGTATAGATTTCCATCAACCCACAGATCCACATTTGTGTGAACACCTTGTCTCCGTGCAATCTACTCTTGTTCTATGAGATGACCCTGGCCTAAAGATGCATACTCTTCCAACACTCGAACATGCAAATCCAACTTGTGTCGTTTGCGATGGCACATTCGCATTAGTGATTTCGTGCAAGGCCATGATTCTACTTAGGTGACAAGTCACACAACCAGACAAGCTCCAAGTGGAGAAAAGAATTAATAGGTTAAGTAATGTTGGATTAACAACTCTATGTTGATGTTAAGCCATGAAAGCACGGTAGAGAGAGAGTGACAATGGCATGAAAGCATAGTAGAGAGAGAGAGAGAGAGAGAGAGAGAGAGAGAGAGAGAGGAAGAGAGGGAAAGTGAGTATACAGGCCATAAACTCACAATAGAGAGAGAGAGAGAGAGGGAGCGAGGGAGCGAGGGAGTTGATAGTAGAGAGAGGGACTATGTGTATGTAGGCCATTAGTTCACAATAGAGAGAGAGAGAGAGAGAGAGAGAGAGAGAGAGAGAGAGAGAGAGAGAGGAGGTTGATTTGGAGGGAAAGAGATAGGATAGAGACGGTTTTAGGTGGAAATTGAGTTTAAAAAATGAATTTGATATATGTATATGGGTTTGGGTTAAGTTTAAAGCATGAGAATTCAAAGAAGATGAAAAAAAATCACTATTTGTGGCCCCCACCTAGTTGCGAGAATGATGATGTGGAAAGTGATAGGATCATTTGGAGGCATTTAATGAGGGTGATTTGGTGGGAGAAGTGGAGGCAATAATTGAGGGAGAAAAAGATGTCACATTTAAGGGGATAGAGGATGTTTTGGGAGAAAATGGAGGTTGAAAATTAAATTTTTGATATATATATATATATATATATAAGGTTCTGGGATAAGTTTTAAAGCCAAAAAACTTGCAAAATGAAAACAAAATCACTATTTTGCCCCCCCCCCCCCCCCCCCTAGTTACGAGCTTGGTGATGTGGAAAGTGCTTGTTACAAGAGAGAGAGAGAGAGAGAGAGAGAGAGAGAGAGAGAGAGAGAGAGAGAGAGAGAGAGAGAGAGAAAATGGCTACTTTAGACCCTAAAATTATAGGCTAGAAAGAGCAAACTATAGGCTCCAAGTAGGCCTCTTTATTGTCCTTGTCTCCTTAACAATGCTCAAAATTAGCCTTAATCCCTGAAAATTAGGAATCCTTACAAGGCCCAAAAGATGTCTAAAGGCTACCTAATGACACGCACTGAAAACTTGGCGACATTATCTTTATGGGACCAAGTTTGTTGTGCTGAGTCGATTAAGTACATATGTGATAAACCTGAGTTAAGGGAAAGGAAGGCACGGTGGGTTGAGTTGATCCAAGATTTTGATATGGAAAGAGGGGCTATGTGAGACCGATCGTCATTTTAGCGGTATTGGTAGGGAGCTTTAGACCGAGACTCAAGAGTCATGCCATCCATGAGGGTGGCAAGTAGTCTTATGCAGGTCTAGGTAGGGAGCTCTAGCCCGAGACTCGAGAGTCATGCCATCCGTGAGTGTGGTAGGTAGTCTTACTCGAAATCGATTGCTATTTCGGAATGGGAAGGTTTGTGTATCGGATAACGTCGAGATTAGGAAGAGGATCCTGTATGAATGTTCCTACAATGGGTCATCTAGGGGTACAACGAACCTATGATTTAGTAAAACGAATGTTTTATTGGCCTTAGATGAAGGCATATGTTCAAGACTATGTGATAAAGTGTCGTCAATGTCAAGTGAATAAGGCTGCTGAATGACTTAGGGCTGGAGGTATGTTACATCCTCTAGAGATCCCAGGGGGTAAATGGGAGAGTATTTCCATGGACTTCATTGTAGGTTTTCCACAGACTATCAAAGGGCATGATGCTATCTAGGTGGTGGTTGACAGATTGACGAAGATGGCATGATTTTTACCTAGGTGAAGGCGACCGAATTGGCGCAACAATTTGTTGGGCGGCTTTTCAGGTTGCATGGACTACCTTTTGATATAGTCAATGATAGGGACTCGAAATTTTCTAAACATTTATGGGAGCTAATTTCAAAGATTGGAGACTACGTTAAGTATGAGTTACTTTGATCATTCTCAATTTGATGGGCAAACAGAGATGGGAATCTGGTTTTGGAGGATATGCTTTGTGCATACCTCTTGGGAGAACTACATCCCAATGGTCGAGTTTGCCTATAACAAGGCTAGGCATGTGGCTACTAGTTACAGTCCATTTATGCTAATGTACGGATACCAATCTAGATCTCCAGTGTCAGTTGGACTTAAGGGTATTCAGATTGATACAGCTAGAGATTTCTTAACGGGGATTCAGGAAATGCTAGTCAGTGCACAAGAAGCTATCAAAAGTGCATAGGATTGTGCATGATTTTATGCTGATAGTAGCGTTCACACCGAGGGAATGCTAGTTTATTTGAGAGTGCCCAAGAGTTCAAAGACGTTAGATACGGGGAAGCTTGGGAAGTTATCCCCTAGGTACTCTGGACCTTACAGCATCTTGGAAAAGATTGATGAGGTTGCTTATAGACTAGAGTCGTCTCCAAATGTAAAAGTTCATCTAGTCTTTCACACCAGTCAACTGAAAGAGATGTTACGAGCTGAGGATAGCCTTCTAATCACTCAGGAACTTGTTGAGGTTAAGGACTTGTCCTAAGTTTCACATGAACCCGAAAGGATTATAGATTTCAAGGATGGACAACTTAGGAACAAGTTGATCCTTGAATATAAAATTAAGTGGAAAGATAGGGTGAGGACTCCTCGACTTGGGAGGAGTCGGTAGCAGGTAGTTTGAGTAAGTGTTTCCCTAATTTCATTTAAGCATAAATGTTTGAAGAGGGGAAAAATGTTATGTACCTGGACACTAATCTATGGATAAAGGAACTAATCCGATAGGGTTAGGGGGGGGGGGCCACCGGGATTTGGGATTAACAAGCCGATACTTGGATCGGGTTCCTGTATTGATAAAACAAGCTTAATATCCTTTTATAGTGAGTTAGCTATTTATGGTGTAGTTATCAATATAAGTGAGAGCTTGGATTATTATGAGACCTGGTTGTGGAGATGCACCACTAATGATCTGGCTTGGACCAAGAGAGCAGACATGCTCATGCCACGCACACGGTGAGGACGTAGGTTGCCCTACCCTTGGCTCAAGGGAGATCGGTGCATGTCAGTCGCAATTGGGAGGTGCGCTAGCCTTTTACCCTCATGATTTGGTTAAGGACTAACCTTGGTTTCGGTTGTGTTTAGGAAGATTTAGGGAAGGACTTCACATTTGCACACATTTATTTGTGCGCATTGACCTTAGAGTCTATTAGACACAGTTCGTATTGCAACGACCTTAAAGACGCAGGAAGCTCCCAAGCGAGGGACACAATGCCACCTATAGAAGGGCAAGGGTGAATAATTCTAGCAAGAGTGCCATAGTTTTGAGTATTCGAGGAAGAGTTCCATGCCAACAAGCGACTAGTAGTCTGGACATACACAAAGGAGAGGTAATGATATTGGTGAAAATGACCAATTTTCTAGCCATGTGTGTGGCCTTGTGAGAAAAAATCTTCAAGTTTATTAAAGGCGTTTATTAGGGAAGTTGTGATACCACATGTCGACATGCTGATTGATGTGTCCTCACTAGCAATGGAAGTAGGTTTTTAAGAAGGGGACGGTGGTGTACCAAATGGGAAAGGTGGAAGACATTCTTGGCAACTTAGACATGTGGAGGTAGGTGGCTACTAACCACCACCTTTCACCTTCTTCCCTGCCACTTTGTGAGCCCCCTCTTGGAACATTACAACTTCCCATGTGGTGGTCTTAGATGATCACCACATAGGGCACTTTCTTACTCTAAGAATCGAGGGTGAAAGAAGATTGATAGGAGCTATTTTTGGAGGTTCTTTTGCTACATCTGTTGGCACTAATTAGCTTTTTGCTTGTAAAAACAACTTCTTACCCATGAATTGAAAGAAAAGTGGCATCTTTTAGTGCTGCAAAATGGCTTCAAGCTTGTAAAATGATATGGGAAGGCGAGTAGGGAGAAAGAGAATCTTTGGAGGCCGGTTATCCCACCTCCAAGAAGATCCCCAATGACCTCCGAAGATATAATCATCGTAGCACAACGATGTCCATATAGAGACATTCAAAGATCTCCACCTCTAAACACATTCTAGCAGCTCCACAAACGGCCCACCATATGGAGTGCTCTTGTGCACGAGAGAGCTTTCTTGCTTACAACCTTCTTTGGGCTTGAGCAAGGACAAGAGAGTGTAGCCTACTACAAAGACTATTATATCTGTCAACGTAGAAATGTAGTGGAGGCATTTTACTACTCTGGCTCCCAAAGATTATTTATGATCTAGCATTGATATCCATTAGGCAATCCATCCACAAAGAATCCCAGAATAGTGATAGGATCCATGTGAGTTGCCCGAGCCTACAACTCTCGAAATTTCTACAAATGTGTCGAAAGGCATATTCTTCATTTCCAAGTTTTTAAACTTGGAGACTATGTTGTATTCATCCTCAACTTGCAAAAACTCTTCTCGGAAAACCTGCTCAAAATCTACCATGTCGTGGGCTTCACTCGTAACTCTTTCCACCATGTAAGCACTTTTCATGTTAGGAATTCTTGAAAAGATGGAACTCAAAGTGCATACCCCATCTGTGAAGCTAGGAGTCAACTACCTCCTGAGTAATCTATTTCCTCTCCCTCGTATAGGGCTCTAGAATAAAAGAGGGTGCAAACCCCCCCTTGCTATCACACTTGACCCGCCTAAGTTGCTTGCATAACCACCATGGTGTTAGTCAAGTTGGCAATCTGTTGCTAAAGCAAGGTCATCCTTGCATCGAAGTCAACCTTAGTGACCACGTCATCGACCATCACATCTTCATCCTGATAGCCGTCCATCAGATTGAACATTCTCGTCCATCCCCCACAATTGTTCTGTACTTCATCAACCATGACAAACCAAGATAATTTGCTGATGTTCAAGGAAAAACTCACGTGTCGAGATGATGTGTCGTTCAATCCCACTCACCCACGATCACAAGTACAAATGTACTTTCAGCCCTCTTAACCAAGGAGGAGAACGCCTAAGCAAACCCCTCCTTTTATACTAAAAAGTGGAGAGGTTAAGTTAATTTTTCAGTTTTTTTCAAAAAACCCAAGTGCTTTTCAATTTTAATGAAAAAACTCACATGTACTTTATTTTTGTTTGACTCCCTTTTAATGGAAATGGAAAAAAAAACATTTTGGTGCCATATATTTAGCAAATAACCATCGCGTCTTGCTTTTCCCAAAAAACGATGCTGCTTTTTTAAATGCTAAAATTGTCGGTCTACAGTTTTTTCATGTGCGCCAACTTTTCGTGGCACCCAGCCCTGCCCGTGTGATCTGCCTCTCTGTCCACCTGTCTGCTACCCACAGCTCTGATACAGCAAACCGCTAGCTGGTGGCTGAGCCGCCTGGCCTAGCTGCTCTTGGTCGATTGGTTGGCCTCGCTGACCTGGTTGCCTGGCTAGTCCGGCCGGTTGGCCGCCCTAGCTGGTTGCCCTGGCTGCTGCCCCAACACAACCGCCTAGGGTAGCCTATCTTGGCTGTCCTAAGGCTGGCCATCATAGGCTTCATACCTTACAAACCGCCTCATGCCCCAAAATGGGTACTTGTTTTGCTACATTCATATACACACATCAAAAACCGCAGCGATTCAACTTTTCTCATCCCCTCTCACGCACAAACCCATGCAACCTTGAAGCCAACAACAACCTTGTACAACTTCTGTAGAGCATCGATTTGATAGAAAGAGAAACGATGAGAGGCATACCTGGGAAATCCGACACCTACAACGCCTAGACACGCATACCTCTTCAGCCTCCGTATTAGGGTTGCTATGATACCAACTGTAAAGTCCTTCCCTGAACAACCAAAACCAACGTTAGTCCTTAACCAAATCACGAGGTAACAGGCTAGCTCACCTCCCAACCGTGACCGGCTATCCACCGATCTCCTCCGAGCCAAGGCTAGGGCTTCCTGCACAATCCCATAGGCCCGTGTCTAACTCCGACATGCCATACCACCAAAGCCTGCCTGTAGGCCTTTGGCACACCAATCTACATACTCACCATGTACATGGCTGCTCTCCTAGTCGAAGCTAGACCGTTAGTGGTGCATCTGCACAACTGTCTTATAATAACCCAAGCTCTGATAACTATGCATAAGTAGCTACCTCGTTATAAAAGACCACTAAGCTTGTTTTGTCAATCCAAGAACCCTAGCCAAGTATCAGCCTGTTAATCCCTAATCCCAGGGCTCCCTAACCCCGCTGGATTAGTTCCCTAATCCATAGATTAGTGTCTAGCTACATAACAGCAAGGATCGCTTCAAGTCATCCCATACGCTCCTTCGGCTTAATGAATGCTTGGAGCATGAGCAAGAGCTTCCTAAATTGGACCAAGTAGTTAGTTACTTGCTCACTCTACTTACGCATCTTTGAGAAAATCTTTCATTGTATCTTAAGATAGCAATGATAGCCCACAAGAGAACTCCTTTGACTACTTCCTCACTCTACTTGTGCTTCTTAGAGAAAATCTTCCATTGTATCTTAAGATAGCATCAATAGCCCACAAAAGTAAACTTCAAAATTTTCCAATGATAGCCATCCCAAGTCCAAGCCCAAGCCCCATGATGCTCCGACTAGTCCTCCCACCATAACAAGGTGACACCAATCATACCAACTCCCATGACAATCTCATAGACGAGATCGAGAGCGACGCTCAAAGAGATGCTCCTACGGTTGCTCAAGGTACTCCAAGCACTCTGCTTTATCCTCCAAATTATAGACTAAAGGGTACCCAAAAGAAGATAATTCCCAGACCCAAATGTGTTTCCCCTAATTCTACAAGCCATCCCCTCATCAAGCAAAAATCACGAACAGCTCTAATACCAAACACAAGGCTACTAGTCAAGTGCAAGTGTTAATGGAGATGATCAACGCAACAAAAGACTTCATAGAAACACGAGAGCACACCAATAACCTATAACTACTACTACGATAGTATTCTAAAAAACAAAGCCAATGCCCCACCAACACTCTACATACAAAGCCTGTCCAGTGACTACAGGTTTAAAACTATAGTAAAGCCCTAGACTCTTCTGAAGAACACTATGGCATAGGCACTTTTCTAACACCTTTATACCCATTTACACCACTTTTCAGTCCAACCTGCTCGACTAGCATGCCATAATTTCATTTTGGGCATCCGCCCACTGGCTGGTCCACACGTAGGCAGGCACCCACCTGCTGCTATCCGCCTCTCACCTGGAGCTGCCCAGCCAGATGCTCTACTAATCTGCAGGTGCCCCATACTTTGCCAAGTCATGAATCAAGTCCTTGTAGTGCTTGGCCTTGTGTTTCCCTTTAATTTGGCCAGCACGATATCAACTGCAGTGTTGAAGAAAGCCCCTGTAACTCCGTGTAGTATGTTTGGTGCTTTCGAGTGGTGCTTGAGAAGTAACGTCACTAATTGGAGCTTTAATTTCAAGTATATATTTAAGCAGTAACAAAGCATATAGTGACTGTACCCATTCCATACCCACATTCCCAATCATTGATTGGAAACACATGCCATTTTTTTCAATAAACTAATACCTATGCGAGATATCCATGAACAGCCTATAAGAAGTCAATTCTTGATCCCTATTATCCATGAAACCTCCTCTGCTCTTCTCAAGCCTTACATAGACCATCACACACACACACACAATCCCACAGCAAACCTATAAATGAGTCATGTCTCCCCCATGTCTTCAACACCGACAAGAGAAAATTTTAAAATGTCAAGAAATACACTGATTTTAGATGTGATAAACGAATTGCACCACCTGAGGTTCTTTTCAGTACACTACAAACGTAGTTACTACGAAAGCCCAGGAGTCAGCTGTACTCCTGGACCCCCAATAGCAGCTTCAAAACAATCATATCCCTGGGCTTCAAGATCGTTCTTAACCTTATCTAAGGTTTTTGAAGTTATTTCTGGGGGATCAAGTCAAGGCATCAAATGAACATTCTGAGCTAATGCATACTGCTTTAATTACAATATATAATATAATACAATTTCAATACTGTTAGATATAAATCAAACAAACAATTGTCTTAAAGGATACGGTCAGGTATAATAGTCAGAACACAACCACCACCACCAGCGCCTGTGAGTTTTGACCGCAGCTGATATTTTGACATTGTTCTGCAAATGGCTTCAATCGAAGGATGGCTGACTCCCATCGATTGGAGCAAGCCTTGATTTATCTCCACCAGCTCCTCAAGCTTGCCTTCTTGGTCACTTCTAGATGTCTCCCATCCAGAAACTGACTGGAGGATTTCAACTACTTCCTCGGTTATGGCATCAGTGGCTTCAAATACAGCAGTCATGGCTTTTGAATGCCTAGCTGCACGCTCCCCAACCCCAGCAACCAAAGCTTTCGTATTTCGGCCAACTTTTGTATTTGTAAGCAATATTTTCAGGGGAACGCTATCCTGTAGACAAGTCAGGTGTCCCCTTTTCACCTTCACAATATAACCTAAGATACAGCATCACAAAAGACAAGGCAATAAGAAAGAACTCTCTCTCTCTCTCTCTCTCTCTCTCTCTCTCTTGTGTGTGCCAGGTTACAGTACATCATTACTCAGTTGCAATAGCATTCTCTAGGCATCTCCAATCACAGAGTGTAAACCATGTACTTCTTTGGTCTAGACATTAATAAACCTCTCTCTCTCTCTCAGGATATCCTCACATTGCCTTTGGATAGAGACTGGAAGAGCTGAGGGCATTCCACGGGAGGCAGGTTATGCCCGACTGGGGAGATGGAGACAAAGTAGCACTTCTTGTACAGATGGTCAGTCTACTATGAGATACATGGTAGATTCCATTGCCGATTCCGTGATTGTTTTGGTCCCTTGCACGGGTGATGCAGTATTGAGATCAGAGATGCCGGGGCTTGTACTTGCTGAGCTTCTCCATCATTGGGAGTTGAATGAGGCACCACTCAAGGAAGCAGGATCAGTGTCTACTATGACACTGCTCAGACCTCCATTAAAGACTTTTTTAGGCCCCACCGGATGACCACAGCAGCTACCACACCCAGGCTAGACAGGAGGAGAGGGAGCATGTAGGCCATGGATGACACATCCAAGCCTGCCACCCTTTGGCCCCACGCACCCGGGAAGCCACCTAAGAGAGTGTGCAAAGCCAGATGTCCCCGCCCCCGAGATCAAGACCATCCAAAATATGGTCTGATTTGAGCAGTTTGGACAGCCCAATAGGCGCCCAAAGGTGCCTACAACATGGCCCAAAGGTTGGGACATAAGTTGGGCACAAAATGACCCTATTTAATGGTTATTTTGATGATGTTTTATGACCTTAAAATGGATGCCCGACCTGAAAACGACTTGCCATCCTATCCCTATAGAGAAAGGACGTCAAAGGTCATTGTAGGATAGAAAAATCTGATCTCTCAGGAATCTCTTAGGTGTTGACAAGAACCCCCACATAGACACAGCCCGAGGCAGCTCTAGACACAAACACAAGTATCTGGAGAGCCCGACCAAGCTCTAGAATTAGCAAGATCTTTTGTATGCACATTAGGCTAGCATATATGAAGCCGATCTAAGTCTAGATCCAAGAACTATTGTACATATCCATTGTTTTGGCAATAAACAGTAGATTAGGGTGAGAGAGTTGTAGGAACAGTGGCTGTAGATTTAGTCAATTCCTATGGCAGAGTTATGAGTGGAAAGAGCAGACATGGTGAAGTAGATATACCATCACTTACGAATAATTTTAAAAGAAAGAAGTGAATCACCAAAAACAAACAAATTTTTTAAAAAAAAAAGCTTAATAGAGAACCCCCGAGAAAATAATAATAATAATAATAGTAGTAGTAGTAATAATAACTTGCAAAAATAGACAAATACATAACTAAATCACACACACACACAAATTCTTTATTGAACCACAACAAAAGAATTTCTAACAAACAACCTAAACAAATTTTTAATGACTAATTAGCAAAACAAACTTTAAATGACTAACTCACTAAAACAAAACAAGTAAAGACAAGAATACAAAAAGTGCAAACTTTACCCCAAATATTGTTCAATCACGAAGTATAAGATCATCAACTTCATCATGCATAGTATGGCCTAGGTGCTACAACATCCCTACTCACGTCATCAGCGCCCCAGAGTAGGTGCAGGTGAAGTAGATTATGGAGTCAGTTGTCAAATAGTTTGAGTTTCCCCTAATTATTTCCAAGGGTGGGAATGTCTTAGGAGGTGTCACGTGCACTCCCGTGCCATAACATAAACCTCAGCATATTCCCTGATTTAGGATAGCATTTAGGACATTAGCAAGGCTAGTTTATGGGCTTAGGAGCAGTTGACAGCAGTATGGGCAGCCAGTCAGCAGCAAGGACAACATGAAGGCCACACGTGTGAACGAGACAGCATTTACTGCTGAATTTATCAAGTCGTGGACAGATGAACAGGCCAACAGCCCTTTCTCTTGGCCGACCAGCTCTAACAAGTCCCTATATAAATATAATCATCATTTGCATAAATCATAACCTTTTGAACCGCGAGCCCTCCTCCTAGTTACCTCCAACGCGAAGACCGCAGTACCAATTGCAAAAACTGTTGTAGCTACTGGACATCGGAATGGATTCTGAAATTTATTGACATTTTCGAGGAAAGGAGAAGCTTCGAAGTCATTAGTAGCATGTAGAAGGCCAAAGGTCACCCTATGGGGTAGACCAAGGGCCAAGAAGTTGTACAAACATGGTAGCATCAGGCATGATCAGCTCTGGCAGGTGACACCGCTGCTGTGTTAAGAGAAAGGGATAGCAAGCACGGGTACAGCAGTGGAACAGATGCTCAGTTCTTCAGCAAGACTTGGAAGTGGAGATCATAACTCGAAGGTGTGTGAAAATATACCTAATTTGATATTTTATCTAGCCTAAAAGGGATTTTGTTTACCCATTTTTTATGTCTTGTTGCTGACCGACTTCTTTCCCTGGCCAACCAGCAGCCCAAACATCATATACATATGCAGGCCAAAGGTCGCCCTATGGGGTAGAGTCTAGATCAAGGGCCAAGAAGTTATACAGACATTTATGTCACCTTTTTGTACTATAATACAAAGAAAACCATAACACCAACTCTCTCTCTATCTTCTCTCCTCTGTCTTAATCTTTTTCATTCACCATCTTGTTCTTACTTAGGCTTAGGGTTGTGGATCAATACAGGAAGGCTTCCATGCATGCAACATTGGTATCAGAGCATTCAGGCTCAGCCACTAAGCATAGTCCCAAGGAGAACGCAGCTAGGGTAGTGTCAGAATATGCAGCGGAGATGAAGACAAAATATGAGAACACAAGAGCAAGTGCACTGCAGAAAAACACAGCAATAGAAAGGGAGAGAGAGAGACGTATAACTCTACTATATACACAAGAGAAAACCCGGAATACCCAATACAAGCTGTGTGGGGGCAAGGGGCCATTTTATATGGCCCCTATGAACCAGTCGGCCAGCATAAAGGGCAGCCGACAACAGCCTAAAGACACCCGACCAACAAAAGTACAATCGGCAAGTAAAAATGCAGTCGGCCAAATCATAGCAGACAATCCTGCATCGGCCAGCAAACAGAGGTAGCCAACATGCACAGGATAGCCTCCCACAATAGAAACAATAGGAAAAAATATGGAGAGTGGGGAAAAATGAGAAAACACCTAATCAAGGCCGGCACACCCACAACAGAGGCCCTGGTGTAAATATACATACAGGAGATGATTGCTAACACCCCCTCTCAGCTCAAGGATGTGGAACCAACCCCAGGGAGCTAGAGTGCCGCCGAGCAAAGCCTGAGGTAGAGACTTCGTGAAGAGGTCCACCGCACTGTCCTCCGTCGAACAGAACTCTAGCAAGATGTCATCAGCAACAATCTTTTCATGAACAAAATGCCTCTGGATGACCGTGGGTTCCTGTCAAAACCCCAAAGGATCTCCTCGTAGAACACTCCCGGTTCGAGACTCGAAACCTGCAAACAAACCAAACAAACAAGAAGGGGGGTGCAGGCCTGACTCGCCTCCCAACCATGACAGCCGTGGGCATGCCCACAGTCTTGGCTGTCCCCACCGAGCCACGAGCTGAGCTAACTAGGTTGACGTACCGACCAATCTCTACCTCGCGACGTCCCATACCGTCGCGAAGCTACCCTCGCGGGCCTCGAGATTGCTATCGGCCCCGGCTGCGTAAAGCAGGTGCACGTCTGCACTAGATCCAGGCTCCAGACCATAGAGCTCTCACAAATCACGCGAGACTCTATATGACTAATGACTAACCTTGGCCACCCTTTTATAGGCTCTTGGCCGGTCATCGGGCGTCCACACTTGGACGCCCGCCCGTTAGTCTATCCCTAACTCAGCTCGCCAATCAGCCTGCCTAGCTCCAAGCTTCCCCAAACCTCGAAGCTAGTCTTGCTTGCGTGTAGCACACGGTAGATACACATTGTGCACATGACATACTCCCCTTCCTCTAAGAGCTCACTCCTGAGCTCACTAAAAAGCCAGGGTAATCTCTCTGAAGAGTAGTCAATGTCTCCCATGTAGCATCTGTTAGAAGTCATCTCCTGTCTAGTTTTATGCACTAGGGCCTTTGTTGTGGGTGTGCCCGCCCTTATCAGGTGTTTTATCATTTTTCCTCACTCCCCGCATTTTTCCCCTATTTTTTCCCATTTTTCAGTGGCTAGGGAAGCAGTTCTGAGCTGGCAGGAGCACTGAGTAGCTGGCCGACTGGCCCATCAGCAGACAGGTGACTAGCCGACTGCCCAACAGCAGTCGTGGACCTCTGTGCTGCTGGCCGACTGGGCATATACAGTCGTGGGCTTCATTCAGTGCTGGCCGACTGATGCTACAGTCGTGGAGGCTTTTTCAACAGACCGACTGCCTATCTGGGGGCATATAAATAGGCCCCCAGCCCCCATACCATACATGTATCATATTCGGGATCTTCTTGTGTATATCAGAGCAGAGTTACACGCCTACATCTCTCTCTCTTGTGCTGTTTTTTCTGCATGCGTTTTTTGCTCGTGTTCCCAGATCTGGTCATCATCTCCACTGCGTATTCTGACATGGTATCAGAGCCCTAGGCTCTAGATAGTTCTTGGGATTTGTGTGAGCAAGAGGGGGACTGTTTTGTGGCTGATTGGTGGACTGTTTTGGACTGTTCGGGAAGAGGAGAAGCAAGAGGAAGGCGGGCTGGTTTGCTGGACAGCCACTTGCAGGTATTAGTTCTTCTTTGTTCCCACCCACCCACCCTTTTCAGAGTACATCCCCGCTATGGCAGATCTGTTTGAGATGGCCGAGAGACATGTGAAGATCCCGACACTCCCCACGTTCCCGGTGGACCGTCAGTTGGACGGGAGCAACTACGGCATATGGAAGGTGATGATGGAATCTGTTCTAGAGTCTTACGACCTCGCTGATTTCGTCGTTGTTGGTGTTCCACAGCCGGAAGTAGAGGAAGGGGAGTTCCCGTCAACCCGAAAGGACCGGGAGGCTCAGACACACATGTGGGATCGTGTTAACGCCAGGGTCCGTTCGTTTATCTTTCTCAACTGCACACCGCAGGTAATCAATCATGTAAAGCATATGACGCTGGCCAGAGGTATATGGCAGCATTTGGCCTCTCTTTACAACAGGGTATCGCCCATGAAGAGGATTTCCTTGGAAGTACAGATGCGGGTTATGAGCCGTGCAAAGTCGTCGACGATGCGGGAGCATATTAACAAGCTGCAGGCTCTTCAGTATTCAGGCTGGGAAGGAGATATCTTCAGAGGACATGGCCATAACGTTGCTGTCACACTTGCCCTCTTCGTACTCAGCATTTTACTCGTCGTTGATTACCAGTGGTGGCAGGCTCAGCACCATCACGTGGGAGGAGCTTGTGCCCATGGTCCTGGACCAGGAGGAACGATTCACGAACCCTCCTCAGGGTGGAGGTTCGGAGGCCTTAACTGGCCAACGGTCGAAATGCCGTAACTCGGGCAAAGGGAAGGCTTCATCGGAGAAGTCTTTTGAGAAGAAGTCCGACGCTGACCGCGAGAAACTGAAGGCAGAGAGGACCTGTAATGATTGTGGCGAGAAAGGCCACTACTGGAGGCAGTGTCCCAAGCGGAAGACCGAAAAGGGTGAAGACTCCTCAGCAGCAATCATGAAGACTCCGGCTTTTGTGCACCTGGAGGTGATGGACACCGATGCTTCATTTTATTCAGGCAGGGAGGAGATTGGAGAACTCTCCGCAACGGATACTCGGGAGTGGATTCTCGATAGTGGTGCTTCCAGGCACATGACTCCTTCCCGTTCCGGTTTACAGGATCTCTGCAGGCTTTCTGGTCATATTCTTACTGGTGATATGTCCACTATCCCAGTTCACAGTGAGGGCACGATGGAGATAGTTCCCGATGGCAGAGGGGGGAAGCATTCCTCCCAGGTGTTGTATGTTCCGGCACTTGGTTTTCATCTGTTGTCAGTGCATCAGGTTTGCAAGACTGGCGTACGGGTGGAGTTTGATGAGCATTTTGTTGCTCTCCGGGACAAAGCAACAGGCCAAGTGGTTTGGGAAGGTGGAGTGGAGAATGGAGTTTACAGGCTTTCAGCACTCTCTCTCCCAGGTCCTCAAGTTTGTGATGAGTGGCAGTCTGGTAATGGCCACTCAAGTGTGGATACGCTGCAGGTACAGGCTTTCCGGGACCAGATGGTGGATAGCTTACCAAGAGATGGCAGCAGTTGGCAGGAACTTTCCAGTACTGATGTTGGTAGTTCTTGTGTTCGTCAGTCAGAGGAAGCTGAACAGGTCACTTATGCTCTGATGTCTCATAGTGTTCGGGACATAGAACTTCCAGTAGATGAGGATGTTCTTTCCAAGGGGACCTATTGGAAAGCCAGGCAGGTGGCAGGTGCTTACTTGCGGAAGGAGGTGGTTTCTCCAGGCTTTGTGGTTCCGGATTCAGAGAGGGTGGTTGACAGGTTTCATCAGGTTTCCAGGACTTGTTTGTGCACCGTAACAGGTGTTGATCCTTGTGAGCAGTGTGATGTCTCTGTGACTCAAAAGCTGTATGGTTCATTGATCTGGTTGATGGACACCAGATTGGACGGGAGCTTCCTGATGAGGCGGTTGAGCTCATGGTTGCGGATGACTCTTTGGGAGGCAGGATTGCGTTTCCTGTGGTTTCTGCGGCATGCGTTTTTTGCTCTTGTGTTCCCAGATCTGGTCATCATCTCCGCTGCGTATTCTGACAGCGTCCTCCTCAACACGATCCTTCCACTTGATCTTGTATTCCGTGATAAGCGTATTACGCAATCTTCTTTCACGAAATCAAAGAATCTTTTCAAGTTCGTGCGGAACAAATGTCATGTCCTCGACATCTATGATTTCTTGAGGAGTAACTAACTGATCTGCTCCACCCAGTACTTCCTTAAGTCTACTGACATGAAATACAGGATGAACTTTCACATGAGAAGGCAAATCCAATCCATATGCAACTGAACCAATCCTTCGTGTAATACGAAATGGTCCACAGTATCTAGGAGATAATTTCGGAGATCGACCTGTCCGTAAAGTCTCGGAATCTTTCGGAACTCGCAAATACACCATCGTTCCTTCAGAGAACTCTCTGGGTGAACGATGTCTATTAGAATAAAATCTGTCTCGATCTTGAGCACTTCTAATAGATTCCTTCGCAACTTGTAACATTTCTTGCATATCTTGCAAAAAATTACGTGCTGCATCATGCTGAAGTCCTCATAATCCTACTGTAACAGGTGATCTAGGTTGAAAACCATACATAAGCATGAAAGGACTAAAACCTGTACTCGAATGCTTAGTACTATTATATGCAAATTCTAAAATAGGAAGATAATCCTCCTATGAACTCTGTCTTTTGGATACATATGCTCGAAGCATATCTTCCAAAATCTGATTCACTCTTTCAGTCTGGCCATCAGATTGAGGATGATCTGAGGAACTCAAATTCAAAGTTGTTTCCAACTTCTCAAAAACAAGTTTCCAAAAATCACTCGTAAACTTAGAGTCCCTATCACTGACTATGTTCTGCGGTAACCCATACAGTCTAAACAATTGCTCGATAAACTGCCGTGCTAATTGCGTAGCTGTAATAGTCTTCCGGGTCGGTAAAAATCTAGCCATTTTTGTCAAGCGATCTACCACAACCCAAATAGAATCGTGGCCTTGATGTGTTCTTGCAATCCGGTAATAAAATCCATGGAAATACTTTCCCATTTATTACCTGGAATTTGCAAAGGATGCAACAACCCAGCCTGTCTAAAGCGTTCAGCTTTATTTGCCTGACAAATTTGACACTTGAGAACATAATCTTCTACATACCCTTTCATCTTTGGCCAATAAAAAGTGTGTTTCACTAACGATAGTGTCCTCTGTACCCCGGGGTGTCCAGCAGAAGGGGCGTCGTGACACTCCTTAAGAATCTTGGACCGAATGTCCGGGATCTGTGGTACACAAATTTTGTCATTACGGAATAGTAAACCATTCCGAATCATCCACTGGCCTCCTGGTAGACTGCTCAGTCATTGAGTCTTGGTCAATCAATGAGCTCCCGTCCTGGATCTTCTACCAAAATGGACCAAAATAACTATCAGTCCTGCAAAGCCCTCTCAATGACTGAAAAGTCAGTAGAAATCTCGGTGAACGACAAAGTATTCACCTCTCTAATTCGACTAAGCGCATCTGCAACACTATTCATGGACCCTTTCCGATAACGGATCTCAAAATCAAGAGCTTTCCTTCCTATCAAATCATCCGCATCACTCACATACTTGATTGACTGATGGTCAGTCAATACCACAAATTTGGAGCCATATAAATAATGTCTCTAAACCTTGAGAGCATGAATCACAGCATAAAGCTCCTTCTCAAGGGTTTCCCAACGAGATTGAGTGTCATCTAACTTTTTACTTTCAAAAGCAACCGGTCTACCATCTTGAAATAGAGTAGCCCCAATGGCATAGTCACTGGCATCAGTTTCAAGAACATAAGGCCGACTAGGATCGGGTAATGCTAAGATAGGTGCTTCCTTGACTTTATCTTTCAAAAGTCTGAAGGCCATATCCAAATCGTTATTCCAAGTGATAGGCTGATTTGACTTACGTCCACGACCTTTCAATAAGTCGGTCATCGGTAGAGTGAGCTGAGAGTACTCCCGCACAGATTTTCGAAGAAAAACAACAAAACCGAGAAAAGAACGAAGTTGTTTCACTGTTCGCGGTATAGGCCAGTCCATAACCTTCTGAACTTGGTCATAGTCAATGCTCAATCCATCTCTAGTGATCTTGTGTCCCAAGTAAATGATGTTTGTCATAAAAAACTCACATTTACTTAACATATAGTCGATTCTGTCTTAAAATAGATAAGACAATCGTGAGGTGTCTAACATGATCCTCAAGAGTACGACTATATATCAAAATATCATCCAGGAACACCACCACAAATTTTCCCAAATGTTCACGAAAAAGATCGTTCATTATTTGCTGGAAAGTGGCTGGAGCATTGGTTAACCCAAAAGGTAATACGAGAAACTCATAATGGCCATACCTAGTCCGCAAGGCAGTCCTTTTGACATGCCTTTTTTGAATACGTATCTGGTGATGGCCAGTAAAGCCAAGTACTTTAGAGTTGAACAGACAATCAAAACATATACTAGACGAGAAAGTACAGTAACTGACGTACCTGTCAAAGACAACTAATTAGCTGCCTTTGGCTTGGGTCCTGGGTTGGTCTTTGCACCCTTTTGTTTCAGGCACTCATTACGCATGTGTCCTTTTTCTTCGTCTCGCAGATGAAACAACGTCCCTCCTTCTTGAGCTTTAAAGCCTTAAGGAGTCATTTCTTCTTCGCTGGTGTCGAACTTGGATTCTTCGAAGGTTGGTCCGAAGACTTTCCTTCAGTCGTGTTAGCCATAGGTGCGGAGAACTTTCTTTTATGCTTGTTCCCCTGCTCGGTAACGGGTTTAGACTTGGAAGAGACCATTGTATCATCATAGATAGAATGGCTTCGTCCAATGTTTTGCATTTGTTATTTTTAACATGTACACGGTATGAGTTGTCAGAATACGCAGCGGAGATGATGACCAGATCTGGGAACACGAGCAAAAACGCATGCAGAAAAAACAGCACAAGAGAGAGATAGATGTAGGCATGTAACTCTGCTCTGATATAATAAAAAGATCCCGGGTATAATACAAATGTGGTATGGGGGTGGGGGCCTATTTATATGCCCCTGGGAGAGCAGTCGGCCAGCACAAAAGATGCCCACGACTGAGTGAATACAGTCGGCCAGCAAAAAAATGCCCACGACTGTGTGAATGCAGTCGGACAGCAGTCCAGAAGCCCACGCATCATCTGTGTGCAGTCGGCCAGCCACCACAGGACTGTTGTTGGGACAGTCGGCCAGCCCTGGAGTGCTCCTACCAACCCAGAACTGCCTCCCAAGCCACAGAAAAAATGAAAAAAATAGGAAAAAAATACGCGGAGTGAGGAAAAATGATAAAACACCTGATAAGGGCGGGCACACCCACAACAAAGGCCCTGGTGTATAAAACTGGACAGGAGATGACTTCTAACACCCCCTCTCAGCTCCTGGCTGTAAAACCAACAACAGGGAGCTGGGGTGCCGCCTGAGCAAATCCTGAGAGAGCGACTTCGTGAAGAGGTCCACCGTACTGTCCTCCGTCGAACAAAACTCTAGCAAGATGTCATCAGCAATGATATGTTCACGAACAAAGTGCCTCTGGATGACCATGGGTTCCTCGAGTGGAAGCCCAAACCTGGAATGCAACCTCTGCATCCTCACTCACCTCACAAGCAGCATCACAAACAGCCCGGTACTCTGCCTCTGTTCTCGACAAGGCAAAAGATGACCGTCTCTTACTGCTCCAAAAACCTGCTCCTGGGCCTAAAGTAGACCTCCTCGTGTCCGGATCTCCTCCCCAAACTGAGTCACTCCAACCGTGGAGTCGGACTCCATCCAACAATCCCCCTCCTGTGTACAAGGGTCCATGATCCTTCGCATGCCGCAGAAACCACAAGAAATGCAATCCTGCCTCCCAAAGAGACATCTGCAACCATGAGCTCAACTGCCTCATCAAGAAGCTCCCGTCCAATCCGGTGTCCATCAACCAGATCCATGAACCATACAGCTTCTGAGTCAAAGAGGCATCACACTGCTCACAAGGATCAACACCTGTGACGGTGCACAAACAAGTCCTGGAAACCTGATGAAACCTGTCAACCACCCCCTCTGAATCCGGAACCACAAAGCCTGGAGAAACCACCTCCTTCTGCAAGTAATCACCTGCCGCCTGCCTGGCTTTCCGAAAGATCCCCGTGGAAAGAACATCCTCAACTACTGGAAGTTCTATGTCCCGAACACTATGAGACATCAGAGCATAAGTGACCTGTTCAGCTTCCTCTGACTGACGAACACAAGAACTACCAACATCAGTACTGGAAAGTTCCTGCCAACTGCTGCCATCTCTTGGTAAGCTATCCACCATCTGGTCCCGGAAAGCCTGTACCTGCAACGTATCCACACTTGAGTGGCCATTACCAGACTGCCACTCATCACAAACCTGAGGACCTGGGAGAGAGAGTGCTGAAAGCCTGTAAACTCCATTCTCCACTCCACCTTCCCAAACCACTTGGCCTGTTACTTTGTCCCGGAGAGCAACAAAATGCTCATCAAACTCCACCCGTACGCCAGTCTTGCAAACCTGATGCACTGACAACAGATGAAAACCAAGTGCCGGAACATACAACACCTGGGAGGAATGCTTCCCCCCTCTGCCATCGGGAACTATCTCCATCGTGCCCTCACTGTGAACTGGGATAGTGGACGTATCCCCAGTAAGAATATGACCAGAAAGCCTGCAGAGATCCTGTAAACCGGAACGGGAAGGAGTCATGTGCCTGGAAGCACCATTATCGAGAATCCACTCCCGAGTATCCGTTGCGGAGAGTCCTCCAATCTCCTCCCTGCCTGAAGAAAATGAAGCATCGGTGTCCATCACCTCCAGGTGCACAAAAGCCGGAGTCTTCATGATTGCTGCTGAGGAATCTTCACCCTTCTCGGTCTTCCGCTTGGGACACTGCCTCCAATAGTGGCCTTTCTCGCCACAATCATTACAGGTCCTCTCTACCTTCAGTTTCTCGCGATCAGCGTCGGACTTCTTCTCAGAAGACTTCTTCGATGAAGCCTTCCTTTTGCCCGAGTTACGGCCTTTCGACCATTGGCCAGTAAAGGCCTCCGAACCTCCACCCTGAGGAGGGTTCGTGAATCGTTCCTCCTGGTCCAAGACCATGGGCACAAGCTCCTCCCACGTGATGGTGCTGAGCCTGCCACTGGTAATCAACGACGAGTAAAATGCTGAGTACGAAGAGGGCAAGTGCGACAGCAACGTTATGGCCATGTCCTCTGACGATATCTCCTTCCCAGCCTGAAGAACTTCCTGCTGAAGAGCCTGCAGCTTGTTAATATGCTCCCGCATCGTCGCCGACTTTGCAGGGCTCATAACCCGCATCTGTACTTCCAAGTAAAATCCTCCTAATGGGCGATACCCTGTTGTAAAGAGAGGCCAAATGCTGCCATATACCTCTGGCTAGCGTCATGTGCTTTACATGATTGATTACCTGTGGTGTGCAGTTGAGGAAAATAAACGAACGGACCCTGGCGTTGACGCAATCCCACATGTGTGTCTGAGCCTCCCGGTCCTTTCGGGTCGACGGTAACTCCCCTTCCTCTACTTCCGGTCGTGGAACACCAACAACGACAAAATCTGCGAGGTCGTAAGACTCCAGAACAGATTCCATCATAACCTTCCATATGCCGTAGTTGCTCCCGTCCAACTGACGGTCCACCGGGAACGTGGGGAGTGTCAGGATCTTCACATGCCTCTCGGCCATCTCAAACAGATCTACCATGGCAGGGATGTACTCTGAATAGGGTGGGTGGGTGGGAGCAAAGAAGAACTGAAACCTGCAAGTGGCTGTCCAGCAAACCAGCCCGCCGTACTCTTGCTTCTCCTCTTCCCGAACAGTCCAAAACAGTCCACCAATCCAGCAACACAGCAGTCCCCCTCTTGCTCACACAAATCCCAAGACCTATCTAGAGCCTAGGGCTCTGATACCATGGCAGAATACGCAACGGAGATGATGACCAGATCTGGGAACACAAGAGCAAAAACGCATGCAAAAAAAACAGCACAAAAGAGAGATAGATGTAGGCGTGTAACTCTGCTCTGATATACACAAGAAGATCCCGGGTATAATACAAATGTGGTATGGGGGTGGGGGCCTATTTATATGCCCCTGGGAGAGCAGTCGGCCAGCACAAAAGATGCCCACGACTGAGTGAATACAGTCGGCCAGCAGAAAAATGCCCACGACTGTGTGAATGCAGTCGGCCAGCAGCAGTCGAGAAGCCCACGCATCATCAGTGTGCAATCGGCCAGCCACAGGACTCTTGTTGGGACAGTCGCCCAGCCCTGGAGTGCTCTTGCCAACCCAGAACTGCCTCCCAAGCCACAGAAAAAATGGAAAAAATAGGGGAAGAATGCGGGGAGTGAGAAAAAATAATAAAACACCTGATAAGGGCGGACACACCCACAACAAAGGCCCTGGTGTATAAACCAACTACGAAGAACCCCAAAAGAGTAGTGGGATCCATCTTTGTAGCTTTCATCTGCAAGTCCCTAAACTTCTGGAGGTAGACCTCATAAGTGAGATGCTGCGAGGTCATGGTCAAAGCTGTAAACCGGGCAACAACATCATAATCATCCTCTTTCTTGAGGAACTCCTTCTTGAAGACGTCTTCGAATTGTGCCCAAGTTGTTGGCTTAGGGTTGAGTTCCTTCCACCAAAGCAAAGCTTTGCCTTAGAGGAAACCTACTGCTAACTGGATCTTTTTTCCATCATCATATGGATGAAACTGAAAATGGACTTGCCACTTATGTAGCCAAGTGTCCACGATCTCCTTGGTACGCTACTTTTGCTCGCCCCCAAACTGTTCCGGAGTAATGTTGGGGCCTAAAGCAGAGGCCAAGGTATCCATACCCGAAAAAGTAGAGAGGGTAGTGGTCAAGAGAGAGATGGAGTTCTGCAAAGCTTGCATCTGGGCGGCGATTTGTGCCTGACGTTCCGAAGAAGAAGCTTCGGGAGCTACTTTGAACTCTTGGAAATCTGATTTTGACACATAATCGTCAAAAAGATCGGCATCGGTATCTTCCGTAGCAGGCAAGCCTTCGCGTTCGACAAGGGGCTCCAACTCGGATTCTTGGGTCGACATCTTGAAGAGGGCAAGCGGAGAGAAAATTCAATCTTGCACAAGAAAAGTGCTAGAGAACTTGAGAGCTTGAGAGCTTGAAAACTTGAGAGATGTGTGGCAAGAAGCCCACTTAAGGGGTTTATATAACCTTCCCCAAAAGCAACTTGAGCTTTTGCTTTTGTGTTTTATATATATATATATATATATATTGCTTTCTTTAATTTAAAAAAACACACCTTTAAACCTTAGAGGGGACCTTTAAACTTTTAAAAAAAAAGTTTAATCTAAAAAAAATCAAAAACGTCGATTTTTTTTTTCTCTCTCTCTTCCCTCCTGGATTTAGCGTTGTCGGCCTGTCTGCCTGGCGTCACCCCCGCTGTTGCCGTTGCCGACGGTGCTGCCAGCGGCGCCGCCTGCTATCAGTTGACCGTGGCTGCCGGCGCTGTCATGTCTGCCTGCGCCTGCGCTTGTCTGTGAAGGCATGGCTTGGGCGCCTGCCTTCGTAGGCCTGGGCACCTGCCTACGTAGGCCTGGGCGCCTGCCTTCGTAGGCCTGGGCACCTGCCTACGTAGGCCTGGCCGACTTCGTGCATAGGCCTCGCCGACTTCAACAGCCGGTAGCCCACAACCTTACGCAACTGCCAACGATCCCATCTACGCATCTCTCACTCGCTCTCCCTCTCATGTTCAACCAAAAGCAAACGTGATTTTTTCTGTTTTCTCTCAACAGTTCATGCGACTGCACAAACACGAATCTTCAGCCTTCTTGCAAAGCAAAACAACCCTACCATCTACCTACACCCTCACCACGGGTTTCTTTGATGAAAAAGCACATACTAACTGAAAAAACAGCAGCATGCATAGAAAAAACAGCAAGCTTCTCGAACTCATACCTCTTCTTCGACCTCATCTTCTCTACCTACTGACTTGCTCGGTCACGAGGTACGCTCTGATACCACTGTCAAAACCCCACCGGATCTCCTCATAGAACGCTCCCGGTTCGAGACTCGAAACCTGCAAACAAACCAAACAAACAAGAAGGGGGATGCAGGCCTAACTCACCTCCCAACCATGACAACCGTTCTTGGCTGTCCCCACCGAGCCACGAGCTGAGCTAACTAGGTTGACGTACCGACCAATCTCTACCTCGCGACGTCCCATACCGTCGCGAAGCTACCCTCGCGGCCCTCGAGATTGCTGTCGGCCTCGGCTGCGTAAAGCAAGTGCACGTCTGCACTAGATCCAGGCTCCAGACCATAGAGCTCTCACAAATCACAGGAGACTCTATACGACTAATGACTAACCTTGGCCACCCTTTTATAGGCTCTTGGCCGGTCATCGAGCGTCCACACTTGGGCGCCTGCCCGTTAATCTATCCCTAACTCAGCTCACCAATCAGCCTGCCTAGCTCCAAGCTTCCCCAAACCTCGAAGCTAGTCTTGCGTGCGTGTAGCACACGGTAGATACACACTGTGCACATGACAGTTCCTCTAGTGGAAACCCAATCCTGCCAAGTAACCTCTGCAACCTCAACACCTCGCAAGCAGCAGCACAAGGAGCCCGGTACTCTGCCTCTATAGACGACAAGGCAAAAGATGGCTGCCTCTTACTCCTCCTGAGCCAAGGGAAAAACTGTAGCCTGATGTCAAGGTCCTCGTGTCTAGCTCTCCTCCCCAATCTAAGTCACTCCGACCGTGGAATCTGACTCCATCCATCAATTCCCCTCCTGTGTAAAAGAGTCCAAGATCCTTCGCATGCTGCAGAAACCACAAGATATGCAATCTTGCCTCCCAAAGAGTCCTCTCCAAACATGAGCTCAACAGCCTCATCAGGAAGCTCCCGTCCAATCTGGTATCCAGCAACCAGATCAATGAACCATTCTGCTTCCCATTCAAGGAGGCATTATACTGCTCACAAGGATCAACACCTATTACGGTGGGATGCCAAGTCCTAGAAACCTTCTGAAGACCACTCAAACCTGTAACCAACCCCCTCCGAATCCGGAACCACAACGCCTGGAGAATGTGCAACATCCACCTCCACCTGCAAGTAATCAACTGCCACCTGCTTGGCCTTCCAATAGGTCCCCATGGAAAGAACTTCCTCATCTTCAGGAGTTTCTTTGTCCCGAATGCTACAAGACATCAGAGCATAGGTTACCTGTAAAGTTTCCTCTGACTGACGAACACAAGAACTACCAACATCTGTACTGGAAAGTTCCTGCCAACTGCTGCCATCAACTGGCAAGCTATCCACCATCTGGTCTCGGAAAGCCTGCATCTGCAACGTGTCCACACTTAAGTAGCCATTACCAGACTGCCACTCATCACAAAACTGAGGACCTTGGAGAGAGAGTGTTGAAAGTTTGTAAACTCCATTCTCCACTCCGCCTTCCCAAACTACCTGGCCTATTGCCTTGTCCCGGAGAGCAATAAAATGCTCATCAAACTCCAATGCTTCCCCCTTCTACCATCGGGAACTATCTCCAACCTGCCCTCACTGTGAACTGGGATAGTGGATGTATCCCCAGTAAGAATGTGACCAAACTACCTGTAGAGATCCTGTAAAGCCGAACGGGAAGGAGTCGTGCCTGGAAGCTGTAACTCGCGGCGGGTGCCCGAGGGCCTTTGACACACTTGTTGATACCATCAATGCATATTAAAACATTTAAAAGCTGGACAAAACATCCACAAATGCTGAAAATGGAGCTTGCACGTGTGACGCCGCATAGAGGCCAGAATGGGCCACCCCCCCCCCCCCCCCCCCCCCCTTGGAGTATTTTATTACCCAAGGAGAATAATATCATGTACAAGTTTTGAGGGCCTTACTCTCCCCACGGGAGATGCCGGATTATCCATATACAAATGTCATAACACAGCCCAACACGAGGCAACCAAGCCGGAACATAGGCTGTAGAAATGCCGAGCCAACAACATAATCCATATACCTCCGTGTGGGTACTCATTCTTCCCCAAAAACCACGGGTCTTCATGCAATAGAGCTGGTACACCAAGTACAACTCTCCATTCAGCCGGTACAGCAAGTACAATGGCTGGTACAGCCGGTACAATGACTGGTACAGCAGGTACGGTGGCTGGTATGGCTGGTACAGCCTATACAGCAAGTACAAATGCTGGTACAGTATGTATAGTGACTAGTACAACAGGTACAATGGCTGGTACAGCAAGTACAGAAGTTGGTACTGTCGGTATAATGGATGGTACAACAAGTACAAGGCCTAGTACGGCTAGTACAATGGCTGGTACAGTAGGTACAAAGGTTGGTACAACAAGTACAATGGCTAGAAATCATAATAAATGATTAAATACCCTTGCCTTCAGTATTTCTTCGCGATGGAAGCCTCCAAAACAGTCCCCAACAGACGGTATTCTTCATGGGCAGCCTTCAAGAGAGAGAGAAAGAGAGTAGCCATCATTAGGGCAGCCTGTAACAGTGGTAAAGGCTAGTGTGCAGCAAGAGAGCCTCTATTAATGAAGAGAGAGGGCTCCAATTTATAGATTTGGGCCTCCCATGAGCGAAAATGGCAAGAGAAGGCTACAATAACAAGTGGAGAGCCACACAATAGCTGAAGTGACAAGTGTGAGGCCACTTGTCTCACTTTGATCCACTTTCTAACAAGTGTCAGGCCACTTGTCTCACTTTGGTCCACTTTCTTGCCACATGTCCCAATCTAAGAGATGGGTCCTTCCATAAACTTTCTCTCTAAAAATATCCCAACTGGTAGACATTCTGTCATAGGCACTTTGCCAACTCTTGGTATCTGCTCAATTCCAGAAGTAATGACGCGAACAGAATTTCCATCGAAGTCGAGCCAAAAATAGCAACTCTCCTAAATTTTAGGAGTGTGGTCCTTGTTGGTCATGTCCACTCCCGGCTAGTTCAGGTGTGAACCCAGCTTACTCACGGGCACTTTTTCCCTATGACTGGACGCAGGTTTTTTCCCGTGTGAACACTTATGTGTGTTGGGCACTTTGCCCTAGGCCTTTTTTCCTTCAGCCGCCCTGCAGCCGCCTCAACCGCACACATCTGGAATTAGGGTTTTGTTGCATTAGGGTTAGGGTTAGGGTTTTGCCTTCAGCCGCCCTCAACCGCCTCTGCACGCTCCCGCTACGCTGTCCATACGCCGTACTGTACGGCTCTTCCGCCGCGACCACCCTGTGTGCGCCACCGCCGTCGCCGCTCTGCGTGTGCCGCCCTCTGTGTGCGCTGCCGCCGTCGCTCAGACATGTGTGCGCCGTCGCCGCCCGTTGCCCCTGCATCACCGTCGCCCCTGCACCATCGTCGCATCCGACGCCTGCCCGCCGTTGGTGCCGTCGTCTGCCTAGCGCCGCCTTCACGGTGCTGATCGAGCCCATATCTGCAGCCGCCTACACTTTGCCGCCCTGTACCGCCACCGTACGACGCCTGTCAGATCTACGCCGACTCACCTCCACCTTCAGATCTGCCCAACTGCAAGGTTCACCTTCAGATAAGGTTAGTGGGATCTGCAAATTTCTGACCTGAAATTGCACATTCTGCATGTTGAAATTTGGGGCTTTTCACCATTGAGCCTGCAATTGCAACATTGGCACACATTGGCATTGATTTCAACAGATTTGGTGCATAATTGCAACTTTTGCAGAAATTGAATCGATTTTGCAGAAATTGGCACTATTACAGGCACATTTGGTTGACATTGGAGCATTTCCCCCAAATTTTTGGGTATTACAGGCACATTTGGTTGGCATTGGAGCATTTCCCCCAAATTTTTGGGTATTACAAGCACATTTGGTTGGCATTGGAGTATTTCCCCCAAATTTTTGAGTATTACAAGCACATTTGGTTGGCATTGGAGCATTTCCCCCAATTTTTTGGGTATTACATGCACATTTGGTTGGCATTGGGGCATTTTCCCCAATTTTTGGGCATTGCAGCACTTGGTACAGGTGACAATCGCATTAGCAGATTTACAGGTGCACATCTGGTTCAGATGTGGTCTAATTGGTTGCCTAAAAATTAGGGTTTTTCTACATTGAGTCCATTTTTGGAGCATTCGACCAATTTACATTTGATCTGCCAGGATTTGAGCACTTGCAACTCTTACAGGTGTCAGCTGATTGTGTTTTTCACGGCACATGTATACATTTGTGGTTTGCTGCAGTATATGTATGCCATTGTGGACACTTTGACAGATTTGCATCATCGTGCAGTACACTTGCAGATTTGGGACATGCATATGTATTTCTCCTAGTGAAGGAGTTCCCTTTCAGTCCATTGGTTATCCTGCTATTTATCTCCCGCATTCTTACGGTTTTGCTGGACATTGCATACTCGTGGTGCCTTGTGAAAGATTTGCTGTCCTATCATGGCCAACATTAATAATGACCTCTTTGGAATGCTATCTCAAGAGGACAAGCTCAATGGGGACAACTACCCTATGTGGGCTTATATGATGCGTCATGTTTTGGTTGCCAAAAATGTATGGTTGTATGTGGATGGCACTGAGGAGCGTCCTCTTGCACCTGCTCTAGCGGAAGGTGAAGTTATTCCCGCTCATCCTCCTGCAGGTCCACCTCCTCGTCTTCCTCCTACTCAGCAGCAGCGTACTTGGGATGCGGGATGCTCAGGCCCATGCATTGATTGCTCTCTCGTGCCGCAGGCATATCATACCGCACATTCGATCTTGCACCACTGCAAAGGGTGCTTGGGATACCTTGGCGGCATTGTATTCAGGTCGCAATGAGGCTCGTGTAGCTTACCTTCGGGGCAAGCTTGAGACTGACCACATGCTTGAAGGTGACTCTATCGATCAGTACCTTACGCATGTGAAGGACCTACGAGAGCAGCTCATTGACATTGATGAGGTTTTGACAGATAGCTATCTTGTTCAGACAGTTTTGCGCAACTTGCATGACTCTTATCAGACATTTGGCACCACTTTGCGGTTGTTGGCTGGCAATGCACCTAATGCGGTCACTTTTGACAACCTTGTGACTCTCTTGCTCAGTGAAGAGCAATCTCGTTCCAACAGGAACAACACGATGTCTGTTGAGTCAGCAATGGCGGCTCCTATTCGTGGGAATAGATCTGGGCCTAAACCTAGTCCATCGAATCCTCCCAAGACAGAGGACAAGCCTGAAAAAAAAAAGCACTGTAACTATTGTAGGAAAACAAGGCACACCATAGAGGAATGCAGGAAGCGTATTGAGAGTGAAAAAAAGAAGAAGCTGGCATCTTCTTCCACAGGTGCAGATCAGGCCAATTTGGCTACACATGTATCAGCCTTGACACTAACATCTTCATTGCCTGCAGAGATGTCTTCTGATGCCATTGCTTTTGATGACTATGCTTTATAGTCTGTACTCCATGGTGTGCATTGTCTGGCAGATGCATTTCAAGGGGGGATTCTACTTGCCCACATGCAGTTGGTGATGCCTCATGGTCACTTATGCTCGTTGACCCTTATGCTGGTCTATGCTAGAAGCTTTCTCTTATGTGATGTCTACTGGAGATGCCTTTTATGCTGTTTTCCCTTGCAGCGGGATTGTTTCTACAGTGTTGACATTGTCACTTTCTCACACGTGATGTTTACTGGGAGTGCCTTTTACTCACTCGGCCAGTGTTGGCTTGCTCTCATGGTTTTGACATGTCACATGTATATTATTCATTGTGGGATTATGCATCTTTACATTTGCCATACATGCCACTGATCATGGCATCGGTGAGAGTTTACCTATCCTCTCATAGCATTGGCTGATGCCCGCCTTGAGCCCCCACTTTTTCTCCCCATTTTCAGCTTTTCCCATTGCTGATTTTTCCTCATCGGATCCTCCATTGATGAGTTTCACTTTTGCAGCTTACATTGAATGTCTCACAGGCATGACTTCTGGATCCTGTTGCCTTTACACATGCGTATATCTGCTACCTCTTCTTATGCTTATCACTGGTGCAGTTATAGAGCATTGATGTGGATTACATGCAGTTCAGCTTGGCATTTGGTACTGGCCTTCAGGGGGGTATTCTGCGATGCCTCTTGATTTGATGCAGTTGATGTCCACATGATCTTTGCCATGCATTTCTGGTGATGCATTTATGTACTACTGTGCTCTAGCACTAGCACTATGACATTGGGGATTCTCCTTTTTCCCATCATATAGTGCTTGCTTTTTCCATTGGCACTGCAGTTCACTCTTACTGTGGAGCATAGTACAGGGCAGCATTCACAGCTTTATCACCCTGCTGCTACCCGTTCACACCATTCACTTGAGGGGGGTTTGTTGGTCATGTCCACTCCCGGCTAGTTCAGGTGTGAACCCAGCTTACTCACGAGCACTTTTTCCCTGTGACTGGACACAGGTTTTTTCCCCATGTGAACACACTTATGTCACCAGTCTGGACATTTCCCAGTGTGAAAGGGGTCTGGTGGACTCCAAGATGTCTAAATATTTGGAAAGTACAAGCTTTGGGAATGGGGGATTATCCTAGAATACAAAGGACCACACTCCTAAAATTTAGGAGAGTTGCTATTTTTGGCCCGACTCCGATGGAAATTTTGTTCGCGTCATTACATCTGGAATTGAGCAGATACCAAGAGTTGGCAAACTGCCTATGACATAATGTCTACCAGTTGGGATATTTTTAGAGATAAAGTTTATGGAAGGACCCATCTCTTAGATTGGGACATGTGGCAAGGAGGTGGACCAAAGTGAGACAAGTGGCCTCACACTTGTCACTTCAGCTATTGTGTGGCTCTCCACTTGTCATTGTAGCCTTCTCTTGCCATTTTAGCTCATGGGAGGCCCAAATCTATAAATTGGAGCCCTCTCTCTTCATTAATAGAGGCTCTCTTGCTGCACACTAGCCTCTACCACCGTTGAAGGTTTCCCTTATGATGGCTACTCTCTTTCTCTCTCTCTTGAAGGCTGCCCATTTTAAGAATACCGGCTGTTGGGGACTGTTTTGGAGGCTTCCATCGCGAAGAAATACTGAAGGCAAGGGTATTTAATCATTTATTATGATTTCTAGCCATTGTACTTGTTGTACCAGCATTTGTACTTGCTATACCTGCTATACCAAATATCGTACCGACTGTACCAACCACCGTACCTACTGTACCAGCCACTGTACCTATTGTACCAGCATTTGTACCTGCTGTACCTACTATACCAACCATCGTACCAACTGTACTAGCCACTGTACCTACTGTACCAACCATTGTACCTGCTGTACCGACTGAATGGAGAGTTGTACTTGCTGTACCAGCTCTATTGCATGAAGACCCGTGGTTTTTGGGGAAGAATCAGTACCCATACGGAGGTATATGGATTATATTGTTGGCTCGGCATTTCTACAGCCTATATTCCGGCTTGGTTGCCTCATGTTGGGCTGTGTTATGGCATTTGTATATGGATAATCCGGCATCTCCCGTGGGGAGAGTACGGCCCTCAAAGCTTGTACATGACATTATTCGCCTTGGGTAATAAAATACTCCGAGGGCCCATTCCGGCCTCTATGCAGTGTCACACGGGCAAGCTCCATTTTCAGCATTTGTGGATATTTTGTCCAGCTTTTATGTTTTATGCAAAGTGATGATGGATATGTGTTAAGGCAGTGGCCATGTTTAAATGTTTTAATATGCATTGATGGTATCAACAAGTGTGTCAAAGGCCCTAGTCCCCCGGGCACCGCTGCGAGTTACATTGGTATCAGAGCATAGGCTTTCTTAGAAGCGGAGGCTTCCTTCTATCAATAAGGAAGAGAAAAGATCTCAAGTGGAGACCACACTTACCATCATTGCTATTAAGCATGGCCAGCCACTTCAGAGCCTATGAAGCAAGAGCATGAGCAATAGACAGCTTGGTTTAAGGATTTATGAATTCACAAAATTTATCTTGGAAGTATGGAGTTGACTTTATGTGCACACGTTTAGCACTCTTTCCATATGGATATTGTGGATTATATTATCAAGCTTACAGGCAAGCTATATGGAGATAAATCTCAGGATATCTTAAGGATATGGTGACGAGATATTTCTTTTAGCTTCATGACCAACCTGGCAAAAAAAAGCTAAGTATACTTTGAGTTTGCAAAGTTGGTGCTTTGGCTATTTACTGTGAAGTGTTTTTGATGTTCATTAACCCTTGTATAGCCATGCAAGGAGAAAGGTGATGTTGTTTGCCTTGAGATGGTTTCAAGGAAACAATGTATATGGCTCCCTTTATTGGGATGGATTATATCTATGGAGATTTCTTTCTTGGACGAGATTTATATAGATATTGGGCTTCACAAGCAATTTCTATGGACGAATCTGTCCGAGTTTATAGAGAAGAAATCTTTGCATATCTCATGGATATGATGCTTTTATGGATAAAGTCCACCTCTACTCCAAGGTGTGTGGTTAGCACGGAGTATGTGGTAAGAGGTATGGTATAGAGGTCTATGGATTCCTGGACTTCTTTTCTAGGGATTTGGATTTATCCTCAGGTTTATGGATTATTCTTTTTGGCTCCCTTTATTTGGGATGCATTGGACTTATGAAACTCATTGTTCACATACCTTGCGTAGTGTTCTCTTGTCCTACGTGCTCTCTTGAAGATTGTTTCTACCATGTGTGGGTTGAACAATAGAGAGCAAATGGAAGGGAACATGGGCACTTCAAAGGGTAGTGACAAGCACAACATACCCTGTGTAGTGTTCTCTTGTCCTACGTGCTCTCTTGAAGATTGTCTCTACCATGTGTGGGTGGAACAATAGAGAGCAGATGGAAGGGAACATGGGCACTTGAGAGGGTAGCGTGAAATGGTGGCCGAAATGCCTAAAAACTATGTGTAGCAGAAATGCTTATGGAACACCAGGTTATCTATGCCTGTGAGAGTGATTGTTTTATCTTGTTACTTGAGCCCACCTCTCATCCAAGGTGTGTGGTCATCGTACCAACACGGAGTGCAAGTGGTAAAGTGGACATGACGGGACTTATGTCTATGCCAAGGGTCATGTGGACCGATGCCTTATTGGCACAGGAGACTTATTTTGTCTCGCCCATTTACTTGGGACATGGATTATGATATCTAGACTTATGGGACTGTTTTGTCTTGCCCATTTACTTGGGACATGGATTATGATATCTGGACTTATGGGACTGATTTGTCTCGCCCATTTACTTGGGACATAATTATCATATCTGGACTTATGGGACTGTTTTTGTCTCGCCCATTTATCTTGGGACATGATTTTGATATTGGTATTGTGGAGACTTATTTAGTCTCACCCATTTCTTTGGGACATGGATTCTTCAGTTATATTGGATTTTTGAGACTGTCTCGTCTCGCCCAATCGATGGGACATGATTATATCTTGAATATATGGCTTGAAGCTTAAAGTTGCGGACAACTTTTCAGAAGTTGGGGAGGATGTCACCAGTCTGGACATTTCCCAGTATGAAAGGGGTCTGGTGGACTCCAAGATGTCTAAATATTTGGAAAGTACAAGCTTTGGGAATGGGGGATTATCCTAGAATACAAAGGACCACACTCCTAAAATTTAGGAGAGTTCCTATCTTTGGCCCGACTCCGATGGAAATTCTGTTCGCGTCATTACAACTGGAATTGAGCAGATGCCAAGAGTTGGCAAAGTGCCTATGACAGAATGTCTACCAGTTGGGATATTTTTAGAGATAAAGTTTATGGAAGGACCCATCTCTTAGATTGGGACATGTGGCAAGGAGGTGGACCAAAGTGAGACAAGTGGCCTGACACTTGTTAGAAAATGGATCAAAGTGAGACAAGTGGCCTCACACTTGTCACTTCAGCTATTGTGTGGCTCTCCACTTGTCATTGTAGCCTTCTCTTGCCATTTTAGCTCATGGGAGGCCCAAATCTATAAATTGGAGCCCTCTCTCTTCATTAATAGAGGTTCTCTTGCTGCACACTAGCCTCTACCACCGTTGAAGGTTTCCCTAATGATGGCTACTCTCTTTCTCTCTCTCTTTAAGGCTGCCCATGAAGAATACCGGCTGTTGGGGACTGTTTTGGAGGCTTCCATCGCGAAGAAATACTGAAGGCAAGGGTATTTTATCATTTATTATGATTTCTAGCCATTGTACTTGTTGTACCAGCATTTGTACTTGTTGTACCTACTGTACCATACATCATACTGGCTGTACAAGCCACCGTACTTGCTGTACCAACCACCATACCTAATTGTACCAACATTTGTACTTGCTGTACCTACTGTACCAGCCATCGTACTGGCTGTACCAGCCACTATACCTACTGTACCAACCATTGTACCTGCTGTACCGGCTGAATGGAGAGTTGTACTTGCTGTACCAGCTCTATTGCATGAAGACCCGTGGTTTTTGGGGAAGAATCAGTACCCACACGGAGGTATATGGATTATATTGTTGGCTCGGCATTTCTACAGCCTATGTTCCGGCTTGGTTGCCTCGTGTTGGGCTGTGTTATGGCATTTGTATATGGATAATCCGGCATCTCCCGTGGGGAGAGTAAGGCCCTCAAAGCTTGTACATGATATTATTCTCCTTGGGTAATAAAATACTCCAAGGGGGGGGGGGGGGGTCGGCCCATTCCGGCCTCTATGCGGTGTCACACGTGCAAGCTCCATTTTCAGCATTTGTGGATATTTTGTCCAGCTTTTATGTTTTATGCAAAGTGATGATGGATATGTGTTAAGGCTGTGGCCATGTTTAAATGTTTTAATATGCATTGATGGTATCAACAAGTGTGTCAAAAGCCCTAGTCCCCCGGGCACCGCTGCGAGTTACACTTATGTGTGTTGGGCACTTTGCCCTAGGTCTTTTAGTACTCACTTGTACTTTCATTTCATATTATTATTGAGTACATCTTTTCCAGCACTCACCTTTCTCTGTGCTTGAGGTTGTGTGTGTGTGTGTGTGTGTGCAGGCTAGCTTCCCTCCTACCCAACAGTCCTTTGTATTCTAGGATAATCCCCCATTCCCAAAGCTTGTACTTTCCAAATATTTAGACATCTTGGAATCCACCAGACCCCTTTCATACTGGAAAATGTCCAGGCTGGTGACATCCTTCCCAACTTCTTAAAAGTTGTCTGCAACTTTAATCTTCAAGCCATATATTCAAGATATAATCATGTCCCATCGAGTGGGCGAGATGAGACAGTCTCAAAAATCCAATATAATTGAAGAATCCATGTCCCAAAGAAATGGGTGAGACTAAATAAGTCTCCATAATACCAATATCAAAATCATGTCCCAAAATAAATGGGCGAGAATTCCATGGAAGATATGCTAGACACAGGCACAAGAGCCAATTGTGTCTCAATCACCAATATCAATGAGATAATCATATGCCAATGAAAATCACCAACCAAGTGCTAAGACACTTAAATAAGTGCCATGCACAAGAAACTAGTGCCTCGCACAGAAACATGTGCTATGCACACAAACTGGTGCCATTCAAGAGCACAAACCATGGTGACAGAAAAGCTGGTTCTCCATAGTTCTGGCAATCCTTTCTCCCAATCCCAACACTTCCCATGTTCTCCCAAACGATCCGAACTCTAATCAACAAGCATGGTGTGGAAACAATGAAACACTCACTCCACAATCGCAACACGAATCCACGTATACGGTGGAGTGTTCATTGAATTGCCCTCTCACAATCCAACATGAATCCACATGCATGGTGAGATGAACAATGAACCTCTTGGCCTCTATATGGGGAGATAGTGATTCTAATATGGCTGGGAAAAAAAATCCATGTCCCAAATAAATGGGCGAGACAAAATAGTCCCATAAGTCCAGATATCATAATCCATGTCCCAAGTAAATGGGCGAGACAAAATAAGTCTCCTACCAGCAAGGCATCGGTTGTCATGGCCCTGTGAAAATGGAGCAGGACAAGTGTGGGCATAGTGGTTGCAGAGTCAGAATATTTTGTGATTCACATGGGGGGTGCCCGGACAGAGTTTAAGATGTGTGGACATCCCTAGGTGTGAAGGGGGGAACTAGAAACATTAAGTTTTAATGTTTATTGGAGTTTGCCCCTAGGCCTTAGTGGCCCTAGGAACTTATTAAAGTTGGGGCCCTAGGGATTAAATTGGGGAGGAGTTTTCTCTCTCTTCTATCTCTCTCTTCCCTTTTTGGGGAGTCGTGTAGCAAAAGAGGAGTTTTCCTTCATGCGCTTGAATACTAGCGTGGAAAAGCATAGAAGCTGAAGGCGGCTGCTGAAGACCAGTCTGGTTGCTGTTTTTCTGAGTGGAATCAGCCGTACAGAACTGTACGGCCAGAACTGTGCAAGCACTCTCTCTCTTTCTCCTCTGTTGCTGGCTGCGCACAGAATCTGCTGCTGGAAACTCTGCGCACAGGCCAGTACAGGCTGTACCAGCAAGTACACAGGCCGTACAGCCCTGTACGACAGCCGTACAGTGTACGGACAGGGCTGACGCACGCTTTTCTGGGTTCTGAGGCTGCAGGCGGCGCTTGTCAGGTGGCTGGACAGACCTGAATACTCTGATTCAGGTTGGTACAGAAGTGGACAGCAGGCTGTTTATGCAAGTACAACTCCTGGCACGTATCCCGAGGCGGTACAGACGGGTACAGTGCTGATTTTCAGATCTGTATTTTCAAGGACAGCGTAGGAGTGAGCATCAGGAGGAGGATACAGGCAAGTGCAAGCACACGTGTGAAGCAGGGTTGTGGATTCAAGTGCCTGCAAGCACAGATTGGTGCTGTTGCTTCCTCCAGTGTTGTTTCACGAGCTGAACTTGGTAAGATCTGTTTCTGTTCATCTATCTCTCTTCCTACTGCTTGATGTCTGTTGCAGATATGTGTTATCTGGCTCCTTGTGAGAGGAGGGGTATGGCAGATTGACAAGGGATTAAGACAGAGATTGGACAGCACATGTATGTTTGAACTGAGAAGATGTATCATGCTCTTGAGTTATGCCAGATGTATGCCCATGGCTGGCCTGCTTTGTGATCTTGGCTGATCAGAGGGAGGCACAGTGTGTTGCTTGAGGACACAGATCTGTGTGCATAGATCCTCTGTGCTGAGAAGGATTTGTGGGCCGTCAGATTGGACTTACAGGTGTAAACTCTTGGCTGGTCTTTGTGTTGTACTCAGCCATACATATTATTTTTAATTGAATAAAGAAATACCACGAGGGGCGCCAAGCTTTGGGGCCAACAGGTGTCGCTGTGTTTTCAGATTTGGGCACTCTAGCTCCAATCTGTGTTTTGTTTCTCATCTAGACTACAAGTGGACGGGTGATTGCTCCTACCGCACTCTGGTTTTCTATCAGAGGCCGGTTTCAAGGTTCCGTCGCCGGGACCAATCATCAACTTTCTGAAGGGGGTGAGCTCGTGGTTGCTTTGGAGAAAGCCATCGCTGAAAATTCAGCAATCATGTCTGATACAGAGGAAGAGTACTTCTATCATGAAGAAGAAGAGCAAGAGACTTCTCCTGAAAGAGATGTATCTGAGGATATTTTTGCAGGAGAACAAGCTGCAGATGTTGAGCCTTATGAGGATGTAACACAGCCAGAAGATGTGCATGGTAAAGAGGATGATGATGCTCGGTTCAAAGATCGCTTGGCTAGTGTTATGGATACTTTTATGCAGCTCACACAGAGTGAGAGATTTGCTGAATTTTTGAGATCTCGCTCAGAGCTCGCACAGAGCCCCAGAAAAAGAAGAAGAAGGTTCGTTCAAAGAATCTTTCTCATGGTCATAGTGGTACCACTCCACAGGATCCATCTCCTGCCCAGTTTCCAAACATGCAGCATGCTTTTGGTGCTAACCCACAGAGTTCCTTCTATGGACAGCCACCTATTCCTCAGCAGAACATGCATCCAGGGTACTTTGGTGGTGGCTCGGTGTTCCAATCCATGACTGGGGGTTATCCTCAAGGAGGCATGGGTATGTATGGGCCTTTTGGAGCCAATTTTCAGCCTAGCATGCAAGGGAATATGTATGGTGGTATGCAGTCCGGTATGCAAGGAAATGTGTTTGGAGGCATGCAACCTGGGATGCAAGGCAATATGTTTGGTGGCATGCAGCCAGGTATGCATAGTGGAATGTATGGAAACATGGCTGGAATGTATGGTATGCCTGGCATGGGAATGGGAAATGTTGACCCAATGATGGGTATGAATGTTGGGGGCAGCAATCTCACGAAACCACTTCCATATGATAATCTAACGCCTATGGGAAAGGCGAAGGATTACAAGGAAGGGGGAGCTGCAGTGAAGTTTGACACTTTCAGTGGGGCCAAGGATAAATTGAAGGCACTTACCTTTTTACAGCAGTTTGATGCTGCTTTTTCTGGTGGGAATTACACAGAGTCCTCGAAGGTGAGGAAAGCTGCCACTTTTCTCAAGGGCAATGCTTTGCAGTGGTGGTCTACTCTTCTTTTGCAGGGCATAGCACCCACCACATGGGTTCAATTCAAACAGGTTTTCTCTTCCGTATGGCTCACATCTACATTTGAGGTGGATGTTATGACAGCATGGCACAAGCTGGATGCTTCAAAGTGTGATAGTTTGGAGGATTATAACAAGAAGTTTTGGGAAGCTCTACTCCCAGTGACTTCTTATCGTGCCGTGCCATTATCTGAGCAGGTAGAGAAGTATTGTTATGGGCTGCCCAAGGAGGTACGAGATTACTGTATAAAGACAAGAGTAACGAACATGTCACAGATGATTGAAAATGCTATGACAGCTAATGCGTTACTCACAGGTGGTTCATTTGGATTTAAAGGCAGTAAGAAATTGGGCAAGAAAGCTGAAAAATTTGGGCATGCTTCTCGTGATACTAAAGGGTCTTCAGAGACAAAGTATAAGAAGTTGCCAATGCCCAAGAGGACTTCAGAGGAAAGACAGGCTTTGAGAGATGCTCAAAAGTGTTTTTACTGTACTGAAGAGGGGCATATGTCATTCAATTGTCCCAAGAGAACGTCCAAAAAGGATCCTGACAATAAAGGAGAGCCCAAGCCAAAGAAACCAAAGCCTTCTGCAGGCTTAGTTCCTGATCTTGTGGGGGAGCAGCTAGGTGGTGAAGCTACAGAGTTGTGCAGGGCATGGGGCAAAGTGAGAGATCAGAATGCTTTGATCTTCTTTGACACAGGTGCTAGAGCCAACTTCATTTCACCAGATTTGGCTGGCCGATTGGGGATTCGCGCAGAGGAGATGGGGCCGTTACATGAGGCAAATATGGCTTGTCCAGGGTATGCAGAACCCGTTACTCCTATCATTGGGAAGCTTCGGCTTCATTTGCAGGGTTATGTGGACAGCGAAGAGTTCTTCATCATGCCTTTGAATGGCTGTGATGTTTTGTTGGGGATGCCATGGTGCCACAGGGTACATGCGGTGGTGGATACTTACAATAGGAAAATTACTCTGACTCATAGAGGGAAAGAGCATGTATTGGATGTAAAACTCAAAGGGGAATCTGTTCCTATTGTATCCGCTTCGGCGATTTCATCAGTAATGAAAAAGCATCTTTCCGCGTACTTGATTTATGTAAAGGATGCACAGGATGATGAGTCTAAGTCTAATTTGTCAATGTTAGATAAGGACAGGGCTGATTTCTTAAGTGGGTTTCAAGACTGTTTTTCCGAGTCATTGCCAGGAGAATTACCTCCTGAGAGGCCAGAAGATCATGCTATAGATCTGATTCCTGGTAGTACTCCACCGAATAGACCGCCGTACCGTGTTAGTGCATCCCAACAGGAAGAGATTATGAGTCAGGTGCAGGAGCTATTGAATAAGGGGTTGATTCAGCCTAGCTCATCACCCTTTTGCTCACCTGTGCTCTTAGTGCAGAAGAAGGATGGTTCTTGGCGCATGTGTATAGATTACAGGGCGCTGAATAAGAATACCATCAAGAATCGATTCCCCATACCGAGGATCGATGACATCTTGGACCGCTTACAGGGCTCCACAGTTTTTAGTCGTATTGACTTGAAAAGCGGGTATCATCAGATACGCATTAGACCCAAGGATGTGCATAAGACAGCATTCCGAACCACATTTGGGTTGTATGAGTTCTTGGTTATGCCTTTTGGTTTAACGAATGCACCTGCCACATTTAACAGAATGATGGACAGGATTTTCAGGCCTCATAGAGAGTTTGTGGGCACATTCTTTGATGATATGATTGTGCATTCACGAACTGAGGAAGAGCATAGAAGGCATTTAGCCATTGTGTTTGCAGAACTCAGAAACCATAGGTTGGTGGTTAATGGCAAGAAGAGTGAGTTCTTTTTGCAGGAGATACATTTCTTGGGGCATATTGTGTCTGGTCATGGAGTCCGTATGGATCCAGCAAAGGTGGAAGCAATACTTAATTGGCCAGCTTTGAGGACCGTGCATGATGTACGCAGCTTTCTAGGATTGTGTTCCTATTACAGGCGTTACATACGGCACTTTGCTGAAATTGCTTCGCCTCTTCATGCTTTGACGAAGAAAGCAACTCCGTTTAGATGGGCTGATCGGGAAATTACAGCATTCAAAAAGCTCAAAGAAAAGCTTACTTCGGACCCAGTATTGGTGTTACCGGACCTCCGAAAGGCTTTTGTTGTCCAGTGTGATGCATGTGGAAGTAGCATTGGTGCAGTTCTCATGCAGGAGGGACATGTGATAGCCTATGAGAGTAGAGTTTTGCAAGATGCCGAGAAGCATTTACAGGTGTATGAGAAAGAGATGTTGGCTGTAATTCACGCTCTTTCTACATGGAAACACTACTTGCTTGGGGCTGATTTTACTGTACAGACAGATCATCAGACCTTGCGTTACTTCCTCACGCAGACTAAGCTTTCAGAGAAGCATATGCGTTGGGCAAACTTTTTGTCAATGTTTCACTTCCAGATTGTGCATGTGGAAGGCAAAAAGAATGTAGTGGCAGATGCTTTGTCACGCAAGCCACAGGTCTCTGCAGTTTCACTTGCTTATCATCATGAGCTAGATGAAATGAAAGAGCAGTATGCCCATGATGAGGATTTTGACAGGTTGTATGATCAGATGTCTGAGGGTCAACGGCATGAGCATTACACTCTCAGAGATGGGTTTTTATTGATGCATGGCAGACTGTGTGTTACCAGGCCATTGCGACTCAAGGTTATGATTGAAAGTCATGCTCCACCGTATGCAGGTCATAGAGGGATTGACGCCACGGTCAAAGCAGTAGAGACTTTCTTTTATTGGCCAACCTTGAGAAGAGATGTTGATGCCTTTGTGAGGCAATGCATCGTATGTCAGAAGGTAAAGTTTGACCGTCAGAAGACACCAGGGTTATTACAGCCTTTACCTATTCCGGATAGACCTTGGGAGAGCATTGCCATGGATTTTGTATTTGATCTTCCACGGACACAAACGGGAAATGATGGCATCTGGACTATCATATGCAGGTTCAGTAAGCAGGCTCATTTCATTCCCGTGAGGAAGACAATTAAAGTGGATCATATGGTGAAGTTGTTCATGGCGAACATCTTCAAGTATCATGGCTTGCCTACGTCTATCATTAGTGACCGTGATCCACGGATGACGAGTTTGTTTTGGAGAGGGTTATTTGACAACATGGGTACAACTCTCAAGTTTTCATCATCATTTCATCCACAGACAGATGGTCAGTCAGAAGAGGCTAACTCTACAGTGTTGGATCTTCTCAAGTGTTATGTGTCAGAGCACAAGCAACAATGGGAAAAGTATCTTCCTTTGGTGGAGTTTGCATATAACAACACTGTACATAGCTCGACAGGCAAGGCGCCTTTTGAGATTGTAGAAGGAGGGAAGAAGGTACCGCCCATTTTGCATACAAAGGATAAGATATTTGAGGCTGATCAGTATGTGGAGAGCTTGGATGAAGCTTATCGGAGAGTTAAGTTGGCCCTCCAGAAAACTCAGCAGAAGCAAAAGAAAGCCGCAGACCGTCACAGACGTGATTTACAGTTTGCATTGGGTGATTGGGTTCTTTTGCGCTTTGAAAAGGCTAGACTCAAGAAGATGAAGGGTAAAGAGCGCTTATTCCCTAAGTTGAGCATGCGATATTATGGGCCTTTTCAGGTTTTGGAAAAGATTGGTGAGGTAACCTATCGATTGAAGTTACCAGATCACTGGAGGATTCACAATGCTTTTCACGTGAGTCTTCTTAGACCTTTCCGTGGGGATGTGCCTGAGGATGTATCAGATGAGGCTCAGCCGGAAGTTGAGGAACTTGATGAGGTTCTGATTCCAGAGCAGATACTGGCACATAAAGAAAGGAAGGTACGAGGTAAAGTTTCCCGTCGCTATCTTGTGAAGTTCAAGAACTATTCACCGATGGATGCGAAGTGGATGGAGGAAGGTGACTTAACAGATTCACCTCAGGTTTTGCAGCTTTATCTCGATGCCTTTGAGTTAGAGCCGACTCTTATTGTGGCTCATTCAGGTTCAGCAGAGCATGGGTCTGGAGCATTACCTGATGCTCAAGAGGGGGGTAGCACCTCCACTCCCTTGATACAGACAGGCTCAGATGACATCTAGAGGTCGCTTGGTGCAGATTTTCTCTCACCCGAAGGTACTGAGGCTGACAGTACATCTGTTTATGGGACTTCTATGATATATGTGTACTAGTCACATGGAGATTTTTGTGGATATGTATGGTTCACAGTGGTATACAACTTGGACTATTACTATGCCATTGGTTTGCAGTGAATGATGATACATGTGTATGGCTTAGAGAGATTGGGACGCTGATCTTGCCATATTGTATATTTCACTTTGGATATTTTGATGCATCACCAGAATGCAATCGAGGACGCTTGCCATCTTTCAAGAGGGGGGTATGTCATGGCCCTGTGAAAATGGAGCAGGACAAGTGTGGGCATAGTGGTTGCAGAGTCAGAATATTTTGTGATTCACATGGGGGGTGCCCGGACAGAGTTTAAGATGTGTGGACATCCCTAGGTGTGAAGGGGGGAACTAGAAACATTAAGTTTTAATGTTTATTGGAGTTTGCCCCTAGGCCTTAGTGGCCCTAGGAACTTATTAAAGTTGGGGCCCTAGGGATTAAATTGGGGAGGAGTTTTCTCTCTCTTCTATCTCTCTCTTCCCTTTTTGGGGAGTCGTGTAGCAAAAGAGGAGTTTTCCTTCATGCGCTTGAATACTAGCGTGGAAAAGCATAGAAGCTGAAGGCGGCTGCTGAAGACCAGTCTGGTTGCTGTTTTTCTGAGTGGAATCAGCCGTACAGAACTGTACGGCCAGAACTGTGCAAGCACTCTCTCTCTTTCTCCTCTGTTGCTGGCTGCGCACAGAATCTGCTGCTGGAAACTCTGCGCACAGGCCAGTACAGGCTGTACCAGCAAGTACACAGGCCGTACAGCCCTGTACGACAGCCGTACAGTGTACGGACAGGGCTGACGCACGCTTTTCTGGGTTCTGAGGCTGCAGGCGGCGCTTGTCAGGTGGCTGGACAGACCTGAATACTCTGATTCAGGTTGGTACAGAAGTGGACAGCAGGCTGTTTATGCAAGTACAACTCCTGGCACGTATCCCGAGGCGGTACAGACGGGTACAGTGCTGATTTTCAGATCTGTATTTTCAAGGACAGCGTAGGAGTGAGCATCAGGAGGAGGATACAGGCAAGTGCAAGCACACGTGTGAAGCAGGGTTGTGGATTCAAGTGCCTGCAAGCACAGATTGGTGCTGTTGCTTCCTCCAGTGTTGTTTCACGAGCTGAACTTGGTAAGATCTGTTTCTGTTCATCTATCTCTCTTCCTACTGCTTGATGTCTGTTGCAGATATGTGTTATCTGGCTCCTTGTGAGAGGAGGGGTATGGCAGATTGACAAGGGATTAAGACAGAGATTGGACAGCACATGTATGTTTGAGCTGAGAAGATGTATCATGCTCTTGAGTTATGCCAGATGTATGCCCATGGCTGGCCTGCTTTGTGATCTTGGCTGATCAGAGGGAGGCACAGTGTGTTGCTTGAGGACACAGATCTGTGTGCATAGATCCTCTGTGCTGAGAAGGATTTGTGGGCCGTCAGATTGGACTTACAGGTGTAAACTCTTGGCTGGTCTTTGTGTTGTACTCAGCCATACATATTATTTTTAATTGAATAAAGAAATACCGCGAGGGGCGCCAAGCTTTGGGGCCAACAGGTGTCGCTGTGTTTTCAGATTTGGGCACTCTAGCTCCAATCTGTGTTTTGTTTCTCATCTAGACTACAAGTGGACGGGTGATTGCTCCTACCGCACTCTGGTTTTCTATCAGAGGCCGGTTTCATCGGTCCACATGACCCTTAGCATAGACATAAGTCCCGTGTCAACCAGGCGTCATGTCCACTTTACCACTTGCACTCCGTGTTGGAACTCTGACCACACACCTTGGATGAGAGGTGGGCTCAAGTAACAAGATAAAACAATCACTCGCAGGCATAGATAACCTAGTGTTCCATAAGCATTTCTGCGACACATAGTTTATAGGCATTTCAACCACCAATAGTTTGTACGCATTTCGGCCACCAACTCACACTACCCTCTCAAGTGCCCATGTTCCCTTCCATCTGCTCTCTATTGTTCCACCCAGATATAGTAGAAACAATCTTCAAGAGAGCACGTAGGACAAGAGAACACTACACACGGCATGTTGTGCTCGACACTACCCTCTGAAGTGCCCATGTTCCCTTCCATATGCTCTCTATTGTTCCACCCACACATGGTAGAAACAATCTTCAAGAGCACGTAGGACAAGAGAACACTACACACGGCATGTTGTGCTCGATACTGTCACTACCCTTTGAAGTGCCCATGTTCCCTTCTATCTGCTCTCTATTGTTCCACCCACACATGGTAGAAACAATCTTCAAGCGAGCACGTAGGACAAGAGAACACTACACACGGCATGTTGTGCTCGACACTACCCTCTGAAGTGCCCATGTTCCCTTCCATCTCCTCTCTATTGTTCCCCACACACATGGTAGAAACGATCTTCAAGAGAGCACGTAGAACAAGAGAACACTACACAGGGTATGTGAACCATGAGTTCCATAAGTCCAATGCATCCCAAATAAAGGGAGCCATAAAGAATAATCCATCCCAATTAAAGGGAGTCATAAACATAATCCATAAACCTGAGGATGGATCCAAATCCCTAGAAAAGAAGTCCAGGAATCCATAGACCTGTATACCATAACTCTTACCACATACTCCGTGCTAACCACACACCTTGGAGTAGAGGTGGACTTTATCCATAAAAGCATCATATCCATGAGATATCCAAAGATTTCTTCTCTATAAACTGGGACAGATTCGTCCATAGAAATTGCTTGTGAAGCCCAATATCTATATAAATCTCGTCCAGGAAAGAAATCTCCATAGATATAATCCATCCCAATAAAGAGAGCCATAAACAATGTTTCCCTGAAACCATCTCAAGGCAAACAACACCACCTTTCTCCTTGCATAGCTATACAAGGATTAGTAAACATAAAAAAACACTTCATAGCAAAAGCACTAACTTTGCAAACTCAAAGTATACTTAGCTTTTCTTTGCCACGTTGGTCATGAAGCCAAAAGAAATATCTCGTCACCATATCCTTAAGATATCCTGAGATATATCTCCATATAGCTTGCCTGTAAGCTTGATAATATAATCCACAAGATCCATATGGAAGAGTGCTAAATGTGTGTACATAAAGTCAACTCCATACTTCCAAGATAAATTTCGTGAATTCATAAATCCTTAGATCAACAAGCTGTCTACTGCTCATACTCTTGCTTCATAAGCTATGAAGCGGCTGGCCATGCTTAACAGCAATGATGGTAAGTGTGGTCCCCACTTGAGATCTTTTCTCTTCCTTATTGATAGAAGAAAGCCTCCGCTTTCAAGAAAGCCTATGCTCTGATACCAATGTAACTCGCGGCGGGTGCTGCCCGGGGAACTAGGGCCTTTGACACACTTGTTGATACCATCAATGCATATTAAAACATTTAAAAGCTGGACAAAACATCCACAAATGCTGAAAATGGAGCTTGCACGTGTGACGCCGCATACACGCCGGAATGGGCCGACCCCCCCCCCTTGGAGTATTTTATTACCCAAGGAGAATAATATCATGTACAAGCTTTGAGGGCCTTACTCTCCCCACGGGAGATGCCGGACTATCCATATACAAATGCCATAACACAGCCCAACACGAGGCTACCAAGCCGGAACATAGGCTGTAGAAATGCCGAGCCAACAACATAATCCATATACCTCCGTGTGGGTACTCATTCTTCCACAAAAACCACGGGTATTCATGCAATAGAGCTGGTACACCAAGTACAACTCTCCATTCAGCCAGTACAGTAGGTACAATGGCTGGTGCAGACGATACAGTGGCTGGTACAGCAGGTACAATGGCTGGTACAACAAGTACAAATGCTGGTTTAACATGTACAGTGACTAGTACATTGGCTGGTACAGCAAGTACACAAGGTAGCACAGTCGGTACAAGGGGTGGTACAACAAGTACAACAAGTACAAGGACTGGTACAGCCAGTACAAAGGCTGGTACAACAAGTACAATGGCTAGAAATCATAATAAATGATTAAATATCCTTAGGACCTTCAATATTTCTTCGCGATGGAAGCCTCCAAAACAGTCCCCAACAGCCGGTATTCTTCATGGGCAGCCTTCAAGAGAGAGAGAAAGAGAGTAGCCATCATTAGGGCAGCCTGTAACGGTGGTAGAGGCTAGTGTGCAGCAAGAGAGCCTCTATTAATGAAGAGAGAGGGCTCCAATTTATAGATTTGGGCCTCCCATGAGCTAAAATGGCAAGAGAAGGCTACAATGACAAGTGGAGAGCCACACAATAGCTGAAGTGACAAGTGTGAGGCCACTTGTCTCACTTTGATCCACTTTCTAACAAGTGTCAGGCCACTTGTTTCACTTTGGTCCACTTTCTTGCCACATGTCCCAATCTAAGAGATGGGTCCTTCCATAAACTTTATCTCTAAAAATATCCCAACTGGTAGACATTCTGTCATAGGCACTTTGCCAACTCTTGGTATCTCCTCAATTCCAGATGTAATGACGCGAACAGAATTTCCATCGAAGTCGGGCCAAAAATAGCAACTCTCCTAAATTTTAGGAGTGTGGTCCTTTGTATTCTAGGATAATCCCCCATTCCCAAAGCTTGTACTTTCCAAATATTTAGACATCCTCGAATCCACCAGACCCCTTTCATACTGGAAAACGTCCAAGCTGGTGACAGAAGCACCACTGTCTAGAATCCACTCCCGAGTATCCATAGCAAAGAGTCCTCCAACCTCCTCCCTGCACGAAGAAAATGAAACACCGGTGTTCATAACCTCCATGTGCACAAAAGCTGGAGTCTTCACGGTTGTTACTGAGGATTCGGCAGGTGCTCCGCTTGGGACACTGCCTCCAATAGTGGCCTTTCTCGCCACAATCATTACATGTCCTCTCTGCCTTGAGTTTCTCGCGGTCGGACATCTTCTCAGAAGACTTCTCCGATAAAGCCTTCCCTTTGCCCTTATTGTTACGGCCTTTTGACCGTTGGCCAGTTAAGGCCTCCAAACCTCCGCCCTATGGAGGGTTCGAGAATCTTTCCTCTTGCCATTGCGGGGCCTGAAAAGGGTGGGTGGGTGGGAAAAAAGAAGAACTTAAATCTGCAAGTGGCTGTCCAGCAAATCAGCCCGCCTTCCTCTTGCTTCTCCTCTTCCCGAACAGTCCAAAACAGTCCACCAATCAGCAGCAAAACAGCCCCCCTCTTGCTCACACAATTCCCAAGATTTATCAAGAGTCTAGAGCTCTGATACCATGTCAGAATATGCAGCGGAGATGAAGACAAAATCTGAAAACACAAGAGCAAGTGCACTGCAGAAAAACACAGCAATAGAGAGGGAGAGAGAGAGACGTGTAACTTTACTATACACAAGAGAAAACCCGGAATACCTAATATGGGGCCAAGGGGCCATTTTATATGGCCCCTATGAACCAGTCGGCCAGCATAAAGGGCAGCTGACAGCAGCCTGAAGACACCCGACCAGCAAAAGTACAGTCGGCAGGCAAAAATGCAGTCGACCAGATCAAAGCAAACAGTCCTGCAGTTGGCCAGCAAACAGAGGTAGCCGACATGCACAGGACAGCCTCCCACAGCAGAAAAAATAGGAAAAAAATAGGGAAAAATATGGAGAGTGGGGGAAAATGAGAAAACACCTAATCCGGGCGGGCACACCCACAACAGAGGCCCTAGTGTAAATATATAGATAGGAGATGACTGCTAACAGGTAGCATACAGAGTGGTTTGCAACAGGCAAAGCTGGAGGAAAGCATTCTTTGGGAGTATGTACTCAAAACCAGTACATCGGTTAGCTCTCAAATTAGTTCCAAAGGCCTAGCAACACACATGATCAAGTTTGGTAGGTGACCCGCCGTTGTGTTAAGGGAAAGGGATAGCAAGCATGGAGACAACATTGGAACAAATGCTCCGTTCTTCATCAAGACTTGAAGTGGAGTTCAAAAGTGGAAGGTGTTCAGGCAAAGTGTCAAAGTCAAGCATTAAGTCAAAGTCAAAAGTCCAAGGAGGAAGGAAGGATGACAGAGTGTTCACCTCCTTATCAAGTTTAGCAGGAGGGGATGTCATGTGCACACCCGTGCCATGGCATAAACCTCAGCATATTCCCTGATTTAGGACATTAGCAAGGCTAGTTTATGGGCTTAGGAGCAGTCGGCAGCAGTATGGGCAGCCAGTCTCAACGACAAAGACAACATCAAGGCCACACATGTGAACAAGACAGCATTTAATGCTGAATTTATCAAGTCATGGACAAATGAATAGGCTGACAGCCCTTTCTCTTGGCCGACCAACTCTAACAAGTTCCTATATAAACATAAGCCATCATTTGCATACATCATAACCTTTTGAAGAAGCTTAGAAGTCAGTAGGAGCATGTAGAATGCCAGAGGTCACCCTATGTAAAGAAGTTGTCCAGACATTTATGTCACCTTTTTGTACTATAATACAAAGAAAACCCTAACACCAACTCTCTCTCTCTTTTCTCATCTACCTTAATCTTTTTCATTCAGCATCTTGTTCTTAATCAGGCTTAGGATTGTGGATCAGTACGACAAGGCTTCCGCGCATGCAACAAGAGAGGAAGTCCAGACTTTCATGTTAATAGCATAAAAGATATGTTGTGAATTGAGGATAGCACTATGCCTCCTCACGAGCTTGTTGAGGTTGAGGACTTGTCTTATGTTCCACATGAACTAGAAACGGAGATTGATTTCAAGGAAAAACAACTTAGAAATAAGTTGATCCCTTAGTATAAAATTAAGTGGAGGACAAAGGAGAACTCAAAAAAATCTTTCTTAGATAGGTTTTGTTTCCAAGAATGGAAACGTTTGGGGGGGGGAGGGGAAGTATGTTACATCCCAATGCTAAACCTCGAGATAAGTGGCCTAATCCGACAGGGTTAGAGGAGCCCTGGGATTTGGAGAAAGCAAGCTACAACAAGCGGGTAAGGTTATTATTAATAACTCCATGTGTATTTGCTATTTATAAACAAGATGGTTATTTATAGCAGAAGTGGGCACTATATCAGTGAAACGTGAGTTATTATTGTCATAACCTCACTATTGGTCGAAGTTCGACCAAGGCTCCGGCAAAGCATAGATCGGCATGCCGAAGGCCTCTCCAGGAAGACTGGCATGGATTTGTGGGAGTCAAACCTTAGGCCCTTGCTCGGGGGTGGTTCGAAGCATAGAACCTACAGTTGGGAGGTGAGCTTGCTTGCACCCCTCTTAGGGGGTTTGTACTAATCACTTGTGTTTTGTGTTTAGGAGATCCATGGGGTTGTAACAGAAACCAATTCACCAACATTAGACACTATAAATACGAGTCTAGGCCTTAGCCATATTCATTCATTGATCAATCAATCATCATTGAGTCATTGAGAACTCAGGAGCAATGCTACCATTGAGTATCTCTATTCAGCATTGTACATATTTCATGTTGGTAATACATGGTAGATTAAGTCATGTCTCTCTACTATGTAGTGAGCATGTAGTTTGTTGTGCATGGGTTTAAGTCTCTGATTAGACGCTACTCGCAATCGATCAATTCATAAACACGCTTCCGCAAGCATCCATGTTACAAATGAGATCATCTTGACAGTTTCCGAGAAGGTGGATCTCTCTAAATCCCATTTGGAGGAGGCTGCGATCAACCCGACAATTTCTAAGGAGCTTGTAAGGAGAAAGAAGAGGCTACATATGATGTAGAAGATCAAGAGACATAGCCAAACAATGTGAAGACCAAGTCCGTGAGTTTGGGGATCGAGCGGGAGGATATGGAGTGGAGTCTACAGTTGGACTGGCATAGAATTGGAACAAAGGTGTATGGAGTATCCTAGTGCTCCAAGTTTAGCGTGCATCACATCTATAAGTGCCGCATGGACATGGACCTTACTTGCAGCCACCTCTTAGGCAAGATGAGGCACAGAATATGGACCAAATTGGGCAGTTTGGACAGCCCACTAAGCGTCCAAAGGTGCCTAGGACATGGCCCAATAGTTAGGACACAAGTTGGACACAATATGAACCTGTTTAGTGGTTATTTTGATGAAGTTTTATGACCTGAAAAAGGATGGCCGACCTGAAAACCAACTTGCCATCCCAAACCTATATCAAGGAGGGCAAAGGACATTGTATGAAGTTAGCTCAAAGATCTTGCAGGCATCTCTCGGGTGTTGGCAAGAACCCTCGCATAGAGGTAGCTCTATGCACAAACACAACCATCTAGAGAGCAATGGTAATTAGAGAAAATTACATGCACAAAGTAGGTTTTAGAGCGTTCAGTACCCTTGGCTTCCCACCATGTGTATCCTCTGGTAGATCAAGTGCAACCATAAAGGCCTCAGTACCAGTACCACACGAAGTTTCATTTAATGGGTACTGCTCTAGAAAGAATGAAAAAGCTACTATATTCTTTAATTTCTCAATTTAAGGACCATGCCACTTATGGTTTTGCTAGCAAGCATACGTGTGTTTTGCGTTATTTTAGAAAGCATAGCACTCAAAGAGATGTGATACAAGCATTAGCATAACCTCAAACGTCAGAGTCGTACCAAAGGTGCTGACAGTATTGTCGATTCCAGAAGGTCGACCATGGATGATGGTCTCTCCTTTAAATGCCCATTTGTTGATCTTTTCTAACTCATCCTTGTCTATTTTTAGTAAGTGATCCACACCATTGTTGGCCATATCTCCACAGCTTTCATGATTGTTTGGAGCAGACATTTTAGCCATGGCAAGCAAAGCTGCTGCCAATGAAACACAAAAGGCAGCAGATGATCCTAGTCCAGAGCCGATGGGGAGTTCTGAAGTTATTGTTACAGTGGAAGGCAGAGATCTGAACATACAACTTGCGGTGACTTAATCAGAGCTGAGGTACTCAAACTAAGATGAGATGCTGGTGAGACATAACAATTTGTGAAAAAGCCATCAAAATCTGTCTAGTAGGAGCTGGGTTTCTTTTAAAAAATTGAAGGAAATCAACAAATTTTAGAGTCTTTACCCCAATATGGAAGCGTACAGAAACAAGAATGCCATAATGCCAGAGTCTATCCCGATCTTTGCTTCTGGCAGGGGTTTATCGTCCATTAGGCATCTTAGCTTGGCGATGATGTCTGAAGACGTCGAATTTGAAAAGGCAACGTCGGAACATACAAGCTCCATAACGCTCTTAATTTCTTGGGGCGACCATTGCAAATTCAGCTTCAAATCCGACAAGTGCAGGTAGATTCCATCATCTGTAACAGCGGCAAAGGGTTAGGGTCCGGATTAGGTTAAAGTTAGGAGGTTAGTTTTAGGATGAGGGTAAGGATTAGCGCTAGAGTTAGTGTTAGGGTATTAGTTAGGGTTAGGTTTCGGGTTACATAGCATTGCGAAACAGAATTGCAAGAAACCGAAACCTGAAGAGATGGATCGCCGGATATGGCAGCGAGTGTACAACCCTAGCGACGCAGCCACTGCGGCATAGCCATGCACCACAGCATGTTCTCCAGCAAGAATGACCTTGCCTGGAGCTCTCGCCTCCACCTCCATCACAACAGAGCGCATTGGCAGAAGTGATTCCCATGAAGGAACAAATATACGAGGCCATTTTCAAAGAAATGTCCGGATGACAAAGACTTGTTTAAGACCAAGTATTGAAGGATCCACCTCAATAGTCTAAGGGTTCGTTGTTTTTTTTTTTGAGAAAGGATAATTTTATTATTAATATGGTTTAATTACAAAAAAAAGTGAGTTGTCGCCTGTGAACTATAGGCTAGGTACTAATTAGTAGCCACTTAACAGAGTCCAGTAGCTCAGAGCTAAAGGGGCCAGTGTGAGTACTTTTAGTCTTGCTACAAACGCTTCTTCCTTCCATTCAAGGCACTGCATATGAGGGCAGTGTCGAAATGCTTTTACAAGTCCTGAGTGAGAGGTCTTGAGTTGGTCTTCAAACCACTACTCTTACGCTTATCCTTGAGTTGGTCATCAAATCACTACTCTTGCGTCAACCATCAACCCATCATCTTTGCTCGCTTAGTTGCTCTACGGTAGCTAATCTCTTCGTGAGAGGGTTTCCCTTAAGGATAATTATGTCTTGATCCCAATTTTGGAATTGAACAAGTGGCCTAGGGGCAGGTCTCGACCACTCTTAAGCCCATCTTCAGCAGGTCGATTGTTGACCGATGTAAAGCCCTCTACACACATGTATACGTCTATGACACATGCACATGTATTTAAAACATACACATATAGAACACAGATACACATGGAACAGGTAGTGAGTGCATGCGTATATACCATTTTTTTAAGGTCTTACACATGCGTATATAACACATGCATGCGAAGAGTTGCCACATTATAGATAAGTCAAATGTTTTTTTAATGTCACATTACACAACAACTTGTATCCATCATACAAAAAGCATATTAAACACCACATACTTCGAATAGAAATCCTAGTATAATTGTGTACAAGCCCAAACCCACCTTCAGCGAGTTGGTTTCCCTTCCCTCTCTCTTCCTCTCTAGCTCTTTTTTATTTTCCCCCCTTAAAATAAAACCAAAAACATTTTGTTTAAACTAATTCTAATCTCTCTCTTTCTCTCTTCGCCCTCTCTTTTTCTCTCTACTTTAAAAAAGGCTCATTAATAAAGCAAAATACCTTTTTTTAAAATTAATTCTCTCTCTCTCCCTCTCTCTCTCTCTCTTCCTTCTTATTTTTTCATAATTTAAAAAGGCTCATTAATAAAACAAAATACCCTTTAAAAATCAATCTCTCTCTCTCTCTCTCTAACACACACTCTCTCTCTCTCTCTTTCTCAAACTCTCTCAATCTCTCTTACTCCCTTTAACTCTCTCTATTTCTCTCAACTAGCTAACTCTCTCTAATACTCGCTCTCTCTCCGTAACTCACTCTCTTTGCCTCTCTCTCTCTCTCTCTCTCTCTCTCTCTCTCTCTCTCTCTCTCTCTAAATCTCTCTATT